>NW_017619444.1:1686599-2331599 GCF_001879475.1 Ipomoea nil
ATAATTTCACCACCAAGAAAAACTTCACAATGCCGAAAAAGCCCCTCTAAACCCGCACCCCGGAATGGAACAACCCGATTACACCCGTGATCGGAGGTAAAGCCCTTGAACCCGACCAATTCTCTCCAGAATTGGTTGATATGCTTAAACACAAAGGGCTTTTGGATACATATCTCACCATCAAGGGGATACGTACCCCGAATTGGTGAAAGAATTCTATCAACATCTTGTGGCCACCAAACGGGGGTGATAAGCTAGAAATCACCACCAAGGTCCGCCGGCAAGGAAATTGTACTCTCCGAAGCCGTTTGGCCAATCTTTTGAAATTGACCACCACGGGTGTGTCAGACTATGACCGAAAGGGGTGGATTGATACCCAAAACACGGGTACAAAGACTACCTCGGGTACCTACTCGGGAAAGAGGAAGGATTCACCTCGGCCACACGACCGAATAGAAAGTGGTTATCGGCGGAACAAAAGATATTGGTTATGATTGTAACGATAGTCTCTTACCACGAACAATAAAAGACAAGGACGTGGGGAGTTTAGAGTGCACCTTTGCCTACTTCTTGAAACACAAAATCAAGTTCAACATGTCGGCCCTCATGCTAAAACACATGGAGTTTTGCAAAACAAGCAACCGACTTAGCCTACCCTACGGATGATCCTAAGTTGGATCATGGAGAAAAAGGGGGTGGACCTAAGCCACACCGAGGTCAAAACCGCAAATGGCATGGTCTTTAATGCCCAGAACCTACCGCCGCAATGATATCTACTACACGAGGGAGGACATCACCTCACCCTCGAAGAAATTTGCCTCAAACCCGAGGAAGAGCGAAGAGATTGGTCGACCAATTAGACATCTCCAACAAGAAGCTCAAATGGCAATGCAAGATTGTGGAGTCCTAGAGGGAAATGAGGGTCAGGAGGAGGATGACGAACCCAACCCGTCGGTGCACCCACGATCAGGAGGGAATCCAAGGGAGCAAAATGAGGACTCAATCAACGAACGCATACTCGATCAGAGGGTGGCAGCATCGAGACACCTTGGAAGGGCTCTCATCATTAATTCGTACGACACGCGCACTAGATCAGGAGGTGGCAGCAATCGAGACCACCTTGGGCACTCGCGGGGCGTCCCGTTCAAAGAGCAGGAAACGAGATAGACCCAAACTTTCTTACCACAACACCACCAGAAGTCCAGTCTACCCAGCTAAGACAAAACGTGGGGCCACACTCCTAAACCAGGAAGCCAAGATGCGGGATGTCTAGGGGTGAAAGAATGGACTACCACACCGGGCTTCGGGGACGAAGCCCCTCATAAGGGGGGGAGAGTGTGAACACCTGTGTTACGACCCCTAAAACCAATTAATCATTTAACTAATTATCCAAAGGAAGAATTAAATTACAATAATTAATTAGGGAAAAGGCCCACCATGGTCCGTGGGCCCTCACCCCTAAAAACCAGCCCTAGACCTAAAAGGATAGAATTAGCAATCCTATAATATTAGTTCCTAATTAGGACTCCTAGATATATAAGTAGGGGACTTAAGAGGAACCTAGAACCCCCACCACAATAATCTCCACCACACAAGAAGTTCCAAGAATTCCCCTAGGAGAAATCAAGAAAGAAGAAAGCTTCAAGAAAGACCCTTCGTAGCCAAGGAAATTAAATTAAGGCTAAAAAGGTAACCCATGTCTCACAAAACCTATTTTCATAGCTATGATTCCCCTCTTAGGATTTCCCCATATCTCTGTGTGTTGATGCTTCGTTATAATGATTCCCCGTATGTTTTTTTTATTTTGATCCGTTAATTGTCTACGTGTGTTATCAATTGCATTTAAAAGTGTCTGAGCATGGTTCCGGGTTCCACGATGCTTCCCGGGGCGTTTATTGTGAAGAAGAGTCAGTGGGGGGTAGGTGGAGGTAGGGGACCGCCACCTACCCGCGGCTAAAAATGGCATCGCCGGCGGGCGGGCAGCTGCCGTCGGGCACCCGCTGCCCGAAATTGGTTGCCGCCGGCGGGTGAACCCTTACCCACCAGCTACCCACTGGTTTGCACCCCAATTCGGGATTTTGGCTTCCCCGTTTGATGTTCCCCCGACCCCCGTGGTGTCCCAACGGACTCCGTCTATCGTGCCTATGTCTAGTTTGATATTTCGGTACCGTTCGTAGGTTGTATGAGTCTTATTATTGCATGCTAGTTGAATTGGTATTCCGTTGACCTAGGTGAAAGGAGTATGAACCCCTTAGGACTATCCTTAGTATGTGAAGGATCACGCATAGGTTTTGTTATACGTTTTCTCCCCTTTCCCAATGTGTTAATTGGGTTGCATGTGCTTGCTATGTATTATGTGTGCATGATACCCAATTTGGTTGCGATCAAAATTGCTATACAAGCAGTTGAATGGGTTGAAAACCATCCCAACTGTTAACCAGGCCGGTTAAGATCGGTCAGGTATATAAATATTATATAGGCGGCGGCGGTCCACATTCTACATGAGCTACGCGGTTCATTTTCCTGTGCGGTTAGATGACATACTCTTGCTGGCTGCGGTCCACTGTTTGGTTGCGATCAAACTATGATGAGCTGCGGTTCATCGGTCGGTTGCGATCGACCCTCCGTAATGTGAGACGGGACAGGGTGCTGCGGGGCCGTGTCAGAGCTATATGCGCTGACCCTCATGTATGGGCATGCGATTGGTCCTGTGGCGCCAACAAAGTGTGTTTATGTGATGAGATACGGATGAGTTGTGTTTACGAGTACCCTGGGGATGTGACTACAGGGATTTACGTTGGGGATGGTTTATGTTGGGTTATGATTATTGATTATGCTCAGCCTTATCTACCTTGCCTGTTGTGAACTATATATGTTTGCTATAACTGCTGTTTGTGCTTAGCTCTATGTGTCGAGTCTATCCCTATTTTAAAAGCTAGAGTTCGTAGGGTATATCTTCATGTTCAAAATGGTTTTGGTATATCTATATATATATCTCTATATGTATTATATATCAACGCGTTGGAGTGTGGTTACCAGCATCTCTCGCTGAACAGATATATTTGGCTTCAGGCACGGACGAGTAGATCACTGGAGCGCGCTAGAGGTCGCGGGCGTAGATTAGATAGTTTTCCCTTTCGGCCTGCATGCCATGATTGTATTGATACTGATTGAGACAGTTAGAACTTAGCCCGTGCACCTGAGTTCTCTAGCTCAGGTGTGGCATAACACCCCGTGTCCTTATAAACGTATTTTGGGATTTATAACTATTTACCTTTATTGTATTGTCTTTAAAAGTTTAAAAATCCCGGGGTGTTACAATAAGATGATCTTGATAATTGTGTGTTGTCTAGATAAATCTTGATGTTCTTGATTTTAAAAGATAAACTATGATTTTGATGATTTGAATATGATTAGAACCCTAGGTTAAATGGGCATTTCGTTATGGTGATATTCTTGATATAATTGGGTGTATTTGCATGCTCGGGAGTTAATTATGTTTAGAAGTCATGTTAGGATAGGTTCAATATGATTCTTGGTTTTGATCCATTATTTGACTACGTGGTGTCTTCGTTTATGTTTAAAAGCGTCTAAACATGGTTTCGGGTTCCACGAAAGATCCCGGGACCAATATATTGAAAAAGAGTCAGTGGGGGATAGGTGGGGGTAGGGAACCCGCACCTACCCGCTGCCCCAATTGGGGCGTTGCCTGTAGCGGGTAGCGACGGGCAAGCGACTACCCGCCAGGCACCCGCTGCCCGGAACTTCGCGCTGGCGGGCAGCCGCGCGGGTGGTCCTCACCCGCCTCGCCACCCACCGGGTTTTCCCACTTCAGGATAGTGGTTTCCTCGTTTGATGTTTGCCCGTCCGTCATGGTGTCCCAACGGACTCCGTTTATCGTGCCTAAGTCTAGTTTGACGTTCTGGGTACCATTCTTGTAGGATAACGGAGTCTTATGTATTGCATGCTAGTTGAATCCGTACCCTGTTGGCCTAGGTGAAAGGAGTATGAACCCCTTAGGATTATTCCTAGTATGTGGATGAACACGCATAGGTTTCATTATAAGCTTTCTCCCCTTCCAATGTGTTGATGTGGGTTGCATGGGCTTGCTATGTGTTATGTATGCATGATTCCCCGATATTGGCTGCCGGTCAAATTGGTTATACATGAGCTGCGGTTCATAAGCTGGCTGCTGTCAGAAATACACTTTTGGGCTGCGGTCCACCGTTTGCTCGCAAACGTTTTACATTAGCTGCGGTTCATAACCTGGCAGCGGTCAGAGATACACTTTTGGGCTGCGGTCCATCGCTTGGCTCGCAAACGGTTTGATGAGCTGCGGTTCATCGCGTTGGCTATGGTCAACCCCTTCATGCTGCGGTATGAGGCAGGGTGCTGCGGGGCCGTGTTAGCGCATATGCGCTGACCCTCATGTATGGGCATGCGATTGGTCCTGTGGCGCCACCAAAGTGTGCTGATGTGTTGAGATAATGATCGAATAATGATATGAATGATGTGAAATAATGATATATGCTAGTATCTTTTTATGCATGATTATATCTGTTGAGTGTGCTTATCCCTACTTGTTGAGTCTATTCTCGGTTTTAAAACTAGAATCTCCTAAGTACATATCTTCTGGCTTCAAAATGGTTTTCCTATATATAATATATATATATATATATATAATATGTATATATATATATACATATATATGTATTATATATATACATATATATACATATATATATATACATATATATATATATATATAATATATATATATATATATATATACATATATATATATACATATATATATATATATATATGTATATATATATATATATATATATATATATGTGTATTGTTCACCAACAAGGATGAACGCTACGGTAATATCTGCATTGTTTAAAACTAATCCATAGTCTCAAAAGTCTACAACTAAACTGGCACACGGGCCATAAAACAAGCGGGAGAAGCTACGCTAACAGGCACTAGACTGCGCACTGGCCTAGACATCACCTGAAAGAACACAATAAAACATGGGATGACGTCCGGTCAGCGAATAATGCTGGTAACCCACCAATACATGTGAAATAACATACATAGATCAGATATAAGTTGTAAAGCCATTTTCGAAACGGAATACATAAGTATATAAGTACAAAACAAAGAGTAATATTCAACACAAGACTCAACACTCTCAACCAAGAATACGGGAACACATCCCAAAACCACAAAGGATAAAGACAAGACCGATGGAAACACATGCCCTTGTGACTACACACGTCACAAGAAGAGAACTCACAACAACGGCTACACAAGCCCTCGTGACATCACACATCACGAGTTGATATGCCTTCCTTATGCCTAGTTCCAACCTTATGGCTACCCCCAACCTTGTATCTTCTTCCAACCATTACCTCCAGGACCCCTGTACAACCAAGTCCAACCTTTTCCCTCCTGGGACCGTCGTTCCCCACCAACGACCACCAACGAGACCACAAATTTCATAGTACACGAGGGTACCGTACACACACACGGCACACATGCCACCCAAGAATCACGTGAACCTTACACAAAGGCAACAACTCCATAATCACGTCACGGCCACCACGAGGACCGCTGCAATACCTTGGTGACTAGTGTCCCATACCACTAATCGTGCAATTCAGGTAAAGCCACACACGCATCACACCTCAACAGGAATCAATCAACGTATCACAACGAAGATATGTAACCATACTAAATCAAGTAATGGATCACAGTCCAACAACAACAACGATGAATAACACAAGTTATCATCAACCAATAGGAAGGTACAAACAACACACATGCTAGCATTTAAACACCAAACTAGCATGCTCATCAAACGGGTAAACCAAAGGTAGTTTGGAAGAACACACAAGACTCATCACGGTTCAACGAAACACAATGTTGAACACTTAGCACGATTCAAGACACCAAAGACCTACATAGATACCTACCACATAGTTCTAGACATACGAAACATCAAGAAGACACTCAAATAGTTCCACAAAAGAACAACGGGAAGTCAAAAGACCAAATACCGAGTCAAAAGGATCACGGGGAACAAATCCCCAAACAACCAACATATGTACCCACGGGTGGGCCCACGGGTAGGCCCCTACCCGTGGTCCTGCCCGCAGGTACAGGCTCCTTCACCACATGTACTCCGCGGGTGGGCGATGGGTGGACCTCCTACCCGCCGTTCCGCCCGCGGGTACAATCCTGTACCACAACAACACACTTCGCGGATTTTCATCTCCAAACTCAAATTCAAGTCCAAAACATGCCAAATCTCACCAAACACAACAAAATGACTTGAATCAAAGGAAATGCCAAGCAATGGCACAAAAGAACCCTAAACACAAGCTCTAGATATGCATTTTCACAAGATCATGCATCAACACTCACATTTCATTGTAAAATCACATGTAGAATCCAAGAAATCACATATAGGTAAGCAAAATAGGTTTTGTAGAGCATGGGTTACCTCTTGTAGACTAAAGACTTCACTTTATACCTCAACAAGCTCCTCACAAGGCTCACCTTCCAAACACACTTCAAGAACATACTAAAAGATCATAAAGATCCTATCTTTAAGAAAAGACACCTTAGATAAAAACAAAAACACATGATGAACTTAGATCTTACCCTCCTAGATGCCCAAATATAAGAAAGGTTGAATCTTGGAAGCAACTATTGAAGTTTTGGCAAGGTTCCAACTTGGCTTGGAAGAAAAGCTACTCGCCTTTAAGAGAGAGGGTGGAGCAAGATTTTTAGAAAAGTGTAAGGAGAGAATGAAGTTGGTCTTACTAGGTTAGGTTACATTACCAACAACAAGTGAGAGGTCAAGAATACCCTTACTAACATAAGGAAGTGTAAGGAACAAGGGAACTCCATACAAAGCTCAATGTACAACTTTGACTTTGGGGTTGACTAGTCAATTATTTGTCCCCAAGTATTGAATTTTCAGGATTTTAAGGAATTAATTCGCCAATTGAAATAGGATTAATTACTCAATTAATCCATTGATTGAGTTTGGATTTCGTGGTGTCACATCCTCTCCCCCTTCAAAGAAGCTTCGTCCCCGAAGCTTGGGTACGACGAATTAAAGGCAAACGGTGAAAAGAAACAACATTGTGACAAGAGGTTCAAGAACAAACTCTTTTGGTCAAAGACTCCAAAAGATTCCACAAGATTTCAAGGCAATGAAGTATTCCAAAGCAAGAAAGTAGGCATTTCAAATCAAGGATTGGCGAGAGTTTAACAAACGGATAGATTGAGCATTAAGAACTCTAGCCCAGCACAAACACCAACTTCTAGACAACAACCAAGAACTAGACAACCAACACCAACTACTAAGCTAACTAAACAACAAAGCAACAAGCAACAAACAAGCACACAAGGCAAGCAACAAACAACGAAGACGAGGTACCTGCCGAGAACAACTCTGGATACCGCTCTCGCATGGTGGACTCCTGCTCCCAAGTAGCTTCCTCAATCCCGTGATGCGTCCACCAAACCTTTACCATCTTTACCGACTTCCTACGTGTGTCCCGAGTCTTGAAATCCAGAATTCTGAGCGGCCTCTCCTCATAGGTCAAGTCCTCATCCAGCGGTATTACTTCCAATGATAAGACATGAGCTGGGTCGTGAACATATCTCTTGAGCTGCGATACGTGGAACACATTGTGCACTCTCTCCAATTCCATAGGCAACGCCAAATGGTAAGCTAGACTTCCAATCCTCTCAAGGATTTCATACGGACCTATAAATCTGTGGCTCAACTTCCCTTTTCTCCCAAACCGCATCACTCCCTGGGTGGGAGATACTCTCAACCAAACTTTATCCCCAACGGAGAAATCCACTTGCCTTTTAGCCAAATCGGCGTAGGACTTTTGGCGATCTTGAGCCGCTTTCATCCTCCCTTGAATCTGTTTAATCTTTTCTGATGTGTCAAGTAAAAATTGCGGTCCCAACACTATCGGATTGACTAGATCCTCCCAACATAGCGGACTGCGACACTTCTGACCGTAGAGGGCTTCATAAGGCGCCATGCGAATGCTCGAATGATAACTGTTGTTGTAAGAAAACTCGATTAAATCCAAATGGTCCTCCCAAGACCCTTGAAAATCTAGCATATAAGCTCTCAACATATCTTCGATCGTCTGTATAGTCCTCTCTGTTTGCCCATCAGTAGCCGGGTGGAAAGCAGTACTGAGATTTAATTTGGTTCTAAGAGCCGCCTGCAGAGACTTCCAAAACTGAGACAAGAACCTCGGATCACGATCGGAGACGATATCCCGCGGAACTCCATGATATTTCACCACTTGATTGACATAAACTGTAACACCCCCTAAAAACAAGCTATTTAAAAGCCTTAAACATGCAGATAACGGAGCTAAACAACAAACACAAGGCTCACCTTCCAAACCGACTTCAAGAACATACCTAAAGATCATAAAGATCCTATCTTTAAGAAAAGACACCTTAGATAAAACCGAAAACACAAGATGAACTTAGATCTTACCCTCCTAGATGCCCAAATATAATAAAGGTTGAATCTTGGAAGCAACACTTGAAGTTTTGGCAAGGTTCCAACTTGGCTTGGAAGAAAAGCTACTCGCCTTTAAGAGAGAGGGTGGAGCAAGATTTTTAGAAAAGTGTAAGGAGAGAATGAAGTTGGTCTTACTAGGTTAGGTTACATTACCAACAACAAGTGAAAGGTCAAGAATACCCTTACTAACATAAGGAAGTGTAAGGAACAAGGGAACTCCATACAAAGCTCAATGTACAACTTTGACTTTGGGGTTGACTAGTCAATTATTTGTCCCCAAGTATTGAATTTTCAGGATTTTAAGGAATTAATTCGCCAATTGAAATAGGATTAATTACTCAATTAATCCATTGATTGAGTTTGGATTTCGTGGTGTCACATCCTCTCCCCCTTCAAAGAAGCTTCGTCCCCGAAGCTTGGGTACGACGAATTAAAGGCAAACGGTGAAAAGAAACAACATTGTGACAAGAGGTTCAAGAACAAACTCTTTTGGTCAAAGACTCCAAAAGATTCCACAAGATTTCAAGGCAATGAAGTATTCCAAAGCAAGAAAGTAGGCATTTCAAATCAAGGATTGGCGAGAGTTTAACAAACGGATAGATTGAGCATCAAGAACTCTAGCCCAGCACAAACACCAACTTCTAGACAACAACCAAGAACTAGACAACCAACACCAACTACTAAGCTAACTAAACAACAAAGCAACAAGCAACAAACAAGCACACAAGGCAAGCAACAAACAACGAAGACGAGGTACCTGCCGAGAACAACTCTGGATACCACTCTCGCATGGTGGACTCCTGCTCCCAAGTAGCTTCCTCAATCCCGTGATGCGTCCACCAAACCTTTACCATCTTTACCGACTTCCTACGTGTGTCCCGAGTCTTGAAATCCAGAATTCTGAGCGGCCTCTCCTCATAGGTCAAGTCCTCATCCAGCGGTATTACTTCCAATGATAAGACATGAGCTGGGTCGTGAACATATCTCTTGAGCTGCGATACGTGGAACACATTGTGCACTCTCTCCAATTCCATAGGCAACGCCAAATGGTAAGCTAGACTTCCAATCCTCTCAAGGATTTCATACGGACCTATAAATCTGTGGCTCAACATCCCTTTTCTCCCAAACCGCATCACTCCCTGGGTGGGAGATACTCTCAACCAAACTTTATCCCCAACGGAGAAATCCACTTGCCTTTTAGCCAAATCGGCGTAGGACTTTTGGCGATCTTGAGCCGCTTTCATCCTCCCTTGAATCTGTTTAATCTTTTCTGATGTGTCAAGTAAAAATTGCGGTCCCAACACTATCGGATTGACTAGATCCTCCCAACATAGCGGACTGCGACACTTCTGACCGTAGAGGGCTTCATAAGGCGCCATGCGAATGCTCGAATGATAACTGTTGTTGTAAGAAAACTCAATTAAATCCAAATGGTCCTCCCAAGACCCTTGAAAATCTAGCATATAAGCTCTCAACATATCTTCGATCGTCTGTATAGTCCTCTCTGTTTGCCCATCAGTAGCCGGGTGGAAAGCAGTACTGAGATTTAATTTGGTTCTAAGAGCCGCCTGCAGAGACTTCCAAAACTGAGACAAGAACCTCGGATCACGATCGGAGACGATATCCCGCGGAACTCCATGATATTTCACCACTTGATTGACATAAACTGTAACACCCCCTAAAAACAAGCTATTTAAAAGCCTTAAACATGCAGATAACGGAGCTAAACAACAAACACAAGGCTCACCTTCCAAACCCACTTCAAGAACATACCAAAAGATCATAAAGATCCTATCTTTAAGAAAAGACACCTTAGATAAAACCAAAAACACAAGATGAACTTAGATCTTCCCTCCTAGATGCTCCAAATATAATAAAGGTTGAATCTTGGAAGCAACTCTTGAAGTTTTGGCAAGGTTCCAACTTGGCTTGGAAGAAAAGCTACTCGCCTTTTAGAGAGAGGGTGGAGCTAGATTTTTAGAAAAGTGTAAGGAGAGAATGAAGTTGGTCTTACTAGGTTAGGTTACATTACCAACAACAAGTGAAAGGTCAAGAATACCCTTACTAACATAAGGAAGTGTAAGGAACAAGGAAACTCCTTACAAAGCTCAATGTACAACTTTGACTTTGGGGTTGACTAGTCAATTATTAGTCCCCAAGTATTGAATTTTCAGGATTTTAAGGAATTAATTCACCAATTGAAATAGGATTAATTACACAATTAATCCATTGATTGAGTTTGGATTTTGGGGTGTCACAGCGTTGGAGTGGGTCACCAGCATTATTCGCTTAACAGATATATTTGGCTTTCAGGCACAGATGATTAGCTCCGGAGCGCGCTAGAGGACCCGAGGCTTAGATAGTTAGTTTCCTATTCGGCCTGCATGCCATAATGATGTAATGACGTTGTTTAAGGATGTTTAGATAGTTTAGCCTCTGCACCTGAGTTATCCAGCTCAGATGTGGCATAGCACCCAACACTTATGATTAGTATGCTCTGTTCTAGGATTTAATGATAATATTACCTTTATATCATAAGTATTCAAAGTTTTAAATTTTAGGGGTGTTACAGTTGGTATTAGAGCCTAAGTTTGACCCTAGGATAAGACTTTTAAGACAAGTCCTTAGGACATTAAGCTTGAACTCTAGGTATTTAAGTACTTAAGACTTGAGAAACTTAGGACGCGCGGTGAGGTTGTGAGTTCATTTATCGCTTTCAATTAAGATTCCTATTGTAACACCCTGAAAATTTTAAAACTTTTGATCTTATAATACGAAAGCAATTCTATTAAATAGATATCAAATGAAGCATTCTAAACATAGAGTCGGGGGTGTTATGCCACATCTGAGCTGGAGAGCTCAGATGCACAGTCTGTTCTAACTAACTATCCTCAAATATTGTCATTACATCATCAAGGCACGCAGGCTGAAAGGAAAGACTAACTATCTAATCCGAGTTCTTCTAGCGCGCTCCGGGAGCTAATCATCTGTGCCTGAAAGCCAAATATATCTGTTCAGCGAATGATGCTGGTAACCCACTCTAACGCGTTAAAATACAATATAGGTAAATATATATATATATATATATATATATATATATATATATATATATATATATATATATATACATAGATATAGTAAAACCATTTTGAAGCAGGAGGGTATATACTTAAGAGACTCTAGCTTTAAAACCAGGATTAGACTCGACAGATAGGGATAAACACATTCAATAGTGATAATCAATTATATAGAGGCAACATCATAACTACACATATCTAAGGTCACGGTTCACTTTCATATCATCATTCAATCCATATCTTTGTCACACAAGCATACTTTGGTGGCGCCACGGGACCAATCGCATGCCCCAAACATGAGGGTTAGCGCATATAGTGCTAACACGGCCCCGCAGCACCCTACCTCATACCGCAGCATGAAGGAATTGACCGCAGCCAATTGTATAGACCGTCGATGGATTCAACGGCGGACCACAGCCCTACACACCGCTGACGCGTTCAGTCGGTGGACTGTGATCCTCTTTTAGGGACTGCGACCCTACACACTGCTTGACGAGCTCAGTCGGTGGGTCGTAGCTGATCATAGCCCTACACACCGCCTGAGGGATTCATTCGGTGGACTATGATCTTTTGGGACTACGACCCTACACACCGCTGGCACATACACTCGGTGGATCGCAGCCGACCATAGCCCTACACACCGCCTGACAAACTCATTCGGTGGACAATGGCCTTCCTCGTGGCTAGTAGCCCTACACACCGCCTGACATGTCCAGTCGGAGGACCACAGCACACGAGGCCCATGAGGTGGACCGCAGCCCTAGAAGTGAGTCACTAACCGCAGCCAGGATAATGAACCGTAGCTCATGAGTAACCAATTTGACCGCAGCCAAGATAATGAACCGCAGCTCATGTATAACCAATTTGACCGCAGCCAAGAATCATGCACATACATCACCTATCAAGCACATGCAACCCACATTAACACATCGGGAGGGGGGGGGGAAAACGTATAAATAAAACTTATGTGTAGTCATCTACATACTAAGAATAGTCCTAAGGGGTTCATACATCTTCCTCCTAGGCCAACGGGTTACCGATTCAACTAGCATGCAATACACAAGACTCTTTCATCCTACGAACGTTACCCGAAACATCAAACTAGACTCAGGCACGACAAACGGAGTCCTTTGGGACACCACGAGGGTTGGGGATCATCAAACGGGGAAGCAAAAGTCCCAAAATGGGAAAAACCCAGCGGGTGGTCGGCGGGTGGAGGGCTGCCCGCCGGCGATGAACCTCCGGGCAGCGGGTGCCCGGCGGGTAGTCGTCTACCCGCCGGCTGCCCGCTGCCGGCGGCGTAACTTCGGGCAGCGGGTAGGTGGCGGGTCCCCCTATCCCCACCTTGTTAGCCATATATTGACAGTGGACGTTACGTCAGTTAGATGTCCATAACGCCTTCTTGAATGGACATCTAGCCGAGAAGGTCTACATGCGACAGCCGCCGGGTTATGAGGACCCGGATCGGCCCGATTATGTGTGTCACTTACAGCGGTATCTCTATGGGTTAAAGCAAGCCCCGAGGGCCTGGTTCAAGCGTTTGCATGATTTCTTACTTGTCACAAGTTTCGTTGCCTCGAAGACGGATGTATCCCTTTTCCATTACTCTGCAAGGGACTCAAGAGTCTTTTTGCTCGTATACGTGGATGATATCATTATGCTTGGGAATGCACCATCCCTAGTTGACACATTACTCGGTAAATTAGCTGCAGCATTCAAGATTCGTGATCTTGGAACTCCCACGTTCTTCTTAGGCATTGAAACTTTAAGTGTTCCCGGAGGGCTAGTTCTTTCCCAGCGCCGTTATATGCGTGACATCCTACAATGGGCTGGTATGACCGACTGTAAACCGCTTGCAACTCCCGCTTCTGTTTCTCAGCCAGTTAGTCAGTCCACGGAGTCGTTTGACAACCCGACTCTTTATCGACGTCTTGCTGGTGCGCTGCAATATCTCACCATCACACGCCCGGATCTATCCTATTCGGTGAACCGCCTATGTCAGTTCATGCATTCACCCACAGTAGAACATTGGGGGCTCCTCAAACGTGTGTTACGCTATGTTCGTGGTACTTTGGACTACAGGCTTCTGATTTCTGCGTCTGCATCCGCCGACATTCATGCGTACTCTGATTCCGACTGGGCTGGGTGCCCAGTTGACAGGAAGTCTACTAGTGGCTACGCCGTATTCTTGGGGTCGAATCTGATATCCTGGGTGTCCCGGAAGCAACGTACAGTTGCACGATCGTCCACTGAGGCTGAGTACAAGGGATTGGCAGATGCGTGTGCAGAGGTTACTTGGGTTGTTTCATTGCTTAATGAGCTTGGTCTAGGCTCATTGACGGCTCCGACGTTATGGTGCGACAATCTTGGAGCCACATATCTCTGTGCCAATACAGTCTTTCACGCTCGTACGAAGCACGTTGAGGTAGACTATCACTTTGTTCAGGACAAAGTCTCTGCAGGGCAGCTTCAGGTTCACTTCGTTTCTACCAAAGATCAGCTAGCGGATATCTTCACCAAACCACTACCAGCAGCTCGGTTTGGGGCTTTGCGTGACAAGCTCAATGTGGTGTCTCACTCACCTTGTGCTTGAGGGGGAGTGTTAGCCATATATTTTATAGATCTTTTATTGTATAGTTTATAATAATGTTGTTATTGACTTCTGAGAGATCTAGTCTTTAGCCTAGTTGTTAGCTCTCTCTCTTAAGTCTATATTTGTATTCTCCCGTTCTGTTATGAATTGATTGAAACTGTTCCACTCTCATCCACCTACCCCCCACTGACTCCTTTTCAATACTTGGGTCCCGGGATCCTTTGTGGAACCCGAAACCATACTTAGACACTTTTAAACACAAACGACGACACCACGTAGTCAAATAACGGATAAAAACTAAGGATCACAGTGAACACATCCTATCATGACTTCTAAACATAATCAACACCCGAACATGCGAATTCCCACCCAAGTATATACCAAGAACATCATAATATAAAATTCCCAATTTAACCTAGGGCTCTAATCCCATTCAAATCATCAAGATCATAGTTCATCTTTAATATCAAGAAACATCAAGATTTATCAAAAACATCACACAATCATCAAGATCTTCTTATAATCATCAAGATCATCAAGATCACACATAAAATCATCTCATCAATCATCAAGATCATATCATAATTATCATAGAAGATTTCATCAAGACACAAGCATATAGAAGGAGCCAAAGGAGAAGATTATAGCAAAGAAAATAGGTTTTGTTGAGACATGGGTTACCTCTTAGCCTTAATTAGATTCCTTGGATATTAAGGCTCTTTTCTCTAAGATCTCTTCTTGATTTCTCCTACGTTTGGTGGTGGGGGATTCTTGGGAATTCTTGTGTGGTGATATTTATTATGGTGTGGGTTATAGGTGCCTCCTATGCCCCTATTTATATATCTAAGAGTCCCAATTATGGTTTAAATGGTGTGGGTTTGCTAATTCTATTCCTTATAGGACTAAGGGGTTGGTTTTAGGGATAAGGGCCCATGGACTATGGTGGACCTTTCTTAGTTAATCAATGGATTTTAATTCTCTTTTTAGGGTAAGTAATTAAATAATTGGTTTGGGTTAGGGTTCGTAACACGGGGTGTTACACCTATACCTATTCCTTGCTCAGCTTTACTCCTTTTAGTTAAAACACCAGGTAAGTAAGAAAGTTTACCTCCGTAACCGAGTAGTGTACACTTACTCGATTGAACCCCTCGTTCTTGTTCCCTCTAAAGACCTGACCAAGACTTAGTAAAGACTGTGACTAAGAAGAAGGAAGACTCGGAAGTCTGTTAAAGCAAGAGCAGTTAAGATGTGGCGTTTACATCTGGACATGCGGTCAACCCGAAGAAGATAGACTGCTTTACTTACAACCCGAATTCAATCACCACGACCCCGGATTCAAGTAAGCGGCATACATCCCACGGTAAGCTGATTTATCTGGATACGAAAAGATTACGATAGAGATTAAAATGGAAAAGAGGACTAGGACGTCTATTGATACAAGGAAATGAAACAGCGGACGGGCAGACTTTTTGGTTAATCCTTGGAGAAAGTTGAGCCTATTCTGCCTCTTGCCTCGTTTGAACTATTAATCTCCGAATCACATTCGCCTGATACTTCTATTGCATTTGAATCGTGTCTTATTACCCTTGGTTATTCTTGGGAACGACCGACATCCATTATGCCTTTGCTTACCCTTCGTTGTACCCAACTCCAATTCTTGGGAACCCAAAATCATTAGGAGCATCAGAATCATTGTTGTTGCCCTAATCTTATACCCCTCCCCTTTGGAATCCTTATTAAAATCCCATGAATGGTGTAAACCCAAAACCTACAACAGTTGACTCGGGTCGCCTAGACGTTGAGCAACACCATCTATGATAACGACAACCGACCACCCCAAACGGGAACCCAGTCGTGGCTCGCCAAGTCTCAAACCATCACCTGCCTATCTTCGCAAGGGAAGAAGATCCTACGACCCTCGACGAGGTGTGTGCTAGCACCGCCGACATTCACCGAATCCAACTTCTACAACGGGGAAATCAGGAACAGATCCGGGGAAAAAGGAGTAACGGAAGTGGGAGACCACGTGTAAAGAGAACTAGAGCGCCAATTAAATGCAAGAAGAGAAGTAGTGCTTGAACAACGCCTGTTCTTAAAATCTTTCGTGTAACACCCCAGATTTTCAAGACATTTAAAAACTTATAATAAAGGTAGAATCTTATTAAATCCCAAGATAAATACAAGCGTTCGGGGTGCTATGCCACACCTGGGCTAGAGAACCCAAGTGCACAGGCTAACTAACTAATATCCTCAAAGCGTAAATACGTAAATGTGGCACGCAGGCCAAAAAGGGAAACTATCTACTTCTAAGTTCTAGCGCACTCCAGTGACTTAATCTTCTGTGCCTGAAAGCCAAATATATCTGTTCAGCGAGAGATGCTGGTAACCCACTCCAACGCGTTGAAGTACAATATATATAGAGATATATATAGATATACGAAAACCATTTTGAGCATGAAGATATATCCTACGAACTCTAGCTTTAAAACCGGGAATGACTCGATAGATAAGGCCAGACACAAGCAACAGTTATAACGAGCATATGCAGTTCACAACGGATAAGGCAGATAAGGCAAAGCATAAACAATGATCATAACCCAACATGAACAATCCCAAATATAAATCCCATAGTCACATCCCCCAAGACACTCATGATCACAACTCGTCCATGTCACAACACAGAACACACTTTGTTGGCGCCACAGGACCAATCGCTTGCCCATACATGAGGGTCAGCGCATATAGCTCTGACACGGCCCCGTAGCACCCTGCCGCGCATCGCAACACGGAGGGGTCGATCGCAACCGACCGATGAACCGCAGCTCATCATAGTGTTTGATCGCAACCAAATAGTGGGCCGCAGCCCAAGAGAATGTCATCTGACCGCAGCCAGGAAAAAAGACGAACCGCAGCTCGTATAGAAACGTTTGATCGCAACCAAACGGTGGACCGCAGCCCAAGAGTATCAATCTGACCGCAGCCAGCTTCTGAACCGCAGCTCAGGATAACCAATCCGATCGCAACCGAATTGGGGTAACACACACATAACACATAGCAAGCACATGCAACCCACATTACACATTAGGAAGGGGGAGAAAACGTATAACAAAACCTATGCGTGATCCATCACTTACTAAAAATAGTCCTAAGGGGTTCATGCTTCTTCCACCTAGGTCAACGGGATACCAATTCAACTAGCATGCAATATAATTGACTCATAAACCTACGAACGGTACCCGAAACATCAAACTAGACATAGGCACGATAAACGGAGTCCGTTGGGACACCACGAGGAACGGGGAACATCAAACGGGGAAGCCAGGATCCCAAGTTGGGATGAATTTCCAGCGGGTAGCCGGTGGGTGGGGGGCCACCCGCCGGCTGCCCGCCGGTTTTACTGTTCCGGGCAGCGGGTCACCGGCGGGCAGCTGCCTGCCCGCCGGCCACCCGCTGCCAGGCGGTGATTCTCGGCACCGGGTAGGTGGCGGGTCCCCTACCCCCCACCTACCCCCACTGACTCTTTTTCATCAATTGCGCCCCGGGAACCGTTGTGGAACCCGAAACCATGCTTAGACACTTTGCAACGCAATTTAACGATTAACACGTAGACAATTAACGGATCAAATACGAGGAACGTACGGCACATAACCTATCATGATTTTCTAAACGTAATCGACACCCAAACATGCGATTTCCCCAGCCGATACACCAAGAATAATATCATACGATACAACCTAGAGTTCTAATCACTTTTATAACAACAAGAATACGATTCGTCTTCTAATTACAAGATTCGGTACAAATAACACATAAGCATCAAGAATGCCAAACAATTATCAAGAACGACATATAAACATCAAGAACTCCGCATAATCATCAAGAACATCATTATTATCAAGAATCTACCAATATCAAGATTATCAAGATCCTTCATGGGATCATCACATCAAACATCCACAATAATTATCATAACTCGCCAAACACAATAATATGGGGGAAACCCTAAGGGGGAATCATAACTATAAAAATAGGTTTTGTTGAGACATGGGTTACCTCTTAGCCTTAATTAATTCCTTGGCTATGAAGGGTCTTTCTTTAAGCTTCCTTGCTTTCTTGATTTCTCCTAAGGGGATTCTTGGAGCTCTTTTGGGGTGGTGGGGCGTTATTGTTTGTGGGAAGTTCTAGGTGCCTCCTAAGTCTCCTATTTATATATTTAGGAGTCCTAATTAGGAACTAATATTATAAGCTCGCTAATTCTATTCCTTTTGGAACTAAGGATTGGGTTTAGGGGTTGGGTTTATCTATGAGGGCCCATGGACTATGGTGGGCCTTTTTCCCTAATTAATCCTTATAATTCATTCTTTCTCTTGGGCTATTAATTAATTAATTAATTGGTTTTTAGGACTCGTAACACGGGGTGTTACATTTCGTGCAAGGTAAGCATGCCATGTTGACTTGTGAACCCTTTGCCTCAGCTTAAAATATCATTCGCCCTCGAATCTCAGCCTCTCGATATTCCTAATTATTGAAACCCTTGCCTCGAACCCTTGATTATCCTTGAAAGCAATTAAACACACATTATGCCTTCACTCACTCTTTGTTGTACCTAATCTATCCTTGGAAACCTTAAATCGTTATGAGCTTGGAATCATTGCCACTGCTCTAAACCTGTATCCCTCCCTTTCGAACGATAGCTAAAACCCCACAAGTGGTGTAAACCCCTTGCTTCATCTAAAGTGGCATGAGGGTTGATGCTTATTAGGTTAGTGTTAGGATAGTTATTGAAAAGGACTCGGCGTGTCAAGTGTCATGCACTAAGCTTCCCTGCAATAAAGATCTTACTTTGGAATAAGGACCTTGATGGTTTTAAGGCACCGTAAGAAGTACATGAGACACACAAAATCGCCAAACGCCATGCGACATCGAGAGCAGTCAACCAAATGCATTTCAAGGAAGAGAAAGGCATAACTAAGCATTTGGTCACTAAAGGATTAAACAGGGACCGGGTGACAAGTCGTACTTCAAGGAAAAACCAAGAGGGCTTGCCATTAATTAAGGCAATGAAAATACAAAGTTGGTTTATAACTGACTACCCTGTGAAGGTTACGAGGTTGCTAATTGGAAACCAGACCCGACCTACTAAGCAACAATGAAGGACATGCGAGAGTCTTGACTCATCCAGAACTCGTGCTTAGGATTCAATAACGTTGTTAGATGAGTCATTCTATGTATTCAAGTCCCTTTTGTTGGTCATATGAGCATAGAAGTGTTTGGACCTAAATTTGTGCGTTTTCAGGACTTTTCCCGAAGAGTTTCCCTCTTCACAATTGCGTTCCAGCGGGCCCCCAACGGGACACTGACGGGACCCTGACAGGACCTTGGCAGGCGATCGACCGCCCACCTCGTGCCCACTGGTACGGTATGATGATTTCTTGACTTCTCGTTTTATTGATCCATTGCGCACTTGTGTGCCTCGATTGATGAACGCAAGTCTCGTGTAAGGAATCATGGGTTGCTTAAAAGTGGTGACCATGGTAAAAGTCCGTGACCTGCAAGACGCCTTCGAAAAGACACAACCAATTGCATTACACATGGAAGTTGTAGTTGGACTCTCTGATGCCAACCGACTAGGTCAAGACTTTCGGGCATTTTGGGAGAGTATGCACGGGATTCATCACGAGAATTCCTTCAAAATCGATAGGAATGGATGAGAGTTTAGCTTGGAAAGAATAGATCAATGGAAATCTTAGAGTCAAGCAGAGCCAAACCTAAAGAAAAAGGATCGTTATTTCGTCCTTACGTCATAATCAAGTCTCAAACAGGAATAATCGCTCGAAGTCGAGAATCCTTAACCCTATTCTAGCCAAACTCCTTTCCTTCCCTTGTCTATCGAATACCATTTCATTGGGAAATCCACTCTACCATTCCAAACCTCATCCTTGACTCCTTATTTCAAATGATACCATACAAGGTGGCAACCTTATCTCTTAAATTGCAACTTTGAAAACCTTGATCCCACTTCCAAAATTACCTTGTCCGCATGTTTGAAACCCGAATCGTCCACTCTCTTTATCCTTTTAACCCAATCGTTCCCAAAAACTCAGTATACATAGATATATAATTATATATTTTCCCCGTAGAACACTTTCTCTATATGACCGCCGTACTTTTGAATCGTTATCCTCGTAATGATTTCTAAAGCTTCGGGGACGAAGCTTCCTGTAAGGGGGGGAGAGTGTAACACCCCGTGTTACGGCCTCCAATCCCGGATTAATTATTTAATTAATTCCGTTAATAATAATTAAAAAGGATTTAATTTGGTTAGGATTCCCTTTAATTAATTAATATGGTCCACCATGGATTGTGGACCCTTGCCTAAACTAGAGTCTTAAGCCTATTAGGAATAAAGAGAGTAAATATTTTACTAATCAGATTCCAATTAGGAATCCTAGACCTATATATCTATTAGGAATAAAGAAAGTAAGCCTTTTATTATTCAGATTATGATTATGATTCCTGATTCTATAAATAGGGGATTAGAAAGCAATTAGAACCCTTACCACCCATAGTTATATTACACGAAAATATTCCCGGGCGATTCACCACCACCAAGCCTAGGGAGATCAATCGGATGGAAATCTTAGAGAAGAACCTTAATAGCCAAGGGAGGATTAATTAAGGCTAAGAGGTAACCCATGTCTCAACAAAACCTATTTTCCTTGCTATAATCTTTTTCTTTGGCTCCTTCTCTATGCTTGTGTCTTGATAAATCTTTTATAATGATGATGATATGATCTTGAAGATTGATGAGATGATCTTATGTGTTGATCTAGATAATCTTGATGATTATAAGAGGATCTTGATAATTTTGTGTTGTTCTTGATAAATCTTGATGTTCTTGATTTTAAAGATAAACTATGATTTTGATGATTTGAATATGATTAGAACCCTAGGTTAAATGGGGGATTTCGTATGGTGATATTCTTGATATAATTGGGTGGGATTTCGCATGCTCGGGTGTTAATTATGTTTAGAAGTCATGTTAGGATGGGTTCAATATGATTCTTGGTTTTGATCCATTATTTGACTACGTGGTGTCGTCGTTTATGTTCAAAAGCGTCTAAACATGGTTTCGGGTTCCACGAAAGATCCTGGGACCAATATATTGAAAAAGAGTCAATGGGGGGTAGGTAGGGGTAGGGGAACCCGCCACCTACCCGCTGCCCCAATTGCGGCGTTGCCGGCGGGCAGGCGACTGCCCGCCGGGCACCCGCTGCTCGGAACTTCACCGCCGGCGGGCAACCGAAGGGTGGTCCTCTACCTGTCGGCCACCCGCTGGGTGTTCCCACTTCGGGATGGTGGTTTCCCCGTTTGATGTGTAACACCCCATGTTACGACCCCTAAAACCAATTAATCATCTAACCAATTATCCAAAGAAATAATTAAATTACAATAATTAATTAGGAAAAGGCCCACCATAGTCCGTGGGCCTCACCTCTAAAAACCCAACCCCTAGTCCTAAAAGGAATAGAGTTATGGTAAGCTTAATTTCTTGGCATTATTTAGAGTAATTTTAGTTAGTGTTTTTCATTAATAAATTAAGTTTTAGGGTTAATTTTATTATAAATATTATATTTAGTTATATGTTATTAGTTTAGATGGGTTTGAATAAATATTATGTTAATGTTGCATTTTTATTAATTTAAATAGGAGTTTTATTTTATTTGTTTGGTAGTTTTATATCTTAAATTTTAAATAAGTATTTTAATAATTAAGTTTAATTAAGTTATGTTATTAGTTATAATAATAACTGTCTTTACTTTAACTTTATTTTATTTTATATTATTTTTGTTTTTCTTTGTTTTAGATTGTCACGGCAGTAAGAAAAGAAGGGAAACAGAGCCCTTATTAAATTGTTTTTCATCTTTGAGTTTCGGCAGAACACCATTACGGAAGAGACGAAAAGCAGAAAGTAAAAGACGAAGGAAAAATCCGAAAGAAGAGAGCAAGGTCTGGGCGACGAGAAATTGCAGCGCTGCGGCATACGTAGCAGCGGCAACGGAGCTTCAGCTATTATCTTCTTAGGCTTGAATTATCTCCCTTCATTCCTATTTAATTTCTTGTTTAAATTTTTAGAATGATGTTTCTTGAACAATTTATGCATTTCATTATGACTATTGGCTAGAACTTTAATTAGGGATTTGGATTAGCCTTGATTAGATTAATTGACTATTTTTCATGTGTTGATTCTTTCAATTTCAGTTTAATTATTGAACTTGATTATATTTATTTTATGTATTTTAATTGTGGATTGTGTGACTGGCCATTGCATAATTCTAATATCAGGGTTTATAAGAAGAACTGACAGGTGAATTATGAACCTAGAACTCGTAAGATAAACACAATTGACCTAAACTAGACATATCTTTAGGTATTTGTGGTGATATTCGATTGTTGCTTAATGGGTTTAATTAATGTTGGTGAGATATCGACGAATGATCACAGTTAATTGGATACAACCTAGTATTTCGACGGAGTATTAGGATATATTTGAAGCAATCATCACTATAGTCATAAGAATTAATACTTAGGAGAGTTAGTTAATTATCTAATAGGTGAACCCAAATCCCTAGTCTTCTCTCAATTGGAATTTTCTTTGCTTTAATTTCATAAATATTCTTTTTAATTATATTAATTCTAATTATTTGCGTTTTCCCTAATCAACAAATTGATTATTTAAGATAACAGTTAATAGTGTTCTTCGTGGGATCGACCCTGGAATACTCCAGGAATTTATACTGTGATTGACTCTGTGCGCTTGCAGATTATGGCAATCAAGTTAGGAAGCCTATAGTATTTGGGACCTAATTAGGACTCTTAGATATATAAATAGGGGACATAAGAGACACCTAGAACCCCCACCACAATAATCTCTCACCACACAAGGAGCTCCAAGAATTCCCCTAGGAGAAATCAAGAAAGAAGAAAGATTTAGAGAAAGACCCTTCATAGCCAAGGAAATCAATTAAGGCTAAGAGGTAACCCATGTCTCAACAAAACCTATTTTCCTAGCTATGATCTCCCTCTAGGCATCCCTCTACATTCTTCTGTGTAGATGATTCGTTTATAATATTGATGGTGTGATCTTGATAACTGATGTTATGCTTTCTTGGGTAATCTTGATAATCTTGATGATGGAAAGAGATTCTTGATGATTGTGTGATATTCTTGAAAAACCTATATTCCTAATGATTGTGTGATATTCTTGATAAATCGTATTGTTTCTTAGTGTTAAAAGATGGGTTACGTTCTTGATGATTTAATTGTGATTAGAACCCTAGGATGTAATGTGAAACTCGTATGATGTTATTCTTGATGTATTGGGTGGGAATTCGCATGTTTGGGGTGTTAATTACGTTTAGAAAGCATGATAGGATTTGTGCCGTATGTTTCTCGCTTTTGATCCGTTAATTGTCTACGTGTTGCCATCAATTGCGCTTTAAAGTGCCTAAGTATGGTTTCGGGTTCTACAAAGGTTCCCGGGGCGTTATTGGTGAAAAAGAGTCAGTGGGGGGTAGGTGGGGGTAGGGGACCCGCCACCTACCCGAAACCAGGATGGACGTCGCCGGCAGCGGGCAGGCGACTGCCCGCCGGGCACCCGCTGCCCGGAAGTTTGCCACCGGCGGGTGACCCTTCACCCACCGGTTACCCGCTGTAAATTACCCCACCTCGGGATCCCAGCTTCCCCGTTTGATGTTCCCCCGACCCCCGTGGTGTCCCAACGGACTCCGTCTATCGTGCCTATGTCTATTTTGATGTTCGGGTACCATTCGTAGGATGAATGAGTCTTATATATTGCATGCTAGTCGAATTGGTATCCCATTGGCCAAGGTGTAAAAAGTATGAACCCCTTAGGATTATTCTTAGTATGTGAATGATCACGCATAGGTTTCGTTATACGATTTCTCCCCCCTTCCCGATGTGTCAATGTGGGTTGCATGTGTTTGCTATGTGTTATGTGTGCATGATACCCCAATTCGGTTGTGATCGAATTGGTTATTCCTGAGCTGCGGTTCAGAAGCTGGTTGTGGTCAAATTTACACTCTCGGGCTGCGGTCCACCGTTTGGTTGCGATCAAACGTTTTACATGAGCTGCGGTTCATATTCCTGGCTGCGGTCATATGACTACTCTTGGGCTACGATCCACTGTTTGGTTGCGATCAAACATTATGATGAGCTGCGGTTCATCGGTCGGTTGCGATCGACCCCTCCGTGTTGCGATGCGGGGCAGGGTGCTGCGGGGCCGTGTCAGAGCTATATGCACTGACCCTCATGTATGGGCATGCGATTGGTCCTGTGGCGCCAACAAAGTGTGCTATGTGATGAGATATGGATGGTTTGAGGTTATGATTGTTATGAAGGCGTGACCATAGGATACATGCTAGTAAACTGTATATGCTTGACTATGACAATTAGCTGTGCTTATCTCTATCTGTCGAATCTGTTCCCAACGCTTGTGAATTGTGCATGCTTGATTATGAATGTTGGTTGTGCTTATCCCTATCTGTTGAGTTTATTCCCTGTTTTGAAAGCTAGAGTCTCTTATGCAATATCTTCATGCTTCGAAATGGTTTTTCTTATATCTATGTATATATCTATATGTATTGTATTTCAACGCGTTGGAGTGGATTACCAGCATCTCTCGCTGAACAGATATATTTGGCTTTCAGGCATAGAGGAGTAGACACTGGAGCGCGCTAGAATCTTGGAGCGTAGAAGTAGATAGTTTCCCTTTTGGCTTGCGTGCCATGCTTATGCATTTACATTATTGAGGATATTAGTTAGTTAGCATGTGCACCTGAGTTCTCTAGCTCAGGTGTGGCATAGCACCCTGTACTATTTATATTATGTTTTGGGATTTAATGAGAACTTACCTTTATTATATAAGCTTCAAAAGTTTAAAAATTTCGGGGTGTTACAGTTGGTATCATAGCCTAAGTTTGACCCTAGGATAAGACTCTTAAGACTAAACTTTAAGACAATAGGCTTGAACTCTAAGTATTTAGGAACATTGGGCTCAGGAACCATAGGACGCGCGGTGAGACTGTGAAACCTACACATATTTGGGCATCCAGAAGGGTAAGATCTAAGCTTGTCTAGTCTTTTTGGTTCCATCTTAGTTGTCTTTTTCTTAAAGGTGGGATCTTTATGATCTTTTGGTTTGATCTTGAAGTGGGTTTGGCTAGTGAGCTTAGTAGAGAGCTTGTTGTGGTGTAAGATAAGTCTTTTGGTCTTCAAGAGGTAACCCATGCTCTACAAAACCTATTTTGCTTACCTATATGTGATTTCTTGGATTCTACTTGTTCTTTGCTATGAAATGTGAGGGTCTATGCATTTATCTTGTGATATTGCATATCTAGAGCTTGTGTTTAGGATTCCTTTGTGCCATTGCTTGGCATTTTCCTTGGTTCAAGTCATTTTGTTGTGTTTGGTGAGATTAGGCATGTTTTGGACTTGAATTTGTGTTTGGAGAAGAAAATCCCCGAAGGGATTTGTTGTGGAACAGGGATGTTCCCGCGGGCAGAACGGCGAGCGGGGCACCACCCGCCGGCCTATCCGCGGGTACATAGGCCTGTGGGGATGTGCTCCCGTGGGCGGGACCACGGGTGGGGCACTATCCGTGGGTCCACCCGCGGGGAACACAATGGTGTTCGTTCGGGATTTGTTCCCCGTGATTTGGTTGTCTCGGTATTTGATCTTTTGACTTCCCGTTGTTCTTTTGTGGAACTATTTGAGTGTCTTCTTGATGTTTCGTAGGTCTAGAACTATATGGTAGGTACCCAAGAAGGACTTTGGTGCCTTGAATCATGCTAAGTGTTCAACATTGTGTTTCGTTGAACCAAGAGGTGTCTTGTGTGTTCCTCGGAACTATCTTGAGTTTTCCCGTTGTTAAGCATGCTAGTTTGTTGTCTTAATACTAGCGTGTGCGTTATTTGTACCTTCCGTTTGGTTGATGATAACTTCTGTTATTCATCGTTGTTGTTGTTGGGTTGTGACCCGTTCCTTGATTGAGTATGTTTCATACCTTCGTTGTAATCCGTTGTTTGACTCTCGTGTGAGTGGTGGTGCGTGTGTGGCTCTACCTGGATTGCACGATTAGTGGTATGAGATGCTAGTCACCAAGGTATTGCAACGGTCCTCGTGGTGGCCGTGACATGATTATGGAGTTGTGTTCCTTCGAGAAATGTTCACGTGATTGGGGGATAACATTGTGTTATCCGGGCATGTGTTGCCGTGATTGGTGGTGGTTCGTTGGTGGTCTGTTGGTAGGGGACGACGGTCCCGGCAGAATAAGGTTGGACTTGGCTGTACAGGGGATTCTGGAGGTAATGGTTGGCTTGAAGGTACAAGATTGGGGGTAGTCATAAGGTTGGAACAGGGCATAAGGAAGGCATACCAACTCGTGATGGGTGATGTTGCGAGGGCTTTTAAAGCCGGTGTTGTGTGATCTTCTCTCGTGACGTGTGTAGTCACGGAGGCTTGTGGTGTTCTGGCATGTGTTGCCGTTGGGTGAGTCTTTATCCTTGTGTGTGGTTAATCTTTGTGGTTGGGATGTTTTCCCGGTGTTATCCTTGTAAGTGGTGAGTATTGTGTTGTCTTTTGATCTTGGCTTTTGACTTATATATATGTATTCCGTTTCGAAAATGGTTTTTATATCTTATATCTACCTATTTATGATACTTAACGATAATGGTGGGTTACCAGCATTATTCGCTGATCGGGCGTCGTCCCGATGTTTATCTTTGTATCTTTCAGGTGTTGAGTAGTCGAGCGCGATGTCTAGAGCGTGGTAGCTTAGCACCTGTATCTTTAGACTGTGTTTTTGTGGCCTGTACGCCAATGGTTTTAGATTGTTTTTAGATTCATGTTTTTGGGTTAGTGTGATACACTTGCAGATTGTCGCCTTAGCGTTACCTAGTGTGGTATACGTGGCATAACACCCCTGTTTGGATTTCTTTTATCCAGTTTCCATTTATCTTCCGCTGTGCTAGTTTTGTTGTTAACCTGCATGTGTTAAGACTTGTTTTTAGGTCTTGTTTTTGGGGGGGTGTTACAGTTGGTATCAGAGCCTAGGTTTAGAGCCTAGGAAGAGTTAAGTCTAGACTTTCTAAGTGTTTAAGCGTGTTTTGAGACCTTTAAGCGACCTTAAGAAGATAAGTGCTAGACTTAGGACACTAGGTTGCGCGGTGAGCTGTGTGTTGCTTTCTGTCTTGCTTGCTTGCTCTTTTGGTAGCAGAAGTGCGATGCCTCCTCGTCCTCGCGCTTGCTCCCCAGAGACCCCGACCAACGAGCAGCTCGCTCAGAATCTCCATCAGCTGACGCAGACGATGCAGTCGCTCAGTGATGCTTTGTTGAACAACAATCAAGCTGCGCCGCCTCCGCCTCCGGTTGGGCACTGCGATGTGGGTCGTTTAGTGTCCGGGCATCAGACGCCTTCCTTTGCTGGTGAAGAAGACCCTGTAGTCCTTGAAGAGTGGCTACGGGTGTTTGATAAGATTTTTACCGTGGTGGGCTGTCCCGAAGAGAGGAGAGTAGAACTGGCAACGTTCTACTTCTGCCAAGAAGCTGATCTGTGGTGGGTTCATGAGGGAGTTCAACCTTCCTTGAAGAGCCTGGGTTTGATTGGACCGCGCTCAAGGACAGAATGCACGAAAGGTTCTACCCAGCGCATGTGCGAGCCGCCATGTTTGATGAGTTCCTTCATCTACAGCAAGGATCCCTATCTGTGGTGGAGTACCACAAGAAGTTCCTAGAGCTGGCGCACTTCGCGAGGGTGTTGGTGCCTATAGAGTTTGCCAAAGTTGAGCGTTTCGTTGCCGGTCTGAATTATGAAGCACGAAAAGCGTTGACGGTGAGTAGACCCAGTTACCTCAAGGATGCGTATCTGTGTGCCGCGGATCTATTTCGTGTTCAGCAGCTTCAGAAGAGTTCGCTTGAGATGGCTAGGAAGAGAGTTGAGAGTGGAGGTTCTTTTGCTTTCAAGAAGCCCCGACCGAGTTTTCCGGCTAGAGTTGTGTCATCTTCTTCTCAAGGACCAGTTAGGATGGAGCCTCCGGTTTAAGCTAAGTCGGTTGGTTGTCGCAAGTGTGGGATGGTGCATCCGGGCGAAGTTTGCTATGGCCAGGCGTTTAAGTGTTTCCGCTATGGGGTTGCTGGTCATAGAGTCGCGGAGTGTCCCCAGCTTTCCGGTTAGAGAGCGTTGCCGCCACCCCCGGGAGCCGGAGGAGCACCAGGAGGGAGTTCAGGTCGCGGAGCTGTCGGAGCTAGGCCGCCTGGGAGAGTTTTCGTGATGGCACGTTCGCAGGCGGAGTCGGAGGGTCTGGTGGAGGAGGAGTTAGCAGGTAACCCTTGTATTCGAGCCTATCCTTGTGTCCACGAGAGCGTTGTGTTCTTTGTTTCCTCGAGCCTATCCTTGTGTCCACGAGAGCGTTGTGTTCTTTGTTGCCTTGGGTGCTATCTTGTGTTTCGTAGTTGTCCTTGTTTGGCAATCTTTGGCATGCTTTCCTTGTTAGTATTTCGTTGGATGCTTGGTATAGACTGTAACACCCCGTGTTACGGACCCTAAAACCAACTGATTAATTAATTAATTAGTTAATAACCCAGGAGAAAGAATAAATTATAATGGTTAATTAGGGAAAAAGGCCACCATAGTCCATGCGCCCAATTATATAAACCCAACCCCTAAACCCAATAGGAATAAACTCTAAATAAACCCTTGGATCTATAAATAGGGAACTTAGGGAGCACCTAAAACCCCCTCCCACACGCATACACGCCCATCACCCCAGGAGAGCTCCAAGAATCCCCTTAGAAGAAATCAAGAAAGCTTAAAGAAAGATCCTTCATAGCCAAGGAATTAATTAAGGCTAAGAGGTAACCCATGTCTCAACAAAACCTATTTTCATAGCTATGATTTCCCTTAGGGTTTCCCCCATATTATTGCGAATGGCGAAATTATGGTAATTATTATTGATGTTGATTTGATGATTCCATGGGGAATCTTGATAATCTTGCTATTGGGAGTTTCGTGATAATTATGATGTTCTTGATGATTAATTGGGATTTTGATGATTATGTGTTGTTCTTGATGATTATGATGTTCTTGGTGATTAATTGGCATCCTCGATGTTTATGTGTTATTCTTACCGAATCTTGCAATTAGAAGATGAATCGCATTCTTGTTGATATAAAAATAATTAGAACCCTAGGTTGTATCGTATGTTATTATTCTTGGGTTATCGGGTGGGGAAATCACATGTTTGGGTGTGGATTATGATTAGTAAAGCATGATAGGTTATGTGCCGTTCGTTTATCGTATTCGATCCGTTAATTGTCTATGTGTTGTCGTTAATTACGTCGAAAAGTGTCTAAGCATGGTTTCGGGTTCCACAACGGTTCCCGGGACGAAAACTTGATGAAAGAGTCAGTGGGGGGTAGGTGGGGGGTAGGGGACCCGCCACCTACCCACGGCCGAGAACACTGTTCCGGCAGCGGGCAGCAGGCGGGCGGGCAGCTGCCCGCCGGTGACCCGCTGCCCGGAACAGTATTGTCCGGCGGGCAGCCGGCGGGTGGACCCCCACCCACCGGCTACCCGCTGGAAATTCCCCCCCCTCGGGACCCCGGCTTCCCCGTTTGATGTTTCCCCGATCCCCGTGGTGTCCCAACGGACCCCGTTTGTCGTGCCTATGTCTAGTTTGATGTTTCGGGTACCGTTCGTAGGTTTATGAGTCTATTATATTGCATGCTAGTTGAATTGGTATCCCGTTGACCTAGGTGGAAGGAGTATGAACCCCTTAGGACTATTCTTAGTAAGTGATGGATCACGCATAGGTTTTGTTATACGTTTTATCCCCCTTCCCAAGGTGTAATGTGGGTTGCATGTGCTTGCTATGTGTTATGTGTGCGTGTTATCCCAATTCGGTTGCGATCGGATTGGTTATCCTGAGCTGCGGTTCAGAAGCCGGCTATGGTCAGATGGGAATTCCTGGCTATAGTCGGATGACGGTATCCTGGGCTGCGGTCCAGAAGCTGGTTGTAGTCAGATGGGAATTCCTGGCTGCATTCAGGTGACATCTTTCCTGAGCTGCGGTTCAGAGGCTGGCTGTAGTCAGATGGGAATTCCTGGCTACAGTCAGATAACACACTCTCTTGGGCTGCGGTCCACTATTTGGTTGCGATCAAACACTATGATGAGCTGCGGTTCATCGGTCGGTTGCGATCGACCCCTCCGTGTTGCGATACGGGGCAGGGTGCTGCGGGGCCGTGTCAGAGCTATATGCGCTGACCCTCATGTATGGGCATGCGATTGGTCCTGTGGCGCCAACAAAGTGTGCTATGTGTTGTGATATGGATGAGCTATGATTATGAGTGCCTTGGAGGAATGCGACTGTGGGATTTATGTTGGGGATTGATTATGATGGGTGGTGATTATTGTTATGCTTTGCCTTATCTGCCTTATCTATTGTGAACTGTATATGCTCGTTATAACTGTTGCTTGTGTCTGGCCTTATCTGTCGAGTCATTCCCGGTTTTAAAGCTAGAGTTCGTAGGATATATCTTCATGCTCAAAATGGTTTTCGTATATCTATATATATATCTCTATATGTATTGTATTTCAACGCGTTGGAGTGGGTTACCAGCATCTCTCGCTGAACAGATATATTTGGCTTTCAGGCACAGAGGATTAGAGCACCGGAGCGCGCTAGAACTGGAGCGTAGAAGTAGTATAGTTTTCCCTTTCGGCCTGCGTGCCATATTATGCATTTATATTCCAGAGGATAGTAGTTAGACAGCCTGTGCACCTGGGTTCTCTAGCCCAGGTGTGGCATAGCACCCCGTACACTTATGTTACGCTTTGAGATTTAATAAGATGTTACCTTTATTATTAAGTTTTAAATGTCTTGAAAATTAGGGGTGTTATAGTTGTATCAGAGCCTAAGTTTGACCCTATGAAAAACTCTTAAGACCGGACTTTAGGACATTAAGCCTGAACTCTAGATATTTAGGAACATAGGATTCAGGAATCTTAGGACGCGCGGTGAGATTGTGAAACCTACACATAACCTCCTCCCACTTTATCCCTCTCTAATATTAGGAATCCCTCCCCCACTTATCATATCAAGCTTGAAACACAAAATAATATCGACCTTTAATCGCCAGGAATGGCACCCAAGAAGAAACAGTCAGGAGCACCGGGACACCCCTCTCACGAAATCTTGACTCAAGCCCTACAACGCCTGACCCAAATTGCCCAGGCACTAAGTACTATCGTACCCCAACCTCTGCCAACAGACGAGAACTTGGAAATCCACCACCAAGTCTCGGCACATCAACCACCCACCCTCTCGGGAGACGAAGACCCCACAACCCTCGAGGAATGGATTGAGACATTCGACAAGGTATTCAGGGCGACCCAATGCCCCGAACGCCACCGGGTCAGGATAGCCTCCTTCTATTTCAAGCACGAGGCCGACAACTGGTGGGCCCGCGAGGGGCCTACGTACGAGCAAGACCCCGGATTCAACTGGGAGAACTTAAAGACGCAGTTACGAGAACAGTTCTACCCCAACCACCTGAAGGCCGCCATGTGCGAGGAATTCCTCAATCTAAGACAGGGGACGGCCCCGGTCTCAGAATACTACCGACGATTCTGCCAACTGGCTCGCCTCGCCCCCGAGCTAGTACCCACCGAAGGGATCAAAGTCCGGAAATTCCTAACGGGCCTTAAGCTCGAAAACCAGAGGTCCTTGGCTGCCCAACAACCAAAGACCCTCGGAGAGGCCTATGCCAAGGCATGTCAGCTACAACAGGTAGCGGACCCGCCTCCAGGGATGCAACTGGGGTATAAAAGGAAACCCGAAGGGAGTCGTCCAATTCTCGCCAAGGAAGCTAAGAACCCCAAAACCGCCCCACTTGACCAAACCATCGCGCCGACTACCCGGGGGAGAATCCTCACCCTAAGCAAGGCCAGGATCGAAGATAGCAACATAGTCTCCGGAACCTTCCTAGTGCACGCCACCCCAGCTGTCATATTATTCGACTCAGGGGCTACCAACTCGTTTATAGCAACCGAGTTCGCCGCCCAGCTAGGTCTTAACGCCACCACCAAGGTCCGACTCCAAGTCAAGGTGGCCTCAGGCGAGGTCATAAAATGTGATCGCATATACGAACATGTAATGATCACCATTCAGGGAGTGGAATTTCCCAGTAACCTGATCCAGTTTCAATTGGATGGGATGCAAGTAATCTTGGGCATGGATTGGCTAGGGAAGTTCCAAGCGCAAATCCTGTGCGGAGAATAGAAAGTGGTCCTACGAGGGCCAAACGGTAAGAGGGTGTCGTACCGCAGTGCCCGCCAGGATCCAGGGATCAAGCTGATAAACATGATGAAAAGTAAGAAGTATCTGGGCCAAGGAAACGAGGCCTTCTTATGCTCAGTCGAAGACCTCAACGCCAACGCACCCGAACCACAAGCCATCCCAGTGGTGAACGAGTTCACCGACGTCTTCCCAGACGAGATTCCCGGGGCACCCCCGACCAGAGAGGTCGAGTTCACCATAGACCTCATACCGGGCGCCGCCCCAATCTCTAAACCACCCTACCGGCTAGCACCAAAGGAAATGAAGGAACTGAAAACACAACTCCAAGAACTGCTAGATAAGGGTTACATTCGGCCCAGCACCTCCCCATGGGGAGCACCGGTACTATTCGTTAAGAAGATGGATGGGAGCATGCGCCTGTGCATCGACTACCGAGAACTCAACCAAGTTACTATAAAGAATAAGTACCCCCTTCCCCGAATAGATGACTTATTCGACCAACTCAAAGGGGCAGGGGTGTTCTCGAAGATCGACCTAAGATCCGGATATCACCAGATCCAAGTGGCCAAACCGGACATCCAGAAAACGGCCTTCCGGACACGTTACGGCCACTACGAGTTTACCGTAATGCCTTTCGGCCTCACTAACGCGCCTGCCATATTCATGGACCTCATGAATCGAGTATTCCGACCTCACCTAGATGACTTCGTCATCGTGTTCATCGACGACATCCTAGTTTACTCCCGAAATAAAGAAGAACATGAGAAGCACCTACGCATATCTCTGCAAACCCTCAGGCAGAACCAACTCTACGCTAAATTCTCCAAGTGCGAATTCTGGCAAGACAGCGTAGCCTTCTTGGGCCACGTGATAACCAAAGAAGGGATTAGGGTGGACCCCGCTAAGGTTCGCGCCGTTAAAGAATGGACCACGCCGAACTCACTCTCGGAAGTCCGAAGCTTCCTAGGTCTAGCGGGCTACTACAGGAGGTTCGTACCTGACTTCACCAAGATAGCCCAACCCCTCATTAAGCTCATGAAAAAGGAAACCCCCTTCCGTTGGGACAACGGCTGCGTCTCGGCCTTCCAAGAATTAAAGGATAAACTAACCACTGCACCCGTGCTAGCCATACCCTCCGGATCGAATGGGTTTGAAGTCTACAGCGACGCATCCAAGAAGGGGCTGGGATGCGTACTAATGCAAAAGGGGCAAGGTAATAGCTTACGCATCCAGGCAACTCAAAACCCACGAAGAGAATTACCCCACCCATGACCTCGAGCTAGCCGCTATCGTATTCGGACTGAAAATCTGGAGGCACTACCTGTATGGAGTACAATGCAAGATCTACACCGACCATAAGAGCCTGAAGTACATCTTTACTCAAAAAGACCTAAACATGAGACAACGAAGATGGCTGGAACTCATAAAGGACTACGACCTAGACATTCAATACCACGAGGGAAAAGCCAACGTGGTGGCAGATGCCCTAAGCCGGAAGACAAATCACTCCCTTAACACCACGTGGATCCTACCGGACCATCTGTACAGGGACTTCCAAAGGCTACACTTGGAAATAATAGAGCAGGGACAAACTCGCCCCCATGCCTATCTACTCAACACACAGGCCGTGCCCACCCTCTTCGAGGAAATCAAATCAGGACAACAACAGGACCCGGAACTAGATAAAATCCGCCGCGACCTGACTCGAGGGAAAGAGGGCCCCTTCGAAGCACACCCAGACGGCAGCCTCCGCTACAAAGGGAGGTGGTGTGTACCCTCAACGCACCCCCACTTGAAACAGCAGATCTTGGAGGAAGGACACAACTCCCCTTACTCCGTCCACCCAGGCGGTGACAAGTTATACCAAGACGTAAAGAAATCATTTTGGTGGCCGAATATGAAAAAGGAAGTCGCAGACTTTGTGGCCAAGTGCCTGAATTGCCAAAGGGTAAAAGCCGAACGATGCAAACCCAAGGGACTCGTACAACCCCTTGAAATACCACAAGGAAAATGGGATTCCATATCCATGGACTTCGTCGGAGGGCTACCCCCAACAAAAACCGGTAAGGATAAAATCTGGGTCATAGTGGATCGACTCACCAAGACAGCGCGGTTCATTGCCATGAAAGAAACATGGACGATGACGCAACTAGCTCAAGCTTACGTAAACCGGGTAGTGAAATACCACGGAGTTCCCCGGAACATTGTATCCGACCGAGATTCCAGGTTCCTCTCGCAATTCTGGAAATCACTACAAGCGGCATTGGGGACGCGACTAAAGCTAAGCACGGCCTTTCACCCCACCACAGACGGTCAAACCGAAAGAACCATCCAAACCCTCGAAGACATGCTAAGAGCCTGCGCGCTTGACTTCCGAGGAACGTGGGAAGAACACCTAGACCTCATCGAGTTCTCGTACAACAACAGCTACCACGCGAGCATTCGCATGGCACCATATGAAGCACTGTATGGTCAGAGATGTAGAACCCCGTTATGCTGGGAAGATATGGTCAACCCGGTAACACTGGGCCCCCAATACCTACAAGACACCATAGCTAAGGTCAAACGCATCCAGGAAAGGATGAAGGCCGCCCAAGACCGCCAGAAGTCGTACGCCGACCTAAAAAGGAAGCAAGCCGAATTCAGCCTCGGGGACAAGATCTGGCTAAGGATCTCGCCCACTCGAGGGGTAATGAGGTTTGGGAGGAAAGGAAAACTCAGCCCCGGTTCATTGGCCCGTACGAAATCGTGGAGAGAATCGGAGACTTGGCCTACCGTCTCGCCTTACCCGCCGAGCTAGAACGAGTACACAACGTGTTCCACGTATCTCAGCTAAAGAAATACATACACGATCCAAGCCACGTACTCCAACACGAGACCGTGGAACTCGACGAGTCCCTAGTATACGAAGAGAAACCCATAAGAATCCTGGACACCAAAACAAGAAATACCCGGAACCGAGTCGTGGAAATGGTAAAGGTTCTCTGGACCAACCACGGGACCGAGGAAGCCACGTGGGAACTAAAAGACACAATGAAGGAGCGGTACCCCGAGCTGTTCACTCCAGGTAACTAAGGGAAAACTTTCCTTTCTTTTTGTCACCCAGGGCCAAGCTTCGGGGACGAAGCTTCCTGTTAAGGGGGGAGAGTGTAACACCCTGTGTTACGGACCCTAAAACCAACTGATTAATTAATTAATTAGTTAATAACCCAGGAGAAAGAATAAATTATAATGGTTAATTAGGGAAAAAGGCCACCATAGTCCATGGGCCCAATTATATAAACCCAACCCCTAAACCCAATAGGAATAAACTCTAAATAAACCCTTGGATCTATAAATAGGGAACTTAGGGAGCACCTAAAACCCCCTCCCACACGCATACACGCCCATCACCCCAGGAGAGCTCCAAGAATCCCCTTAGAAGAAATCAAGAAAGCTTAAAGAAAGATCCTTCATAGCCAAGGAATTAATTAAGGCTAAGAGGTAACCCATGTCTCAACAAAACCTATTTTCATAGCTATGATTTCCCCTTAGGGTTTCCCCCATATTATTGCGAATGGCGAAATTATGGTAATTATTATTGATGTTGATTTGATGATTCCATGGGGAATCTTGATAATCTTGCTATTGGGAGTTTCGTGATAATTATGATGTTCTTGATGATTAATTGGGATTTTGATGATTATGTGTTGTTCTTGATGATTATGATGTTCTTGGTGATTAATTGGCATCCTCGATGTTTATGTGTTATTCTTACCGAATCTTGCAATTAGAAGATGAATCGCATTCTTGTTGATATAAAAATAATTAGAACCCTAGGTTGTATCGTATGTTATTATTCTTGGGTTATCGGGTGGGGAAATCACATGTTTGGGTGTGGATTATGATTAGTAAAGCATGATAGGTTATGTGCCGTTCGTTTATCGTATTCGATCCGTTAATTGTCTATGTGTTGTCGTTAATTACGTCGAAAAGTGTCTAAGCATGGTTTCGGGTTCCACAACGGTTCCCGGGACGAAAACTTGATGAAAGAGTCAGTGGGGGTAGGTGGGGGGTAGGGGACCCGCCACCTACCCACGGCCGAGAACACTGTTCCGGCAGCGGGCAGCAGGCGGGCGGGCAGCTGCCCGCCGGCGACCCGCTGCCCGGAACAGTATTGTCCGGCGGGCAGCCGGCGGGTGGACTCCCACCCACCGGCTACCCGCTGGAAATTCCCCCCCCTCGGGACCCCGGCTTCCCCGTTTGATGTTTCCCCGATCCCCGTGGTGTCCCAACGGACCCCGTTTGTCGTGCCTATGTCTAGTTTGATGTTTCGGGTACCGTTCGTAGGTTTATGAGTCTATTATATTGCATGCTAGTTGAATTGGTATCCCGTTGACCTAGGTGGAAGGAGTATGAACCCCTTAGGACTATTCTTAGTAAGTGATGGATCACGCATAGGTTTTGTTATACGTTTTATCCCCCTTCCCAAGGTGTAATGTGGGTTGCATGTGCTTGCTATGTGTTATGTGTGCGTGTTACCCCAATTCGGTTGCGATCGGATTGGTTATCCTGAGCTGCGGTTCAGAAGCCGGCTATGGTCAGATGGGAATTCCTGGCTATAGTCGGATGACGGTATCCTGTGCTGCGGTCCAGAAGCTAGTTGTAGTCAGATGGGAATTCCTGGCTGCATTCAGGTGACATCTTTCCTGAGCTGCGGTTCAGAGGCTGGCTGTAGTCAGATGGGAATTCCTGGCTACAGTCAGATAACACACTCTCTTGGGCTGCGGTCCACTATTTGGTTGCGATCAAACACTATGATGAGCTGCGGTTCATCGGTCGGTTGCGATCGACCCCTCCGTGTTGCGATACGGGGCAGGGTGCTGCGGGGCCGTGTCAGAGCTATATGCGCTGACCCTCATGTATGGGCATGCGATTGGTCCTGTGGCGCCAACAAAGTGTGCTATGTGTTGTGATATGGATGAGCTGTGATTATGAGTGCCTTGGAGGAATGCGACTGTGGGATTTATGTTGGGGATTGATTATGATGGGTGGTGATTATTGTTATGCTTTGCCTTATCTGCCTTATCTATTGTGAACTGTATATGCTCGTTATAACTGTTGCTTGTGTCTGGCCTTATCTGTCGAGTCATTCCCGGTTTTAAAGCTAGAGTTCGTAGGATATATCTTCATGCTCAAAATGGTTTTCGTATATCTATATATATATCTCTATATGTATTGTATTTCAACGCGTTGGAGTGGGTTACCAGCATCTCTCGCTGAACAGATATATTTGGCTTTCAGGCACAGAGGATTAGAGCACCGGAGCGCGCTAGAACTGGAGCGTAGAAGTAGTATAGTTTTCCCTTTCGGCCTGCGTGCCATATTATGCATTTATATTCCAGAGGATAGTAGTTAGACAGCCTGTGCACCTGGGTTCTCTAGCCCAGGTGTGGCATAGCACCCCGTACACTTATGTTACGCTTTGAGATTTAATGAGATGTTACCTTTATTATTAAGTTTTAAATGTCTTGAAAATTAGGGGTGTTACATAGACCCTTTTCTTGCTAAGTGTTTTTCTTTAGTTGGTATCTTGTTTGTGGTAGCCATCTATCCTTGAGTTATCTTGTGTGTAGCCCAATTCTTCCACCTTTGGACTTGGTTGCTCTTTCCTTGTTAGTATTTCGTTGGATGCTTGGTATAGACCCTTTTCTTGCTAAGTGTTTTTTTTAGTTGGTATCTTGTTTGTGGTAGCCATCTATCCTTGAGTTATCTTGTGTGTAGCCCAATTCTTCCACCTTTGGACTTGGTTGCTCTTGCAACAATTCCTTGTGCTTTTCCCTAAATTTTCCAAGTATTCTTTGATTTGGAAAATAGCAAATTCCTACCAAGAACCCCTTGGTTGCTCATGCAACAATTCCTTGTGCTTTTCCCTAAATTTTCCAAGTATTCTTTGATTTGGAAAATAGCAAATTCCTACCAAGAACCCTTCCTTGTGTAGCTTTAAAACCAAGCCTAATGTTTAATTGTAGCCTTTGAGTTTTGAACCTTAGCCTATTTTTTTTCTACCTAACCTCTAAACGACTTAAGCCAATTATCTTTCTTGAAGCCTAACCTATTTTAATTCCTTTTCAAACCTTAAATTCCCACTTTGTTCAAAATCCTCAAATTTAATCATCTTTTTCCCCAATCTCACTCAAATCCCTAATTTCTTTCCCCAAATACTCTTCTCCTTTTTCCTTCTCCCTACCCGTGAGCTACCCAACACCACCCCACCCCGTTTCTCCCTTCGCAACCCAGCACCACCAACCTGCCCGTCGCGCCACTGCCGGAGCTTCGCCGCACCGCCGCCGCTGATCTGCTGTAGCCGCGTCGCCGGGCAGCGCGAGAGAGAGAGAGAGAGAGAGGCAGCGTGAGCGTAGAAGAAGAAGAAGTCGTGGGCTTTGTTGGTTGAGCTTTGGATCATCTTCGGTCATGCCTAGAAGGTCAAGTTTGGCAAGGAAAGCGGAATGGGTGGATACCCATTACCTCGTTCTTGAAGGTAAAGCTTTTGATCCAGAATCTTTTTCAAGTTCCTTGTTGGATTTGCTTCAGTTTCAAAGTTTGTTAGATGGGTTTCTCGCCATAAGGGCCGAGACTTACCCGAGTTTGGTGAAGGAGTTTTACCGTCACATGGTGGTGACGAAGGAAGGTGAAAGGCTTGAGATCACCTCTAAGGTAAGAGGTGTGAAGGTTGTGTTGTCTGAGAAGAGGTTAGCTCAGTTGTTGAGTTTGTCTGCTACCGGAGTGGCTCAGTACAGTGGTCATTCTTGGATTAGTAGGAATGCCATGGGGTACCGTGACTATTTGAGTTATCTATTTGGCCGTACGAGTGGTTTCACTCAAGCTTCGAGGCCGGAAAAGAAGTGGTTGTCTACGGAACAAAGGATCTTGGTGATGTTGGTGTCAGATTATTTGTTGCCTAACAACAACAAGATCAGTTTGTTGGGTAAGTTGGAATGTACCTTTGCTTTCTGTCAGAAGAATATGGTTAAGTTCAACCTGCCTGCTTTGATGATGCAACACATGGTGTTTTGCCGGGATCACAACCGGAAGAGTTTGCCGTATGGAATGGTGCTAAGTTGGATTTTGGTTAAGAAAGGTGTTAGCGTGGATGGCTGTCTCCCGAAGGCCGTGGGAAAGATGGTGTTGGATACCTCCAATCTCCGGAGTTGTAATCTATTTCAGTTGGATAGTGGTGAGTACATCACGCTTGAAGAGGTTGCAAGGAAAGCACCTGTTGAGAGAGCAGAGTTAGCTGCTGGGCTTGGGATCCATGCCGGGAAGTTGAGCCTTGCAGTCCAGAGTTTGGGTGGTGATGAAGAAATTGAGGAGGAAGCAGATCAGGAAGAAGAAGAAGGAGCACCGGAGATCGCCGAAGCTGAAGTAAGTGAATCAGACAGTGAGGAAAGCCGGAGAAGGAAAGAAGTTCACACCAAGAGAGGGCAGGACGTCGTCTCTTTGCTTCGTCAGCAGAACAGTTTGATCGTCGAGGGCTTTGCGTTTGTGAAGTCTCAGTTTGTCACAGTGCATCAGAGGCTGGATCAGATTGAAGCTAGTTCTAGTCACAGAGATGAAGCCGAAGAAGAAGAGTCTGAAGAGGCCGAAGAGTCGGAGAGTGAGGAGTTCTAGTTGTGTTGTGGTAACCCCGTTCGCTTCTTCCTTGTTGTTTCTTAGCCGTTGTAGCTTGGTGTTAGGTTGTTGTGTGCTTTGTGTGCTTGCTTGTTTTGTTTGTTGCCTTGTTGTTTAGCTAGTTTGTTAGTTGGAGTTTGGGTTAGTTGTTGAGTTCTTGGTTGTTGGCTAGAAGTTGGTTGTTGTGTTGAGGGTAGAGTTCTTGATGCTCAATCTATCCGTTTGTTGACCTCTTGCCAATCCTTGAATTCGTAATGTCTTCTTCTTTGCTTTGGAACCCTTGAGAGAACTTTTGGAGTTTTGACCAAAAGGGATATTCTTGAAATTTCTTGTCACAATTTTGTTTCCTTGTTACCTTCGCTTTTAACTCGTTGTACCCAAGTTTCGGGGACGAAACTTCTTTGAAGGGGGAGAGGATGTGACACCCCAAAAATCCACACTCCAATCCATGAATTAATTGAGTAATTAATTCTATTTCTTTTGAGGAATTGATTCCTAAAATCCTGATTTTTAATACTGAAGGACAATTATTTGACTAGCCAATCTTTAAGTTGTGTTGTACCTTGTGCTTTGAGAGGAGTTCCCTTGTTCCTTACACTTTCTAAGAGTTAGTAAGGGTATCCTTGTCTTTTCACCAAGAGCTAGTGTTGTAATCTAAACCTAGAAGACTTCTTCATTTCATCCCTTACAATTCCTAGAAAAATATCTCTACCTTCTCTCTAGAAAAGAAGAGTAGCTTGTTCTTCAAGCCAAGTGAGACCTTTGTCAAGATTCCAAGTTTTGCTTCTAGGATTCAATCTTTCACCTATTTAGGCATCCAGAAGGGTAACATCTAAGCTTGTCTAGTCTTTTTGGTTCCATCTTAGTTGTCTTTTTCTTAAGGGTGGGATCTTTATGATCTTTTTGTTTGATCTTGAAGTGGGTTTGGCTAGTGAGCTTAGTGGAGAGCTTGTTGTTGTGTAAGAGAAGTCTTTTGGTCTTCAAGAGGTAACCCATGCTCTACAAAACCTATTTTGCTTACCTATATGTGATTTCTTGGATTCTACTTGTTCTTTGCTATCAAATGTGAGGGTTTATGCATTTATCTTGTGATATTGCATATCTAGAGCTTGTGTTTAGGATTCCATTGTGCTATTGCTTGGCATTTTCCTTGGTTCAAGTCATTTTGTTGTGTTTGGTGAGATTAGGCATGTTTTGGACTTGAATTTGTGTTTGGAGATGAAAATCCCCGAAGGGATTTGTTATGGAACAGGGATGTTCCCGCGGGCGGAACGGCGGGCGGGGCACCACCCGCCGGCCTACCCGCGGGTACATAGGCCTGTGGGGATGTGCTCCCACGGGTGGGGCACTACCCGTGGGTCCACCCGCGAGCAACACAATGGTGTTCATTCGGGATTTGTTCCCCGTGATTCGGTTGTCTCGGTATTTGATCTTTTGACTTCCCGTTGTTCTTTTGTGGAACTATTTGAGTGTCTTCTTGATGTTTCGTAGGTCTAGAACTATATGGTAGGTACCCAAGTAGGACTTTGGTGTCTTGAATCGTGCTAAGTGTTCAACATTGTGTTTCGTTGAACCAAGAGGTGTCTTGTGTGTTCCTCGGAACTATCTTGAGTTTTCCCGTTGTTAAGCATGCTAGTTTGTTGTCTTAATACTAGTGTGTGTGTTGTTTGTACCTTCCGTTTGATTGACGATAACTTGTGTTATTCATCGTTGTTGTTGTTGGGCTGTGACCCGTTCCTTGATTGAATATGTTTCATACCTTCGCTGTAATCCGTTGTTTGACTCTCGGGTGAGTGGTGGTGCGTGTGTGGCTCTACCTAGATTGCACGATTAGTGGTATAGGACGCTAGTCACCAAGGTATTGCAGCGGTCCTCGTGGTGGCCGTGACGTGATTATGGAGTTGTGTTCCTTCGAGAAAGGCTCACATGATTGGGGGATAACATTGTGTTATCCGGGCATGTGTTGCCGTGATTGGTGGTGGTTCGTTGGTGGTCTGTTGGTGGGGGACGACGGACCCGGCGGAATAAGGTTGGACTTGGCTGTACAGGGGATTCTAGAGGTAATGGTTGGCTTGAAGGTACAAGGTTGGGCGTAGACATAAGGTTGGAACAGGGCATAAGGAAGGCATACCAACTCGTGATGGGTGATGTTGCGAGGGCTTTTAAAGCTGGTGTTGTGTGATCTTCTCTCGTGACGTGTGTAGTCACGGAGGCTTGTGGTGTTCTGGCATGTGTTGCCGTTGGGTGAGTCTTTATCCTTGTGTGTGGTTAATCTTTGTGGTTGGGATGTGATCCCGGTGTTATCCTTGTGAGTGGTGAGTCTTGTGTTGTCTTTTGATCTTGGCTTTTGACTTATATATATGTATTCCATTTCGAAAATGGTTTTTATATCTTATATCTACCTATTTATTATACTTAACGGTATTGGTGGGTTACCAGCATTATTCGCTAACTGGGCGTCGTCCCGATGTTTATCTTTGTATCTTTCAGGTGTTGAGTAGTCGAGCACGATGTCTAGAGCCTGGTAGCTTAGCACCTGTATCTTTAGACTGTGTTTTTGTGGCCTGCGCGCCAATGGTTTTAGATTGTTTTTAGATTGATGTTTTGGGTTAGTGTGATACACTTGCAGATTGTCGCCTTAGCGTTACCTAGTGTGGTATACGTGGCATAACACCCCTGTTTGGTTTTCTTTTATCTAGTTTCCGTTTATCTTCCGCTGTGCTAGTTTTGTTGTTAATCTGCATGTGTTAAGACTTGTTTTTAGGTCTTGTTTTTGGGCGGTGTTACACTAATTAGGACTCTTAGATATATAAATAGGGGACATAAGAGACACCTAGAACCTCCACCACAATAATCTCTCACCACACAAGGAGCTCCAACAATTCCCCTAGGAGAAATCAAGAAAGAAGAAAGATTTAGAGAAAGAACCTTCATAGCCAAGGAAATCAATTAAGGCTAAGAGGTAACCCATGTCTCAACAAAACCTATTTTCCTAGCTATGATCTCCCTCTAGGCATCCCTCTACATTCTTGTGTGTAGATGATTCGTCTATAATATTGATGGTGTGATCTTGATAATTGATGTTATGCTTTCTTGGGTAATCTTGATAATCTTGATGATGGAAAGAGAATCTTGATGATTGTGTGATATTCTTGACAAACCTAGATTTCCTAATGATTGTGTGATATTCTTGATAAATCGTATTGTTTCTTAGTGTTAAAAGATGGGTTACGTTCTTGATGATTTAATTGTGATTAGAACCCTAGGATGTAATGTGAAACTCGTATGATGATATTCTTGATGTATTGGTTGGGAATTCGCATGTTTGGGGTGTTAATTACGTTTAGAAAGCTTGATATGATATGTGCCGTATGTTTCTCGCTTTTGATCCGTTAATTGTCTACGTGTTGCCATCAATTGCGTTTTCAAGTGTCTAAGCATGGTTTCGGGTTCCACAAAGGTTCCCGGGGCGTTATTGCTGAAAAAGAGTCAGTGGGGGGTAGGTGGGGGTAGGGGACCCGCCACCTACCCGCGGCCAGGATGGACGTCGCCGGCAGCGGGCAGCCAGCGGGCAGGCGACTGCCCACTGGGCACCCGCTGCCCGGAAGTTTGCCACCGGCGGGCAGCCGGCGGGTGACCCTTCACCCACCGGCTACCCGCTGGAAATTACCCCACCTCGGGATCCCGGCTTCCCCGTTTGATGTTCCACCGACCCCCGTGGTGTCCCAACGGACTCCGTCTATCGTGCCTATGTCTAGTTTGATGTTCGGGTACCATTCGTAGGATGAATGAGTCTTATATATTGCATTCTAGTCGAATTGGTATCCCTTTGGCCTAGGTGTAAGAAGTATGAACCCCTTAGGATTATTCTTAGTATCTGAATGATCACGTATAGGTTTCGTTATACGATTTCTCTCCCCTTCCCGATGTGTCAATGTGGGTTGCATGTGTTATGTGTAGCTTAAAAACCAAGCCTATGTGTTATGTGTGCATGATACCCCAATTCGGTTGCGATCGAATTGGTTATTCCTGAGCTGCGGTTCAAAAGCTGGCTGCGGTCAGATTTACACTATCTGGCTGTGGTCCACCGTTTGGTTGCGATCAAACGTTTTACATGAGCTGCGGTTCATATTCCTGGCTGCGGTCAGATGACTACTCTTGGGCTGCGGTCAGATGACTACTCTTGGGCTGCGGTCCACTGTTTGGTTACGATCAAACATTATGATGAGCTGCGGTTCATCGGTCGGTTGCGATCGACCCCTCCGTGTTGCGATGCGGGGCAGGGTGCTGCGGGGCCGTGTCAGAGCTATATGCGCTGACCCTAATGTATGGGCATGCGATTGGTCCTGTGGCGCCAACAAAGTGTGCTATGTGATGAGATTTGGATGGTTTGAGGTTATGATTGTTATGAAGGCGTGACCATAGGATACATGCTAGTAAACTGTATATGCTTGATTATGACTATTGGCTGTGCTTATCTCTATCTGTCGAATCTGTTCCCTACGCTTGTGAATTGTGCATGCTTGATTATGACTGTTGGTTGTGCTTATCCCTATCTGTTGAGTCTATTCCCTGTTTTGAAAGCTAGAGTCTCTTAGGATATATCTTCATTCTTCGAAATGGTTTTTCGTATATCTATGTATATATCTATATGTATTGTATTTCAACGCGTTGGAGTGGGTTACCAGCATCTCTCGCTGAACATATATATTTGGCTTTCAGGCATAGAGGAGTAGACACTGGAGCGCGCTAGAATCTTGGAGCGTAGAAGTAGATAGTTTCCCTTTCGGCCTGCGTGCCATGCTTATGCATTTACATTATTGAGGATATTAGTTAGTTAGCCTGTGCACGTGAGTTCTCTAGCTCAGGTGTGGCATAGCACCCTGTACTATTTATATTATGTTTTGGGATTTAATGAGAACTTACCTTTATTATCTAAGCTTCAAAAGTTTAAAAATTTCGGGGTGTTACATGATGTTTCCCCGTCCCTCGTGGTGTCCCAACAGACTCCGTTTATCGTGCCTAAGTCTAGTTTGATGTTCCGGGTACCATTCGTAGGATAACGAAGTCTTATGTATTGCATGCTAGTTGAATCGGTACCTCGTTGGCGTAGGTGAAAGGATTATGAACCCCTTAGGATTATTCCTAGTATGTGGATGACCGCGCATAGATTTCATTATACGCTTTCTCTCCCTTCCCAATGTGTTAATGTGGGTTGCATGTGCTTGTTATGTAACACCCCGTGTTACGATCCCTAAAACCAATTAATCATCAACCAATCACCCAAAAGAAAGAGTTAAAATATAATAATTAATTAGGAAAAGGCCCACCATGGTCCGTGGGCCCTCACCCCTAAAACCCAAACCCTACCCCTAAAAGGAATAGAATTAGCAAGACTATAATATTAATCCCTAATTAGGACTCTTAGGTAAATAAATATGGGACTTAAGAGGCACCTAGAACCCCCACCACAATAATCTCTCACCACCTAAGGAGCTCCAAGAATTCCCTTAGGAGAAATCAAGAAAGAAGAAAGCTTAAAGAAAGACCCTTCATAGCCAAGGAATTAATTAAGGCTAAGAGGTAACCCATGTCTCAACAAAACCTATTTTCATAGCAATGATTCCCCTCTTAGGATTTCCCTCATATTCTTGTGTGTTGATGATTCGTTATAATGATCTTGATAATTGGTGTTATGATTCCATGGGTGATCTTGATGATAAGAGGTTCTTGATGATTATATTGTGTTCTTGATGTTCTTGATGATTATATGGTGTCCTTGATGTTCTTGATGATTATATGATGTTCTTGATGTTTATATGATATTCCTACCGAATCTTGATATTAGAAGATGAATTGCGTTCTTGTTGATTTAAAAATAAGTAGAACCCTAGGTTGTATCATGGAATTCGTATTGTATTATTCTTGGTATATTGGGTGGGAATTCGTATGTTTGGGTGTTGATTATGTTTAGAAAAGCATGATAGGTTATGTGCCGTATGTTCTTGCTTTTGGATCCGTTAACTGTCTACGTGTTGTTGTCAATTGCGTTTGAAAGTGTCTGAGCATGGTTTCGGGTTCCACAATAGTTCACGGGGTGTTTTTCTGTGATGAAAGAGTCAGTGGGGGGTAGGTGGGGGTAGAGGACCCGCCACCTACCCGCGGCCAATGTTGGTAACGCCGGCAGCTGGCAGCCGGCGGGCGGGCAGCTGCCCGCCGGGCACCCGCTGCCCTGAAAGCTGCTGCCGGCGGGTGACCCCTCACCCACCGGCTACCCGCTGGATTTTACCATACCTTTGGATTTTGGCTTCCCCGTTTGATGTTCCCCTGATCATCATGGTGTCCCAACGGACTCCGTCTATCGTGCCTATGTCTAGTTTGATATTTCGGGTACCGTTCGTAGGTTGTATAAGTCTTATATATTGCATGCTAGTGGAATTGGTATCCCGTTGGCCTAGGTGTAAGAAGTATGAACCCCTTAGGATCACTCTTAGTATGTGAATGATCACGCATAGGTTTCGTTATACGATTTCTCCCCCCACCCCCCCCCCAATGTGCTAATGTGGGCTGCATGTGTTTGCTATGTGTTATGTGTGCATGATACCCCAATTCGGTTGCGATCGAATTGGTTATTCCTGAGCTGCGGTTCAGAAGCTGGCTGCGGTCAGATTTACACTCTTGGGCTGCGGTCCACCGTTTGGTTGCGATCAAACGTTTCTACATGAGCTGCGGTTCATATTTCCTGGCTGCGACCAGATGACATACTCTTGGGCAGCGGTCATCGGTCGGTTGTGATCGACCCCTCCCTGTTGCGATACGGGGCAGGGTGCTGCGGGGCCGTGTCAGAGCTATATGCGCTGACCCTCATGTATGGGCATGCGATTGGTCCTGTGGCGCCAACAAAGTGTGCTATGTGATGAGATATGGATGGTTCGATAATATGATTGTTACGAAGGCGTGACCATAGGACACATGCTAGTGAACTATATATGATTGGTTATGATTATTGTACTTATCTATTTCTGTGCCCTACGTTGAGAATTGTGTGTGTTTAGTTATGTCTGTTGGTTGTGTTTATCCCTATCTGTCGAGTTTATTCCCTGTTTGAAAGCTAGAGTCTCTTAGGATATATCTTCATGCTTCGAAATGGCTTTTTGTATAACTATGTATATATCTATATGTATTGTATTTCAACGCGTTGGAGTGGGTTACCAGCATCTCTCGCTGAACAGATATATTTGGCTTTCAGGCACAGAAGAGTAAATACTGGAGCGCGCTAGAACCTTGGAGCGTAGAAGTAGTTAGTTTCCCTTTCGGCCTGCGTGCAGTGATTATGTATTTGCATTACTGGGGATATTAGTTAGTTAGCCTGTGCACCTGAGTTCTCTAGCTCATGTGTGGCATAGCACCATGTACTCTTTATATTATGTTTTAGGAATTGATGAGGTTTCACCTTTATTATATAAGCTTTAAAAGTCTTAAAATTTTGGGGTGTTACAGTTGGTATCAGAGCCTAAGTTTGACCTTAGGATAAGACTATTAAGACAGACCTTAGGACATTGAATTGAACTTTAGGTACTTAGGGACATAGGATTTTGGAATCCTAGGACGCGCGGTGAGATTGTGAAACCTACACATAACCTCCCCTCACTTTATCCCTCCCCTATCTAAAGAGAACATTTCCCCCGCTTATCACATCGAAAGAAGAGCACCAAGCTCTAATTTAACGTTCTTATAAACATTGACCCAGAAAGACGACAGCATGGCGCCAAACAGAAGACAATCAAGGACTCCAGAACCCGCCGCACACGACCCCTGACCCAAACACTACAACAACTAACGCAAGTTGCCTAGGCACTAAGCGATGTAGCTCTTCGCAACAACAAACTCCCGCCTCCTCCATCAAACGCGAACACAAACGTTGCCCGACTAGTTTCAAACCATCGACCACCCACGTTCTCAGGATAAGAGGATCCCGTAATCCTGGAGGAATGGATCCGGACCCTCGACAAAATTCTAGGGTTAGTGGATTGCCCAGAAGAACGTCACGTAGAGATAGCCTCGTTCTACTTCGGACACGAGGCCGATCTCTGGTGAATCCATGAGGGGCCCGCTTACCAACAAGAACCAGGGTTCGACTGGGAAAACCTCAAGACGCGACTACGAGAACTGTTCTATCCAACACACGTAAAAGCATCCATGTACGAAGAGTTCCTCCATCTGAAACAATGGACGGCTACCGTCATGGAGTACCATAAACGATTCCTCAAACTAGCACGCTTCGCGCCAGAACTAGTCCCCACCGAGGTAACCAAAATAGAGAGATTCGTATCGGGCCTCAACTTCGAAGCCCGAAAAGCACTGGTGGTAAGCAGACCTCGGACCCTCAACGAGGCCTACTCCAGTGCCGCAAATCTCTATCGAATCTAACTACTCCAACGTTGGGTTCAGGAACAGATACGAAAGAGAAACACCGGAGGTGGAGCACCACTTGTAAAAAGGACGAGAAACGACACCAACACAAGACCAAGCAATCTGACAAACCAAAGGCCACCCCTAGGGAACAACGAAGCTAACACAAGAAGCTTCCCTTGCCCGAAATGCAACAAAAGCCATAGAGGTAAAGACTGCATGGGCAATCCCTGGCGATGCTTCAACTGCGGTGAAGAAGGACACAAGGCCTTCCAGTGCACCCAACCCCAAAGACCACGCCCCGCCACCATGGGCCAACACGGGGGCACCACTCACCAAGGATACTACGGCGCCCCCGGAAAAATATTCGTCATGAGCCGCACTCAAGCCGACCTCGGGAACGAAAGCAATCTCGAGGAGGGGAACCTAACCCTAGAAGACGAGGACCAAGCAAACCCCGCGGGAGAAAACCAAGAAGACGATTTCTGTCTAGGATAAACCGGAAAAATTCCTTGTAATCACCTTCGTAGTAAAACTACTTATTTAGCAATTACTTTGGAATTATTATGAATAAAAGACTAGATCGAAATTCGATCTTACTTACAAAGATGGAACCAAAATTATATAACAAGCCAAGCCTCCCACCACTAGAAGACGAAAGAGGGAAAAACACAAGGACCACACCATCAAGAAAAGCCTAGTATTGCCAATGGGAATTAAACCCTTAACCTCCCACATACAAGACCAAGGTCTTGACCACTAGGCTAAGAGTGCTTCTTGAAACCTCAAGGGAACACTTTCTTCTTAAAAGCCCCTACAAATCCCTAAAACCCACAAAATCCCCAAATCAAAAACCCTTCTTCTCCTTCTTTTTCTTCTTCTTCTTCCTCACTTCCTCCCCTTCCCTCTCTAACTCACCTCACCGCCCCACCAGAAAATTCCGTCAGCCACACGACGCCGCCACCGGCCAAACGCCGTCCGTCAGCCCCATACCGCCGCACCGCCGCCCAGCCGACCGCCCCACCTTTGCCCGGAGGTCGCCCACGCCACGCCCAGCCGCAACCCGCTGCCAGCACCACCGGTCGCACGCCCAGCCGCTACCGTCGATCGCCCCCCCCCCCCCCCCCCCCCCCCCCCCCCCCCCCCCCCCCCACGCCGTTCGAAACCAACGAAGTTATCCCCGCCACCCAAGCCTCGCCGGAGCCCTGCCGCGGTCTCGCCGGAAAGTTCTCCGGAAAAACTCCGCCTTCAAGTGAAGCCCCACAATGCCAAAGAAACCCCTCGGAACCCATACCCCGGAATGGAGCAACGCCGATTATACTGTAATCGGAGGTAAAGCCCTTGAACCCGACCAATTTTCTCCGGAATTGGTTGATATGCTTAAGCTCCAAGGGCTTTTGGATACGTATCTCACCATCAAGGGGGATATGTACCCCGAAGTGGTGAAAGAATTCTATCAACATCTAGTGGCCACCAACGGGGTGATAAGCTAGAAATCGCCACCAAGGTCCGCGGCAAGGAAATTATACTCTCCGAAGGCCGTTTGGCCAAGCTCTTGAAATTGACCACCACGGATGTGTCGAACTACGACCGAAAGGGGTGGATTGATACCCAAAACACGGGGTACAAAGACTATCTCGGGTACCTACTCGGGAAGGAGAAAGGATTCACCTCGGCCACACGACCGAATAGGAAGTGGCTATCGGCGGAGCAAAAGAAATTGGTTATGATTATAACCGATAGCCTCTTGCCCACGAACAATAAGAGCAAGGACGTGGGGAGTTTAGAGTGCACCTTTGCCTATCTCTTGAAACACAAAATCAAGTTCAACATACTGGCCCTCATGCTAAAACACATGGAGTTTTGCAAAACAAGCAACCGACTTAGCCTACCCTACGGGATGATCCTAAGTTGGATCATGGAGAAGAAGGGGGTGGACCTAAGCCACACTGAGGTTAAAACCGCGAATGGCATGATCTTTAACGCCCAGAACCTCCGTCGCAATGATATCTACTACACTGGAGGGGGACATTACCTCACCCTCGAAGAAATTTGCCTCAAACCCGAGGAAGAGCGAAGAGAATTGGTCGACCAATTGGACATCTCCAACAAAAAGCTCAAACGAGCAATGCAAGATTGTGGGGGTCTGGAGGGAAATGAGGATCAGGAAGAGGATGACGAGCCTAACCCATCTGTGCACCCACGATCGGGAGGGAACCCAAGGGAGCAAAATGAGGGTTCGGTCAATGAGCGCATCCTAGAGCAACTCAACCGGCAAAACCAAATCATGGAGGAAGGTGTAACACCCCAGATTTTCAAGACATTTAAAAACTTATAATAAAGGTAGAATCTTATTAAATCCCAAGATAAATACAAGCGTTCGGGGTGCTATGCCACACCTGGGCTAGAGAACCCAAGTGCACAGGCTAGCTAACTAATATCCTCAAAGCGTAAATACGTAAATGTGGCACGCAGGCCAAAAAGGGAAACTATCTACTTCTAAGTTCTAGCGCACTCCAGTGACTTAATCTTCTGTGCCTGAAAGCCAAATATATCTGTTCAGCGAGAGATGCTGGCAACCCACTCCAACGCGTTGAAGTACAATATATATAGAGATATATATAGATATACAAAAACCATTTTGAGCATGAAGATATATCCTACGAACTCTAGCTTTAAAACCGGGAATGACTCGACAGATAAGGCCAGACACAAGCAACAGTTATAACGAGCATATGCAGTTCACAACGGATAAGGCAGATAAGGCAAAGCATAAACAATGATCATAACCCAACATGAACAATCCCCAATATAAATCCCATAGTCACATCCCCCAAGACACTCATGATCACAACTTGTCCATGTCACAACACATAACACACTTTGTTGGCGCCACAGGACCAATCGCATGCCCATACATGAGGGTCAGCGCATATAGCTCTGACACGGCCCCGCAGCACCCTGCCCCGCATCGCAACACGGAGGGGTCGATCGCAACCGACCGATGAACCGCAGCTCATCATAGTGTTTGATCGCAACCAAACAGTGGACCGCAGCCCAAGAGAATGTCATCTGACTGCAGCCAGGAAAAAAGGACGAACCGCAGCTCGTATAGAAACGTTTGATCGCAACCAAACTGTGGACCACAGCTCAAGAGTATCAATCTGACCGCAGCCAGCTTCTGAACCGCAGCTCAGGATAACCAATCCGATCGCAACCGAATTGGGCTAACACACACATAACACATAGCAAGCACATGCAACCCACATTACACATTAGGAAGGGGGAGAAAACGTATAACAAAACCTATGCGTGATCCATCACTTACTAAGAATAGTCCTAAGGGGTTCATGCTTCTTCCACCTAGGTCAACGGGATACCAATTCAACTAGTATGCAATATAATAGACTCATAAACCTACGAACGGTACCCGAAACATCAAACTAGACATAGGCACCATAAACGGAGTCCGTTGGGACACCACGGGGGACGGGGAAAATCAAACGGGGAAGCCGGGATCCCAAGTTGGGATGAATTTCCAGCGGGTAGCCGGTGGGTGGGGGGCCACCCGCCGGCTGCCCGCCGGTTTTACTGTTCCGGGCAGCGGGTCGCCGGCGGGCAGCTGCCCGCCCGCCGGCCACCCGCTGCCAGGCGGTGATTCTCGGCACCGGGTAGGTGGCGGGTCCCCTACCCCCCACTGACTCTTTTTCATCAATTGCGCCCCGGGAACCGTTGTGGAACCCGAAACCATGCTTAGACACTTTGCAACGCAATTTAACGATTAACACGTAGACAATTAACGGATCAAATACGAGGAACGTACGGCACATAACCTATCATGCATTTCTAAACATAATCGACACCCAAACATGCGATTTCCCCACCCGATACACCAAGAATAATATCATACGATACAACCTAGGGTTCTAATCACTTTTATAACAACAAAAATACGATTCGTCTTCTAATTACAAGATTCGGTACAAATAACACATAAGCATCAAGAATGCCAAACAATTATCAAGAACGACATATAAACATCAACAACTCCGCATAATCATCAAGAACATCATTATTATCAAGAATCTACCAATATCAAGATTATCAAGATCCTTCATGGGATCATCACATCAAACATCAACAATAATTATCATAACTCGCCAAACACAATAATATGGGGGGAAACCCTAAGGGGGAATCATAACTATAAAAATAGGTTTTGTTGAGACATGGGTTACCTCTTAGCCTTAATTAATTCCTTGGCTATGAAGGGTCTTTCTTTAAGCTTCCTTGCTTTCTCGATTTCTGCTAAGGGGATTCTTGGAGCTCTTTTGGGGTGGTGGGGCGTTATTGTTTGTGGGAAGTTCTAGGTGCCTCCTAAGTGTCCTATTTATATATTTAGGAGTCCTAATTAGGAACTAATATTATAAGATCGCTAATTCTATTCCTTTTGGAACTAAGGATTGGGTTTAGGGGTTGGGTTTATCTATGAGGGCCCATGGACTATGGTGGGCCTTTTTCCCTAATTAATCCTTATAATTCATTCTTTCTCTTGGGCTATTAATTAATTAATTAATTGGTTTTTAGGACTCGTAACATGGGGTGTTACAGAAGGGTTCTCGTCCTTAATCCGCATTAGATCAGAGGGTGGCAGCAATCGAGGCAGCTTTGGGCACTCGCGGGGCATCCAACTCCGGAGCAGGAGACCAAGGTAGACCCAAACTTTCCTATCACCACACCACCAGAAGTCCAGTCTACCCCAGCTAAGACAAAACGTGGGGCCACATTCCTAACCAGGAGGCCTAAATGCGGGATGTCCAGGGGTGAAAGAATGGATTAACGCACCGGGCTTCGAGGACGAAGCCCCTCGTAAGGGGGGGGGGGGAGAGTGTAACACCCCATGTTACGACCCCTAAAACCAATTAATCATCAACCAATCACCCAAAATAAAGAGTTAAAATATAATAATTAATTAGGAAAAGGCCCACCATGGTCCGTGGGCCCTCACCCCTAAAACCCTAACCCTACCCCTACAAAGAATAGAATTAGCAAGACTATAATATTAATCCCTAATTAGGACTCTTAGGTACATAAATAGGGGACTTAAGAGGCACCTAGAATCCCCACCACAATAATCTCTCACCACCTAAGGAGCTCCAAGAATTCCCTTAGGAGAAATCAAGAAAGAAGAAAGCTTAAAGAAAGACCCTTCATAGCCAAGGAATTAATTAAGGCTAAGAGGTAACCCATGTCTCAACAAAACCTATTTTCATAGCAATGATTCCCCTCTTAGGATTTCCCCCATATTCTTGTGTGTTGATGATTCGTTATAATGATCTTGATAATTGGTGTTATGATTCCATGGGTGATCTTGATGATAAGAGGTTCTTGATGATTATATGGTGTTCTTGATGTTCTTGATGATTATATGGTGTCCTTGATGTTCTTGATGATTATATGATGTTCTTGATGTTTATATGATATTCCTACCGAATCTTGATATTAGAAGATGAATTGCGTTCTTGTTGATTTAAAAATAAGTAGAACCCTAGGTTGTATCATGGAATTCGTATTGTATTATTCTTGGTATATTGGGTGGGAATTCGTATGTTTGGGTGTTGATTATGTTTAGAAAAGCATGATAGGTTATGTGCCGTATGTTCTTGCTTTTGGATCCGTTAACTGTCTACGTGTTGTTGTCAATTGCGTTTGAAAGTGTCTGAGCATGGTTTCGGGTTCCACAATGGTTCCCGGGGCGTTTTTCTGTGATGAAAGAGTCAGTGGGGGTAGGGGACCCGCCACCTACCCGCGGCCAATGTTGGTAACGCTGGCAGCGGGCAGCCAGCGGGCGGGCAGCTGCCCGCCGGGCACCCGCTGCCCGGAAAGCTGCCATCGGCGGGCATCCGGCGGGTGACCCCTCACCCACCGGCTACCCGCTGGATTTTCCCCTACCTTGGGATTTTGGTTTCCCCGTTTGATGTTCCCCCGATCCTCGTGGTGTCCCAACGGACTCCGTCTATCGTGCCTGTGTCTAGTTTGTTATTTCGGGTACCGTTCGTAGGTTGTATAAGTCTTATATATTGCATGCTAGTGGAATTGGTATCCCGTTGGCCTAGGTGTTAGAAGTATGAACCCCTTAGGATCACTCTTAGTATGTGAATGATCACGCATAGGTTTCGTTATACGATTTCTCCCCCCCTCCCAATGTGCTAATGTGGGCTGCATGTGCTTGTTATGTGTTATGTGTGCATGATACCCCAATTCGGTTGCGATCGAATTGGTTATTCCTGAGCTGTGGTTCAGAAGCTGGCTGCGGTCAGATTTACACTCTTGGGCTGCGGTCCACCGTTTGGTTGCGATCAAACGTTTCTACATGAGCTGCGGTTCATATTTCCTGGTTGCGGTCAGATGATATACTCTTGGGCTGCGGTCCACTGTTTGGTTGCGATCAAACACTATGATGAGCTGCGGTTCATCCGTCGGTTGCGATCGACCCCTCCGTGTTGCGATACGGGGCAGGGTGCTGCGGGGCCGTGTCAGAGCTATATGCGCTGACCCTCATGTATGGGCATGCGATTGGTCCTGTGGCACCAACAAAGTGTGCTATGTGATGAGATATGGATGGTTTGATGATATGATTGTTACGAAAGCGTGACCATAGGACACATACTAGTGAACTATATATGCTTGGTTATGATTATTGTACTTATCTATTTCTGTGCCCTACGTTGAGAATTGTGTGTGCTTGGTTATGTCTGTTGGTTGTGTTTATCCATATCTGTCGAGTCTATTCACTGTTTCAAAGCTAGAGTCTCTTAGGATATATCTTCATGCTTCGAAATGGCTTTTCGTATAACTATGTATATATCTATACGTATTGTATTTCAACGCGTTGGAGTGGGTTACCAGCATCTCTCGCTGAACAGATATATTTGGCTTTCAGGCACAGAAGAGTAGACACTGGAGCGCGCTAGAACCTTGGAGCGTAGAAGTAGTTAGTTTCCCTTTCAGCCTGCGTGCCATGATTATGTATTTGCATTACTAGGGATATTAGTTAGTTAGCCTGTGCACCTGAGTTCTCTAGCTCAAGTGTGGCATAGCACCCGGTACTCTTTATATTATGTTTTGGGAATTGATGAGGTTTCACCTTTATTATATAAGCTTTAAAAGTCTTAAAATTTTGGGGTGTTACATGTTATGTGTTATGTGTGCATGATTCCCCAATATTGGCTGCGGTGAAATTGGTTATACATTAGCTGCGGTTCATAAGCTGGCTGTGGTCAGAAATACACTTTTGGGCTGCGGTCCACCCATTGGCTCGCAAACGTTTTACATTAGCTGCGGTTCATAACCTGGCTGCGGTTAGAGATACACTTTTGGTCTACGGTCCACCGTTTGGCTCGCAAACGGTTTGATGAGCAGCGGTTGATCGATTGGCTGCGGTCAACCCCTTCATGCTGCGGTATGAGGCAGGGTGCTGCGAGGCCATGTTAGCGCTATATGCGCTGACCCTCATGTATGGGCATGCGATTGGTCCTGTGGCACCACCAAAGTCTGCTTATGTGTTGAGATAATGATAGAATAATGATATGAATGATGTGAAATAATCTCGTGACCTTAGGATATATGCTAGTATCTTTTTATGCATGATTATATATGTTGAGTGTGCTTGTCCCTACTTGTTGAGTCTATTCTCGATTTTAAAACTAGAGTCTCCTAAGTATATATCTTCCGGCTTCAAAATGGTTTTATATATATATATATATATATATATATATATATATATATATATATATATATATATATATATATATATATATAGACTTGCGTTCAAATGAGGACAAGTATATTATAGAGGACTGTGAGGACAGATGTAGTGTATGCCATTAGCCTGTATGTTGTGTGCATGGCCGAATGTAGTCGTTGTTGGTCCCAAAAGAGGTAAGGTGAAAGTCTAGAGGGGGGGTGAATAGACTTTCAAACTTTTTCGCACAGCACAACAATTGCTAAGCTAGAGATAAACCAAAACTCTTAATTAGATTGTTAGAGTATGGTGCACAGCGGAAATAAATAAACATAAAGTGTGTGTGAGATTGTGTGAGCAGTATATCTCGTGTAGAGCGAATATGTAAAGAGCAGTAAGTAAAGAAAGCAGTAAAGAATACAAGACAATTATAGTGGTTAGCGAGGTGGTGTAATCCTCCCACTCCACTTGCTCTTATCTCCAAGAACAATTCACTATATCTACCACTCCTTGGTTCCAAGATACAATGAATCTCCGTGATCTAGTGCTTTGATCACAAAGCCCGCACTAATCACGCCCAGTGACACCACACTGCTGCTTCGGGTTTCACGTCGCCGCGCTACTATCCCAGGATTTCACGACTCCGCGTTACTTTCCCCCGTCTTCCACACTCCGGTAGAAACGTATCCCGTGATCTAGTGCTTTGATCACAAAGCCCGCACTAATCACGCCCAGTGCCTCCGACACTGCTGCTTCGGATCTCACAGCTCTGTGTGACAATCCAGGATTTCACAGCTCCGTGCTACTTTCCTCCCTTCTCTTGTTTTGCTCCAAAACAAGTGTTGTCTTGCTTCCAACTTCTGAGACTCTGTAGATGATCTTCAATGATGCGCAGGTCTCTTTGATGAAGATAAACACTCTGGAATGATTTCTCTTGAATGATCTGAGTGTTTTCTCTCTTTGAATATATCAAGTAAAGCACTTGATATTTTTGCTCTGTTTTGCTCTGTTTAAGAACTCTCAGAATATTTCTCTTTTAAAGCTCTCTGAGTTCTTTTTCTTTTCTCACTTCTCACTTGAAGATTTTTGGTATGCTCTGTACCAAATGAGATTTTTGCTCTATGCTTTTTCGAGCTTAATTGCTCTATTCGATCTCCTTGATTAGTTCGTATTTTCTGCTCTATGCTCTTCACACTTCTTCAAGTCTTCATATCTTCATCATTTTATAGCTGGTAATGAGAATCTGTCCGTTGGAAAGAGACGCTCTCATTTTTGAAATCTTGTATCTTTTTGTGAGAGATCTTATCTTATCTTCTGCAAAGATGTCAGAAAGAGATAAGCTAGCCATTGATGGATCTTCATCTCCATGTAAATGAGCTCCCAAACTTCATCTGATATTCCTCTGGTTTTATGTTGAGTGGGAATATCTGGGTCTCAGTTCTGGTGTAGAATGGCTTCTCTGATTAGCTCTGAAGTGGTCCTTGTATCTTTGGGATTTAAAAATATTCTTCAATTTAATCCCACACTAGTTAAACTAGTATTATTCCTTGTGAGAATATTTTCACTGTAAGTTCATCTTCATCTTCTTCATTCTCACACCCAATTTGAATTTCTCCATTTGAATTTCTCCATTGTAATTGGCTCCCAATTGACATTAACTTGCAATTGGCTCCCCAACTTCTCCTGGTGCTTTCAATTGCTTCCCAATTTGAATCTTTCAATTGCTTCCCAATTTGAATTCTTGACTTTGACTTCGAAATTGGCTCCTAGACTTCTCCTGGTATTGAATTTCATCTCAATTCAATTTGATCTCCATGTCTTCTTTGAATCGGTCCCCAACTTGAATTTGCATCCCATACTACAACTTTCATCTCAATTCAATTTGATCTCCATGTCTTCTTTGAATCGGTTGATCTCCATGTCTTCTTTGAATCGGTTGACTTTGACTTTGAAATTGGCTCCCAGACTTCTCTGGGTATTGAATTTCATCTCAATTCAATTTGATCTCCATGTCTTCTTTGAATCGGTCCCCAACTTGAATTTGCATCCCATACAACAACTTAATCGGTCCCCAACTTGAATTTGCATCCCATACAACAACTTCAATCGGTCCCCAACTTGAATTTGCATCCCATACAACAACTTCAATTGGCTCCCAATTTCAATTGCTATGAAATCAGCTCCCAATTGCAATTGCATCTCAATTGCCACCCAAGTGAAATTGGCCCAAAGCCAAATTAGCGCCCAACTCCATCAGATTTAATTAATTTTGGCTTCTCAAATTTTACCTTGTAAAATTGTTGATGGTGAGATTTGAGCTTGAGCCATTTCACATAACATATCAAGCATCATCCACTTTGTTCGTACAACTATTGATTAAATTTCCAATCTTCTTTGATGTACTTCTTTCTTTCCATAGATGCTTGATCTCCAAGTCAATTTCATGCATTCTTCCAATATTAATTTTCTTCACGAAAATTCTTCTGGGATATCTCTTTAAGTAGTAGCATTGACGTGAATACTGTACCATTCATCTTCTTCTTCAATTTGTCATTTTCTCCAGACAAATTCTTGATTTTAGGCTTTATATCTTCTTCTTCTATTTTCATGCATCTTCCTCTGTTTTTCTCTTTTGCAATATAAATAATTTCCCGATCATGGTCTAAGACTCTACTAGACCTAGAAATAAATTGGGGGATCTACAAATACATATTTGGCATATCAAAACCATTACACTATAATCCTAACAATTTCCCCCCTTTTGATAGTGCCAAAACCTATACTCAGTCATTGGCTTTAAGTCTTTGAGAAATAAACTTTTTGCTCAATTTTATTTGACAAAGCCAAGATGAGTTTAACAATGGTTTTCTAGACACAATCAAAAGAAACTTGTGAATTAAATTTTTAGACAAGCTCCTAAACGCATCTTGAATTATTTTTATTTTGATCATCATCAATTTTTAATTTTGTCGTGCGTTTGACATATTTCTTGTCTTTTAATTCACGAAAGTCTAATTACATTAAACAAATAAAATTAAAGACTCAAAATAGACCATGGGAAATTATTATTAATATATTTCGAAAATATTGAGAAAAACGCAACAGAGGTTCGAAAATAGAAAATATCAGCTTAAGAGAATTTTCAGATTACCTTCTGGGTTTCTTCACACCAGAGTCTTTCTTCAAAATTTCCTTGACATGTTCTCTGAGCTTGAAGAAATCATCTTTGAACTTTGCATTCTGAAATTTCTTTGTAAGCTGTCCGGCCATGTAATGTCCAAAAGCTTCTTTGATATTGTTGCCCGGAAGAACTCCGTTTTCCCACCATAAGACACATTCTTCGAAGCTTCTTTCTTCTCCAAGATTCATGCCCATATTTCCAGTGAAATCTCTTAATTCATACCACATCTCAGTTCTTTTCCTTTTGCCTTCTTCTTCTTTATTCTTCTCCGAGATCCATTGGGCTTGATCGGCTGCAGGCCATTTCTTGATCATGCTTGGTAGATTTTCCTTAGTCCATATTGTTGTCTGAGTGGCAGTACCTTTAGAGCATTCAAACCAGCCACGCTGTTCAGCAACATTCGATGTACTCGTACCAAGACTAGGATTCGCGAACTGAGCAAAACCAATCTGAGATGGTCCTTGTGAGGATTGTCCGCGGCTTCGGCCTCTACCTTGAGTGGATATTACTGGCTGTTGTTGGCTTCCAAGAATAAATTCTTGTTGTTGCAAAGCCAACTGACTGAGAATTTCTTCCCCCCTTTTGGCGTTATCAACCAAAAATGCAAGGGTCTTAAAATCTCGGTCTTGGTTTTCCTTCACAGTTTCAACACTATTGTGTGTTTCAATGGAAACAGTTTGTACGTTATCCAGCTTGTTTGTTGTAACTGCGAGTTCAACTTCAAGTTTGTTGATTCGGCTTTCTTGGTCTTGAATCGCCTTGACTTGTCGCAAGTGGCGTTCGTTGTTAATCTTTTCAGCTGCTTCTCGTTCTTTCTTCATGAGCTGAATCACTTCAAGTAAGCCTTTTGTCAATTCTCCTTTCAAGATTCTTTCTGCTTTGTCAATCTGGGTCTTCAAAGTATTTTGATGCTCCATTAATTCCTTCAGATTGACTCGTGTATCCATGTGTTGTTGATCCATCTTTTGATTCTGTTCAACCAACTTTTCTCCAATTGTTTGACAAACAACATCACTGGATTCGGCCACTTTGGCAAATAAGGATGAAAATATGCCATCATCTTGATCATTCATCTGCACAAAGTTTTGAGGGGATCCGAATGGACTTCTATTCGGATCTATGAGAACAACTGTATCAATAAGTTGCATCCCTTCTTCTTCAGGTGATTCGGCTTCTTGATTGAGATCACCAATTTGTTCTTCTAGGACTTCTGTTCTCGTGTAGTTGTCTGCATATAAATCTTCATTGTCTAGAACATGGTCCATATGGTGTACTGGCAATACACTGGATAAATCCTCTGTGATTTACAGTCTACTCTCAGTAGCAACTTCTACTGCAACTTCCACTGGTATATCTCTTCTTCTTTCTTCTGACACTTGTTCTCTTACTTCTTCTCGTACTGACACTTCGGCTTCATTGGATCCCACGAGTTGTTCATTGCACTCCAAATTCACATTAATTGTGGGGGTCAAATCATATATCAATAAAGAAGCATCATGGACTTTCATAGGTATGTCCATATGATTCTCAGTGCTCATGATTGGTACATCAATGAGTGCCGTCCCTTTAGTTCTTTCATAAAAAATTTCATTATCCACAAGAGATGTGTTACCTGGATAATGATGTGTGTCATAATCTGACCTTTGTAGAGCTAACTGGAGTGAAATTTCATTCTGTCTCTCTTGTTCGGCTAAACGGTCTTGAGCCGTACTACCTCCATTTATTGGTGTTTTTCCTTTTTGTCTGGCTGCCTTCTCATGTAGGTTCATGTGATAAACTTGATTTAAATCCATGTTGAGTGCATCTAGCATCACATTCGTTCGCACCATTTCAAGGAAAAATCTTCACTCCGTATCAAATCTGGGGTGATTTTTGACATGAAAGAATGATATCTTTTAAGTTTCCATTCTCTCCAAGTTTGCACCATTATCAATTCTTTCAACAGCTCTGGATCATCTTGAATGAGAGTTGAGTCAAAAACTATGGGTCCTGCACTTCCTTCGGCTGTAGATTGACTCTAGAGTCTTCTTTTTAGATCATTCGAAATTTGCACATCAACTCCTGCAAATTCCATTCTTGTTGTATCGTCAACTCCTTCGGCCAACAAGTTCGGTTCGGCATATTTGAGCGGAACAACTGCCATAGCCGTACTGATGGCTTCTTGATCCCATTTGATTACTTGAGGTTGATATTGCTTTGCTGTTTCTCGGTCTGGAACTCTGAGGTGTTTTTGAACTTGTAGAGCTCCCACCTTCTTGTCCTCTTCTTTGGCTTGACCTTTTTCCAAAATTAGGGCTGAATTTTCTGAAGAGTGCTCTGTAGATTCCAATATTTTTGTGTTTTCTCATTGGAATTGTCTTCTTCCTTAGCAGTTCTCCAATGATGAGACCATATCCAACATTTTGATAGAACCGGTCCACTACAGCAGGTTTCTTCATTGGTTTGGCAGCATGAACAAAAATAACCATCTTCCTATAGATAAATTTTGCCCATTTGAATTTTATTCCTTTCATGATTCCGTCCATCAGGCACACTGTTGATGCAGTCAAATCTTCAGTACTTCCCAGTTTGTGTTCAAGAATCTTGTAAATCATGTCCACCAACATCTCATATTCAAACTTCAATACATTCTTATGAGCGGATACATCAGAGAAAATTGGAGCCGTAGGGCCACGAATCTCGTTCCAAAAATTTTGAACAACATAGCTATGAGATTCTGGCATTATCTGAGATTCAGGAAAACTGAAGCACTTGTGTATGTCATCTTCAGTGATTGAAACTTCTGATCCTCCAACTCTAGATTTAATCGAGTCCTTTTCAACGACTGCATGTAGATAAAATTCGGCTACATCTTCTTCAAAGGTTCCAAAGTAGTTGTAGGTGAAGCAATCAAACAGTCCACAGTTTTTTAAAGCTTGAAGAATTTTCTCGGCCGTGTCCTTGTTGGTAGAACCTAGTCTGAAAAACTCAGGATTGAGTACCATCCCATTCGTCACTTGTTGCGAGAGGGCGAAAATAGGATCAATTTGCTTTCTTCCAGATTGAGCCATGATGATCAGGTCGATTGTTAGAGGAGAGATAATTTTTTAGAGAGAGTTTTCTGATATTCTGAAGGTCTTGAAAGAGTTTTTGAAATATAAGTGAGGGGTTTATATGAGGAGAATGACTCGAAGGGGTTTTTCGAATTTAAGAGAGAGAGATGAGACTTCTCAATTGTACCCTTTGGTTGAGGTGTGTCGATTGGGTGAGTTTAGGGTAAATGAGTCATCTGATAGAGGGTGTTACGAGGAAAGATAAAATGTCATCATGAGCAGACAAGAGCATTTAATGCTCACACCTCTTTAGAAATACCCAATGCACGTAAGGTGTAGAGGGTGGAGATTTGAAGAGACACTTAGGAAGGATTTGGGTTCTGATCTCCATGAGATTTGTTTATGGGGATCGATTAAGGGTGATTTTTCTGACAGGCGAGATGGGGGTGTCGATTGAGAGAGAGAGTAAATATGTTTGGAAAGATTTGATTTAGGAGAGCATTATGGGGGGAGGTTTAGGTTGGGTGGAGGTTTAGAAAGGGTAGGAGTTTATGGGTGGAGGTTTGATGCCCAATTAAACTATAATTTTCCTCCTTTATCTCCTGATTTCCTTTTCAAATTCGTGTACCACAAACATAATAACACTCAAACATCTCGTTGGCAACAAAAATTACTCCACAAATAATTAATCACACATACCAATTATATTAAAACATCCACACGGCAATTCCAATTAAAACACACAAATTTTGGAAATTAACAAAATTAACACATATATTCCAAATTAATAATTAGAAATAACTCTATATAAAAAGCACACTAAACAGATTCCAAAATATTTTAGAAACTAACAGAAATATTAACTTCTAGATTTCTAAAACATTTTATTGTAAATTATATCACATATACTGCATATATACGAAACACATATACAATTAACACTTTAAATCACATTTTGCACATATATTGTTAAGTAAACACAGAGAATCACTTTTTAGACAAATTGTTCATGCAAACAAATTAATTAAATTTAAAAACATGAACAAGTACTTGTAGACTAAATAACACGTTAAAACATGCAATTTTAAACAAATTGACAAATAAATCACGAATTGCACATTTTATCAAATTAATTTGCATGGCATATGATCTCACGTTAAATAACACATGCAAATAATTAAATTCTTAACACATACTGCAATTTTATGACATAAAAATTTCGAATAAAAACATGCATATAAACACATAAAACAAGTTATTCATATAAAACAATTTATTTTGAGCACAAGTATCAATTTAAATAGAGAGATTAAGTCCAGTGATACTTAGCTCATTTCGATCATTCCCAACTCGTGCCTTAAGGTAGAAAATCTCGTTTCGCATAAAGGCTTCGTGAGAATATCAGCAATTTGGTTTTCCGTAGGGATATATTCGATCTTCAGATTTTTCTTTTCAACGTGATCCCTTATAAAATGATGTCGAATGTCGATATGTTTGGTTCTTGAGTGAAGCACCGGATTGTGAGTGATAGCGATTGCACTAGTATTATCACAATAAATACTAACGTCATCACAATTAACTCTGTAATCCTTCAATTGTTGCTTCATCCACAAAATTTGCGCACAACAACTTCCTGCAGCAATGTATTCGGCCTCGGCGGTACTAGTTGCAATGGAATTTTTCTTTTTACTGAACCAATAAACAAGCCTTCCCCCCAAGAACTGGCATGTCCCGGAAGTGCTTTTTCTGTCTATTTTGAAACCTGCAAAATCCGCATCTGAAAAACCCGTTAGAGTAAAATTTGTACCTTTTGGATACCATAATCCAACATTGATTGTGCCTTTCAAATATCGTATGATCTTCTTTGTTGCGGCGAGGTGACTTTCTTTTGGATTTGCTTGGAATCTTGCACACACTCCCACGGCATAAGAAATGTCTGGCCTGCTTGCAGTAAGATATTGAAGAGAACCAATCATTCCTCTATATTTTGTTTGATCGACATCCTTTCCATCTTCATCTTTGTCTAGCCTTATTGATGTGCTCATTGGAATTTTGATCGATGATTTTCCATCAAGGCCAAACTTCTTTATCAAGTCGCGGGTGTACTTTGCTTGATTGATGAATACTCCTTCTTTCAGTTGTTTGACTTGTAAGCCCAAGAAATAATTCAATTCACCCATCATGCTCATTTTGAATTTATTCTGCATAAGCTTCGAAAATTTCTCACACAAAGAATTGTTAGTGCTTCCAAAAATAATATCATCAACATATATTTGCACTAATAAAATATGATCACCATCTTGAATTCTAAATAGAGTTTTGTCAACAAGGCCTTTGGTGAATCCACAGCTTATCAAGAACATTGACAAAGTATCATACCAAGCTCGAGGTGCTTGTTTCAACCCATACAATGCCTTTTTAAGTTTGTAGACTTTATCACCTTCGCCTTTTACCTCAAAACCTGGGGGTTGTTCGACATAAACTTCTTCTTCGAGTAGACCATTCAAGAATGCGCTTTTCACGTCCATTTGATAAACGGTGAAATCTTTGTGTGCGGCGTAGGCTAGGAAAACTCTGATTGCTTCGAGTCTGGCCACCGGTGCAAAAGTTTCATCAATATCTATTCCTTCTTCTTGAGAGTATCCTTTTGCAACGAGCCTTGCTTTATTCCTAACAATCACGCCTTCTTTGTTTGTTTTGTTCTGGAAGACCCATTTGGTTCCTACAACATTGTGGTTCGCTGGTCTTGGAACAAGTTCCCAAACATCATTTCTTTTGAATTGATCGAGCTCCTCTTGCATAGCATTTATCCAATCCGGATCATTGAGAGCTTCGTCAACTTCATTTGGTTCAATTTGAGATAGATAACACGTGAACAATGCTTCCATGGTAGATGATCTTGTTTTCACGCCTTCATGGATATTCCCAATAATTAATTCTGAAGGGTGATTTTTGAGCCATCTTAAATCTGGTTCAAATGGGTGCATGGTACTGGGCGGATCCATTTGTTGTGAACTGCCAGTGTTGGTTCGAATTTCATTATTTAATTCTTCTTGAAATTGATTACCAACTTCACATGCAACTTGATCACAAACTGGAACCCGTACTGCATCCTCATTCCCACGTGAGGCATCACTCCCAAAATTATTATTAAAAGAATTTCCAACTTCTTCTGGATGAGAGATGGGATTTTCTAGAGAATTAATTTCCAACTCATCCATTCCCTGCAAAACATCATCTCCACACGTATCATTAGTATCACAAAAATCAATTTGAAACTTGTTACCATTTTGTGCAATTTCTTCGTCCAGTGCATCATTTTTGATCTGTGATTTTTCATCAAATACCACGTCTATGGATTCTTCAACAACCATTGATCTTTTATTCAAAACTCTGAACGCCTTGCTGGTAGTCGAATATCCTAGAAAAATTCCTTCATCTGCACGCTCATCAAAAGCTTTTAGATGCAATTTATCATTAATATGAATAAAACATTTGCATCCAAAAATATGAAAATAACCAATATTTGGTTTTCTCCCTTTATATAACTCGTATAGCGTCTTCTTGTACTGCTTATGGATCATGCTTCGATTTTGTGTGTAGCAAGCAGTGTTGATCGCTTCCGCCCAATAGCGTTTCGGGAGACCGGCAGCACTAATCATCACTCGTGCGGCTTCTTTGAGCGTCCGGTTTCTTCTTTCGGCAACACCGTTTTGTTGCGATGTTCTTGCGGCAGATAATTGATGAGAAATTCCATGTGAATTGCAAAAAGCTTGTATAACTCCATTCACGAACTCTGTTCCGCGATCCGTTCGTATTTTTGATATTTGCAATTCTTTCTCATTTTGTAGTTGCTTCAACAGCTTCGGTAGAACTTGCTCAACTTCATTTTTCTTCTTGAGAAACACGGTCCAAGTGTACCTGGAAAAATCATCAACAACAACGAGAGTATATTTCTTACCACTTACACTTATTGGATCAACCGGTCCAAATAAGTCCATATGTAGTAAGCTTAGCGGTCTTGACGTTGACTCGTGTGTCTTTGATTTGAATGATGATTTGATTTTCTTTCCGCGTTCGCATGCATCACACACTTGGTCCTTCTTGAAGATAATATCTGGCAAGCCTTCTACTAGATTCTTCGGCGCAAGCTGATTGATAGTCTTGAAGTTTAAGTGGTTGAGCTTTCTGTGCCATTCCCAATTAGCTTCATTAGAATTTCTGGCCATTAAGCACACTGAATCTTTGTTTGTGCTCCAATCAACAACATACTTATTCTTTCGTCTTTTTCCAGAGAGAACAATCTCATTTGTGAGCTCATTTTTGATTAGGCAATTATCTTTAGAAAATTCTACAAGATAGCCTTTATCACAAAATTGACTAGTGCTCAACAAATTAAATTTTAATCCTTTCAACGAAAGAAACATCTTCAATCTTCAATCCATTTTTCTTGATTGTGCCAACTCCTTTTGTGATTCCATAATTTTGATTTCCTCCGAATATAACTTTTGGTCCATCGATTTCTTTGAAATTTACTAGATATGATTTATTTCTAGTCATGTGGCGTGAGCAACCACTATCGATGTACCAAACATCCTGCAAAAAAGATTAATTAACTTTAGGTACCCATACTTGCTTGGGTCCTTTACTGTTAGTGATTTTTGGTAACCAAACCCACCTAGATCTTATTGAATTAAGATGAGGCGATTTGTAACCATTAGAGACACGATAATCATAACTTACTTTTGAAAATATTTTTGGCGCCGGGTTTTGAAAATCATTTTTATATTTTGGCACCTGGGAAGAGAATGGTTGCTTTGGTCTATAAAAAACATTACATCTATTACACAACCAATCCTTTTGAGTGGGATAAAATCTCCCAACTTTATTTCTAGAAAAGCTTCTCTCTTTTCTATGAAATCTTTTTGCACTTGACTCTTTGGCATATCTTTGCTTGATGAATTTTTGTTGCTTTGCCGTGTAGTCGAATTGTTTCGGCCTTTCAACATTCAATTTTGCATTTGTTTGATAGCTAAGTCCTTGTCTCATTGTGCTATTCTAACTTTTAACAAATTTTACCACTTGAACTTTATTATTTAAAGTAGTAGTAGAATTAGTCAGATTTTGATGGATTTGAGAACATGTGGAGTCATAACCGATTCCGGTTCTATCTCCTGATGGCTTTTGCATGCTCACCATTTTATCTATAATTTTAGACGAATTAGAGAACGTAGCAATTGTAGCTCTAAGATTATGTTCTCTAACCTCTCTTGCTTTACACTCTTCTTTAAGATGAATATTTTCATTCTTCAATTTACTCACTTCAAGTAAAGCATCTTGCAATTTTTTATTCATTTCTTCTTTTTCAAGAATTAGAATATTATTGCGCTCCTTGAGTTGAGGATGAGTTAGCATAATCTCTTGACATTCTCGCATTATATTGTCAATAGATTCACGAGAAAAAGAAGAATTAACAGAATTGAAAGAATTAGACGTTACCTCTTCTTCCTCTGCTTCAAGAGCCATAAGACAATCTTCAATTGTACTCAACTCAATTGACTTGCACATTAGCGCCGTCTCATCATCCGAACATGAACTTTCATCGCTTGATGATGAATCCTCCGAATCATCATTTTCGTTTGGTTCGTTGCTAACGAGAGCTTTTCTTTTGTCGCGCTTGAACCTTTTGCTTTCGGATTTGTTCGGCGTAGATTCAACATTTTTGCCTTGATACTTGCTAACGATCGGATACGGGCAATTTATTTTAAAATGTCCGGGTTTGCGGCAATTGTAGCATAAATCCTTATTTTCTTCGATTTTTTCTTCTTGTGTTATGCGAGAGATGAATTTTCCACGAGCAGAATTTTTGTTGTCTCCTTTTCGCATAAACCTTCTAAACTTTTTGACAAAAAGAGCAAATTGTTCGTCAGTCATAAAATCAACATTATTTTCTACTGACCTGGAGGTTGACGGTTGTTCGGCCATTAGAGCAGCATTTCGAGCTTCATGAATATCATCATCTTTGGCCTTCATTTCGAACTCATATGCCTTTAGATCACTAAATAATTTGTCTGTAGACAACATTCTTAGATCTCGGTGATCGCGCATAGCCGTAACCTTCATATCCCATGCAGATGGTAAGCCTCGTAGGATTTTGAGATTAATTTCTTTTTGGCTAATATTTTTGCCAAGATCACTAATCTCTCCAAGAACTTTGATCATTCGAGCTTCCATGTCTGCAACACTTTCATTTGAGAGCATTTTGAAATCTTCAAACTTCTTCATGGCGATTGTGAGCTTATTATCTTTTTCTTGTTCATCTCCTTCGCCAATCTTGATGAGAGTTTCCCATATTTCTTTGGCAGTGGCACACTTTCGGATCTTCGGAAATATTGTATCATCAACGGCTTTGAATAAAATATCCTTGGCAATATTGTCAAGATTATTCCGCGTTCTATCGTCAGATGTCCATTTCGGTTTTGGCTTTTGTACGTACTGTGGAGCATCCGGGGATATAACAAATGTCGTATTGACTTTTAATATTTCTATAGGGCCAGTGGAAATAACTTCCCACATTTCATCGTGTAAAGCCGATAAGTGTACCTGCATACGAACTTTCCAATCATCAAATTTATCAAGGGAGAATAATAGATTTTGAGCTAAATCTTTCTTCATCATCATCACGAGAGATATGAAAGATTAATCCAATTCACACACTTTGTAGAATGGATCAGCCTAGAAGTCAAAAACAGTTAACCCAGTTGGGCAACGTGTTTTAATAACAAAGGTTGGTATAAACTGACTCAAATAGGCTATAGGCTCTGATACCAATTGTTGGTATCAGTTTAGAAAGAGATTGACTCAGATAGGCAGCCTGCTCTGATACCAATTGTTGGTCCAAAAGCGGTAAGGTGAAAGTCTAGAGAGGGGGGGGGGGGGTGGTGAATAGACTTTCAAACTTTTTCGCACAGCACAACAATTGCTAAGCCAGAGATAAACCAAAACTCTTAACTAGATTGTTAGAGTATGGTGCACAGCGGAAATAAATAAATATAAAGTGTGTGTGAGATTGTGTGAGCAGTATATCTCGTGTAGAGCGAATATGTAAAGAGCAGTAAGTAAAGAAAGCAGTAAAGAACACAAGACAATTATAGTGGTTCGCGAGGTGGTGTAATCCTCCTACTCCACTTGCTCTTATCTCCAAGAGCAATTCACTATATCTACCACTCCTTGGTTCCAAGATACAATGAATTTCCGTGATCTAGTGCTTTGATCACAAAGCCCGCACTAATCACGCCCAGTGACACCACACTACTGCTTCGGGTTTCACGTCGCCGCGCTACTATCCCAGGATTTCACGACTCCGCGTTACTTTCCCCCGTCTTCCACACTCCGGTAGAAACGTATCCCGTGATCTAGTGCTTTGATCACAAAGCCCGCACTAATCACGCCCAGTGCCTCCGACACTGCTGCTTCGGATCTCACAGCTCCGTGTGACAATCCAGGATTTCACAGCTCCGTGCTACTTTCCTCCCTTCTCTTGTTTTGCTCCAAAACAAGTGTTGTCTTGCTTCCAACTTCTGAGACTCTGTAGATGATCTTCAATGATGCGCAGGTCTCTTTGATGAAGATAAACACTCTGGAATGATTTCTCTTGAATGATCTGAGTGTTTTCTCTATTTGAATATATCAAGTAAAGCACTTGATATTTTTGCTCTATTTTGCTCTGTTTAAGAACTCTCAGAATATTTCTCTTTTAAAGCTCTCTGAGTTCTTTTTCTTTTCTCACTTCTCACTTGAAGATTTTTGGTATGCTCTGTACCAAATGAGATTTTTGCTCTATGCTCTTTCAAGCTTAATTGCTCTATTCGATCTCCTTTGTTGGTCCCGAAAGGGTGGTGAGAAGTCTAGAGGGGGGGGGGGGGGTGAATAGACTTCTCTAACTTTTCAAAATCTTTCGCAAAACACACAAGGCAAATAACACTTTAATTATATCAACTCTAAGTAACAAGCATCATTAAGATAAACAACTTAGAGAGTGCAGCGGAATAGGTAGCGGTATAGTGTTATGCTTAATAGTGTGGTGCTCAAAGAGAGATTCTAAACATGCAATACGTTAGAAACACTTAATATGGATCAAATATAATGTACGCAAAGTTTGGCTCGCATGCAAACGTGGGAACTATCAAACCCAGACAGATAAAGATACGCGATAAATCGTAATCGGGTTAGTTCGCAGTTAGAATAAGCATGCACAAAATGTATGAGCAGTAAGTAAATAGAGAGAGAGATTTATAGTGGTTCAGAGGTGGTGTAATCCTCCTAGTCCACTCTTCTCCTTTCACTTCAAGGAGGAAATTCACTATTCTTCGATCACCCAGATACAATAGTGAATAAGTGCCCAACGACACTTCTCCGAGTGCTTCGCACAAAGCTACATTCCTCCAAGGTTTTTCGCAAGCTCCTCTTGTTACTTCGCCTTCCCGAGTACTTCGCACCAAGCTGTACTCCTACACCACGAGAACTACGCACAAAGCTACGTCCTCCAAGGGTTTTCACAAGCTCCTCTTGTTACTCTGCCCTTCACCACGAGTGCTACGCACAAAGCTACACTCAACCAGGGTTTTTCACTCTCTCTAGTTACTCCGCCCTCTTTCTACACTCAGTAGAGAAATCTACAAAGAGAAAAACAATTTTCTCTCACTCATACTTGAATTCTATCGTGTATAGCTCAATATATTGCTTCTTGGCTGATATAAATATTGCTTGCTTTTCTCTTGCTTGTATATCTCAATTTTCAGCCGTGTTCAAGTCATGTTTGTCTTCAAGTCTGCTTGGGCATTTTATTGCCAAAGAAAGCTATTTGCCCGTTGATCAACTTTCGATCTCGATCGTCCATTTTGAATTGTAGTTGATCAGATAATATTGTCAAATTGATCTGAAATATTAGGTAGATGTCATTTCTCCTTTTGTCAGATGATTTGAATAATTTGCCCGTTGCCGTGTCTTGAATTTTGTAGCCTCCAAAATTTGAATAAGTTCGGCGCGGCGTGCTTGATTTTCTTCTCCTTCATAAATGCTCTGACATGTCAAGTTGATCAAATAATTTAACTGCTGATTCTTGCTTGAGTATAAAATTATTTCCGCAAATCAGCCTTCTTCGAGCGTCTCCGGTTCCACCGTAAAAACTTGATGTTCAGATGAAAATATATCAGATATTTTCTCCTTCATGATCCTTGTAAAATAATATACTGGAACCTCTGTAAAAACTTCACTGTTGTTCATGGTGAGATGCTCTGTTTCGAATTTCAAGCTTAGTCCACCATACTTGGTATGTTTCTCCATATGGTGCATGGCTTCTGTGAGACTTGTGCATTTGCCTTAGCTAGTCTCCATTCTAGCTAGTCTCTTTTTCAAGCTAGTCTCCATACGGTTATGTATACTTTGAGCTAGTCTCCCATACGGTTATACGGTCCAAGCTAGTCTCCAATACAGTGAAGCTAGTCTCTCATACGGTGGAGTTAGTCTCTCATACGGTCCAAGCTAGTCTCCAAAGCAAGCTTAAAAATTGCTTCACTAGAGATTCGAACTAAGGATCACTTGGCTTAACTCACACGCGTTTCTTCCAACTCCTCTAGCATGGTTCTTGGTGACTTCTTCGCAACATAATTATGTTAAGCTATAATCCCGCTTAACATCGAAAATCAAAATGTGATTTTCCAGACTTGTACATGGGTTGCATGATATAGGTGCACCATACTCCGTAGACAAGGACTGACTCAAATAGAATAAAATTGGGGACTACTTGATTTTTCAAAAATACATTCGGCTCATCAAAATTTACAATATATTCCTAACAATTTCCCCCTTTTTGATGATGCCGAAACTTATACCCATGTCATTTTGGCTTTGTCAATTTTGAAAAATAATTTCTTTTTAATCAATTTTATTTCGACTAGCCAATTGACGGGTTTAACAAAAATTGTGACTTAGAGATTTTAATTTTGGACAATCCTAAACGTATATTGAGACTATAACGCGGGGTTGCGTATTGATTTTTATCTTTTAATTTTTCTTCCCCCTTTCAATTTTATTTTCTCAATTGTACGCCTCACATGTAATTCCTAAGTCCAATTTTAAAATCTTGTGACATAAACACAAAATAAATAAATTAACTAGGACTTACTTCATATGGTACGAATTAATATCATCATGCAATTTAAACCCATTTTAGCTTAGCATATATAAGATGTCAAAAGAAGTGTGCTAGCTAAAATATTTTTGTACACCAAAAATTTGAAATTGTCTTTCGAATTGTTACCTCCTTTTCAGCTTGTCATTGATGAACTCTCTTAGCTTCTTGAAGTCCTTTTCTAGCCCTTTGTGTTGATACGGTGCGGTCACTTGCCCGGTGATGTAGTTGCCATAAGCTTCCCGTATGTTGTTCCCTTTTAGTACTCCTGCTTCATGCCAGAAAATGCATTCATCAAATGTTCGGCCATCACACATTTGCTCATTGCGGTGTCCGAACTCCGTTTGAAGTTCTTGCAATTTTTGAACTCTTGTTGCAATTGGCTTTGGCATTGGAACAATTGGCGTCGGTGGCAACACTCCTAAAGATGTAGAACTTTGGCTTGGACAAGTTCCCTTGAGGTAATCAATCATACTCACACGGCTTGGAGCTCTTGGTGTTGTTGGCCGAATTAGCTCAACCAATGGTCCTCTTGGAGCTCGGGGTTGCGCATATGCTTGTGGCACAAAATGACGTGCCAATCCTTCCCCCTTTTCGGCAGCATCCATGAAACGTTGAAAGCTCTTTGTGGAAGAATCTTGCCTTTCACGCACTCCCTCTAGAAGGTCCATGTGAATACGCGATTGCGTGAGTAAACCTTGTACTTGTTGCTCCAAAAGTTTGAGCCGCGACGTAGTATCGGACCCATGCTTTCCCATTTCATTGAACAACTTCAACACATCTTTCTTCAACTCTTCCTTGGCCATGTCAATTTCGGTTTTTAATAGGCCTTGCCTATTAAATAATTGTGTTGCACGATCCACCATCTCCTTGTGGTAGTCATCAAGCTTTGTGTCCATTGCCTCCATCTTTGTGTTCAATCCACCCGTAGAGTCTTGTACAATTGCCTTAACATCTCCAACAATTTCTTCTCTCAAGGCTTGTGCATTGAACAAGGGTTCATGTTGCACGGGTGCGGTTGAAATTAGCAAAGGGTGTGCAAAATCATCTTGTGGTGTGGTGATCATTGCGTCGGCAAGATTTGCTTCGGCTTCTTCGGTGTTGTAGCAAATCATCAATGTGTTTCGGATCCTTGGATGATCTTGATCATAAAACTCATAGGAAGGAGGCAAAGTTGGCAAGTTTCTTGTTTCATCCAAGTTCAAAGAGATCCCTTGACTTGGTGCATTCCCTTCCTCAAGAATGGATCCCGTAACCTCCGTTTCGGGATGTGGAAAATAGGACTCAAAGCTTAAATCTTCATTCATATTTGCATCTCCAAAATTTGCAGGATATGGATCAAATCATAAGGGCCGTACATCATCACTTCTCACCAAAGATCCCTCACCGGGTCCTCTTCGGGTATCTACTAAAGACATAGCAGTGGCACGGCGAATATCATTTGAATCAAACTCTCCTAAAGGCTCCTCGGTTGTGGCTTCAACCATCATTCCCTTTTCGGTTTTCTTCTTCCTAGCAAGCTTAGTTAAAAAGCAAGATTTAATCACCGAAAGCCGGGTAGCCTTTGCAAGATCTCTTGTGCTCAACCAACTCAACACAAATTCTTCATTTTCCAAAGTATTTGGCCCTATTGTTTCGGCCAACACACTATGGGTTCCCAATCTCCATGATCTCCAATCTAGTGCTCTTTTAAACTCCTCCAAGAGTACACTATCCGCTCCAATTGTAGGTGTCTCATCATCACTTCCAACTTCAACAACATCATTCACAACAACATTCTCCTCAACTCTATTTTCAAAACCTTGACTTTCAAGAATGGGGTGGTTCGGGTGGTTCGGGTTTTGAGTGGGTAAGGGTGTAGAGCTTGGGTGGCTATGTTGTTCCTCATTGGATCTCACAGCGGGAGAATTCGAACCTTCATTACTCGGCTCACGAATAAATTGCCTTAGATTTAGGAAAGGGTTGTGTGTTTTTCTCTTTCGGGTGGGTTTAGGTAGGCTTGAGGGTAAGGAGGGATTTTTAGGCTCATTTGAGTTGGGTGGCCGAAACAAGTAGCTATGGTTGGTAATGTGTTTGGCTTTTGTAAGGGTTACATTCTTGGTTCTCAAAATCTCACCAACGGCAAACCCGTAACCAATCTCTTGTTGGAACCATCCATCAACTAAAGGTTTGGCCTTCCTTATAGATTCACACAACCTCCCAAACATAAAAGCTCCCCAATCCACACAAACATTGTTCAAGATAATATCCATAATCATCAATTTCTCCTTAGACAATCTATCACGGCAATGATAACGTGATTCTACACATTTATGAATAATATCCAACAACAATCCATAATCCTTCTTCAAGTCTCTTTTAACACCATTAACCTTCGGAGATAGCGGTGCGTTTGCATCGCGTACCTCGGCCCATATGGCATTGACATCATGCACATAATTTTCAACTCTCAAATTTGATTCAACAAGATTAAACATCCTCCGAAAATCATCGAGATTAATTTCTACATCAACACCTTTGATCATAGAAATAATTGAGCCATTCTCTATTCTAGCATTCATATATAGTTCGGTCACTTCATCCTTATAGAAACCAACATATCTAAAAGTGAAAAAATTTAACAACCCACTAGATTCGAGAGAGTTGATAATTTTTACCCCAATAGATTTGTTCTCCACATGCTTGTTGAAGTCGTTGACATCAAGAATCATCCCGCTTAGCACACAGCTCGACCTTCTTGATCCTCCGGTTGTGAAAGACTCCATCTCCACTTGATGAGCATCCATTTGAGTAGAAAAGAATTTTTAGGAAATTTTTTGGGTGCAAAAGTGGATATTTCGGCAGTGAGGTCCGAAAATAAGGTAAGAAGGGATGGGTTTTTGTGTAAAGAGGTTATTTGGGTAGGATTTTGGGTTTGGGTGATGGGTTTTTGTGTGTAGAAGATTTTAGAGTAGAGAAATTAGAGTGGGTATTTGAGCAATGGTGAAATTTTGGCTTCTCCTTGAGCTTGAATTCCGTCCGGCGAGAGGAAAGATGGAGAAGAGTTTTAGTTCTTCTTGATTTTCTCTTTCTACCCGTTAGGAATGAGGGTGAAAGGGTGTGAAAATACTCTTTTGCCCTCTAGTGGGTAGAGAGAGAGTCTTGATCTCCTTGAGGATAAATTCGACCTTCCACATGATTTAAATTTGCCAGCTCAGATTTTTATTCTTCATTTGTGAGTACATGGCGCCAAAAATTATGCTTCAAATAACCGCCAACCTGGAGCAAATCAGATAAAAAAAAATATCTCGAAGATAATCTGTTAGTCCAATAAATATTCTCCAGATAAATAAAATTAATTCAATTTCATATTTCAATAAAGCTGATTTTCTGAAAAGGTTATCTGATAAAACTTGAACTGATCTGACAGATACCTAATATCTGTAAAAAAAAATTACAAATTCCCAAATTGGTTGACTTTTGTAATTGGGCCAACATTTTTGACTTTTGAAAACCAAAGCTTATGGGCATAATATTTCATCAGAATAAGCTTTCTTTAACGCAAACCCAATTAGGCATCTAAAATTCCCTTTTAATTATATACTTAACATAATTAACCCAAAATAAAAGAAAATTCCCCCTAAATTGCATACTAATTTCAAATAAGCAAATTAGGCAAATAAATTACACAAATTAAATATTTCAAAAACATGACAAATTAAATAAACATACGTATCACATAAATAAATCACAAAATTTAGGTACGTAGATTCCGTAAGATAAAATTATAACACATTTAGGTACATACAAATTATATGAAGACATGTACACAATTAAACATATATCATACGTACATACCAATTCAAATTAAAACACATAGGTCACATAGATTCCATGCAATACACACAGTACGTATCAAAAATTAACAAAAGTTAAGAGTTTAGAAATTGCTTAGCTCATTTCGATCATTCCCATTTCATGCCTTAGAGTAGCAAAACGAGATTCACACAACGGCTTTGTGAGAATATCGGCAATTTGATTCTCCGTGGGAACATGATCGATTTTCAAATCTTTCTTTTCGATGTGGTCTCGGATAAAATGGTGTCGAACGTCAATATGCTTGGTTCGCGAATGAAGCACCGGATTTTGGGTTATGGCGATTGCACTTGTATTATCGCATAAAATGCTAACATTTTCGCACTTAATCCCATAGTCCAATAATTGTTGCTTCATCCACAAGATTTGTGCACAACAACTCCCAGCTGCAATATATTCGGCTTCTGCAGTGCTCGTAGCTATGGAGTTTTGCTTTTTGCTGAACCAAGAGACCAATCTTCCCCCTAAGAACTGGCATGTCCCTGAGGTACTTTTTCGGTCTATTTTACAACCTGCAAAATCTGCATCTGAATAACCCGTTAGTGTAAAATCTTCTTCTTTGGGATACCATAATCCCACATTGATTGTTCCTTTGAGATATCGGATTATCTTCTTGGTTGCAATTAGATGACTTTCTTTGGGCTTTGATTGGAATCTTGCGCATACGCCAACCGAGTAGGATATGTCCGGTCTGCTCGCGGTTAAGTATAGTAACGATCCAATCATCCCTCGATACATCGTTTGATCGACGTCTTTTCCTTCATCATCTTTATCCAACTTTTGAGATGTACTCATGGGAATTTTGACTGAGGATTTTCCATCTATGCCAAATTTCTTGATAAGATTTCTTGTGTACTTGGCTTGATTTATGAAAATTCCTTCTTCAAGTTGCTTGACTTGCAGTCCCAAAAAGTAATTTAATTCTCCCATCATACTCATCTCGAACCTGTTCTGCATGAGCTTAGAAAATTTCTCACATAAAGATTTATCAGTACTTCCAAAGATAATATCATCAACATAAATTTGTACTAATAAAATGTGATTATTTTCTTGAATTCTAAAGAGGGTTTTATCGACTAGACCTTTGGTGAATCCACAACTAATTAAGAACATCGACAAGGTGTCGTACCAAGCTCGCGGAGCTTGTTTTAACCCATACAATGCCTTCTTTAATTTGTAGACTTGATCACCAACGTCTTTTACCTCAAAACCGGGTGGTTGTTCGACGTAAACTTCTTCTTCAAGTAAGCCATTAAGAAATGCGCTCTTTACGTCCATTTGATATACCACGAAATTCTTGTGCGCTGCGTATGCTAGGAATATCCGAATTGCTTCGAGTCGTGCGACGGGGGCGAATGTCTCATCAAAATCAATGCCTTCTTCTTGTGAATACCCCTTCGCGACTAATCTTGCTTTATTCCTAACAATGACGCCATCTTCGTTTGCTTTGTTCCTAAAGACCCATTTAGTGCCAATTACATTTTGGTGTGTTGGTCTTGGAACAAGTTTCCATACGTCGTTGCGCTTGAATTGATCTAATTCCTCTTGCATGGCATCTATCCAACTTGGATCGGCTAAAGCTTCATCAATTTCTTTTGGTTCCAGTTGTGATAGAAAGCATGAGAACATTGCATCTTGTTGTTGGTTCCTAGTAGATGATCGCGTTTTCACTCCGTCACTTGGATTTCCAATGACTAAGTCATGTGTGTGACTTCTTAGCCATTTTCGATTTGGTTGGAAATTTGTTGGATTCTCAGAGTTTCCTTCTTGATGTGATTCCACTTGTTGTGTATTATTGACGGATGCTTCTTCGGTTTCAACTACTGGAATTTCTTCTTGTGCAATTTCGGGTGCAACAGGCATGCGTAACATTTCGGGTTCCTCATTGCATATTGCCTCAAATTGGTGAATACCCATGTCACTTGATTCTTCTACTTCCTGCAACACATCATCTTCGAACAACTCATTAGAATTATTCAAATCACAATTACCTTCATCATTTTTGCCATTTTTGTCGTGATTCTCGTCGAACACAACATGAATTGATTCTTCTACCACCATTGTTGATTTGTTGAATATTCTGTACGCTTTGCTGGTGGATGAATATCCCAAAAATATTCCTTCGTTCGCACGTTCGTCAAAAGTCTTTAATTGAGACTTTCCATTAACAAGTACAAAACATTTACAACCAAATGTATGAAAATAGGTGAGATTGGGTTTTCTCCCTTTCCATAATTCATATGGTGTTTTGTTATAGGACTTGTGGATTAGACTTCGATTTTGAGTATAACACGCCGTGTTGATAGCTTCTGCCCAAAATCTCTTTGGTAGTTCGGCGGCCGTTATCATGACTCGTGCGGCTTCTTTGAGTGTTTGATTTCTTCTTTCAGCTACACCATTTTGTTGTGGCGTTCGTGCGGCAGATAATTGATGTAAAATTCCTTGTGAATTGCAATAAGATTGAATTACTCTGTTCACGAACTCTGTTCCTCGATCGGTTCGTATTGTTGCAATCTTCATGTCTTTTTCGACTTGCAGTAGCTTCAATAGCTCTGACAACTTTGATAAGACTTCATCCTTTTTCTTGATGAATATTGTCCATGTGTACCTAGAAAAATCATCAACAACAACCAAAGTATATTTCTTAGCACTTATACTTACTGGGTCTACTGGACCAAATAAATCCATGTGCAGTAGACTTAAGGGTCTTGATGTTGACTCTTGAGCTTTGACTTTGAATGATGCTTTGATTTGTTTTCCTTTCTGGCATGCATCACAAATTTGATTTTTCTTGAACACAATGTTGGGTAGTCCTTCGACTATATTATTTCTTGCAAGCTTGTTGATGGTTTTGAAATTCAAATGATTTAGCCTTCTGTGCCATTCCCAACAGACTTCATTCGAATTATTTGCCATCAAGCATACGGATTCCTTCGTTGTACTCCAATCCACTACATACATGTTTTTCTTTCTTGATCCGGCGAGTACGACTTCATTCGTGGATTCGTCCTTGACTTGACATTTGCCTTTGTAAAATTCTACGAGATATCCTTTGTCGCAAAATTGACTTGTACTGAACAAGTTGAATTTTAATCCTTCGACATAAGATACGTCATCAATTCGTAGACCATTTTTCACAATTGCGCCGGTTCCTTTTGTCATTCCATATTGATCGTTTCCATCGAACACTACTTCTGGTCTTTCGATACTATTGAACTCAACTAAACTAGCTTTATTACCGGTCATGTGTCGAGAGCATCCGCTATCGAAATACCAAATTTCCTGCAAAACAGATTAATTATTTTTAGGTACCCACACTTGTTTGGGTCCTTTTGCGTTAGTAATTTTTGGCATCCAAATCCACCTAGATCCCATTGATCCAAGAATAGGTGATCTGTAACCATTATAAACATTATAATCACAACGCACTTTCGAATAATGATTCGGTGCGGGTTGGGAAGCTGATAGTTGCTTGACTTTATGAAACAAATTAAATCTGGACTTGGTCCATGGTTTATGTTCAAGCGACCAATCTTCTTCTGAGGGATATAATCTCCCAGCCCCAATTCTCGAAATTCTTCCCATATTCCTATGAGGTTTTATTGCACTAGACTCGTTGGTTCTCCTTTGAGATACAAATTTTTGCCTTTTAAAATTTTGTTGTCTTGCCAAAATGTCACTGTGTTGTTTCGGCCTAGCAACAACTTTCTGGGCATTAATTTTGTTTCCAACTCCTTGTCTCATTGTGCTATGTTGACTTTTTACAAATTTTACCACTGGAACTTTATTGATTAAAGTAGTAGTAGAATTAGTCAACTTTTGAGGGGTTTTAGAACATGATGGATCGTAGCCCAGTCCGGCTTTATCTCCAGCGGGTTTTTGCATGTTTACCATTTTATCCATTATTTTGGATGAATGCGTAAATGATGCAATAACTTCCCGAAGGTTATGTTCTCTAACCTCTCTAGCTTTGCACTCTTCTTGAAGTCGAATATTTTCGGCTTTCAATTTACTCATTTCATTTAGAGCATTTTGCAATTTTTGCGCCATTTCTTCCTTTTCAAGAATTAATGAATTATTGCGCTCTTTGATTTGAGTATGAGTGGCCATGACTTTTTGACAATCTTCCATAAGACTTTGAAATGATTCTTGAGTCTGGAAAGAAGTGTCAACTGAACTAAAAGAACTAAAAGAGCTAGAAGATACCTCTTCGTCGATTTCATGCGCCAAATAGCATTCCTCATGTTCGGATGTCTTGCCCACTAGGCATAGTAGCGTCGTATCTTCTTGTGATGAATCACTCTCATCACTAGATGATTCTTCGGATTCACTTGCTTCTAACGGATCGCTTATTAGTGCCTTCCGTTTGCCCTTTTTGAATTTCTTCTCTTTGGATTTGTATTCCACCTGTGGAGAAGTATTCGAGTTTTTGTCCGCCTTGGGGTGTGGACATTCGGCCATAAAATGTCTAGGCTTTCTACAATTGTAACACACGTTTGTGTTATCTTCGACCGGTTCCCTTCTTGATCTTCTATTTTCTCGAAAGAAATTTCCTTGTGGTGATCCTTTGTTCTTTCGCATGAATTTCTTGAATTTCCTAACAAATAAAGAAAATTGTTCGTCAGATAAAAAATCATTATTTGCAACTGACCTTGATGTTGAAGGTTGTTCGGCCATCAATGCGGATGTTCGTTCATCACGTTCTTCCTCGACTCGTGTCTTCAATTCGAAGTCATACGCCTTAAGATCACTAAAGAGTTTATCTGTAGATAATGTCCTTAGATCTCTATGATCGCGCATTGCGGTCACCTTCATATCCCAATTTGTAGGTAGTCCGCGTAACACTTTGAGCGATATTTCTTTCTGGGTAATGGTCTTTCCCAGATCCGTGATTTCTCCAAGAATTTTGATCAATCGAGCTTCCATGTCGGTGATGCTTTCGTTCGGTAGCATTTTGAAATCTTCGAACCTCTTCATGGCAATGGTTAGTTTGTTGTCTTTTTCTTGTTCATCGCCTTCACCGATACTAATGAGAGTATCCCATATTTCTTTTGCTGTGGTGCACTTTCGAATCTTTGGGAATATGGTGTCATCGACCGCTTTGAACAAAATATCTTTGGCAATGTTGTCCAAATTATTTCGCCCTCTATCTTCCTTTGTCCACTCCATTTTTGGCTTTGGAATATATCGTGGAGCATTTGGAGTTAGTGCGGCGGCAGTGTTAACTTCCATAATTTGGATAGGACCATTTGCGATGACTTCCCACATTTCGTCATTTATAGCAGATAAGTGCACCTGCATACGTATTTTCCAATCATCAAATTTATCAAGTGAGAAAAGCAAATTTTGAGCAAGATCCATATCTCTCTTCATCTTGAAGATTTTGAGATCTATCTAGCAGTCAAAGTTGACTCAAATAGACAACCGCTCTGATACCACTTGTTGGTCCCGAAAGGGTGGTGAGAAGTCTAGAGGGGGGGGTGAATAGACTTCTCTAACTTTTCAAAATCTTTCGCAAAACACACAAGGCAAATAACACTTTAATTATATCAACTCTAAGTAACAAGCATCATTAAGATAAACAACTTAGAGTGTGTAGCGGAATAGGTAGCGGTATAGTGTTATGCTTAATAGTGTGGTGCTCAAAGAGAGATTCTAAACATGCAATACGTTAGAAACACTTAATATGGATCAAATATAATGTACGCAAAGTTTGGCTCGCATGCAAACGTGGGAACTATCAAACCCAGACAGATAAAGATACGCGATAAATCGTAATCGGGTTAGTTCGCAGTTAGAATAAGCATGCACAAAATGTATGAGCAGTAAGTAAATAGAGAGAGAGATTTATAGTGGTTCAGAGGTGGTGTAATCCTCCTAGTCCACTCTTCTCCTTTCACTTCAAGGAGGAAATTCACTATTCTTCGATCACCCAGATACAATAGTGAATAAGTGCCCAACGACACTTCTCCGAGTGCTTCGCACAAAGCTACACTCCTCCAAGGTTTTTCGCAAGCTCTTCTTGTTACTCCGCCTTCCCGAGTACTTCGCACCAAGCTGTACTCCTACACCACGAGAACTACGCACAAAGCTACGTCCTGCAAGGGTTTTCACAAGCTCCTCTTGTTACTCTGCCCTTCACCACGAGTGCTACGTACAAAGCTACACTCAACCAGGGTTTTTCACTCTCTCTAGTTACTCCGCCCTCTTTCTACACTCAGTAGAGAAATCTACAAAGAGATAAACAATTTTCTCTCACTCAGACTTGAATTCTATCGTGTATAGCTCAATATATTGCTTCATGGCTAATATAAATATTGCTTGCTTTTCTCTTTCTTGTATATCTCAATTTTCAGCCGTGTTCAAGTCATGTTTGTCTTCAAGTCTGCTTGGGCATTTTATAGCCAAAGAAAGCTATTTGCCCGTTGATCAACTTTCGATCTCGATCGTCCATTTTGAATTGTAGTTGATCAGATAATATTGTCAACTTGATCTGAAATATTAGGTAGATGTCATTTCTCCTTTTGTCAGATGATTTGAATAATTTGCCCGTTGCCGTGTCTTGAATTTTGTAGCCTCCAAAATTTGAATAAGTTCGGCGCGGCGTGCTTGATTTTCTTCTCCTTCATAAATGCTCTGACATGTCAAGTTGATCAAATAATTTAACTGCTGATTCTTGCTTGAGTATAAAATTATTTCTCCGCAAATCAGCCTTCTTCGAGCGTCTCCGGTTCCACCGTAAAAACTTGATGTTCAGATGAAAATATATCAGATATTTTCTCCTTCATGATCCTTGTAAAATAATATACTGGAACCTCTGTAAAAACTTCACTGTTGTTCATAGTGAGATGCTCTGTTTCGAATTTCAAGCTTAGTCCACCATACTTGGTATGTTTCTCCATATGGTGCATGGCTTCTGTGAGACTTGTGCATTTTCCTTAGCTAGTCTCTCCTTAGCTAGTCTCTTTTTCAAGCTAGTCTCCATACGGTTATACTGTCCAAGTCTCTTAGTCTCCCATACGATCCAAGCTAGTTTCCAATATAGTGAAGCTAGTCTCTCATACGGTCCAACCTAGTCTCCAAAGCAAGCTTAAAAATTGCTTCACTAGAGATTTGAACTAAGGATCACTTAGCTTAGCTCACACGCGTTTCTTCCAACTCCTCTAGCATGGTTCTTGGTGACTTCTCCGCAACATAATTATGTTAAGCTATAATCCCGCTTAACATCGAAAATCAAAATGTGATTTTCCAGACTTGTACATGGGTTGCATGATATAGGTGCACCATACTCCGTAGACAAGGACTGACTCAAATAGAATAAAATTGGGGACTACTTGATTTTTCAAAAATACATTCGGCTCATCAAAATTTACAATATATTCCTAACATCCTTGATGAGTTCGTATTTTCTGCTCTATGCTCTTCACGCTTCTTCAAGTCTTCATATCTTCATCATTTTATAGCTGGTAATGAGAATATGTCCGTTGGAAAGAGACGCTCGCATTTTTGAAATCTTGTATCTTTTTGTCAGAGATCTTATCTTATCTTCTGCAAAGATGTCAGAAAGAGATAAGCTAGCCGTTGATGGATCTTCATCTCCATGTAAATGAGCTCCCAAACTTCATCTGATATTCCTCTGGTTTTACGTTGAGTAGGAATATCTGGGTCTCAGTTCTGGTGTAGAATGGCTTCTCTGATTAGCTCTGAAGTGGTCCTTGCATCTTTGGGATTTAAAAATATTCTTCAATTTAATCCCATACTAGTTAAACTAGTATTATTCCTTGTGAGAATATTTTCACTGTAAGTTCATCTTCATCTTCTTCATTCTCACGTCTGGGTGTTCTCAGACTTCAAACTGGCTTTGAACTTCCACCCAATTTGAATTTCTCCATTTTAATTGGCTCCCAATTGACTTTGACTTGCAATTGGCTCCCAAACTTCTCCTGGTGCTTTCAATTGCTTCCCAATTTGAATTCTTGACTTTGACTTCGAAATTGGCTCCCAGACTTCTCCTGGTATTGAATTCTTCGAAATTGGCTCCCAGACTTCTCCTGGTATTGAATTTCATCTCAATGTCTTCTTTGAATCGGTCCTTCTTTGAATCGGTCCCCAACTTGAATTTGCATCCCATACTACAACTTGGCTCCCAATTTCAATTTCTAGGCTCCCATCTTGAATTGATTTCCATGTGAAACTTGCTCCCATCTTGAATTGAAACTTGAAACTTGCTCCCATCTTGAATTGATTCCCATGTGAAACTTGCTCCCAATTTCTTTGAATCGGTCCCCAACTTGAATTTGCATCCCATACTACAACTTGGCTCCCAATTTCAATTTCTAGGCTCCCTCCCAATTTCAATTTCTAGGCTCCCATCTTGAATTGATTCCCATGTGAAACTTGCTCCCATCTTGAATTGAAACTTGCTCCCATCTTGAATTGATTCCCATGTGAAACTTGCTCCCAATTTCAATTGATACTTGGCTCCCATCTTGAATTGATTCCCATGTGAAACTTGAAACTTGCTCCCATCTTGAATTGATTCCCATGTGAAACTTGCTCCCAATTTCAATTTCTCTGACACCCAATTTCAATTGCTTCGAACTAGCTCCCAATTGCAATCCCAAATTAGCGCCCAACTCCATCAGATTTAATTAATTTTGGCTTCTCAAATTTTACCTTGTAAAATTGTTAATGGTTAGATTCGAGCTTGAGCTATTTCGCATAACATATCAAGCATCATCCACTTCGTCCATACAACTATTGATTAAATCTTTAATCTTCTTTGATGTACTTCTTTCTTTCCATAGATGCTTGATCTCCAAGTCAATTTCATGCATTCTTCCAATATTAATTTTCTTCACGAAAATTCTTCTGGGATATCTCTTTTAGTAGTAGCATTGACGTGAATATTGTATCATCCATCTTCTTCTTCAATTTGTCATTTTCTACAGACAAATTCTTGATTTTAGGCTTTATATCTTTTCTTCTTCTATTTTCATGCATCTTCCTCTGTTTTTCTCTTTTGCAATATAAATAATTTCCCGATCATGGACTAAGACTCTACTAGACCTAGAAATAAATTGGGGGATCTACAAATACATATTTGGCATATCAAAACCATTACACTTTATTCCTAACAGTCGTGTGCCACAGTTTGTATGTTGCGTGCATACATTTGTTAATTAATAGTGCCTAGGTTTGAAACCTGATGCTTACATGTATTCTTGTGTGCCATTATGTATTAAATTGTGTGCATGATAGTAATTTGTTGTGTGCCCATTATTTGTCCTCACAGTCCTCTATATATTGTTGTCCTCATTTGAATTCAACCCTATATATATATATAGTATTTCAACGCGTTGGAGTGGGTTACCAGCATTATTCGCTGAGCAGATATATTTGGCTTTCAGGCACAGATGATTAGCTCCGAAGCGCACTAGAGGATCCGAGGCTTAGATAGTTAATTTCCTATTCGGCCTGCGTGCCATAATGATGTAATGACGTTGGTTAAGGATGTTTAGATAGTTTAGCCTGTGCATCTGAGTTCTCCAGCTCAGATGTGGCATATCACCCCAAACACTTATGATTTGTATGCTCTGTTCTGGGATTTAATGATAATATTACCTTTATATCATAAGTAATCAAAGTTTTAAATTTTAGGGGTGTTACATGGGCAGTGCGGGGCAGCGGGTAGGTGGTGGGGGCTCGTCCCCCCACCTACCCCCCACTGGTACGAAGGTGTAATTCCCGCTCAGGGTTCGTTCGGGGAACTCAAAGCCATGTCCAAACACATTCCAACACGTAACAACAACATCAGGGATTCAATTAACAAAGATTAAACCAAGAGTCATTCCAAATACGTTCTAACACGATTCCTAAACATACCAAGACTCAATACCAATCATATAACGGGGCATACGGAACCTCAAGAACATTAGGAAATATATATGCAAAGCCCTAAAGATAAGTCCTAGGCTAGACTTAACACCCGATCATGCATAAACCCACCCAAATATACCAAGAATATCACATGGCGAGACATTCCCCGAGGTAACCTATGTCTTACAAAACCTATTTTCCTTGTTATATCTTATTTATTGGCTCCTTTGATAATTGTGTGTGTGATTCGGTGATTGAGTCTTGATAGAGCCTATGTCTTATTGGCTCCTCGAGGTAACCCATGTCTTACAAAACCTATTTTACTTGCTATATCTTATTTATTGACTCCTTTGATAATTGTGTGTGTGATCGGTGATTGAGTCTTGATTCTTCTCTAAGATCTCCCCCTAATGAATCTCCCTAGGTTCCGTGGCAGGAAATTCCTTTGCTAGGTTTCCTTGGGGAATGTCTCGTGTGGTAGAATTAATTGTGGTAGGGTTTCTAAATGCTTCTTAATCCCCTATATATAGATTCAGGAGTCCTAATTAGAATCTAAATGGTAAAGTCCCACTTTCCCTATTCCTAACAGAAATTAAGACTTGATTAAGGATAAGGGTCCATGATCCATTGTGGATCATACTAATTAATTAATGGGAATTCTAGTCTAATTAAATCCTTTTTAATTATATGTTAACGGAATTAATTTCATTATTAGTCCGGATACGGAGGTCGTAACACGGGGTGTTACAAAAGGCCCCCACACATCCATGTGCAATAAATCAAAAAATTTCCCAGCCCTTGAGGTACTAACTGGAAAAGTGGATCTCTTGTGTTTACCAAGATGGCAAGCATCACAAACAAAATCAGATTGTTTATTAATGAAAACAGGTTTTATTCCATTCTAAATGGATATTTTGCTGACAGGGTAGTGCCTTAATCTATTGTGCCAAATTTGAACAGACACATTACTGCATTGTTTTTCAACATTTTTATCAACATGCTGGGTCTCTTTCCTCACAGGAGGAGCTCTAATTAAGTATAATCCATCCTTTTGCTTAGCAAAACCATCCACCATTCCATGAGGTCCCTGGATAGCACATGAATCAGCCCTCATGACAAGTTTACAATCTGATTCCCTTGTCAATTTACTAGCAGATACAATGTCGAAAGCAAAAGATGGAATGAACAGCACATTCTGAAGCAAAAAATTCTCATCAAGTCTAATCTGTCCTATGTGAGTGACTCTTACTGTTTCCCCATTTGGAAGTTTAACAGATATTCCATAAACTTTGTGATGCATTCCAAAATAATCTAGGGAGCAGCTAATGTGATATGTTACTCCTGAGTCTAAAATCCAAATATTTTGTGAATTTAAGACAGTATTGATCTGAGGATAAGCAAGGCTACCTTCATCATGAGACTCCTTAAAGTCTGATCTGACCCAAGGTGTAGTGACTATGGCAGCAGCAGTGTTGGAAACCTGATTTTGGTTCTGCAAAAGAGACAACAATTTTTGTAATTGATCAGTGGATATACCTATATCTGCTACTTGGCTCATAGCAGCATTGGAGGACTGTTGCATTCCCTGAAGCTGTCTGTTCTTTGATTTCTAGCCTGCCACCCATCCAGGAGGGAATCCATGCTTCTTATAGCATTTATCAATGGTATGCACAATCTTATCACAAAAGGTGCACTTAGGTATGTTCTTCCCCATGTTGTTGGTGAATTTCTTTTTATTATTGAATGTTGAAGCTGTCACAACAGATGATTCCTCCTCCACTGGGTTCTGGATGGCATTAGATTGAACTAGATCACTACACTTTTGATTAAGTGATTCTCTGATCTTCCTTTCAACTTTCAAGGTCATGTTAAGGACCTTTCCTATGTCTGGAATTGGATCCATGACTAACACTCCAGATTTAATGGCTTCATATTCTTCATTTAGTCCTTCTAGAAAATAGATTATTTGATCTTCTTCTCTCTATTTCTGCATTCTGCTCACCAAGGTGCAGGAACACCTTGGAACACTTTCACATAGCAATAGAGGTCTCAGAGAGTTCATCTGCTGCCAAAGAGCATTGCTCTTAGTGAAATACTCGTTCACAGTCATGCTACCTTGAACATTTTTTAAGATCTCATTCTGAATTTCAGAGATCCTATGTGGATCAGATTGTGAGTATCTCTTCTTGAGTGCTTTCCAGATATCTGAAGCCTTGTTAAAGTACATAACACTATCTGCAATACTAGGACTGATCGACTTTAGGATCCAAGAGCAAACGATTCGATTGCATCTTCCCCACGAAGCCAGCTTAGGATCGGTTATGTCTGGAACTGGAACAGCATCGATGACAAATCCAAACTTGTTCTTTACTTCCAGAGTGATCCTCATTGATCTACTCCAGGAAGCATAATTAAGCTCCGTCAACTGTGGCGAAACCATATTCAAGTTGGGATTCTCCGTCATATGAAGGTATAAAGGATCATCAAACTCTTCGTTCCTCTGATTAGGGTTCATCGTTGTCTGACTTGAAGAACCTGCTGCGTTCTCTATAGGATTGTTGTTTCTGGCTGCATCCGCCATTACTGCCGCAGCATAGCTCCCGTGTAGCTCTAATACCATGATGAACTAGCAGTAAGCGTACCGGAGCTAAGCAATGAGAAGAAGGTAAGTGGAAGTGGAAAAAGGAAGGAAGGGAGATCTCATGTTTGAACTGGAAAAATGAAAGTTACAGTCTGCAAGCAATGAGCTAAAAGTGCTATTGTTACAAAGATGGCCACAAACGGTTATAACTAACTAATACAAAGAAAAGACATAAAAACCCCTCTATCATTTCAGCAACTTTTCATCACTTCATCAACTCTCTATCACTTCATCAGCATGTGATCAAGAAATGTCCGCAAGCAGAAGAGGTCTGGAGTGCAGTGTATCCCAGTTACTAGGTCAGAACAACAGATATGTCCTTCCTTGATTGGCTTGATGCTGGCCTCAAAAATGAAGGTAGAGGGAATAACCCTTCTAGCGATACCACCTTGTTTGCAGTAACCTTGTGGTACATCTGGAAGTGGCGAAATGAAGTAGTGTTTAACAACGATACCAAACCTCTAACCATGAAGGTGAAATGGATCTGAAGCCAGGCTAGCGACATTATTAAAGCCTTTGAAAGGGACATGAATAACAAGGGAAATCCTGGAACCTATCAATGGATTAAATTGTGCTAGTGCAAGCCTTAGGAAGGTTTTGTGAAGGTCAATAGTGATGGAGTTGTAGACCAAGTGTATGGCATCTCAGGCTGTGGAGGGGTCATTAGGGACTGTAAGGGGCAATGGATCAAAGTTTTTATATCCAATATCGGCATCTGCACACCAGTTGAAGCTGAGGCGTGGGCTTTATTGAGGGGGACCCAACTCGCTGTTTCCCTGGGTTGCAGAAGGTTGATTCTTGGAACTGATTCAAAGGAGTTAGCTGATTCCTTTGGCTCCAGTAGCATGGGCTGCAGGCATGTGAAAAATATTCTGTCTACCTGCATGTGTGAATTGGTTCATGTCATTTGGATAGCTAGGGAACAAAATAAACTTGCTGATGGCCTTGCCTCCTTATCGTTGGCTGCTCCAAGAGGTGTCCATATCCTAGAGAAACCTCTGGATGGATTAGCTTGTACCATGTTTGATGATATGGATGACGTGCCGGAATGGTGGCAAGTGTGTAATCTTAACCTATAATTCTCTAGGTGTCCCCCTTCCATTAGATATAAAAAAAATAACACATAAATAAATAAACTCCCTTAGTAATTTGTAGGACTTGAGTAGGTTCTAGCTTGTTGGGTCCTTCTTCTCCTTTCTACGACACTAGCTATTCTGCTGCAAAGTTCTCGGAGCTAAGAATTCATGGAAAATTTCATTCTGATCACAACACTTCCTGAAGTTGTAGTTTTCAAATTTCTTTTGAATCTTTAGGCACAATTTTTTAAAGGATTCACAAGGTTCAGACACTTCTTGCAAAACAAGTCTCATTGAAGTAATGCACTATAGTCTCTGGTGAGGTACCAGAGTTCTCTTTCCTTCTTGATAAGGGTCACATACCCCATCCTTATTACCACTAAGTTCAGGAGCTCCTCGAACATTATTCAACTTTAGTGATTGCACACTGTAGCAGTTGTCACTATGTAGCAATTGTTTTCCATTCTGTAGCCTTCTAAGGCAATGTCAGCTTGCCAAACACTTTATGCTCAGATGGCATGTAGTGACATCTCTCATGTGAGAGGTCATGAGATCGAGTTTTGATGACATCCTTCATTGGTGAACAACACTCGAAATCCTAGATCACACAACTGGCTAACACTTACTTTGGCTTGTAACTCCCTGATGATAAATAGAACCTCATTGAGACTTGAAAATTCACTCACAGCAGGTTGCCCTTTTCCAATTATATGTCCTCTTTTCCCATCGCCATTATTCATGTTGAAGGCCACCTAATGGTGTCTGAGGAGACTCTTGACATTCTTTTATCGTGGTACACACAGCTGTGTGGACTACAGTTCACGATTGTCTCAATTCTCCTCTTGGTTTAAACTTATGGCATTTTGAACCATAAAAAAATACATATTTAACGTACTAAAAGTACATTATTCGTGTAATGAATGTACATAAAAAGTAATGTACTTTTCATGAATATAAGGTATATTTTTAACCTACTAAAAAAATGTATATTTTTAACATACTAAAAGTATATTATTTGAGTATTGAAAGTACATCATTTGATAGTATACAGAATAAAATGTACTTTCAATACTCAAATAATATACTTTTAAATAATGTATATTATGTACACAAATAATATACATTTTATTTGTGATTCACACAACTATGTGGACCATGGTCCATAGAATAATGATTGGTGGAATGGGCTCCAAATCCAAAGCCAATCGAGTCCGGGAAATTGAGGCCCAAAAGTTTCTTGGGTCATGGGAATAATTGAAATTCATAAGCAATGTTTCTAGGCCTAAATTAGAAAAATACTACATGCAATCGTTATACCCTACACCACGGCGGGCGTAGCACTATGCACCGCGCGCCTCCCAAAACAACGTCGTTTTGCGAGGCGCGGTAGGAAGTTGCTGTGATTATGTATATTTGTTCATATAATTATGTATATTTGTTCATACCATTATGTATATTTATTCATACAATTATGTACATTTTTTATACAATTATGTACATTCTTTTTATACAATTATGTACATCCGAATCAGGAAATTTTTGTGTATTATGTTAAGAGTCGATGTGTATTATGTTAAAAGTTTATGTTTATTATGTATTATGTTAGATTATGTGTATTATCTTTTAAAAAACAGTATGTATATTTTGTTATACAATTATGTACATTCATGTATACAATTATGTACATTCATGTAAAACATTATGTACGGTTAACTAAATTAACAATCGGTTAACTGAAATACCAAAATGTGTGTATGTTACAATTTTTTATAATTTAGAAATCATATTGTTGGACTAGTTTTTTTATTGTGTGAAAGTATGAGTTGAAAATCAATAGAGTAGAACAGTACTTTGGGTGGGCAAACACTCCTAAAGTCAATCCTTTTACCTTTATAGGCAAAGGACTTCTTAAATCCCTACTTGCATCTACTAGGTTTTGATTAGCCGACGTTGAGTAGGGATTTCTAGTGACAATAGATCGAGTGCTGGTCTTCTATAATGCAATCTTGGCTCAGCAAAATAAGATGGCATCCTCATTTCTACTTTAATTAAACCATGCAATGGAGCTGCACCATACTCAATTCCTAAAATTCTAGGAAGCAAACTACTCTACCTAATGTTGTAGTCCACCACGTATACTTTTTGAATAATAACTTTCTCCCGAGCAAGGGATTTAGAGAGTAGCATTTTCCAAAAAAAAAAAAAAAAAAAAAGCATTTCAAGTATGGAAGCTCTAAATCAGTTCAATCTTTAATGGGTTAAGAATTTTTAGATCCTAATCAATAAGATCCTCCAAAAGTCTGATCTCATCAGATAAACATGTCTACAACTCAACATGAAATGAAAATTAAGAAAAACAAACCATGATTGCCAAATATATATATACTCTATATATAGGTTGCATCCAAACTAAACCCATGCATGGAGCTTCATCATAATAAATTCCTACCAGCTAAGGTTAATAAAACCATATGTAATCGGATATTTCGCAGATGGGGTCGTCAAGTTCCATGCAAATTTGGGCTTTTGGAGATGCACGAGGAAAACGCAACAACTCCATTAGGCATTCGACAGTAGAAGTATCACTACCAACATATTCCATAATAACAACTCTCTCTAGTGAAGGAGATTTTGAAAGAAGCATTCTCACAAAAAGCATTTCGACTATGGATCCACTAAATGATTCAATCTTGATTGTTTTAAGCATTTTTAGATCCTGAACAATAAAGCAACCTTCTCGATCATCCAAAAGTCTTGAAAGAGCTTCTTTATCACGTTTGCATACTTCCTATTACTCAAGAAGAAATGAAAGACATGTGAGGACATTTGAAAAAGAAAAAACAGAAGAATCATATATGCATGATTGCCCATCTGCCAGAATTTCTCATCTGCCAGAATTTCCAGTTCACATAGGTTGGGGCATTTTTGAAGCAATTGTATAGCAACGATGAGCTGCTTCTCACAACCAAAACTAAAATTACACAACACCAGTAGTTGGAGATTTATTGCAGTTGCAAACAAAGATGCGTCCATATACTTGAAAGATAGTAATAAAGAAAGAAAAAGAAAATTAGGCAACTTTAACAATTAAGCCAGAAGGAAAGTAATTATGCTGGGCAGGCAGATTCTCACCAACAAGGAAGAGCCACACAAGCAAAGAATCTTAATTGCTTTCAAATGTGGTGCCAACCATCTTGATTCATCATGCACACAATTATGAATAGACAACCTTTCAAGTTTTGAAGCGCTCATAATCTCAAATTTATTGATCCCTCCACAATCTAATAAAGCCAGCTGCTCAATGTTAGGCATACTAATACTAACAGTGCACCTAAATTCAACACCCGCCAAAGATATTGAAGTGACATTGGAAAATATACCACCAACACTATTTACTGGCAAATCAATAATGAAGGTACCTCCAACTCTCAGTTGCTTAATTGTCCGGCACGAGAGTATACAAAATGGCAGCTTATATTCAGCCTCTCCGCAATTTATAAAATGTATGTTAAGTTCCTCCACACCATTTGTTGATAGAAAAAGGCACCACTTATCGAAATCAGACTGCCGCAGCTCAGGATAATAATTTCCAATACATAGAGTAAATTTCTTAACCGGACCAGCACGGGAAAGGAGAATATTATTTATTATGTGAACGAGGGTTTTGCCTTCATCATCGTGACCCTGTTGGACACTATCCAAGAAGTCCCAATCGAACACAAGCCTACCATGCTGCAACCAAACATCATTCCAGTGTGTTGAGAGTAGAGCAGTTCTGGCAACGTCTCCAGTGGGCAAACACTCCAAAATTCTGTGCTTTAACTCTACCGGCAGAGGACTTATTAAATCCCTACTTCCATCCGCTACGCTGGTTTCGATTAGCCCACGTCCAGCCATTAAATTGATGCGTCTCTCGAAATCAAAATCTAAAATGCGCGTCTATTCTTCAACTGCAAATTTCCGTATTTCGTTAATAAAAGAAAATTAGGAAGACTTGGAAGTTGGAAAGAAAACGGAGATTGGGGGAAATGTGAGCCTTTGCCCGTAACGGAAGCTGAAGGGAACCGGAATGCTATTCATCTTGGAGGGTTTAAAAATATGATGATTGCTCCTCAATTCTCATATTGGTTTAAACCTTGGGTGGAATGGGCTCCAGGGCCCAATTGTTATGCCATGGACCCAAGGTGACCGGGTCGGAGCGTTATGCCATGGAACCGTGTTCACCATTAATGGTGAACACGGTTCCAACGGTGTTAGTACACCGTTATTATTTTTTTTTTTTCTTAATTAATTGCGTGACTTTTCTTCTTCATTTTCACATTTTGCGGTTTCACTTTAATTTGAGGTGAACAATGATTTTGGACATTCATAAATTATGAATTCATGCCTGCACATTCACTTTGGATCCATGCCTACACATTCCCGTCTGAAATCACGGACATTCATAAATTATGAATCCATGCCTGCACATTCACTTTGGAACCATGCCTACACATTCACTTTGGAACCATGAGATTATGAATTTTCTGTTATAAGATTATGAATTTTCTGTTATGAGATTATGAATTTTCTGTTATGAGATTATGAATTTTCTGTTATGCGATTATGAAGTTTCTGTTATGCGATTATGAAGTTTCTGTTATGCGATTATGAATTTTATGAAAATTCATAATCTCATAACAGAAAATTCATAATTTGATCAATGCGCGCCGTTAACTCCACATCCGCAATTTTTTTTTTTTTGCCTAAAAACGACGTCGTTTGGCCTTGTGTTCACCATTCACGGTGAACACGTTTTCAGGACATAATTTGCCGACCGGGTCTAAAACGGTGTTGTTTTGCTTCAAAATGACGCAATTTTAAAAAATTACTTCTTTCTTTATCGTTAACTTGTCGTTTGTCTTCAGAATTTGTTCTATATTCACAATTTTTGAACTCTATATATTCACAAAAGAAATATTATTGGCTTAAAAAATAGTGCCACTAACAGCATTGTTATTCGAAATGCGCGTTTTGGACCTAGGTCCACCTTGCAAGGTGAACCCGAGCCTATAGCATAATTTGCCCTCTAGGGCCAACGCCAATTGAGTATGGGAAATTCAGGTCCAAAAGTTAATTAGGTAATAGAAATAATTGAAATCCGTAAGCAGTCGTTCTGTCCTACATTAGGGGTGTGTAATCGTTATATCGTGCATCAGGGCACATAATGCCCTGCCCAAAACGACGTCGTTTTGTTAAGTTGTGTGAGGAGTTGACACGACGAAGTTTATGTGTATTCTGTTATACAATTATGTACATTCGAAACAAGGGTTTATTTTTAACAGTTAAGAGTTTATGTGCATTATTTTAAGAGTTTATGTGTACTATGTTCAGAATTTATGTGTATTATGTTAAAACTTTATGTGTATTATGTATTATGTTAGATTATGTGTATTATCCTTCCAAAAAAGATTATGTGTATTCTGTTATACAATTATGTACATTCTATTATACTATTATGTACATTCGAAACATGGAATTTATTTTAAAGAAGTTAACAGCAGACACGGAAAACGAAATTTCAAAAAAAAAAATATAAAACGACATCGTTTTGGGTCAGGACGCACAATACGTTGTGCGCCCTAGTGCATGATATAATTTGCATGGGGTGTGCACAATTTAATTAAACCACGATTAATCAACCCGATTCAAAATTTTCAATTAATCAGTTTTAAATCAAAATATTTTGCTTTGATTGATGGTTAAGAATTTTTTAAAATGTAAGTTAACGGTTCGAAAGTATGGATATCTATTTTTTTTTTTTTTTGAAAATTTTCTGCGGTGCTTCATTAGAAAAATGCTGAAATAATGTCTGGTGGGTGAGTATCCCAGTACATAGTATCAGGTTGCTGATAAGCCGTAGTGGCTAAAGCATGAGCTAAATAATTGTCCGATCTAGAAATATAATTAAAAGAACATGAGTGAAAATAAACGGCAATTTGCCTGCAGCTATCAATGGCATAGCCAACGTAAGAGCGAAACGCAGTGGTTGATGATGTAAGGTAGCGTTGTAGTGTCAAACAATCCGTGTAGATCTCAATATTCTGTTCACCTCGATCCTTTAGCCATGATAAAACTTCCTTACACGCCAAAGCCTCAGCCATAAGTGGTGACGTACAGGCCGGTAGCGGCGCGGTTAGTGCCGAGATATAGGCTCCATCTCCATCTAATAAAACGGCCCCTACAGTTGCATTCCCTGTCTCGTGTAGATATCCCGCATCGACCCTACATCTTCTCACTGGCGGCACAGAGGATCCGGCGGCGTCGGCAGCACCGCGGCCGGCGGTGGGACTCGCCTGGGCAGCGTGGCGGTTTTCTGTCGGCAGCGTAGCAGTGGCAGTGGCAGCCACGGCTGGGCGGGACTGAGTCCATGCGGTCTTGGCTGCCGCTGCGGCTCTGAGTAGGGACCCCGGGCGTGGTAAAAATGCCTTCCAAACTGCACCATTTCGAGCTTTCCAAATATTGTATAGAATTGATGCTGCATATAACATTCCATCAGAATCTAAAATATTTAGAAGTTCCCCAAACCAAACATGAAAAATATCCGTGACAATATTGGGGATTGTAAGGTTGGATTGATCCCAAATGTTTCTTGCAAAATCACACAAGACTAATGCATGCATTGTATTCTCATGTGATATCCCACACATAGCACAATATGGGTTCACCTCCACCCTCTTTAAAAGCAAGTTCGTAGTTGTAGGCAAAATATCACAAATAGCTCTCCAGAGGAACATTTTCCACTTTGGTGGAATTTTTAGTCTCCATAAAGCTAACCAATTAGTAAAGGGGCCTTGATTATTCTCATAATCTCCCACCAATCGTCTGTACCCGCTTTTCACAGAATATAATCCTCTCGGGTCCCCGTACCAATACCATGCATCATTATAATCCCGGGATACAGGTACTCTCATAATTCTCTCAACATCCGTAGGTTGAAATAAATCTGATAAAATTTCATTATCCCATGTACCAGTTTGTTGATCTATTAGCCCCACTACTCTGGCCTCTCGTAACTGTATAGGCATCTCTGTTTGTATCATAGGGTCCTGGTCATCCAGTAACCATGGATGGGTCCATATGGATGTAGTTTCCCCATTCCCAATTCTTCGTCTGACCCCACTACAAATTATGCTCTTTGATGCCATTATACTCCGCCAACAAAAACTGGGATTATTTCCTACCTGCGCATCAAAGAAAGTATCCCTAGGAAAATATCGGCTTTTGTAAACACGAGCTACTAAGGAATCAGGCTTAGTGAGCATTCGCCATGCCTGTTTCCCCAACATAGCTAGATTAAATGCACGTAGGTCCTTAAAACCCAATCCACCATACTTCTTAGGAACACATAGCTTGTCCCAAGCCTTCCAGTGAACTCGGTTGTCCGTCCCAGAACCCCACCAATATCTATTCATCGTTCTTTCTATAGCCGTGCATACTGATATAGGTAGCAAAAAAACACTCATTGAGAAGGTAGGCATAGATTGTGCCACACTTTTCAACAGTATTTCTTTCCCTGCCTGAGACAATAGCCTTTTATTCCACGACCCAATTCTTTGGCGTATTTTATCCTCAATATATGCAAAAGCTGCCTTTTTATTCCTACCCACAAACGAAGGTAGACCCAAATACTTGCCAAAGTTTAGTGCCTGCTCCACCCCCAAAACTTGGGCCACACTTTCCCTATCCACATTACTCGTATTCCTGCTATAACAAATACTCGACTTGTGGTAGTTAACCACCTGTCCCGATAGATCCTCATATACAGTCAGGCATTTCTTTATCTCATTAGCCTCTTCCACATTAGCCTTAAAGAATAAAAGGCTATCGTCCGCAAAAAACAAATGAGAAATCTGAGGGGCACCTCTTGCTACCCTACATCCATGAATTAATCCCGCTCTGTTAGCCTGTTGTAGTAACAACGAGAGTCCCTCTACACAGATAATAAACAAATATGGGGATAGCGGGTCTCCCTGTCTCAAACCACGCGTGGGTATTATTGGGTCACTCCTTGAGCCATTTATCAGAATACTATAGGAGACTGTGGTCACACATTTCATAATCAAATCAACCCATCTATCATGGAAACCCAATGCCATCATCATATTACGGAGAAAAGGCCACTCCATTCGATCATACGCCTTAGCCATATCCAGCTTAAGTGCACCCCCAGCCCCTTAATCCACACTGTTTTCGATTCAGAAAGTGCCCCACTTCTGCAGCTAATAGAATATTATCTGTTATCAATCTATCTGGGATAAAAGCACTCTGTGTCTCAGATATTATTCCTTCCATCAAAGGCTTCATTCTATTAGCCATCATTTTAGCTATTATTCTGTAAATGACATTGCTAAGTGCTATAGGGCGCAAATCAGTTACTAACTCTGGATTACTCTTTTTAGGGATCAACACAATATCTGTCTCATTCAAGCCAGACGGGAGGTCACCTGATTCAAGACAGTTTAGCACAAAACTCGCAACATCCCCTCCTACCACATCCCAGAAATGCTGATAAAAACCCGGATTCATTCCATCCGGTCCTGGTGCTTTATCCGGATACATTGCAAACAATGCATCCTTTACTTCCTCCAGATTAAATGGCCGTAATAGTGAGTCATTCTGCGCCTGTGATACCCTGGGTTCTATCCCCCCAAAAAAATCATCTCCAGTTCCCGGACCCCCAGAGCTGAAAATATTCTTAAAATAGTCCAGAATGATATCTCTCATGGGATCCCCCTCCAACCAATCCCCATTGTCATTCATTAATCTAAGTAAAGTATTCTTTTTCTTTCGGTGAGAGGCATACCTGTGAAAGAATTTGGTATTGGCGTCAGCTTCCTTGAGCCAGTGCTGCTTGGCCCTCTGCCTCCAGTATGCATCCTCCTGGGCCTCAGTGCGACTCAGAAGTTGCTCTATTCGCTGAAACTCGACAAGAGAGGCCGAGTCAGTGCATCCTCTCAAACGTTGTTGATCCCGTTTTAGCTGCACAATCTGTTTCCCATACTTATGGAACCGATCCCCACCCCATCGTGTTAACCGGTTTCCACAGTATTGAACACAACCCTGTAAACCCTGCCCTCTCCCTTCCTGCCACGCCTGCTCCACCACACCCCTACATCCCTCATCATATAACCATGCCATCTCAAACCTAAAACCCCTTCTTCTAACCCCATCCCTCCCTACCTCCTCCTGAACTGTGAAAAAAATGGCTGAATGATCTGACTTCCTGGTTCTCAAATTCATAACCTTTACATGGGGAATTATATTGCGCCACTCGTTCGTTACTAGGACCTTATCAAGTCTCTCCTCAATCCAGTTTGCAGTCCCTTTCCCCTTCTCCCAGGTATATGGGTATCCAATCATTGGCAACTGGGCCAATCCACAATCCTCAATCATCTCCCCAAAACCTCGATGAAGGCTATTCGGATGTGGATTTCCCCCTCTCTTCTCATACTGGTATAGCAAATCATTAAAATCCCCCACCACCACCCACGGGAGGTTCGATTTTGCCGCCAACATTCTCAACAAATCCCATGATTCAGCACGCCTATTACGGTCCGAATAACCATAGTAACACGTCATTCTCCAGGCCGGATGACCTGTCATAGTTACCTCAATATCAACGTAGTTTCTTGAGTAACTAAGGAGTCTCGCCGTATTATTCTTCTTCCACAATAACGCTAATCCACCACTCAAACCATCATTGTCAACATAAAATAAGCCTTCGAAACCAATCGTAACACGAAGACGCTCAGCATGATCTCGCGCTACCTTAGTTTCTATTAGAAATACAAAGTCGGGTTGCTTTTTGGACACCATGTCCACCACCTCTCGAACTGTCCGTGGATTACCCAAGCCACGGCAGTTCCAACTCAGCGTACTCATTGGGTTGGGCGGGTCTGTGATCCAGAACCCGCCGTAAACAAGTTTTTTGAGCCATCCACCATCGTCACATCTGTACCATCCCCTCCATTCTCACGGCGGCGCTTGGCCACTGCCACCACCACCTCTTCGGTCTCGGACCTCTCGGCCTCCTCAACCGGGCTACTCCGTACCACCGGTCGGCGGCTCGGATTCCCATGCATCGGAAAGTCCTTCGGCTTTCCACCGAGAGGAACCAACCAAGGGTCCCCTATCTCCCGTGGCCCTCGGTTTCCTCCCACTCATAGTTCCGCAGAGTACGGATACTGTTCCACCGGTATTCTTGCTTCCCGAGCCTTTATACAAAACTTATAGGAGTGACCCAGCATACCACAACAGAAACAGAAAGTGTGCAACCTCTCATACCTGAAGTTAACCCAACATGTTGTCCTATCCCTCTTCAGCAATTTCATCCTTCTCTTAATCGGTTTATCAACCGGTATAGACACCCGAATACGATAATACGTGATCCAAGGCTCCCCAATAAACCTCTTGTCCAGTTTGACAAAAGTTCCAATAAAATTCCCAACCTGCTCAAGAATCGGGATCCCCGTGTATCCCATCGGTAAATCATGCACTTGTACCCAGAGATCAATCGTATCCAGCACAACATCAATCGGCATCACACCATCCGGAACCCTCTTGCAAACTAACGAATGATTGTTAAACGACCACGGCCCCTCTTCCAGCACATACTCCACATCCGTCTCATGATAAAAAACAAAGAGGAACAGATTCGGTTGAATTTCCGAAACCTGAACCCCTCGTACCGGTTGCCAAACGGATGCCATGACTTGCCGCATATACTCTGCCTTAATGATTTTGTTCGTCAGAAAACGGCCCACAACGCCCCACGTCTGCTCCGTCACCGCCTGGCCACCGCCTTCGGCCATCCCTGCCGGCGCAAACACGGCATCCTCCTCCTCGTCTAGAACAATGTCCGCCCACCGTCGTGTCAGCGCCGCTACACCGTCCCCCTCCGTCGCTGCCATACGCACTTGCCCGCTGCGACTAGCGTCGCCAAACAGTGATGATCACCGGAAAAAACGTAGGAAACCGTCGGAAACCTAGCAAACCCTAGGGGAGGAGAAAACTCTAGCAAACCCTAGAGAGCTAAAACTTTTTAATTCTTTTAATTTGGTTCCTCAATTATTAATCATTTACTCTCTCATTTTTATTTTTTTTTTAATTTCAGTCAATATGGTTCACCAATTGTGTATGGTATTGTAAATATAATCGTATGGATATCTAAATTAACTAATATGTTAACCAAATTATGTGTGTGTGTGTATGTGGGGCTACCTGAGGTCCAGTTGTGTGGTTAAATTTGAACAATTGATCTTGCCTAAATCAATGTCCAAGATTAATAGTTATTAAAAAAACGCGCGGTGCCAATTTAGTTTTTTTTTTTGCATCTAGGTCAAATTTAAGGTGCGTGGCTTTCTTTCTTAAGGTGCATGGTTTTCTTTCTTTAAGGCGTGTGTTTTTTGTGTTTTAAGGTGAGTGGTTTTTGTACTGTGTGGCTTAAAGTGCATCATGTGTTGAAAACTTAAGTGCGTCGATCTAAAGCTTTAATTACGTGGTTTTTCTTCTTAAGGTGCGTGGTTTTTCTTCTTAAGGTACGTGGTTTGTGTATTTAAGGTGCGTCAGTTGTTGAAACTTAAAGTACGTCGGCCTAAAGCTTTAGGTGCGTGGTTTTCCTTCTTACGGTGCGTTGATTTCCTTCTTAAGGTGCGTGATTTGTATGCTTAAGGTGCGTCAGTTGTTGAAACTTAAGGTGCGCCATTTTAAAACTTTAGGTACGTGGTTTGTGTTTTTAAGTTGCTTTGTTTGTGTACTTAAGGTAAGTAGTTTGTGTACTTAAGGTGTGCTATTTTAAAACTTTAGGTGTGCGGTTTGTGTTCTTAAGGTGCTTTGTTAGTGTGCTTAAGGTGCTTGGTTTGTGTACTTAAGGTGCGCTATTTTAATGCTTAAGATGCATCTTTTGTGTTAACCGCATAATTGCACGGGAAACTATCTTTGCACCTGATCCACTCCCTATATATATATATATATATATATATATATATATATATATATATATATATATATATATATATATATATATATACATACATATATCGTTCAGGTGTGAACTGCCCCCCAAGGAGAGGAATGAGAACAATTCACCGCCGTCCACGTGTCCAAATGAATGAATCAGATGTAATTTTAAAAAAAAAAATAACGCGGTGGCATTTTCATAATAACTCGAACTTTGGTGCATGTAAATGTGTTATAAGTGCAAGTAGTTGGTGCACCTTTGCAAGTAAAAAGTACAGGTAAAATCACTTACAAGTGCATGTAATTTTGCCTTGTAACATTCATGCACCTAGGTGCAACTACTTATAACTATAGGTCCACCTAGTTATAATATCAAGTGCACTTAGTTTTGATGCTCAATATAAATTTTACTTGCACCTGTAATACATTTTACTTGAAAATGTAATACATTTTACATGCACCTCAGTGCATTTTGTGAAACTGTTACTTGCACTTGTAATACATTTTACCTGCACTTTGATGTTTAATTATTTACGAAAATGTCACCGCATTTTTTTTATAAAATCAGTTTCTCATCCCTTAGATCCGGACACGTGGTGCGCACTGAAGGGTTCTCAGCTCTCTCCTGGGCGGCGGTTCGCCTGAGTGCGCACACACACACACACACACACACACACACACACACACACACACACACACACACACACACACACACACACACACACACACACATATATATATATATATATATATATATATATATATATATATATATATATATATATATATATATCTAGAAATGCCTAAAATATACATTAATTACCATCTAAGCTAGTTCATCCTTAGGTTAAATTTATGTATATTTAGTAGTTATAAACAGTTACTATGTATATGTATGGGGCCTATACATACAATACATGATATATAAAGAGGATGGGTAGGTGAAGGGCAGCTGCCCCCACTACCCCCATTGTGGATCCGTTCATGTGTGTGCATGTGTGTAAATTTTTTTATAGTTCATAAATCATACTATTAGACTAGTTTTTGTTTTTCAAAATTTATATACTGATGTAATGACTATTTTATTTTGTAAAAGTAAGAGTAGACAAATCTTTATATCTCCCCTATATTAATATTTGGGAGTTTCCATTTGGCCCTAAAAAATACACTTCTATTAATCATTGATCTCAAATCGTGCGGTTAAATTTTTTTTTTATCTAATATTTAGAATTTTTTTCAATTGCCCTCAATTTTTAAATAAATTACAAATTTGACATTGGATATATTGCAATGAAAAGTTCTAAACAGCGCTTTTGGTTGAAAGAAGGGAATTAGGGGAAAAAGTTGTAATTCGATGGAAAAAGAATAAGGTGGAAATAAAGTAGGAACAAATTACATCATTTGGTAGGAAAGATTTTAATTATTGCGAATGAGAAAAAAGAAGTGATATAAAGATAAAAATGTCCTTGTATGATGATGGTGATGGTGATGGTGATGGTGATGATGAAAGAGCAAAAATGTGTTTTTCTTCTCTTTTTTTTTTCCACAATGAATTGCAATTTATATCGCAAATTATGCCGTGGAAACGTGTTCACCATGCTTGGTGAACACGCTTCCAAACGACGTCGTTTTTGGCGTCTTTTAAAAAAAAAAACAAAAACAAAAAAAAAACACTGTTCTATTAACGACGTTAGGAAAGCAATTCTTTGAAGGCAGTTCTGATCCGACAACTCTTTGCGTTTGATTCTTTCCTATTCGCAATTCTCTGAAGGCAGTTGTGATCCGACATTCGCGATTCTTTCCTATTCGCGATGGAGGAGACGACGGTTCGAGGAGAAGATTCCACCGATATGATTTCTGCGATTCCAGGTTGCATTCGATTTTATGCGTTTGATTTCGTTTGATTTATGAGATCATGGATTGTTGAAGATTTAGTTATTTTTATTGGTATTTGTTCAGTATCTATGCAGTTTGAATGTTCATAATGTTGTAATTGTGTATTAGTACCATGTCTCTGTTATGAATTTTACAATATGAGATTATGTATTTTCTGTTACGCAATTATGAATTTTGATACTCTGTTCATGCATGTGATATGAATATTCATAATGTAATAGTACAATGTTCATAACATATTAACTGGTATGTTACACTGTTTGCATATACTCAGTGAATGAAGACTTTGTTGGTGATTCAATAAGCAATGATCAAGCAGAGTTAAACATTGACATTGATGGCTCGTCTTCAAGTCCAGGTTCTTTTTATTAGTTTGTGTATCATGAATGTTGTTTCTGGTAGGTGTAGGTACTGATTCATGGTGATTATATGCAAATTGAATGTTGTGATTGGTATTAATACTCTATTCACGTTATGAATTTACATTTTTGAGGTTATGAATTTTCCGTTATGTTATTATGAATTTTCTATATGAGATTATGAATTTTTTATATGAGATTATGAATTTTATGTTATGAGTTTATGCATTTTATGCCATGAGTATATGATTTATGTGTATATGTTATTGATGGAAAATATGTTCTTCTTATGTAGAGCATGGCTAGATTTATTCGGCATTCCCCGTACCCCCTCTACGTAAATGAAGAATATATTTCTATCAAACCTATAATGAACTGCACATTCATATTTTAGTAGTTGGTATAGGTGTGGTTATATTTTTGTTGCAATTGCAGTTGATGAAGACTTGGTTGGTGTTGTAGTAAGCAATGTTGATGAAGCTTTTGAGTTATATAATGGATATGCATACAGAGTTGGTTTTAGTGTGAAGAAAGGCCAACAACGTTATAAGGCATCTACTAAGTCAATTCAGATGAAGAAGTTCTTCTGTGCTAAGGCTGGGTATAAGCAGAAACCAAACAGTGGTGTTAAGCTTTATTCAAAGATTGATATGAGGACTGGCTGTGGTGCATTTGTTCAGTTTGATGTGGGGGGTGATGGGATGTGGACAGTTACAAAACATTTGAAAGAGCAAAATCATGAGTTATGTTCATTTGGCAAGAGTTATCTGCTCCGGTCGCATAGAAGAGTGGGAAACAATCAGCTTGAATATTTAAAAGACATGAAGAATAGTGGTGTTGCATTGGCGGATGGTATGAGGTTTTTGAAACATCAGTCAGGGGGTTCTCCATTGGTTGGCTTTACCAACCGCGATGCTTACAATTCGATGGCTTCTGTGAGTTTGAAGTGTTTGGATGGAACTGATTCCAATTCTTTGATTGAAATATTCAGGAGGAGGCAATCTAATGAGACTGATTTCTTTTTTGATTTCGAAGTTGATTTGGATGGAAGATTGTGTAGTTTTTTTTGGATGGATGGTCAAATGAGAAGGGATTATGAGGTGTTTGGTGATCTGTTAGTGCATGATACAACATATCGCACTAACAAATATGATATGATTTGTGGTCCTTTTGTAGGGATGAACCATCATTGCATGAATGTAATGTTTGGATGTGGTTTTTTGATGAATGAGAGGATAGAGTCATTTGCGTGGTTGTTTAGAGCGTTTTTAAGATCCATGGATGGCAAGTGTCCACAGACTATCATGACGGATCAATGTTCAGCTATGGCTGCTGGCATTTCCATGGTGTTTCCTACATCACGTCACCGTCTTTGCATATGGCATATTGGTGAGAATTCGAAGAAGCATATCAAGGCATTAAGGAATCATAAGGATTTTCTGGATATGTTCAATTGTGTGTTGAAATACACCGAGACTGAAGCGGAGTTTGAAGTTTACTGGACAATGTATGTTATTATGAATTTACATTATATAATTCTGAATTTTCTGTTATGTCATTATGTATTTTCTGTTATGTCATTATGTATTTTCTGTTATATGATTTATGAATTTTTTAATATGAGATTATGAATTCACAGTTATACAATTCTGGATTTTATGTTATGTCATTATGTATTTTCTGTTATATGATTATGAACTGTGTAATATGAGATTATGAATTCACAGTATACAATTATGTATTTTCTGTTATGTCATTATGTATTTTCTGTTATATGATTATGAACTTTCTAATATGAGATTATGAATTTTCAGAATATGATTAGTAAACATGTGTTTTAACTTTTTCAAGATGGTTACAAAATATAATTGTCATAAGAATACATGGCTAGAGAAGCTTTATGACTGTAGGGAGAAGTGGTGTCCAGCGTTCAACAAGGATTATTTCTCCGGGGGTATTTTATCTTCGCAAAGGAGTGAAAGCACAAATCATTCAATTTCTAGGAGGTTGTCCAAGACTGCTGGTTTATGTGATTTTTATTCATCCTTTGTGAGTGTTATTTCTGAATGGAGAAGTAAGGAAAATGGTGAAGATTTCCGGTGTTCTCAAGGAGTACCCGCCATGATGATGGATCATGTGAAACTCCTTTCACATGCTAGAGAGGTTTATACAATTGAGATATATTTTTTGTTCGAGGAACAATTTATGAAAGGTAGCTCTTGTTATCAAGAAATGGTGTTGAACGATGGTTGTAAGTGCAAGTATCACGTGTGGCGACCAGACATAGATATCATAAGGCATGAAGTAACTTTTAAGCCAATCAATTTGGATATATGCTGTAGTTGCAAGCTGTTTTCAGAATTGGGAATACTTTGCTGCCACTACTTACGTATACTTCATGTGCACTGTGTTTCCAGTATTCCCGATAAATACATTCTAAAAAGATGGACTAAAAAGGTTGTTGAGGGTAGAAATGTGGACATTGCATCCGTGTTTTATAATGGTGGTGTCCCTTCTTCAATTTGGGCTGTTGAGATTAGTAGGAAATTTCAAAGGCTTATTGTTTGTAGCCAAGATAACAGTGTTGCTAGACAATTCTGTGATGAAGCTGTTGAGAATGCAAGGAAAAACATTGAAGCTGAGATTGGGGATGTGAATATTGAGGAGGGTGCTGTGTCTTCGTCAAGTGGTATTGTCTAAGACCCTTCAAGCCGGAGGAGTAAAGGTGTGAGAAATAAAAGGAGTAGTAGTGTTATTGAGAAGAAGTACAATGCAGCAAAGGGGAGAAAGAGTGCTGCAAACAAGCTTGCTTCAATTACAAAGGGCTCTGAATCATTGGTCTTGGAAAATATTTCAGAGATTGCTTGTGATGGATATCTTGTACATCCAAGCACTGGGGGTTCACAGTTTGTTCATTTTAATAAGAATGTAGACCACGATGTAGCTATAGATTGAGATTGTGTTAATAGAACTTCATATGTTTAGCAGTGTTGTGATGAATACTATGCAAAATACTATGTGTCAGTTTATGAATTTTCATTCATGTGATTATGCATTTTCCTTTGTGTCATTATGGATTTTTCTTTATGTCATTATGAACTTACAGTATGTACTTACGAATCTTATGATATTAGACTGTGAATTATGTGTCAGATTATGAATTTTCCTTTACCAGTTTATGAACTTTTTCTTTATGTGATTATGAATTTTCCTCTATGTGATTATGAATTTACAGTATGTACTTATGAATTTTATGCTATTTAGAGTTTACGAGAATTATGTCTCAGATTATGAATCTTCCTTTATGTGATTATGAATTTTCCTTTATGTGATTATGAATTTTCCTATATGTGATTATGAATTTACAGTATGTGCTTATGAATTTTATGCTATTTAGATTTTATGAGAATTATGTGTCAGATTATGAATGTTCAATTCCTTTATTTGATTATGAATGTTACTTTATGTGATTATGAATTTTCCTTGTTGTCATTATGAATGTTATTTTAATGTTATGTAATAATGAATTTTCAGTTATAGCTAACACGTATACATTCATAATCTCATAATAGAAAGTTCATAATTGCATAATAGAAAATTCATAATATGGTAGTTGAAAATTCATAAATCTACATGATCCATATGTAATCTGAATTAAGAGTAATAGATTGTATATTCACAGGTGCAAAATATCTGTGCACATTACAAAATGAGAGATTCTCAATCTAGGGTACCAACAGTCAATATTTCAAAATGAAGTATTGACAAAATTAATGCTTCATGTTCACAACATATTCAAACACCAAAAAGCGGTATAGTTTCATTTCTTCTTTGAGAGATCCTTTGCTGCCTTCATAACTCGCAATCTTTCAGTGTTCCTACCCCATGTGATAATGTTTTACGCGTATTTAACTCTAAGTTCCCAAAGGAAGTCAGCCTTCAAAAAAAACAAAAAACAAAAAACAAAAAAAAAAAAAGATGTTAAAAAAATAAAAAATAAATAAAAAATAAAAAAAAAGCAAATCTAAGTTGAAATTAATATATCTTATACTCTTACATTTACACAGGTGCCTATCTTGAATCCACTGTCCCAATCTTGAACATTCCCCTTGTACGACTCCATGTGTCGCATGACATATATGCCACAGTCAATGACATTGTCAAGCTCCTTCCAAGGAATGGCCAAGTATGATACAGGAAGCTTTTGTATCTTACGGAGTAGGGGTGATTTTTCTGCAGTCAAGTACTCTTTCAAAGCAGTCATCTGGACAAAAATGAAACTAGTGTGATAATGATTCATAGGAAATGTATAACAAATGTTTGGAAGGTCATGTTTAAGGTTAAGTTACCAGTAGACTAGGGCAATCTTCATACTTGTCAGCTTCAGTAACATCCTTAGGCAGCATCTTGTTTTCTATGATTTCAACACTTTTTGAGATGGTGTTAATATAGACAATAAAGTAGTGTTCGTGTCGAAGCACGGGGAAAAATATCTAACATCAAAAGAAGAAGTAGTTAGAATAGAGAAGAAATATGTCATTAATGAATAAATGTTGAACGTGGGTAATTATAAATTACCAAATCAGCATCATTGACGTCAAGATTTCCAAATTTGGAAATTTCATATTGTAACCGCTCATTGAAATTCTCCTTCCGCTTTTGAAGCGGAAGATTCTTCATCCACTGTTCAGTTGGGTCAAGTTGAAGCTAAGGGGAAAAAAATACGTATCAATGATAAGTTGTGCAATATGTAATGACAGTCATACATAGTTCATAATATCATAACATAAAATCCATAATATTACAAAGAAAATACATAACCACAGAACAGAAAATTCATAATATCAAAATTGTAATTTCATAACTCACAATTGAAAATTCATAATGCCATATGGGAAAATTCATAATCTCACACAGAAAATACATAATCTCACATCAGAAAGTTCATAATATCAAAAATGTAATTTCATAAACTCACAATAGAAAATTCATAATCTCATATGAGAAAATTCATAATCACACACAGAAAATACATATTTACATGACATAAAATACAGAATGGTTTAACAGAAAATTCATAAGTGAGCAGAGTAAAAATTGTTGGTATTAACTTACATGTACCAACGTGCTAAAATAGATGCACTTTGGCTTCCCCAATGCCCGTTTTGTGTTGAGGAGTGTAAGCCTCAACGCCCATACATCGATGAATGTGCTAAAAATTTCACCGCTGCGTAGGGTGTGGAAATCTCCTCTTGTCATTGAGAAATCATCAAAGCTAAACAGAGTTTCACTACATCAACAAAAAAGTTTGATAAATAGGTAAATGAATTAATACATGGTTATAAATGTGAAATATTCATGAAAATAAAAAGTTTTTTAAATGGTTAGATTCAAACATACTCTATTGGATGATTTGTAGAAGCATCCATGAAGGCGTAGTTTGATACGGCCCTCTCGGTGACACTAGCATTATGGTCAGACGGTAAATTCTTTGTCCAGAAAGGTGACCTCAAATTTAGCGGGATGTTTTTGTATTTTCGGATTGGTCTCTTTCGTATGGTGACATCCTCGACATCAGATTCACTGTCCAGAAATGCACTGTAAACACATGAAGCTAGTTAATATCATCATAATTGCACAATCTCAGTTCAGAAAATTCATAACTGCAGTACAGAAAATTCATAAATACAGAACAGAAAATACATAATTGCATATCAGAAAGTTCATAATATCAAAACTGTAATTTCATACTCATAATAGAAAACTCATAATCTCATATGTGAAAATTCATAATCTTTCAGAAGAAAAGTCATAATATAATATCAGAAAGTTCATAACACAATTTCATATTCTAATTAGTTTACCTATCAATATCATCGAGGGTAGCAGGAAGTGTAGCAGCAGGCGTAGAAGTATCAGCAGCACCAGGGACATCTCTAGCGAATGGAACCTCAATCAATGGAATTATTTCTCGTCTTTCAGAACTTGATGCAGCAGGGGTAGCAGCATGGGTTTCAGAAGATGAAGCAGCAGGGGAAGAAACAGGCGTAGCACCATGCGTAGCAGCAGGGGTTGCAGCAGGGGTAGCGGTAGGAGTAGCAGCGAGTGTAGCAGCATCAGCAGCACCAGGAGCGTCTTTCACAATGTTCTGAACAAGGACATCCAATTGATCTTCATCCAATGCGCCCTGCTCCTGTGGTTCGTCAACCAATGGCGCCGAGGTATAAGAAATCCCTAAATCAAACGAGGGAGGGTCAAACTCCATTTGCCGAGTGGTCTTTTGGAAGGCTTCAACCAAGGCATCAACAGCCTTTGTGAAAGACTCCTGGCCAAAGAAGATGTCGTCAAGTTGAGAGGAGGTTGGAGTTGGTGGTCTTTCTATCGTGCTTGCTACGCCAATCAAGGTAGAAATCCCAGAAAATGCAGCCTTCATAACATCCACAGGGGCGTTTTGTTTTCCAACTTCAACCATAGCCTCACCGAATTCCAAGACATCAGCAGCAAGGCGTTGTAGAACTTGCGTGACCCTGTCAACACTGGATGGCGGCACAGAGATGGTTGGGACTGGTTGGGCTGAAGTAGAAGCAATACAGTCAGCAGTAGGCTTTGCAATACGAGGGATAACTTTCCCTTTACCATATCCGCCCGACCTTTTCTCAGCAGAAACGCTTTGTCGTGCAAGTTTTTTTGTCCATGCAGTAATGCTTGGATATGTTCTTTGAACCCTCATTCCTTTGAACTGGACCTGATCAAAGTAGAATAGCTACAATGTTCAAGAAAAAGGTAAAATAAAAAAGTTATAATCATAATTCCATAACTATAAATTCATAATATCCTAACACAAAATTCATAATTACATTACAGAAAATTCATAATACCATAATAGAAAATTCATAATCCATATGAACACTATATTCAACTATCATATTATGGATTTTATGTTATGCAATTATGAACTTTCTATTATGAGATTCATTATTGCATAACATTAAAAGAACATTCATAATGACAACAAGGAAAATTCATAATTACATAAAGGAACATTCATAATCAAATAAAGGAAAATTCATAATCTGACACATATAATTCTCATAAAATCTAAATAGCATAAAATTCATAAGTACATACTGTAAATTCATAATCACATAGAGGAAAATTCATAAGCACATAAAGGAAAATTCATATGCTGATAAAGGAAAATTCATAATCTGACACATATAATTCTCATAAAATCCAAACAGCATAAAATTCATAAGTACATACTTTAACTTCATAATCACATAGAGGAATATGCATAATGACATAAAGGAAAATTCATAATCATATAGAGGAAAATTCTTAGAGGAAAATTCATAATCTGACACATATAATTCACAATCTGAATATCATAAGATTCATAAGTGGAACTAGAACTTACCAATATGAATGTCATTGGTCCAGTAAAGAAGCTACTACTTTTCTTCTTGTACTGCTCGATGGATTTGATCAGAGAGTTGTAGGTGTAGCTACACCAGTTGTACTCCTTTATCTCATCAACATTAATCAAGGAGTTGAGGATTCTGTTGTTGCAGTAGCGTGTCTGAAATCCCCGCATCATGCACGAAACAGTTAAGACCATGAAGTCTCTCTTAAATTCATCTCCATAATCTCCCCTTTGAACTATGACATCTCCCATCTTGGTAGTGATTGGGGAACCAAGCTTAATATTCCACCTTTGCCTCCATCTTTGCAAGAGAGCCCTGTACTCCGATGTCCCCTGTTCATCATATTTTGGGGCCTCAACAACCTTCTTTTCTCCTCTTGGAATGCCAAGAGTGTACTCAATGTCCTCTTCTTCAATAGTGAGCTTGTCGTTCTCCAGTTTGAAATGTGTTTGGAAAAGCTCAAAGTTGTTTAGCAAATACTGGACTAATTGTGACTCATTTGCACACAATTGAAGGTCCAACAGGGCTCCGAAACCAATATCACGGACAGATTGTTTTTGTTCTGGCGTTAGCTGTTGTACAAGCCTGAACATGGTCTTTGGTCCCATCCGTGTGCTGAAGTAGGAAGTAGAACTCCCTTCTGCACGATCACCTCCATCTGCTTCAGTATTCTGCACAATGGCTGTTTTACCCCTATGTCTATCATTTATCTGTTTTGATCTCTTTTCTCTAATCACTTCTTGCTCGAGCAGGTCATCGGACTGCTGCTGGGATGGTTGAGCAGCTTGTGAGTCAAGTACAGCCCTTGTTGTTCGTTTTCTCTTGTTTTTTGTCGTAGTTTTGACTGCAGTATTTTGTTCAGCTGTTGTCTGTGAGGGTTGTGATGGTTGTGCAACTTGAGAGCTCAAGACTGCCTTTGTTTGTGAGCGTGTTCTCTTTCGTTGAGCAGTGTCCATTGCTTTTATTAAAAATGTTAGAAAGCAAGTAAGTCATATACAACATATAATATAGATTGATGGAAAATATATTCCTTATTTCAGTAGAGGGGGGATGGGAGTGCCGAATAAATCCAGCCATGCTCTACCAAAAAGAATATATTGTCCATCAATAACAGTCACACATAATTCATAATATAGTAACATAAAATTCATAATATCACAAAGAAAATTCAAAAAACCTCAGAACAGAAAATTCATAACCTTAGAACAGAAAGTTCATAACTGTAATACAGAAAATTCATAAATACAGAACAGAAAATTCACAACTGACATTGTAGAATTCATAATCTCATATTAGAAAATTCATAATCTCATATTGTCCATCAATAACAGTCACATATAATTCATAATATAGTAACATAAAATTCATAATATCACAAGGGAAATTCATAACCTCATAACAGAAAATTCATAACCCCAGAACAGAAAATTCATAACTACAGAACATAAAATTCACAACTCACAATACAGAATTCATAATCTCCTATGAGAAAATTCATAATCTCTCACAGAAAATACATAAGCACATATTAGAAAGTTCATAACATCAATAACAGTCACATATCAGATATACATTCATAAGCTCATAACATTACATTCAAAACCCCATTTTAAAATTTCAAAATATGTACACAGAATACAAAAACCCTAAATCATAAACACATCATGTACAAAATACCTGTAAGACAAGTGAAGCAACGTTGAGAATGAGCGATGGAGAGGCTGTCTCCTTTGATAGCTACGGGAGAACGCGAAGTTTTGTTCGAGAAATGCGAGAACGAGAAATGCGAGAGCAGAGAGGAATGGCTGTGGAGCAGAGAGTTTGAGAGTGATCGAAGGAAATGGCTGTGGAAGACGAAGTGAGAGAAGAGAGCTCGAGAGTGGAGTTCAGAGAGCAGAGGGATGGAGGTTGCGTGGAGAGGAAGTGAAATGGTGTAGTGGGAACTGGAAACGCTATTGGCGCGTTTAATTTTAAAAAAATAATAATAATAATGTGAGTGGTGGGAGTTAACGGTGCCACTTACGGGCACCGTTAGTCCCACTCACTCTAAACGGTGTCGTATGGAACCGTGTTCACCAACCATGGTGAACACTGTTCCATGGCATAACAACTGAATTTATATGGGGTAGGTATTGTTGTAATCAGCCTATTGGTTCAAACATATGGATCAACTGAAATGTAGATAAAGAAGGTAGAGAAAAGATGAAGAACACAATAAGCCATATAGAGCCACACATCTCCTGTTCCAATATATGAATATATACACATGTACCATCATTAAATATTTTAATAAATGACATAATCGTTACAGATGTTACTGAAATTGCACCGTGAGACTTGAAATCAACAAATAACGTATTTTTACTTGTTTTTTTAAGTTATGCACCAGTTACGTTCATTAATTAAACTTGTTTAAACAAATATAAATAATGAAGACAGAAAGCATAAAATAAAGTAAAAACACAGAAGAATTGTTACGCAGTTCGGAGCTCCTTCTCCTACGTCTGCGGGGCACCCCACGTCTGCCCAATCCACTATAGATGTTCACCAAAAGAAGTATTACAAGAGGTAAATATAGATGGCCTCCATCCTTTACCACTACCACTCTTTCTAACACCTATCCAGGACTAACACACGTATGCCTGAACAATCTTCACAAGATGCTTCAGCAGTACCACGTACAGGTCATGTATTACAGATTAAATCTTCTTAACAATTAAATAACATAGCAGATTAAATCAGGAAGCTTTGTAAGGAAAGTGTGCACTCAAATTTGTAGATTCGAAATTGGCAACTTTCCTCTTTGGTGTGGCTTCTTTTTATAGCAAGTATTAAGACTCATCTTTGATCCTTAATCTTAGCCCTTTTCTTTGTTCGAATAAATCATAGCCACATCTTTTTGTTTCTTGAAAGCTTCATGCGCTGCTGCTGACTTCATTCACCAATACATACTGTCCACTCATTTAAGCATCATATGGTCCAAAGGAAAATTAATTCTAACAACTCTAATTAACATCTTAATTAAAAACTAATAATACCACTACTAAATAAAATAGCCAATAAGGTTTAACATACAATAATTTTACACTTACAGTTACAAATCAATAATAATGTCCATAATAAGTGAAATATTTATAACCGGTATGAATAACAATTCATTGAATTGAGATACCTGAATTTGGTTAAATTGCAAATCTCTCCAACCAAACATTGAAGTTTCAACCTCGGCTGAATTTCATTATTTCTACTATACTAATAAGAGCCCAAGAGGTTGATCTAGCATGCCCTATGTGTGGACTACATCGTGAGACTATCATGCATTCACTATTGTTGTGTGACTATTCTAAGCAGATTTGGCATGCGTCTGCTTTGTTCCTGCAGCATACGAACGAGCATGACTTTGGTGGCTGGTTCGACGCTATTTTGCATGAGACGGAGGAGCCATCGTTACTTTGCATGGTGGCTATTTTGTACGCAATCTGGGAGTAGCATAATAAGGCTGTGTGGGAATCGAAGTTGGTCATCCCTAGGAGTGTTTGGCTCTTGGCTCGCACAGTGTTGGAGGCTTGGCAGGCAGCCAATGCTACACATCCACCGGTCACGCACCAGGCTGCCGACCAAGCGATTCCCTCCGGACTGCCCATCTATGCCTTTGATGCGGGGTTTGATCCTGTATCTGGAATTGCTACGTATGGCCTTATTTTGCAGGATGCAGAAGGGGGTTTTGTGGCGGCAAAAAATGGTAGATTGCCGACTTGCGCGAGTTCATTTATGGTCGAGGCTGCAGCATGTAAGGAGGCACTTTATGGCTGCGGGAACGGGATGTTATGTCTGTTCGGCTACGCACTGATTGCTTAAAGCTTACCCAATATCTTTCTTCGTCAACGACCGAATTTCGCTCTTATGATGGATTAGCTGTTTCAGCTTGCAGAAACTTGTTGCTTTCTTTTGTTTCTTACTCTATTGTTTATTTTCCTCGCACTTCTAATAGCTTAGCTCACTCTTTAGCTTCAGTAACCTATGCACAGGCAAACTCTATGTATTGGGAGTCTGTACTTCCTGATTTTTTGGCAGATTTGCCCACTTAATTTATGCAGTGCTTTGCTTTCAAAAAAAAAATAAGAGCCCAAGAGAGTTAGGCCTATAATGGGTAGAAAAAATGATGGTCAAATTTTTTAATCAAATGAATGGCTCAGATTGATCAGATTTTAATTTTTCCTTAACATTCCCTAATTTATCCTTAAAGAATATGATTATCCGTTAACTTTTCCGTTAAATATTATCTTTTCCATTAATTTCTGTTAGTTCACCGTTAACTTACTCATTGATTTCAACAAGAAAGGTCTTAGGTTCGAACCTCATCCCAATCAAAGTTGGTATCATTAGTACTCTATTTTACTCTTTTAAATTAAATAATAATAATTTAGTAGCTACAACAAAAAAATAATAAATATGCATTTTTTTAATTTAGAATTATGTGTCTACAATGTCTTTATTAAAAAAATATATTCATTATCAATAAATTAAATAAGAGAAATAATTTCATTAGTTATATTGACTTTATTTTTCTCCAATATAAAAATTCTTTACATTCAAATTCAATTGATTATATTCGCTAAAAGAATTATTTATTATTAATAAATTAATTTAGAGAAATAATTTCATTAGTTATATTGTCTTTATTTTTCTCTAATGTAAAAATTCTTTACATTCAAATTCATCAATTGATAATATTCACTACATTGTCTATTATCTTTTTTGTGCACTATTTTTTTAATTAAATATCAAAGTTATAATACAAAATAATGCTATATATTTATTTACCAAGTATTTTATTAATACCATGAAAAATAATATATATATATATATATATATATATATATATATATATATATATATATATATATATATATATATATATATATATATATATATATATATAATTAATTAATAAAGCCAATCATATTAACTACTTGAGGAATTTGTTGACAAAGAGAGTATTCAAATCACACAACAAATTGAAGTGAAAACAATCTCGCGATGTCCTTGTTTGAAAATCAGCAGTTAACGGTTAGCGTTAACGGATTATATTAGCGGATTTGACCAGTGAATTATATCAACGGTTGGTAAAAAGATATTTGAAAAAATTAGTTGTTTAGATTAACATGTAAAATAACCTAAGGGTGTACATATATATTTAATAATAATAATAATAATAATAATAATAATAATAATAATAATAATAATAATAATAATAATAATAATAATAATAATAATAATAATAATAATTGTTTTAAAATATATATATATAATTAAGCCAATCATATTAACTACTTGGGGGATTTATTGACAAAAAGAGTATTCAAATCACACAACAAATTGAAGTGGGAAACTACCTCGCAATATCCTTGTCTGGCAATCAACAGTTAGCTCTTTAATATTAGTATATATTTAATATTTTATGCCCTAATTTTTATTTGCCCTCCCTTATGTCCCGTATTTAGTTTCAACCATACCTATACAATTATTTTATTGATAATTATAATCAATCTTGACTATATTATCTTGCATTTGTAAACTTAAAATTACCTATTTAAATACGCAAATTCAACATTCAATTATCTATGCATGAACAATTCCAATATAATCTTGTTTTGATATACTTTAAAGTACATATTAAAAAAAAAAAAAAAAAAAAAAAAAAAAAAAAACATTGGACATTATCTTAATTGCGCAATGCGCGTAAAAAACTAGTACTATTTTTATAAGTAGGGAAGAATCATGATGTTGGGGAGGTTTTAGTTAAATCACTTCAGAATACTAAGGGGATGTTTGATTGAATGGAAAAGTTTTTTCATGGAAAATATTTTTCTTAAAGAGGAAAATGTTATTTTTTGGGGTTTGGTTCATGGAATTCATTTTCCATTGGAAAATGAATTCTTTATATTTGAGGAAAACAAAATCCTTAGTAGGACATGATATTTTGTTTTCCATGAGAATTGGGAAGAAAAATTGAGGTGGCTTGACAATTTTACCCTTATGGGGCGTTTGGTTCAGGTAATTTTAGATTACCTAGGTAATATGAGTCTGGTAATGTTATATTACCTTATTTGGTTAAGTTATGAGATTACTGGTAATGTTATATTACCTCAAAGCTGAGCTAATGTGGCGGTAATGTTTCAAGGTAATGTGATTACCCTCATTTTCTTAGGTAATCTTATATTACCTTGAATTATTCCAACTTTGCATTTGTTAACTAATCTTTATATAATAATAATAATAATGAAATAAATATATGTTTATATAATCAAATATACATGTGTGTATATTTATATATTTAGTTTTTTTTTTTTGAATGTTACTAACTCTATTAGATTGTAGTATAACATTACCAGACTTCATCTCATGACCTCTTATATGAGAGAGAGTCACTAGATGCCATCTGAGCACGAAGTGTTTGACATATATTTAGTTTTTTAATATTTAAGCATTGATATACATTCATACATACAAATAAATAAATAAATACACACACATATAAATAATATAGTTGGTTATCACACCCTCCCCTCCTCCGCCTAAACAGTTTTCACACAGCTGCAAGGAATCACAAAGCTTCTGTAATGGCAATTAACAGTCATCATATAACGACTAACCAAAGCTACAACCTTGTAAAACCACATTTAAGAGATCTGTTCAATGAAATTAATTAGTAGCAGAAAATCATTACATGTTGATTCATTACTCTCATTTGACCACATGTGAGTATGAGATTACAATGCGACTATGACTCTTCAAGTCACAGCTCTCAAACACATGTAAAAATCTTACATGTTTTCATTGACTCATTCACACTACTACAGAAATGATATACTACGTCACTTAATAGACGACGATATTTTAAATAACCGCCGTCTATAGGGATTAGCTTTTTGTGTGACTTATGACTCATGAAAGAAGTCTTAAATTGCTATCTTTAGTGCTTTGTTATTCTATCAAAATATTTTATGATCATTTACAAAGTGATACATGATATAATTATTTAAAATGCTATGTGGTTGAAAGCTAGAAGTGAATCATATCATGCTAGTTTGCCTAAAGCAAACGAGTTGTCAATATTTGATGATGACCTCTCATAAGTTGAGAAAATGAATTTTTAGAATCCTTGAATGATCTCACCATCTATCCTTCTATTTGGTATTTAATCTTCCTAAGATTGTTGAGTGATCTAATACTTTTTGTTTAATGTGTATGCTTGCGTTATCTGTTTTATATGTCACTTGTTGTGAATTGCATATACTTTTGAGTACTCATTTGCGATAAATCGTAAAATTTAAAGACCCAAATTATTTTAAATTATGGCACAAGCAATTGGGTTATCCTGGGCAAAATATAATGAGTCAGTTTTTACTAATCTTGTTGACATCATATATATGTCAAGCAGTAGTCAACCTTCTTCTCATGAATATTTTATAAAGCATGTGTGAAGGATAAATTTCTATATTATGTGTTTTGTTTGGGAACATCCAATTTGATACACTGTATGTACTATCGTTTTTTAATCTAAATCTGAGTCACTTCATATCATGATTATTCCCTCGATACCTAGTACGTGGTTTAAGAATCAAACATTTCACCATCTACGTTTTTAGTATTTGTATGCAGTTTATATACATATGTCACCACCATAGCGTACCTCTAGGAGCTATCACAGAAACTAGGTACACGTGTTTGTTGTAAACCTCCGTCTGTTGCCTAAATACCTAGAGCTCATAGTAGGGGATCCATCCATAATTGGGTACGCAGACTGCATACTTTATGAAGACCGGTTCACGGTATTAGGGGGAGATATGTGCCCAAATTTAATATAATGTCGAGAAATCATTTAAATCCATTATTTAAATCCACGTACCAGTTAGACTGAACTGTAAGTTCAGAACATAATCAATTTGAAATTTAAGCAAATAATTTCCAAATATATCTATTGATCATACTGATCATAAAAGAGAGACTAGGTCTCATATACCTTCCCCAACTTAGACCAAATATATCTATCGATACTCGACCCCAAAAGTGTGGAAGACCTATCGGTGCAAAAGATAAACATTGTCACTCTTGAAATATCTTGAACAATTATGTCTTGAAGACATTCGTCTAGAAGACGAAAAACCTCAGTAAATGTATATGTGCACCAAATAAACATAATATTAGTGGTGTGGAACGGCCATATCAAAATATCTTTGAAAAATGTCTAGAATCTGGTTGTTTTAGAAATTCCCATGACTTTTATAAATATGAGAGACATTTATATATGAAAAGATTATAGTTGTCGACAACATAATCGCCTTTACACATTGCTCTCGTTATGTGATAATCTGGATCCAGAGCTAGGCACCAGGTGCGCCATGACTATTTAACATATAAATGAACAATTAAGGCATAGCTCAACTCGCTAAAGATAAATGCATTCTCTTTATAACATGTACACCATTGAATGTTAACCTTGTTGGTTACAAATTGGTGTTTGTACGTAAGAGGAATAAGGATAATGTGGTGGTGTGATAAAACGAGTTTAGTAACAAGGGTTCACGCAGAGACCCATTAAGTTCCGCTACTTACACTACTAGAGTAAATACCACCTATGGTCCCTCGAGTTTGGTGGCATCGCCATCAATGGTCCCTAACTTCCGTAATTACCATCCGTCATCCTCCGAGTTGTCAAAAATTACCTTCTAACGTCCTTCCGTTACTTCCTCCCGTCTCAGCCGTCAAAATGGAGGGTAATATTGTCATTTGACTTATACGAAAAGAGTTAATACCAGCCAAGATCCCTCGAGTTTGGTGGTTTGGCCATCTTTAGTCCCAAGTTTGGGTGCTCAAGGATGGAATTGGATCTCTTCCGCCATCAACCACTGGCCGGCCACCACTCTCTGGCACTCTACCCAGTACCTCCTCGACGCCCTCTCCTCCTCCACCGTTTCCCTCCACCTTACCCCACAGGATGTATATTAGAGTGTATCCGGCTGCTCAATACCACTATTCCCAGGTTTAAATTTCTTCTCTCATTATCATATCATAATTTTTTTTGTGTGTGAATATATATGAATTCTACTAATATGTAGGCAATGGCGTTGAGAGAAATTGAAGAGGAGAATACTATGGGGTTGTTTACCAAAATGGAGAAATGGAGAATTTTCCAAAAAAAGTAGAAAATTGGAGAGGTAGAAAAATGAAAAATGGAAAAGTTGTTTACTAAAATTCTTTCTCCAAATCCTATTTCCATCTCCTTTCTCCATCTTTCTTAACGAATTTGTAGAAAGGAAAAACTAATGTCTCTAAATGGAGAAATGGTAATATATGGGTGAACAGTGCCCTTACACCTAGACACTCAACCACCTAGGTTCAAATCTCATTGTTGCCATTGCTTTTTTTTTTTTACACGCTTCTTCGCTGCATCATATTCCATTATTTTCCTTCTTTCATATTCTCTTCTTCAAATGTATTATTATTACTATTATTTATAGTTATTATTAAATTCTTATTATTATTACTATTATTTGAAGTTATTATTACATTATTATTATTATTAAATTATTATTATTATTATTATTATTATTATTATTATTATTATTATTGTTATTATTATTATTATTATTATTATTATATTCATATTCATATTATTATTATTATTGTTATTGTTATTATTAAATTATTATTATTATTATTATTATTATTATTATTATTATTATTATTATTATTATTATTATTTTTGTAAATTATTATTATTATTATTATTATTATTATTATTATTATTATTGTTGTTGTTGTTGTTATTGTTATTGTTATTATTATTATTATTATTATTAAATTCTTATTATTATTACTATTATTATTGTTATTATTATTATTATTATTATTATTATTATTAAATTATTAAATTATTATTATTATTATTATTATTATTATTATTATTATTATTATTGTTGTTGTTGTTGTTGTTGTTGTTGTTGTTGTTGTTGTTGTAGAAATGTGCAAATGCTATATAGGATGAGTGTATTTAATAAAATCAGAAAATTAGAAAAATAAAAATCTGGAGGAATGGAAATGGAAAAACAGATAAATGAAGTAAACGACCCTTATACATTTGTAAATTTTCTTTAATATTGTATAGGAGAAGAGGGAGTTTGAGTTGGAAGTTGAGAAACCACCAACTTTCTTTAATATTGTTTGGCCAAGTTTGGGACTAAAGATAGCCAAACCACCAAACTCAAGGGACCTTGGCTGGTATTAACTCTTTTCGTATAAGTCAAATGACAACATTACCCTCCATTTTGACGGCTAAGACGGGAGGAAGTAACGGAAGGACGCTAGAAGGTAACTTTTCACAACTTGGAGGATGACGGAGGGTAATTACGGAAGTTAGGGACCATTGATGGCGATGCCACCAAACTCGAGGGACCATAGGTGGTATTTACTCTACACTACTACAAAAAATCCTTAAATCCTTTTAACGTTCGTTATATATATATATATGTATATATATATATATATATATATATATATATATATATATATATATATATATATATATAACGTCGATTATTTTGTGACGTAGTTGTAGACGCCGTAGTAAATAAATGATACAACATCAATTTTCCGAAACCGATGTCGTATGTCATTTAAAAAAAAATAAAAATTAATGATATGACTTCGATTATTACACATATCTATTTAAGAAATAAAATAAAATAAAATCCAAATAAAATCACCAAGGCCACATAGAATCTCCAAATTACAGAACACCATTTAAAGGTACCAATAAATATGCAATATACTAAATATGCAATGTCACACATCTTCACTACGGTTTTTCCAATTTTAAATTTCTAGCCAATTTTATTTTTATAACGAAAGTTCATAACCTAGACTTTAATATCTACTCTAATACCACTTTGTATTAGAGTCTAATCAATTCTATTTTCTATGCTCAAGATAGGGGTGAGCACGGGTCGAGTTCGGATTCGACCCGTGCTAATATAGGTCACCCGAAAGTTTTTGGGTGTTCACTTTCCAAACCCGAAAACCGAACCGAAAACTTTTGGGTTCGAGTGCTTCAACTCGATTTCGGTCCGGGTCGGGTGCAAAAACTCGAAAGTTGAGCATTGTTCTAAAAAACTTAGGACCCATTTACTAACAGAAAATTGTTCTCTGTTCTCTGTTTTCTAATTTTTCAGTTTTCATTCTATGTTTTCTGTTTAGAAAACTTATTTACTAACACTTATTTTTTCAAATTTAATTTTTTAGATTAACGTTATAAAATTAACGCAAGTTAATTTCGAGTGATTTTTAGATCTTATATGTAAAATATTTTTACATATGTTTGGAATGGAATAAATTTAATTTTAATTTTTTATTTTTAAATCTAATATATGTAAGATTTTTACATTTGATAACCGAGCAGAATTTATATTTGTATATAACATAATAACTAAAAAATATATTCGAACTAATAACCTACTAAGTCCACCTAAAATTTAGTTTAGATAATATTAATATTTTTTGAGCTAATATTTAAAATTATTTTTTGGATATATTCATTTGAATAACATGTATATGAATATATAACTTTTACTTTGAATTTTAATATACGTGAGATTTCAATATCCGATATCCGGATCGAACTTGTATTACGATATAACATAATTAAAAATATCTGAACTAATAATCTATTAAGTTCAATCAAAATCTAAAACATAGTATAGAGTTCAATTCTTAATTTTGATAATATAAATAATGTCTAACTTTAAAGTGTAAGCAAATAAGTTATGTTTAGCCAAGACCTTGTGGTCTAATGGCACCCGGGTTGGACTCCCATATGGGAGGTTGTGTAAAGAAGATGATAATGAATGTAATCATAGTAATGTGGTTATAGGAACACTAGTTTTTCTACGCGCTTTGCGCGAATAGGATAATGCCCAATACTTAATTTTAAACAAGTATTTCAAAGTATATCAATGCAATATTATATAGAAGATGTTCATGCATAAATTTTGAATTTGTTTATTTAAATCGGTAATTTAAATTATATAAATGCAAGATAATATATGAGAGATTGATTATATATAATTGTCACAAAAATAAATGTTTGCAACTTTGTAATAACGTTAATCTAAATACTAAGTCTAAAAGCGATAGTCTAAATAAATACTATTTTTGGTTTAAATGTTTCTAATTCTCTTTTAGGTAGCATTGTTATTGTTTTCATCTTCATTCAGTACATGTCTTTTTTTTTTTTTTTATTGGTAGTGTGTCATGTGCAATTGGTTTATTGTTAGTATCATAGAGGGATTCATCATGCAATGAGATTATGGTGTATGAAGTTTTAGATTTGTCTTGTTGTGTATATGACTAAGATCTTAGTTGTGCTATGAACTCTTTATCTTATAAGCACATGTTGATATTTGGTAGTTGTAGTTTTCCCTACATGTTTCATGTGCTGTGAGACATCTAATTCTAAATTAATTAAATGCATATATATTATTTTTTGTTGTAGCTACTAATTTATTTTTTAATATAAGTAATAAGAGCAATAAAGTGGGAAAATTATGATGTGAAACCGTGTCCACCTTGCAAGGTGGACAAACGTGGACACGGTTCCAAAACTGTTCATAATTATGAATATATAGTTCAAAAATTATGAACATATAATTCTATAGTTATGAACATAAAGTTGTGAACATAATTATGAACATATAGTTCTGTAATTATGAATATAGAGATTCAATAATTGTGAATATGAAGTTAAAAAATTATGAATGTATAGCTTTATAATTATGAACATATAGTTCAATAATTATGAACATAGAGTTCTGTAATTGTGAATATAGAGTTCAATAATTATGAATATGAAGTTAAACAATTATGAATATATAGCTTTATAATTATGAACATATAGTTCAGTAATTATGAACATAGAACTGTGTCTACATTGCAAGGTGGACACAGTTCCACGGCATAACGATTGAATAAAGTGGCGTACATACTTTTCATCCACAATAATGAAATCATTGATTTTTTTTTTTAAATTTCCATTCGTTGTTGAGACAAATTGTTTTGAGAGTTTGTCAATGACAATTGCTGTTAATAGATGATGATAATAAATAATTCAAAATATAAGGTTATAATAGAGATTGTTATAATAATATAGTAAAAATTAACATACAAATTTCTTTAGAAGTTTTCATGCATTGATAAAAGCATAATTGAAATATTAAGTTTTGTTCTCAATAATCAAAAGAAGATTAATTAAACGAAAAAAAAAAAAAAACTGAACTTTAATTTATTATTTTTTAATGAAAGAAAATCAAATGATTATCAAAGTTCCTGATTTATAATCATTGAATGCTATGTATTTAGTCGGGCTAATTATTTGACCAAAGTTTATGTTAAATTTTATATTTTATTTTTTAATACATTTTAACATATTCGTAGTATATATTTAACAATTATGCTAACTCTAATTGGAATGAGGTTCGAACCTAAGACCTTTCTTATAGAAATTAATGAGTAAGTTAAGAATAATAAATAGTTAACGGAATATTCCGTTAATAAAGTTTATACTAACGGAATTTAAGGTTATTTAAGGAATGAAAATAATATAATAAAGGGTAAATAAGGAAAATCATTAAAAATACTAAAATCAAAATACTATGAACCATTCATTTTAAGAAACAAGTAGTACCGACATTTTTTTTTATTCCAGTTAAGGGCCTAACATTATTGGCTCTTATTAGAATTGTAGATATGATCCAAAAAATTGGGATGCCCTTGATTCTAAATTAATAGATATTCTTGTGAAAGATAGTCCTAAAAGAGATTTATCAATAAATAAAAGTCCTAAAGATAAATTCTCTAGAAGATTTTCGTCAGCATTTTAAATGTATTTTTATACAATATTTATATTTTGAATTTTTGACACAATTTTTGAACAACTATTATATATATATATATATATATATATATATATATATATATATATATATATATATATATATATATATATATATATATATATATATATATATATATATATATATATATATATATATATTATTTGAAAAGGGGGCACAATTTAAGATATTGCACAAGACCCCATTTTTTATTGGAACGGCCCTGCAGTTTGTTGACCGTGATCGACGATCTCTAGAAGAACTTTCAGCTCTCGTCGAAGCACGTGGAGGCCTCCAAGATGACGTTGCACCGGTTCGGAAACATGTCGTCTTCTTCGCTCTGGTACGAACTCAACTACATTGAATCCAAAGGGAGGATGAAGAAAGACGACCAGATTTGGTAGATCGCTTTTGGCTGTGGATTCGAATGTAACAGTGCGGTCTGGAAATGCAACCGGAACCTTAAAAAACCGACGATGGACCATGAAATTACATATATATCCTCAAAAATCACAGTCAACAAACGGTCAAATAGACAGAGGACCAAATTGTGTTAAAATTACAAAGTTAAGGACTTAATTGGTTGAAATTGAAAGTCGATGACCAAATTATAAATTTAGCTATAGTCGATGGACCATTTTGGTATTTACTCCTTTATTAATTAGTTTAGTCAAAATAATAATTAAAAATAGTAGTTACGCATTAGAGCATCCACAATGGTTGGGGAGAATTGAGGGATAATGTAAGAGTGATTAGGAAAGAGAATGTGAGAATGGGAGGAAAAAAAAAAACAAAACAAAACTAATTTATAAAATAAAAAAAATTAATAATAAAAAAACATGGTCAGGCGCGCCTGACGCGCCCATGGGTGCGTGCATTGCACGCGCCCGTGTGTCTGGCTGCTGTGCGCGAAACGCGCACAGCAGCTTATCATTTCTGATATTTCTCTTCCCTTGGAAAGAGAAATATCTTAACATTTGTAGGAGAAATAATTCATGTATTATCCCCACCCCACATCTATAAATAACCCCACCCAAATTATTTATTCTTACATTATTTTCATATTATCCACTAGTGTGGATGCTCTTAAAGGAAGACAATGAATAGTGATCATTATGACATTATGTAATTATAGAAAATCAATAAAGTCAATCCTAATCACCTCCTCATCTTATTAATAAGGAATAAGGGTCAAATAGGCCATTGAACCGCACACAATAATGCAATTAGTCCATTGAACTCAAAAAAGCAACAATTAAGTCCTTAAACTAACTCATTTCAAACAATTTGTCCAATTTGCAGGTTTTTCCCTTTCTAACAGGTCACTCAATTTAAAATATTTTTTAAAAATAATTTTTTTTAAATTAAATATAATAAACTAAATTTATTATAAAAAATATTTATAAAAAAAAAAAAAAAAAAAAAAAAAAAACTAACTAACTTCGTCTCCGCCGGAGACGAAGAACGTATCTTCGTCTCCGGCCATGGAGACGAAGATCCCTTCTTCGTCTCTGGCCGGAGACGAAGATACCTTCGTCTCCATGGCCGGAGACGAAGAGTCTCTTGGTCTCCGGCCATGGAGACGAGGAGACTCTTCGTCTCCGGCCATGGAGACGAAGGGACCTGGACCTTCGTCTCCGACCAGAGACGAAGAAGGGATCTTCGTCTCCGGCCATGGAGACGAAGTTAGTTTTTTTTTTAAAAAAAATATTTTTATTTAGTTTATTTTAATTAATTTTTTTAAAATATATTTTTAAGGAAGTGACCTGTTAGAAAGGGAAAAACCTGTAAATTGGACAAATTGTTTGAAATGAGTTAGTTTAGGGACTTAATTGTTGCTTTTTTGAGTTCAATAGCCTAATTGAATTATTGTGTGCAGTTCGATGGCCTATTTGACCCTTATTCCTATTAATAATGCCACCCTATATAAGTAGTTAAGTACCATAAGGAAACGTGAGTACCGTACACACTACCTCCAAATCTCCATGCTATTTATAAATGGCAGGTCATGGTCAAAGACTTTAAGGATCATTTTCATCTAACATCAAAATAATCTTCACTCTTTAAACCTCGTGACACTTTCCCAAAAAGGCCATGGAAATTGTTGGTTTTATGATCCCGGGATACTCACTCGGTGAGCTAACATAATTGATTTGAGTAAATAAAATAAAGATAATGGAAAAGAAAAAGAAAGAGAGACACTATTTTTACGTGAAAACTAAATGATAAAAAATATGGGCCTTTTAAGTGGTGCTAAGCCAAAAATGTCAAATTATTGTGTGGACCATAGTCCATATAATGTTACATGGACCATAACAAAAAGTACATTTTTAATATACTAAATGTACATTAGTTTTGTAGTGAATGTACATTATACTATATAATGTATACTCAGAACAAAAATAATGTACATCCCCTGAATATAATGTACATTATTTTTGTATTAAATGTACATTATTTTACAGTATACGAAATATAGCCCACAAAACTTGTATAGATCATGGTCCACACAATAATGATTGGCCAAAATTTTATTATTTTGTAGGAAATTTTGTACATATAACATTGCATGCCATCTAGTCTAGAGAGAAGTGGACCCCCCCCCCCCCCCCCCCCCCTCGTTTTCACCTCTTCTTATAGCCAAAGAATACCATATGGTGAGTAGGGGGTATTCAATGGATTTTAATAGGGTAATTATTGGGAGGGTAATTATTGGGATTTATGGGTAATAAAGGGGTAATTAATTGGGTAACTAATGGGTAATAAAAAGGGTAATTAATTGGGGGTTATGGAAGGGTGTTGGCCGTTGGGTATCCATAAAAAATGGGAAATTCTATTCACACTACCTATTTTGCTATTTGCATCATCTATATAATAGGGTCAAATAACTTTATAGGTGGTGCAAATATCAAAGTGCTATTTAACCACCATTAATAAATATAGTCAAAAAGTAATATTTATTATTCTTTTTTTTTTTTTAAAGAAATCAACATATTAAAAAAAAAAAAAAAAAAAGGAGATCTGTCACCTTCTCCAGTGAGAAGGCGACGGACTGCCTTCTCACCGGAGAAAGCAGCCCAGTGGGTCGCCTTCTCACCGGAGAAGGCGACCCAGGTAGGCTTCTACCTGAAGGCAACCCACTGTGGCAACCCACTGTGTGTTGCCTTCTCCGGTGAGAAGGCGACGAGAAGGCAGCCCAGTTGCCTTCTCCGGTGAGAAGGCAGCAGAGAAGGCGACGTTTTGAATTAATTAATTATTACTTAAATCTAATAAATGCAGTTTTATTAAGGTGGTGCAAATAGCATTTTGACCACCCATTAGGCTATTTGCACCACATATGTATTTATTAGAAATTACTACCTTTTTATACTTTTAATGTACTTTATACCTCATTTTAGTCAAAGGGCGGTGCAAATAGCAACACCCTAAAAAAATACTATAGGTGTGTGTGTGTGTGTGTGTGTGAAAAATCCTAATCATATGACAACTATTGATATGCAAGATCTAATTGATGGAAAATCAAGTAAAAAATAAGCGGGTTATTTTCATAAATATTACAAAATTTTAAAATGAGGAGGATCATTTTCAAAAATATTACAAAGTTTTGTTTATTTTCAATCGTTAGATCTACTAGATCAATGGTTTAGATTTGTCATCCACATGTTCTCACCTGATTAAGCACGCGCGCGCGCACACACACATATTGTCTACTTATTTTCTCAACAATTTATTTATATATTATTTTCGGACTTATGTTGGAACAACCCTATAAAACCCATAGTAAGCATTTCCATACTTTTGAAAGGATCATGCTAGTGACCTTAACAATTACTCCGTACCATTTCTTATTAATTCAAGGTGAGCTAAGCTAATTCACCACTAATTTGTAAAAATAAATAATGTTTTCTTTTTAAATCTAAGAGTGAATGGTGGTAAGTATTTTCATTTTCAGAATACTTTCTTTTAAAAAACTTATAACAATTTCATAAAATGATTCGTGATTGTTTTCCTAAATCAAAATAAAAATAAAAATAAAAATAAAAATAAAAATATATATCCTAAAAAGATATTAATAAACAATTAATATTATTTAAAGAAATAATATTTACAAATATGTAGTTTTTTTTTTTTGAATACTATTAACAGAGTCAACGCCTCCACTAAAACTCAAACCCGCAATCTCTCATGTGGAAGTTCGATCAACTTAGTGTCATTGGACAACAAGTGTTGAGCATATAACCATTAAATGTGCAATCCAACTATCATCTTTAAGTTTTTAGTTGAGATGAAACACATGTTTCAATTTGGTATTAGAGTCATGCTAAAGGTCATGAGCCCATCAAAAGTAACGAACACACGTGAGGGGGCGTGTTGAGCATATAACCATTAATGTGCCTCACACGTGAGGGGGCATGTTGAGCATATAACCATTAATGTACAATCCAACTATCAGCTTAAACTAAAAACTTTTAGTTGAGATACATGCTTCAATTACAAGGTCCTTGGCTACGAATATGTACTTAATTACTTATATTTGTATGTGGTAGACTATTACCCGCCATACGTACGGTTTGTTGGTCGGGACATATAGGGGATGTAGTGCCCGTTTTATACCGACCGGTCACACCGAGCCGACCCACACGGAAGACCCGACCGCTTCGGTCGGGGCGGAATCCCACAGAAAAACGGCAAAAGGCTTACGCCACGTGGCAGTGCTCCTTGGCAGAGGGCCCGGGTGCATGTCGGCCACGCGACTGACATGCCGAGACCCCGGACCTCCACCCTCAACCCCTATAAATACCCGCATTTATGACACTGAGGGGGACTTTTGGACTCTGAGCTTGATCGGGAGCTGTTCGACCCACTGTTGGCCATCCCAAGCTCAAGCCCTAGACACGCATACGGAACCGTAGAGGCATCCATATATACTTTATCAGTATGCTTTTTCTGCGTTTGAGATAACACATGTACAATAGTTGATTAGTTAACCTACAGTTCTATAGCATTGACAATGGTTAATTAAGCTGATGACTAGTTAAGAACTTTGTGGTCTAGTGACATCAAGTTACTTTTCTATGTGAGATCGAAGTTGTGGGTTTGAGCTTTAGTGAAGGCGGACTATTGACTCTTTATGATTAGAATTATAGATTACATAATGACTTTGGAACTATGATAATAGTTGTTAATGACTTTAATTGGGAGGTTTTTTTTTTTTTTTAAGAAGAAGAAGTTTGGGAGTAATGTATTAATAGGTGATTTTTTGATACAATCACGCTTACAATATCAGTAGAATGAGTCGGGGCTAAGTTCGTTGGTGGTCTATTGAAGATTTATTAACTGAACGAGAATGATCGTGATGTGTTTCCATTCTCGCATAAGAATTAGCTTCCTAATTTATTTTTCATCTATAACTCTATAAGGTATTAGTACTCAATTATGTTAAATTAGTCACTCCGTATTGACTCGTTAGGCTTCAGTAGGTTGAAAAAGTATATATAAAAGGATACTACATGTAACAGGGTCAATAGTACTAAAAAAAAAAAAAAAAAAAAAAAAAGTTACTCCGTATTAGTTAGCGATTATAATGTGTAAACTTTTTGTTTTTGAAAACCAAATTATCAATGAGTGTTTTTTTAGAGTTTAGTTACCTTTGATATATAATTTTAAATTGTGTGAAATATACATATTTTATAGGTTGACTCTCATGGGATATCGTCACACGGTCAGGTTAGATGAAAATATAAGATTTATATTGAAAAATATAATATTAATAATGAATAAAGTGTTTGAATAAATTAAAGGTCAAGGGTTCGATCCTTGACTTTGGGTATGGAATAGCCTTAGATCTCCAGGTCAGCTGTCACACCCAAAAGAAGTGCCTACAATCTAGCGAGGGACTATTCATTGTGCCGGACGGTGGAAATCTTGGGTACAAAAAAAAAAAAAAAGTGTTTGTTACTTATAACGGAAACTAGTTTTTTACGCGCATTGCGCGATTGGGATAATGTCCAATGTTTTTTTTTTTTTTTTTTTTTTTTTTTTTTTTTTTTTTTAAATAAGTACTTTAAAGTATATCAATGCAAGATTATATTGAAATTGTTCATACATAGATAATTGAATGTCAAATTTACGTATTTAAATAGGTCATCCTAAGTTTACAAATGTAAGATAATATAGTCAAGATTGATTATAATTGTTAATAAAATAATTGTATAGGTATGGTTGAAACCAAATACGGGACATAAGGGAGAGCAAATAAAAATTAGGGCATAAAATATTAAATATATATATATTAATATTGAAGAGCTAACTGCTGATTGCCAAACAAGGACATTGCGAGATAGTTTCCCACTTCAATTTGTTGTGTGATTTGAATACTTTTCTTGTCAATAAATCCCCCAAGTAATTAATATGATTGGTTTAATTATATTTTTTATTTTTTATTTTTTTTAAAAAAATATTATTATTATTATTATTATTATTATTATTATTATTATTATTATTATTATTATTATTATTATTATTATTATTATTATTATTATTAAATATATGTATACCCTTAGGTCATTTTACATGTTAATCTAAACAGTTAATTTTTTCAAATATCTTTTTACCAACCGTTGATATAATTCGTTGGTCAAATTCACTAATATACTCCGCTAACGCTAACCGATAACTGCTGATTGTCAAACAAGGACATTGCGAGGTAGTTCTCACTTCAATTTGTTGTGTGATTTGAATACTCTCTTTGTCAACAAATCCCTCAAGTAGTTAATATGATTGACTTTATTAATTATATATATATTTTTAATTTTTTCATGGTATTAATAAAATACTTGGTAAATAAATATATAGCATTATTTTGTATTATAACTTTGATATTTAATTAAAAAATAGTGCGCAAAAAAGATAATAGACAATGTACTGAATATAATCAATTAATGAATTTGAATGTAAATACTTTTTACATTGAAGAAATATAAAGATAATATAACTAATAAAATTATTTCTCTTAATTAATTTATTGATAATGAATAATTTTTTTTAATAAAGACATTGTAGGGGCAGTGTAGCGAATATAATCAATTGATGAATTTTTTTTTTTTTTAAAGGAGCCTGTGCGGCATTTATTCAAAATATGCTGAAATAGCAGCTGGTGGACTTGAGTCCGCATACATAATTGTCGTCTGAGTAGAGGCAATAGATGCTAGAGTATGAGCTAAATAATTATCTAATCTAGGAACGTATCGAATTAAACAGTTCTCAAAAGCCAATATACTAGTCCTGCAGCTATCAATAGCATAGCCCAGATAAAACCGTGGTGATCGAGTCGTAGATGATAGATATTGCTGTAGTACTAAACAATCTGTGAAGAGCTGGATAGAGTCTATACCGCAGTTTCTCAACCATGACAAAACTTCTTTGCACGCTAGAGCCTCCGCCATTAAAGGTGTAAAACAATCTGACATAGGGGTGGTCATTGCGGCAATATACCCTCCTTGCGCATCTAGAATAATTGCACCCGCTGCCACCTTGCTCGTTCGTGGGTCGTATGCCGCGTCGAAGTAGCACATTAGGGGAGTCCCGTAAGGCACATTCGGCTGTTGTTGTTGTCCGTGTGGCTGCATTATACTGCTGCTCAAAGGCAGCCCAGTTTCTGCCGGTTCGGCAGTGAGACCTACGGCATTTTGCTGCCGTGTGGTCGGGGCTTCTACTTGCTCCATCACGGCCGCATTTACTCGCGGCTGTGTATGTGTCGGGTGCACAATTTTCCAAGAGTGTACAGCTGAAGACGCCATTGCAATTACCTTCTGAGGCCTGGGCAAACATGCATCCCACACAGCCCCATTCCTCGCACGCCAAGTGTAGTATAGAATTGCCACTGCATAAATAATCTCATTATCACCTAAAACATTCATCAAATCAAATCATTAAACCAATCACTGAAAACATTTGTGACACTATTGGGGATTGGAAGGTGAGATTGTATCCAAATGTTTGTTGTATAGCCACATGTGATCAAAGAATGCACAATATCCTCATGAATTTGAATGTAAAGAATTTTTATATTGGAGTAAAATAAATAAAATATAACTAATGAAATTATTTCTCTTATTTAATTTATTGATAATGAGTAATTTTTATTTATTTTTTGAATAAAGACATTGTAGACACATAATTCTAAATTAAAGAAATGCATGTGTATTATTTTTTTTGTTATAGCTACTAAAATATTATTTAATTTAATAAGAGTAAAATAGAGTACTAATTATGTCAACTTTGATTGGGATGAGATTCGAACCTAAGACCTTTCTTATTGAAATAAATGAGTAAGTTAACGGTGAACTAACAGAAGTTAATGGAAAAGATAATATTTAACGGAAAAGATAACGGATAATCATATTCATTAAGGATAAATTAGGAAATCTTAAGGAAAAATTAAAATCTGATCAATCTGAGCCATTCATTTGATTAAAAAATTTGACCGCCATTTTTTCTACCCATTATAGGCATAACTCTCTTGGGCTCTTATTAGTATAGTAGATAGATATAACCATATAACAGTTTTCAAGAGTGTTCCAGTTTACTAGAAAATTAGAAATTATTTTCAGTTTTCAAAATAGAAAACTGTGCTAGTAAACATATTTTCTATTTTCTATTATCTAGTTCCCCAAAAAACTGGAAAATTCTGAGAGTAAACCCAAAATTATAAATCCATTCCAAAAAAAAAAAATCAAAATAATAAAGCTCAACAATAATTACAAGATTCTACATGACAACCGTAAAACTAGTTAATTACAATCACCAGACAAAAATTAAAGGCACAATTGTCAAATGGACTCATCTACTATATGCAAGTGTTCAATTTACCCCTTCAACTAAAATAAAATGTAATTAGACACATTAACTTCATAAAATTGTTCAATTAGCATTTTTCTCAGGTTTCTCTCCGGTTCCCTGTCAACATAGATGACATGGAATTATTATTTTTTTTCAAAATAGTTACATGGAAATTATTAAGGTTGACTTTTAAAACAAAGCAAAAAAAAATCTGTTCATCCGTTCATTCTTCGAACTTCTCAAAATACAGAGTTCCGTTTATCTTCTCAGGCGAACTGGGTCTTTTCCGGTGAATTGTTCCACTTTTCCTCTTTCCTTGCCTGGCTCTTCTTTCCCTTAAATGCAATCAGTAGGTACTGTAGACATGCTTCCCACCATTCATGGCAGTGATGAGTGTGCACTGTTTGTCAACGTAGTATTTACATCTAGAAACTCCCAATATAGAGATCAAACACAGTACAATCCTCTGAAACAAGAGCAGATCGGAATGTTCTTTCATGAATCAGCGACCAGATCGATCTCCTCTGGATCTTCAAAGTTGGGGTCATATGAGCATCAACTGCTTTCTTCTCAGCCAACCCCATTTCAGCCTGAGAGTAACCGTCATCAGACCACGTGAACTTCCCGCCATGACCTCCTTTCTTCGACGATCCACTCATCCCAATTGCCGATCGTAGGTTCTTCTTGGTGTCCGGCACAAATCTGGAGCTCTTAGTACCACCCTTCCCAGCGTTCTTCATCTTCTGTGTTTTTTTTCCCTAAGTAGTTAATTTTATAGCTGATTGTGTTCATTAGAGGATATAATTGTGTTCATTAGAGGATATAATTAGTTGATAACATTAGCTGTTGTAGAAAAGTGTTTGGTAAATTAGTTGTTAGCTGATAGCTGTTTGGTATAGTTTCTTTTCTGAAAAAGCTAATTGAAAAAGTTGCTTAGAATATCTTTTTGAATTTTAATATTTTGGAGTTGCAAAAAGCTAAGTAATCAAACACTTGTATTGATATTTTAACTAAATCAAACAATTAATAGTGGTCAAATAAGTCAATATTGGCTTATAGGCTAATTTTTTACCAAATAGGGCCCATCAGTTTTGTTATAAAGCTACTATTTATGGACATTATTATTATTTTTTATTTGTAACGGTTGTAACGATTTTGTACATTTATTGTGAGGATTACATTTATTTCCTATATATATCTTGTGCTCTTTACTAAAGATTATATTAGTAGCGGAATAAGAAATCTTTCTGGTCTTTCCATATCTCTTTGATCTTTACTTTTCCTGCAGTTCTTCGCATTCATCAAATTCAAGACTTAAGGAGCTAAGGCCTACAAACAAACTGCAATACAACATGTTTTCAGCACGAACTACGGTGAATGGTACAAATTTCCTTTTCGAATATGCAATTTTTCATAATTGATATATGTTATATGTATATTCGTATGTTTTCTTGTATATGTTGGAAAAATAGCATTAAAATGGCATTTAAGTGGCTATTTTGTGGTACAATTATCAGTGGGGTCCACTTCCGATTTGGGTCGGGTCAAAATGGATTCGGATTCTTCGTAGTGAGACGAAGAGATTGATATATTGTACGCTCAAAACGGATAATGGGTGAATGAGATATTGATTCTCAAAGTAGACCCATTGAGTTGGAAAAATGAAGGGAAAAGTGAGCTTTGTCCCACATTGATTTGGAAAGAGGATTTCACCCCCCTTTTATACAAGGGCTCTTTTGGAGCTTATAGAATTGTATAGCATAGAGGCTCAAATTCCAAATTCCAACTAGAAACGAGATCGAAAAGGCTTGATTTAAGCCCGAGCTCGTGTGCGCCGGCACCTACGGGCACGAATGTTGTCCGAAAATTGGCTGGCCTTGCGGGCTAAGTTATGTCAAGTTTCGGTATACTTTTCCAACATAATAGTCACTTGTTTCGGCTAAGGCCGATCTGAGAGGATTCGACCAAGGCCGAAAGAGACCAGTGTAACACGAGAAGAAGTTTCCTCTCGTGTTGGTGGGTTCGGCCGAAAGAGACCAGTGTAACACGAGAGGAAGTTTCCTCTCGTGTTGGTGGGTTCGGCCACGAGAGGAAGTTGGCCGAAGCCACCAACACGAGAGGAAGTCTCCTCTCGTGTTGGTGGCTCCGAAACAAACCAGCACAACACACTGCTCCTCTCGTGTTGGTGGCTTCGGCCAAGGCCGAAACATCGGCCACGAGAGGAAGTCTCCTCGGCTTCGGCCAAGGCCGAAACAAACTAGCACAACACACTGCTGGTTTCGGCCTTGGCCAAATATGGCACTGCACGAAAGTATGAACCATTCTTTGGTTTGGTTCTGGACTGTTACAGTATTAATTCCAGTTTTGATTTTTGAATTAAAACTCAAATAATGGTGGCTGTTTCAGGTGTTACAAATCGTGCATTAAGTGTCAAATTAAATGCTATTGATTCTTCAACTCCTATATAAGAAGAGTGTAGGAGCAGCAGGTGTACACACAGAGAGAACAACACACACAACACAGAAAATTCTGGTTTTCCCAGCTCCAAAACTCTGCTCCTACTTCGTTCTTGAAGCTGTGTTTTTGCCCGTGCTCTCGTTCGCCGGGTTCGTTCGTTTGGGTGCTCAAACGTCGAACCGTTGTACGTTTTATCCTGGGAAACCTAGGCCACAACGCTCCTAGCACTTTTGGGAGGTGACAAATAAGGTTTTAAGGAAAGACAGACACTTTGCCTAACTCGTACCTTCTATCTTCCTTCTCCTTCTTTCTTGTTGGGATTATGCTTTTAAGCAAAAATCCGTTCTTTCTCTTTTGATATATTATTTGGATTGGACTCATAATCTGAGGATTATTAGTTTCAATTTTGGTTGATATATATTGGTATATCTTTTTCGTAGATATACATATATATATAACCTTTGGATCCGTTTTATATATATTTGTGTGTATATATATATTACGGATAAAATATCAAATAATATTTTATATACTTGTGTGTGTATATATAAATATTATTTTGCGATATTAAATCGATTTTGGTTCATTATCATCAACAGTATATGCAATTCGTATGCTTCAACTATGCAATTTATATGCCTTGTGTGTATATGAATATTACCTGTTTTGTGTTTATGCCTTCCTGGCTTCCTGCTGGCCCTTTTTTTTTTTTTTTCACAATTGATTCACAAAATTTTGTTATCTTTACGAAAAACACAAACCCAAGAAACATACTATTTTCTTTTAGAACTTCACCAATTTTTTTTCTTTCCAATCGCTTTTACGGAGAAAGGGGCAACGTATCTTCAGCAAAACAATTTTTTTTTACAACAGAAATAATAATAAAAAGAAATCGTTTCACACGAATTTTTTTTTTTGTTTTGCTGGATTTTTTTTTTATATATTTTTTTTGCAGCAAATCTCCTAGATTCATCAACAATTGTCATTTTTTTTCAAAAGAAAAATCATCATCCTCAAGTTTTCGTTTTTACACCCAACAGCAAAACACCCAATTTTTTTTTTTTACACTCAGCGTTCGAAACAAAGAACTTTGATTAGCGTTTATGTTTTTTTTCTCCGTATATATTTCATATGCAATGCTTTCTGTATATATGCATTACCTCTATGTTGCCGATCGGCGTCCATAGTGTGCATATGCGTTCCTGCGTGTCGATGCGACGGTGACGACGAGATCCACGGTTTTGTACAACGCCGTCGGCGTCGCTCAGCTGGCGGCGACGTTCAGGCAACTTCGGGCCGTCGGCGACGGCATCACCCCTCTCCGCCCCATCTCCGCGGCGCTCTGCGCTCCCTTTTTTTTTTTTTTTTTTTTTTTTCTCTCTCTCCTGTTGAGCAGAATGGGGAAGGGGAAGAAAGTGTTTTCTTATTACCCTTGGGCCTTTGTGGATCACGGTCTAAAAATGACAGACACTATAGTGTATCTAAACTGATATGGTTTCACGTATTATTTTTATGTTATAAAATTAAAGTGCAATTGAATTAAAATTAAACTATAGTTTTATTAAAATTAAACTATAGTTTCGTTGAAATGAAACTGCAGTGTATACAAAATGAAATTGAATAACAATTTCACATATTTGAGTGTATATTGTCCAGCGAAACTGTAGTAATATCAAAATGATATTGTAGTTGTGTTGAAATGAAACTGCAGTGTATATTTGATGTTCGGACCACAATGCATGTGTACCGCGGTCCACAGTATAATTTGCCATATATTGCGGCAAATTATATCATGCACCGCAGTGCATAATCGGTTATGCACCGAGCTTCAAAACGACATCGTTTGGTTTAATGAAAAGAAACGGCACCAGTTTCGCCAAAAAGTAACTCTATTATTCAGTTTCATTTTGTATACACTACAGTTTCAGTTCAACACAACTACAATTTCATTTCGATTTAACTGCAGTTGCATTCAATATTTATACACTCAAATATGTGAAAATGTTATTTAATTTTATTTTATATACACTATAGTTTCATTAAAACACAACTACATGATCATTTCGATATAATCTTGATATTTAGGCCCTAAATAATTCTTTTCTCTTTTATTTGGACTTCATATAATGTTTCATTTGAGCCTGTTTTTTATGCCTTAATACTTTGTCAATTATGTTGTGCAACTGATACAGTAGATTCATAATTTCTATACAGTAGACTCATAATTTCTATACTGCAGATTCATAATATCTGTACTGTAGATTCATAATTTTTGTACTGTAGATTCATAATTTCTAAACTATATAGTTATCAAATTATGAACATATAGTTATGTGATTTGTGAATACAGAGTTCAACAATTGAGAATATGAACATCGAAAATTATAAACATATAGCTCTATAATTATGAACATATATTCATAAAATTATGAATCTACAATATAGATTTTATGAATTTACAGTATAGAAATTATGAATCTAGACCTGTGTGCAGCATGCATGGTGCACACGGTTGCACAACATAATTTGCCATACTTTGTTCTAAGTTTTTACAACCCACATACATATTTTTTGAGCCTATTGTTTTTCTCAAAAATTAAATTATATGTAGGCCATTTTTGGAATAATAAAATATTCTTAATAATTTTTGTAGATTATAGCTGCCCTCACCAAGCGTGAATTTACCGAACTAGCCCTAGACGGTAGCAACTATCTGACTTGGACTCTTGATGTTGAAATCTATCTCACATCAACCGAGCTAAAAAAAATTACTATAGTTGCTGACTTCACGAGCGATGCGGCCCAGAAGCCCAACGCTCTCATTTTCCTCCGCCACCACCTATATCACGACCTTAAAAATGAATACCTTACAGAAAAGGACACCCCACATTTTATGGAAATCCCTCAATGACCGCTTTGACTAACAGACATCGCTTGTCCTTCCCCAAGCACAATATGACTAGCTGAACTTGAGATTCCAAGACTATAAGTCGGTGGCTGATTATAATTCAGCATTACACAATATTGTGTCCCAGCTCAAACTCTGTAAACAAGAAGTTTCTAACAAAGACTTGATCGAAAAGACCTTGTCCAGCTTCCATGCTAGTAACCTTGTACTTTAACAGTAGTATAGGACCAAAAATTAAAACTAGCATGCTGAGCTTATCTTCGCCCTCCTAGTAGCTGAGAAGCACAACCAGTTGTTGTTGTGAAACCATAATGTGCGCCCAATAAGCTAAGCACCAGTTCCCGAAGCACACCATGTTTCCCAGTCGAGCTATACTAGGGGGAGCCGAGGTGAGGACGGGAAGAGGTCGCGGAAAGGGTCAAAGACGTGGTGGCAGGAATGGAGGCAACAATAATAACTCCCGCAACTAGCAAAGGCAGCCGAATAATAAAGCTCGGCAAGGACGACCCAATTCATCCAATGATCCTTCTGACCAGTAGCAAGTCTACTATAAATGTGAGTACAAAGGCCTCTGGTCCCGTACGTGTCGCACCCCGAAGAACTTGGTCGAGGCATATCAGCGAATGATGAAGAGGGACAAAGAACAACGCAAAGATGAGTCCCACCATGTTGCATTGCCGGAAGCAAACGCACTTGTCAATGCTGACGATAATAACCTCCTGAAGTACGAGCTTGAGGATTTTATGGACCAAGAATGTTATGTTTTCTCTCTATTATATTCTTTCCATACCTGCACGCATTTTGAATGAATCATCTATGTCTTTGACTAAATCTTTCTTATGAATAAAATATTCTTTCATTCCCCCTTTACATTCTGCTAATTACTCATTTTATGGCCTGTTTTGTGTTTCCACAAAATTTATTGTAAAATCTTCTATTTGTCAAAACAGTGGAAACACAAAACATGCCATAAATGAGTAATTAGCATAATGTAAAGGGGCGATGAAAGGATATTTTATTCATAAGAAAGATTTAGTCAAAGACATAGAGGATTCATTCAAAATGCATGCATGCATGGAAAACTATAAAAGAAACTGTCGAGAGCAACCCCCGACATTACATCAAAAGAATATAATAGAGAGAAAACAAATCATTCTTGGTCGATAAAATCATCATCGTATGTCAGGAGGCCATCATCGTCAGCATTGACAATTGCATTTTCTTCCAGCAACGCAACATGGTGGGACTCATCTTTGGATTGCTCTTTGTCCCTCTTCATCATTCGCTGATATGCCTCAACCAAGTGCTTCGGGGTGCGACACGTACGGGACCAATGGCCTTTGCACCCACATTTATAGCAGACTTACTGCTGGCAAGAAGGATTGTTGGATGAACTTGGTCGTCCTTACCGAGCTTGATCATTTGGCTGCCTTTGCTGGTTGCGGGAGTTATTATTATCGCCTCCATTCATGCCACCACGTCTTTGACCTCTTCCTCGACCTCTTCCCCGTCCTCTACCTTGGCTCCCCTAGTATTGCTCGACTGGGCAACATGGTGTGCTTCGAGCACTGGTGCAGAGCCAACTGGGCGTGCATTATGGTTTTGCATTAACAGCTGGTCGTTCTTCTTAGCTACAAGGAGGGTGGAGATCAACTCAGCATGCTTGTTATAATTTTTGGCCCTATACTGCTGTTAGAGTACAAGGTTACTAACATAGAAGGTGTACAAGGTCTTTTCGATCAAGTCTTTGTCAGAAACTTCTTGTTTACAGAGTTTGAGCTGGGACACAATTTTGTGTAATGCTGAATTATAATCAGCCACTAACTTATAGTCTTGGAATCTTAAGTTCAGCCAGTCATATTGTGCCTGGGGAAGGACAAGTGATGTCTGTTGGTCAAAGCGGTCATTGAAGGATTTCCATAATATGTGGGGGTCCTTTTCTATAAGGTATTCATTTTTAAGGTCGTAATTTAGGTGGCGGAGGAGGAAAATGAGATATTTGGCCTTCTGGGCCGCATCGCTCGTGGAGTCAGCAACTATAGTATTTTTTAGCCCAATTGATGTGAGATAGATTTCAACATCAAGAGCTCAAGTCATATAGTTTCTCCCGTCTAGGGCTAGTTCGGTAAATTCACGCTTGGTGAGGACAACCATAATCTACAAAAATTATTAGGAATATTTTATTATTCCAAAAACGGCCCACATATAATTTAATTTTTGAGAAAAAAAAATAGGCCCAAAAGATATGTCTGTGGGTTGCAAAAACTTAGAACAAAGTATTAAGGTATGAAAACAGGCTCAAATGAAACATTATATGAGGCCCAAATAAAAGAGAAAAGAATTATTTAGGGCCCAAATAGCAATATATAATCAAAGGCCTAATGGCCCGTTTAGTTCACGGAATAGGTCGGGAATGGCATAGCATTCCCCGTAATAGGTCTATTCCGTTGTTTGGTAACCATTTCTATTACCAGGAATAATATTCCTGGTAATAGTCTATTACCTCAAATAAGGTAATAGCTATTACTAGGGCCCCCCCTGGTATTAGCCTATTACTGAACGCTCAGGAATAGATTTTAGAATCTATTTCCTTTTTTACCCCTTTCTTTAACCTAATTTTTTTTTATCATATATATAAATTTATCCTATTTCACCACCGTCGTCGCCGCCACCACCATCACCGCCGCCGCCACCACCTCCATCGTCGCCGCCGCCACCGCCGCCGCCACCACCACCACCACCATCACCGCCGCCGCCACCACCACCACCACCACCATCTCCGCCGCCGCCACCACCACCACCATCGCCACAACCGTCACCGCCCCCACCACTGTCACCGCCGCCACCACCACTACCACCACCGCCACCGCCACCACCATCGCCGCCGCCCCCACCACTGCCACCGCCACCACCACCACCACCACTGTCACCACCACCGTCACTATCGCCACCATCACATATTTTTATAAGGGTATTTATGTCTTTTAAAACATATTTCATTTCTATTCCTTAAATCAACCAAACACTGTAATATAATTCCTAAAGTCTATTCCTTCCGCGAACCAAACAATAGAATACAAATCCTATTCTATTCCTTGCATATTCTATTCCTTATGGAATAGCATTCCTATTACCTCAAAATTCATTCCGTGAACCAAACGTGCTGTAAGGGTAATATAATCAAACCCCCACGAGTGATGCAACCCAGAAAGCTAAAAACCCTAATTTTTTTATGCCATCATCTAAACCATGGCCTGAAATAAATACCTTACTGAAAAGGACCCTTATGTCTTATGGAAATCCCTCAAGAACCATTAATGACTAGCAAAAATCATTGGTCCTCTCTTAGGCACAATTTGTTTGACTTACCTTGAGATTTAAAGATTTTAAGCAAATGACTAATGATATATCAGCTTTACACAAAATTGTGCCCCAACTTAAGTTGTGTAAGCAGAATTTTTCTAACACGGACTTGATTGCAAAGACATTGTCCTCTTTTCACGTGAATAATCTTGTACTCTAACAGCAGTTTTGGGCAAAGAATTAAGCGAAACATCCTGAATTGATTTCCACCGACCCCCTTCTATTGGTGCAAAGCCATATTGCATGCCTAGTTGGCTAGAGAAAGATCTTCAGTACTTTGTTCCACGTATTAGTCAGACTGAACTAGAAGTTCAGAAAATAATAAACTTGCAAAAGTTAGCAACAAACCTGCCATATGCATTCACTGATTATAAAGGAGTGACTAGGTCCCATATCCCTTCAGAAAATGCTCCGTCAAGAGTTACTGTCCCCAAAGGACCAAGTATTAGCACCGATACTCCCCATCGCCAGAAGCGAGGAAGGACAATTGGTACAAAAGATCTAAATTCACGGAAAAGAAAAATTAATAAACAATCACAATCACTCCATAAATCAATTATTATCCATCCTGAAGATGGTGGTCCTGAAGACGGAGAACCTAGTAAAAATGCACGTGCTTTAACTAAAAATAATACTTGGGATGTGAAACGTCTTTATCAAAATATATTTGATAAGTGATAACGACTTAATTGATGTAAATATAGAAACTGGTATAAATTTTGTGGTAATAGGAGAAAATTATAATAGAAATATAACAATCGTTGACAACCATTTTACCTACACAATTGCCCTTAATATTTTTTATGATAATCTAGATCCAAAACCAAAATCTATAGCAGAGTGCCAGAAGCGCTCTGATTGGCCAAAATGGAAAAAGGGAATTGAGGCAGAATTTACCTCACTTAATAAAAGAAAAGTTCTTGGTCTTCCCGTACTTACCCCGAAGGGTGTGATCCCAATAGGATCCAAATGGGTGTTTGTTAGGAATAAAATGTAATAGTTTTGATGAGCCAAATTTGTATTTTTAGAACCCCCTATTTTATTTTGATTCTAAGTTGTCTATTAGTCTAAGTCCCAAGTCAAGCCATAAAGTCTACGAATTCTTAGCAAAATATACTTATCCAGAATGTTACTATTTGAGAATTATTTATCTTTGAAAGCACCAAAGGATCAAGTGGTGAAGTGGATAAGGAATAAGGTGACTAAAGTCAGAGGTCATGGGTTTGAGACTTAATCTCTACACTTTTGACTAAGAGATATAGAAGGGGACGACCAAGAAGCAGACTTGGATTAATTTATGAATTAATCTAAAATGCTACTAAAGCCATTCTGAGAGTAAAGATCAAATCCAGAATTATTAACTAATGAGTTAATAGGGTGTAATGGCAAAAGCATAAGAGATATATGTCGTTGGGTTCGTGTTTGAATCTCATTGGAAGCATATTTAGGCATAAGAGATATATGTCATTGGGTTCGTGTTTGAATCTCATTGGAAGTATATTTAGGCTAAGTTAACTACAAGTTTGGAAGCTTGTGGACATGATAAGGAAGATGCACGTGAATTCTTCTACACATCTTCTTTCTCATTTAAATCTCTTGCTACATATCTCAAATCATTTCAGAAGAAGAAATGGACGAAGATATATTTTTTACTCAAGCAAGAATCAGAAGAAAATCTTTTGGAAGATTTCATCATTTTGAATCCGTCAAGATAAGGAAATTATTTTTCGGAGAAGATTCAGCTGATGAGCCGACATATACGACTTTGGAAGATTTGTCAGGTGAGGATTTTCAAACTCACTGTAAGAAGCCCATCTCTTGCATTAATTCACCGCAATGCAAGTTGGCAATAATGTGTAGCTGATCAAAGATGAACGATCAAGATCAACTGAAGTTACAACGGTAATATAGCTTCTTCAGCTATATATACCAGAAGACTTGAAGACATGAAGTAGAGACAAGAGAGTGCAATACACGAAAATGAGAAGGCAAGGCAATACAAAGAAGAAAATATAAGCAAAAATTTGAAATATCTAGTCTGAGCTTACACGATAGATATTCTTCAAGTCATTAGAAGAGAAATTTGTTTTCTCTAAATCTTACCTCTACTGTGTGTAGAAAGAAGGTTGAGTGTAGCTTTGTGCAAGACACTACCCTATTGAGTGTAGCTTTGTGCGAGACACTCGTGAGTGTAGCTTTGTGCGAGACACTCGTGGTTGCTGAGTGTAGCTGTGTGCGAGACGCTCGGTGGTGCTAAGTGTAGCTGGGTGCAAGACACTTAGTTGGTGTATGAGTATAGCTTTGTGCGAGATACTCGGGAGTATAGCTTTGTGCGACATACTCGGATTGAGTGTAGCTGTGTGCAAAACACTCGGGAAGTGCCTGTGTGCACTTGATTCACTATTTGTATCTGGGTGAACGAGATAGTGAATTTCCTCCTTGGAGTGAAAGGAGAAGAGTGGACTAGGAGGATTACACCACCTCTGAACCACTATAAATTGCCTCTCTCATTTACTTACTGCTTTTATTTATTATTGCATGCATACTAACCCATTTACTATTCGTCATATTTATGTATCTCATTATTTGGGTTATGTGACTTTACAAGTGCATGCAAACACTATTCCATTTGGATTCATTCATTGATTCACACGTGATATCACACACATATTGAGTGAACCATCTCTTTAAATATTTTGTTGTCTTGCATGTTGAATATTTGACTGACCCATCTTATATTGTGCGAATTTATTCATCTGGGTCTAGTGGTTTTCACGTATGCATGAGGGCATAAATTAGCATACTTATTATTTGAGCCATACCAAGCATAGTTATAATATTGCATGCAAACTTGTGAAAAGCGCTCGCTTTTGCGCTTAAAGCGCAAAAGCGAAGCGTGCGAGGCAGTGTCGCCTCGCTTTGACGAAGCGCGGCTTCGTGAGAAGGCGTGCACCTAATGCGCTTTTTTACCGAAGCGACGAAGCGGTGCAGCGCAAAAAAGCGATGCTTTGTCATGAAAAGCGCAGGTCAACGGTCTTTTAAGTTAAAAAAAATAATAAAAATAATAAACTAAGCTAATAATACTAGTGGAGGAGAAGCTTCGTCGTTCGCATAGAATAGAAACCCTCGAGTCGCCGCCGCTAAGCTGCTGCTGCTGCACTACGCCGCTAAGCTTCTTCTCGCCGAGTTGCCGACTGCCGCTCCCTGCTCGCCGCCGACCAGTCGCCGTCCTCCTCCACTCCTCGCCCGCTCGCCGTTCACAGTTCACACTGGTGAGTGGTGACTGTACTCTCGTTTACTTCTTTTTTTTTTTTTTTTCTCTTCTTCCGTAAAGATGGAAGATAATGTATATTTATATATGAGTTTAAGGCTTGAAGCCTTAATTTATGGTTGATTGTTGAAGGCAGTAGCATTCACAGTAGTCTGTTATTGCGTTCTCTTAGGATTCTTAGTCATTTAAATATTTAATAATTTATTTTGATTAAATGAATAAATGATAATAACTAATAACTACTAAGAATATACGATTAAGATTAATATTTAACTATTTAAGAGTTAATAAACTTTAAAAAGTTAATTAATTTTAAAAATTAGAATTTACAGTTTTACAGTTAATTAGTTATTAGTCATTTAGTTAATTAGTTGAGTATTTTATTCTTGAATCTTGAAGACTTGAATACTTTGTAATTTTGTAGGTGAATATTATCATTTATAATAATGTCTAATTCAAGAAATCAAGATCCGGGATGGGAGCATGGCATACCGGTTTTGGATAAAGGCACTACACATGTGCGTTGCAAGTATTGTGAAAAAATAACAAAGGGTGGTATTTATAGGCATAAATTGCATCTCGTGGGAGGAAATAGAAATGTCCAAGCATGTACAAAATGTCCTCAAGTTGTTAGGGATGCAATGAGAGAGTTTATGCTCAATAAGAAGCAAAGAAAGGAGGAGGTAAGTTCAACGGCGACAATGGGTGTTCCTTCAAACTTTGATGACGAAGATGATGATGGTATGGATTTCCCGGAGGTGGCGGGAAATCCGGTTATGGGATCTAGTTTAGGATCTTCTAACAAATCAACTAAAGGTCCTATGGATTTGTATTTTAATAAAAAGGAACACCAAAGTTTGAAAAGGGCAAAAGGCGGCGAGCAAGTAACATTGGAGGCATGTAAGAAGGAGTTGAGGGAAAGGGCTATGGTGCAATTTTCACGGTGGATGTACGAGGCCGGATTACCATTTAATTGTGTTCAATACACTAAAAGCTTACAAGGCTTTATTGAGTGTGTTGCACAACATGGACCGGGAATGAAGCCACCTTCCTATCATGAAGTTAGAGTGCCATATCTTAAGAAAGAGGTTGAGCATGTTAAGGAGTTGTTCAAGTCACATCAGGAGACATGCGATGTATATGGTTGTTCTTTGATGATGGACAAGTAGACAGATAGGAGAGGTCGTGCATTTATAAATATCCTAGTTAATTGTTCACTTGGATCGTATTTTCTCCAGTCGGTAGATGTTAGCACGAACATGGTGGATGCTAAGAAAATGCTTGAGCTCTTTGAAACTTTTGTCAATCAAGTGGGGAAGGACAAAGTTGTGCAAGTCATATCTGACAATGCTTCAGAGAATGTGAGAGCTGGTATGTTAAAAATATTTGGTTTTTTTTTTTTTATATAAGAATTTAAGATTTGTAAATTTTAAATTTTTAACCTATTAATTCTTTACATAATTTAGGCAAGGATTTAATGGAGTTGTACCCGACATTGTACTGGACGCCTTGCGCTGCCCATTGCATCAATTTAATGTTTAAAGACATCTTTGAAATTCGTCATTTTTCAGTGGCGTACAAGCGGGCTTTGAAATTATCGGTGTATATCCATTCAAAGACAAAGCTTTTGAATTGGTTGAGGAAGTATACTAGGAAGCGTGACTTGGTCAAGTTTGCTAAGACTCGGTTTGCTACAGCATTCTTGACATTCAAGAGGCTTCACGAGCAGAAAAACAATTTGAGAAAATTGTTCAACTCAGAAGAATTCCCCACTAGCTCTTACTTCAAAGAAGAGGCAGGAAAAGAGTGTTCTAGAATTGTGCAAATGCCAAGCTTTTGGAATACAATTCTAGAAGCACTTAAAATAGGCGGTCCATTGATTAGCACTCTTCGATTAGTTGATGGGGATGTTAAGCCATCAATGGGATATATTTATCCTGCGATGGAGATCACAAAGAAAGCAATTGAAAAAGCTTTCGACAACAACACAAGCAAGTACAAGAAGGTATTTGAGATCATAGACAGAAGGTGGACTTCCCAACTTCGTCAACCATTGCATGCAGGTGCGTATTACCTGAATCCAGATTACTTCCGGTATAGGAGTGAGCAAAAGGTTTCTCCTTCAATTCATTCGCCAGAAGTTGTTGCTGGCTTTTATTCTTGTTTGGAGAGGTTGGTTCCAGATCAAGATCTGCAGGAAAAAATTACCGAGGAAGTATCTATGTGGGAAGTTGGCGAGGGTTTATTTGGCTTGCCAGTTGCAAAGAAGCAACGTGGTTCTAGAACTCCAGGTTCTTACTTCTTAAACGATTAACGATTTAACTTACAATTTTTATTTATAATCAAATTTTGAATAATTTTCAAATTTTACAGTTAATTGGTGGACTTCTTTTGGGGGTTCAACTCCCAATTTGAAAGAATTCGCAATTAAGCTTCTTAGTCTCACAACTAGTGCGTCCGGATGTGAACGGAATTGGAGTGTCTTTGAGCATGTAAGTTAGTCAATTTAGAAGTAATTAGCAATTATAACATATTCATGTACTAATTCATTTTAAATATTCCAGTTGCATTCAAAAAGGAGGAGTCGCCTTGAACACAATCGCCTTAATGATTTAGTTTTCATCAAGTATAATAGGGCATTGAGGCGACGATGGGAAATGCGGGATACCATTGATCCAATTTGTTTAGATCAAATTGATTTTGCCAATGAATGGTTGACAGGTATCCCGGAGGATGCAAATGAGGAGTTGGTGTTTGGTGATGGGGATAGCTTGACTTGGGGTGAAATTGCTAAATATTCAAGTGCAAATGAAACTCCTTATTCTCTTAGGCGTGCTTCAAAAGGAAAAGAAAAGGTTGGGAGTTCAACTTCAAGGTCTAAGGGAAAGGAAAAAGTGAATGAAGATGAAGATGAGGAAGATGAGGAAGAAGCATGTGAGGAAGATGGATTTATGGAATTTGACAATTTGGATTTGTGTGAAGAAGAAGATGAGTTTGATATGGATGATTGAATGACTTTGAGTCTATGAATGATTGTGTATTTGTGTTGTGACTTTATGATGTTGTGTTGTTATGATGTTTTGACTTTATGATATTTGTATTATTATGATGTTGTGAGTTGTGACTTTATCACTTTAGGAGTTATTTTGGATGATCTTTTGCATAATTATTTGAAGTTTTTGACTATATATATGTATAATTTATATATATTTAAAGCGTCGCTTTTTGTGAAAAAGCGACGCTTCGCTTTGCGCTTTCGCTTTAAAGCAAAGCTCGGGCTTGTCGCTTTAGTGCGCTTTTTCGCTTTAAAAAGTTTGATTGCATGTGATATATCTCTTTGATTCTACGTAACACTTGGTTGTTTAAATTATTCCGTTGCGCATCTAAGTTTCATATCTTGTTACTTAGAGTTGAAATTACCAAAGTGTTATTAATTGTGAAAAAGTTTAAAAAGTCTATTCACCCCCCTCTAGACTTTTTACCACCCTATCGGGACCAACAATTGGTATCAGAGCAGTTGTCTATTTGAGTCAATTTTGGCTGCTAGACATATCTCAAAAAATCAAGATGATGAAAAGAGACATGGCTCTTGCCCAAAATTTATTATTTTCTCTTGAAAATTTCGATGATTGGAAAATTCGCATGCAGGTACATTTACATGCACTACATGATGAAATGTGGGAAGTAATCACTAATGGTCCAATTGAAATCTTGCAAGTGATCACTGCTTCTGTACAAACAAGTGATACTCCACAGTATGTTTCAAAGCCTAAAGTGGAATGGACTCGTGAAGATAGAACACAAAATAACTTGGATAATATTGCCAAAGATATTTTGTTCAAATCTATCGACGATACGATATTTCCAAAGGTCCGAAAATGCCAATCCGCAAAAGAAGTTTGGGAGACACTCATCCAAATTGGTGAAGGAGACGAACAGGAAAAGGATAATAAACTCACCATAGCATTAAAGAAATTTGAGGATTTCAAAATGCTAAGTGGCGAGAATATTACCGACATGGAAACAAGATTTGCCAAAATCTTGGGAGAAATTAATGATCTTGGAAAAGACATTAATCAAAAGGAAATCTCACTCAAAATCCTACGTGGTTTACCGTCAAGTTGGGACATGAAAGTCACTACCATGCGTGATCGTAGAGATCTAAAGACTCTATCAACTGATAAGCTTTTTAGTGATCTAAAAGCTTATGAGTTTGAAATGAAGTCAAGGACGGAGGAAGAACGCAAAGAAAAGAACAACGCACTAGTTGCCGAACAACCGTCCACGTCAAGGTCAGTAGATAATAGTGAATTATTAAATAACGAAAACTTTGCTTTGTTTGTCAGGAAATTCAAGAGGTTTTTGAGGAAAAACAATCATAAAAGTTTTCCTAAAGCAAGCACATCACGAAGGCATAAAAAGGAACCCATGGAGGACAATTCAAATTTATGCTACAACTGTAGAAAACCTGGACACTTTATGGCCGAATGTCCTTATCCCAAGGTAAGCAAAAATCAACCTAACATCGTGTAGGAGGAAACCAAAGTCAAGGATAGGAGATTCAACAAGAAAGACAAAAGAAAAGCTCTTATTAGTGACCCACTAGAAATAAGTGAGTCTGAGGAATCTTCTAGCAACGAAAGTGACAGTTCTACAGATGATAATGCACTATTTGGAATGAGCATGTCAAGCAATTCAAATAGTCAAGATTTATGTCTTATGGCACACGAAACAGATGATGGTGAGGTAACTTCTAAATCCTTTGATTCTGTAAGTTCATCTTTTTCTAAAGAGTCTATCTTTCATATGATGAAGGATTGTCAAACCATGATGGACACTTACTCGCAAATCAAGGAGCGCAATAATTTACTGATTCTTGAAAAAGATTAACTAAATGAAAATTTGCAAAATGCTCCATCTGAAATACGAGACTTGAAAGTCGAAAATATTCGACTTCAAGAAGAGTGTAAATCAAGGGAAGTGAGAGAACACAACCTAAGGGAAGTTATAGAAACGTTTACTCATTCATCCAAAATAATGGATAAAATGGTAAATATGCAAAAATCCTCAGGAGATAAAACCGGACTTGGTTATGATCCATCGTGTTCTCAAGCCTCTGAAAAATTGACCAATTCTACTACTGCTTTAAATAATAAAGTCCAAGTAGTAAAATTTGTAAAAGGTCAAGATAGCACAATGAGACAAGGAATTGGTTATCAAGCTAATGCCAAAAATGTTACTGCAAGGCCGAAGCCTCAAAGAAAATTCAATTCGCCAAAGCAGTCAAATAATGGGCAAAAGTTTGTTCCTAAATGGAAACATACCAATGAGTCAAGTGCACAAAGTCCTCATAGGAGAACAGGAAGAACTCCAAGGATTGGGGCAGGGAGACTTTATCCCTCTGAAGAAGATTGGTTTGATGATATTAAACCATGGACTAAGTCCAGATTTAATGTCTTTCATAAGCTCAAACAAATCTCTTCCCAAGTGCCAAAAGATCGAGTCAATTTTCAAAATCCGGCACCAAAACCTTTTTCGAAAATTAAGTATGATTATAATGTTTTCAATGGTTACGAATCACCTAATCTTGGATCAATAAGAACTAGGTGGATTTGGGTACCAAAAAAGACTAACACTCAAGGACCCAAGTTAAGTTGGGTACCTAAAAATGCGTAATCTGTTTGCAGGAAATTTGGTACTTCGATAGTGGATGCTCACGACACATGACTGGAAATAAATCTAGTCTTGTGGAATTTAAATATATCGAAGGACCAAAAGTTGTGTTTGGAGGAAATGATCGATATGGCACAACCAAAGGAATAGGAACAGTATCCCGCAATGGTCTAAAAATAGAAGACGTATCCTATGTTGAAGGATTAAAGTTCAACTTGCTGAGCACAAGTCAATTTTGCGATAAATGCTATCTTGTAGAGTTTTTCAAAGACAAGTGTCAAGTGAAGAACGGATCCAAAGGCGAGATTGTTCTAGAAGGAATTAGAAAGAAAAATATGTATGTTGTAGACTGGAACACAACCAAAGACTCTGTGTGTCTTGTAGCAAACAACTCAAGCAATGTGGGTTCGGAATGGCACAAAAAGTTGAGTCATCTCAACTTCAAAACCATTAACAAGCTCATGACGAGAAATCTTGTCAAAGGACTACCCAACATCACTTACAGAAAGGATCAGATTTGCGATGCATGTTAAAAGGGAAAGCAAATCAAATCATCCTTCAAGACAAAAACACACGAATCAAGTCAAAGACCTCTTAGTCTACTACATATGGATCTATTTGGTCCTGTGGAGCCAGTAAGTATGAGTGGTAAGAAATATACTCTTGTTGTTGTTGATGATTTTTCTAGGCACAGATGGACGATATTTCTCGGGAAGAAAAATGAAGTAGAGAAGAAGCTACCAGAACTTCTCAAACAACTTCAAAATGAAAAGGAAGCCAACATTGTCAAAATTCGTACCGATAGAGGAACAGAGTTTGTGAATAGCGTAGTTCAAAATTACTGCAATACTCAAGGAATTATGCATCAACTATCAGCTACAAGAACTCCACAACAAAACGGAGTTGCCGAAAGGAGGAATCGTACGCTTAAAGAAGCTGCACGAGTAATGATAGCTGCAGCCGAGCTACCTAAACGCTTTTGGGCCGAAGCAATCAATACTGCTTGCTATACCCAAAACAGAAGTCTAATCTACAAGCTGCACGACAAGACACCATATGAATTGTGGAAAGGGAGAAAACCTAACCTTAGTTATTTTCATTCATTTGGTTGCAAATGTTTTGTTCTTAATAATGGTAAAAAATATCTAAAAACGTTTGATGAACGTGCAGATGAAGCAATATTCTTAGGATATTCTTCCACCAGCAGAGCATTCAGAGTATTAAATAAATCAACAATGGCGGTTGAAGAATCCATTCATGTCGCATTTGATGAGTTCTCGAAGAACAAGGAACATCCGACAGTTGGCATCAATAATGAAAATAATACTAATAAAATTTCTGAAGATATTTTGCAAGGAAATAGTAATCTAAACTGCTCCGGAACAGAAACCGATGTGGAAGATGATATAAGGGAAGAAGTAAGGGAATGTGTTGGGGTTGGAGTTGGAACTAACACTACAAAAAAACGCGAAAATAGTGATGGATTTAGCGACGGAATCATTCTGTTGCTAATTTAGTGACGGAATAGCGACAACTTAGCACAGATTTTCATTTTTTTACTAAATAGACATTTAGCGACGGATTTGCAATCGATTTTGCGACGGAATATTTCCGTCGTTAAATACGTAGCTAATTTTAGCGGTAAATTTTTGCGCAAAAATTAGAGACAAATTAGCGACGGATTTGAGACAAAATTTTCGCGGGCTAATTTCATAATTTTAATTGCTACAAATTAGTGACGGATATATTAATCCGTCGCTATATTTTCAAGTTTGATTTGATTGTGTTTATATTTTAGCAACAGATTTTTAAATCCGTCGCTACATTATATAGCAAGATTTTTTTTAAACACTCTAGCAACGGATTATCTATTCCATCGCTAAGTTTGCAAACCGAATTTTTAATATTTTAACGACGGATTCTTAAATCCGTCACTAAACTTATGAAGCTTGTTTTTTTAAACACTATAGCGACGGATTTGAGCATCCGTCGCCATATTTACAAACGAGATTTCTTAATAATGTAATCAGAATATTTAACTCTAACGACGGGTCCTAAAATCCGTCGTTAAGGTAGACAAATTAAAGGGAAAATCGCACTTTTGGTCCCTCAATTGTTCCCAGATATGCAATGTAGTCCCTCATTGTCAATTTTGCAAAATTAGTCCCTCAATTGTTTCAATTGTAGCCAATGTACTCCTCCGGTCAAATTTTTCACTAACTAGTGTTAAAACTATGGACAATTTTGTAATTTCGCAACCCATCACTTTTACCCCTAATTTTTTCCTTCACCCGAATTGACCTATGCTAAGTGAACGAGTGCTTCCGGCACATATCCAAGCACTCTCCCAGCCGGAAAGCTCATGTGTCGCCGGCGAACCACCGGGATCCATAGACCCAGAACCACCTACCAGGAAATCACCGCTGGAAGTGGAAAGCAAAGTAAGAACAAATCAAGAATGGTTAGGAGGAAAATTGTGTCGGTGGGCATGGAGAAAACATGGCCGGGGATATCCAAACGAGTAATTTGTGTGGACTGGGAAGGGGGCTGTAGTAGGGTCTGGAAAATTAATTCTGTTTTCCAGGAAATCTCAGGAGGGAAGCATCATTTTATTTTTGTTACAATTAAAGTGATGATGAGTGAGGCTTGGCTGTTTTGAGGTAGAAGCATGGTATAAATCTGCAGGCTGGTCTGTTTCTGGAACCTTGCAGTTTGAATGCTGGAGTTTGGTTTGCGTCTGGATGGAGAAATGAAGCTTCTGGAATGGTGTTTTTGGCTTATGATGGCCGAAGGAAATCTAGAGTATGTTGGGCATTATTTTGGGTTGATCCCACTTTGGGAAATGAAGCCTGGACAGTAGTAGCTCCAAACTATTTTCAGGGAGGGGCTGCTACTGCTTGAATGTGTTCCAGAAAAAAAGGAGGGGGGGGGTCCATGTAGCTTGGTGGACTAATGGCTACTGAATTTGAGTTCTGGTTGTTCTGGTCCAGTACCTGCGTATGTATTATGATAATCAGGTATTTGTTTTCAATGCACCGAAAACAATCAGCAAAAACCATATAAAGGAGTGTTACATATCAGGAGGAGAAGTGGTAAGCAGATATACCCAAGTTGACATGATATCATCGTCAACTTTGACATAAAACTCAGCATCCCATTTCGCAACAGCAGTGGAGAAGAAACATTTTCTCTTTGCAAACAACTCATGATACCCTTCTATGTGGTTCTACAAAATGTCGTCATCAATGAGAAGGAGCTTGAGTACAAACACAGATCAAGTTTTGGATTTTACTTACAAGTCTGAGAATGTTCGTTGTGTTGAGCATCTTTCATGTCAATTGCGCTATCTAAAATGCTATTGGAGAACTGCAAAACAACACGAAAATTGTTTTAGCTTGAGACCACCATCTTGACGACCACACAACAGTACATATCACAGACAAACCAATATGACCGGAAAAGAGCATGGATCATCAGAGAGTAATGCTGGACCCTGAGGCCACCATTCACCATCCCCAACTACGTCCTAACTCCAGACGCCATTTGGATTTAAGCAGTCCAAAAGGGGGAGTCAATAGGCACGCCAGAGGTAATCCATTCGCTAGAGAGTCAATTTAACACCAGAAAATCTCACACAAAAAACCAACAGCAAAAGAACACCACCAACATGAAAAAATGGACGTAAAAACGTCCAACCTTCATGACAACCAAAGAAGTTTCAGGAAATCTTTACCACCAGTCAGCACTCAGCAATAGCCTGACCGGAGGTGTAAAACAGGGGAGCGAAATCTTCGAAAACAGTCAAGAAATCTTCCATCGGCCGGAGCCGGATTTGGTGGCCGCCGGAGCAAACATCAACAGATAACGGATTAAAATCATTCGTAGACATCAGTCTTCTTGTTCGGTGGAGACGCCGTCGTGCCGGAGGTGAGCCCTTCTCGTTGGCCGGTGACACATGAGCTTTCTGGCTGAGAGAGTGCCGTGAAGTACTAGGTCTACTTTGCGTAGGTCAATTCAGAAGAAAGAAGAAATTAGGGGTAAAAGTGATGGGTTGCGAAATTACAAAATTGTCCATAGTTTTAACACTAGTTAGTGAAAAATCTGACCGGAGGATTACATTGGCTACAATTGAAACAATTGAGGGACTAATTTTGCAAAATTGACAATGAGGGACTACATTGCATATCTGGGAACAATTGAGGGACCAAAAGTGCGATTTTCCCCAAATTAAATGATGAAGCAATTATAAACGCTGCCCTAACCCTAAACAGAATCAATCTTAAAATCATCTCAGTAGTCTCGGACCGCCCACTGCTGCGGTGCTATTTTCCTCCGCCCACTGTCGTCAGCTCTGCCTCCACCGCCCACCGTCGTTTCCTCTGACGCATCTCTCTGCCGGTATGTATTTGTTTCTTTTACTGCTAGAGTCCCCGTCCTTTACCCGCGTTTCTTTTGCTGGTATGTATTTGTTGTTCACTCTAGGCTTCGATCATCGCACAAGTAGGTCACTGTACATGAATTTGATTCGTATCTAATATCAATATCCATATATATTTTAATTTTGTGGGTTGATGTAAAATTATTTACAGTGTTTTGGAGGCGGTAGATTCAATTAGTGACTAACCCCAATTGCTTAGATATCTGCACAGAACTTGATTTGCTTAGATTGCTTAGGCGGTAGTTCCTTTTTGACAAAACTATGAAATGTGTGTTTTGGCGACTTAGATAACCACATGAACTGTATGAGTGGTTTTTCAAGAAATTCAGATTTGGGGGAATAAAGTGAGTGATTTTTCATGATGATTTGGGGGATAAATATTGTAATCATTTATGTGTTATTCAATTATGTATATAATGGTATACATTAAAAATGATGCTGTTTTTGAACTAAATACCTAAATTAAGATCGAATAAGGCTATTATTCTTATATATATTTATGAGTCATTATATTATAGACTAAAGTTAAAAAAGATTCAAAACTTTACGTGTTCTATAATATGATGTTATTATTTTTTTATGATTGATTAACAATATGATGTAGATTGGATTTATATTTGTTTCTATTTCTTATTCCCTAGAGACATATGATAAGAAAATTCTTTAAACAATAATATTAATCTCATGTATATCTGTTATCCTTGTTTTATGTAATCAACTTATAAAAAGTTTTGTTTGAAAATTGAAAGTCAATGTTATGTAGTTGAAATGACATAAAATATCTACAACTTTATTGAATTTTTTTTGGATATATGTAAAATATAGGTTTATCTGTCAATATTTATAAGTTCCAACCTTGCATTTACAGAATGTACGTAGTGAGATGATGACCTTGCACTTGGTCTTTATCTTTAATTATCTGATTATCTTTATCTGATATTATTAAACCTACAAACCTGGCAGTGATCTCAATTAGATGTAGTCTATAATTTATAGTTGATGTTTTTCTCTTTTAACATGCACTTCTAGTTGCTGCTGCTTGTTAAAATGAAATAAAATTAATGCCATCATGTTTAGCTGTTTGTTGTGTTCTCACTTTGCAGAAACAAATATCATACCCTTTGTGTTTCCTAAAAAGATGCTGAATAAATGAGAACTGATATCTTGTCCCCATAGATTATTTTTACTTATCACTCAATAGTAACACATTTGATATAATAGTTGGAGGAACTTGGTGACATGGCAAAGTAAAAAGCAAGAGGTGGTAGATTGCAGCAGTGCAGCTCAACTACAGGCTCAAATGCAGGCTCAACTACAAACTGAAATAACTCAAATGCATGCTCAAATGCAAGCTCAGATTACAAGTGTGATGGATGAGTTGTGTTGAAACGGTATGCTATCAACTTCTATGCCACGACGTCCAACTACTCAAGCTGAACATTATGCTAATTCAAATGCTAAAAATATAGGAGACGATTAGATTATATTTATTAATATTTTTTGGTACTATTTCTAACAATGTAATATTGCACAGTGCTACACTTTTGTTATTGATATTGAGTTTGAATGTTTTAATATAATATATTTTATAATTATATTATTGAAGTACTATATTATAGGTTTAATGTAGGTATGTGATATTAATTAGCGGGTAGTTTTTTTTTAAAAAATTTTTAAATTTTTAAATTTTAACATACAACAGATAAATATTGTAAGTGAATATTAAACCCGCTAATTTGCAAGCGAATAATGACGAACGATAGTGACGTATAGTCACGAAATTTGCAAGCAAATAGCGACGGACGATAGCTACGAAAAATTATGATGCTATATTTAGCGACGGAAAAGTCCGTCGCTATTCGCTTGCAAATTTCGTCACCAGATCGTCGTGGTAGAAAATTAACAACGGATTTTTTGTTGGTTTAGCGATGGAATTTCCGTCGCTAGATTTAGCGACGGAATATTCCGTTGTTATTCTCTCGCAAATTATGTCATTAAATCGTCGCCGAGAGAAAAATAGCGACGGATTGTATTGATTTAGCGTCGGAAATTTCCGTCGCTAAAGTTAGCTAGGAAATAAATTGCGTCGCAAAGCTCTAGCGACGCGACTTTTAGCTACGGACCGTTTCCGTCGCTAATCCGTCGCTAAAGTGATTAGCGACGGATTTTTCCCTATTTAGCGATGGAATCTGTCCGTCGCTATTTTCGTGTTTTTTTGTTGTGTAATAGTGAGGATCAACAAATAGATCAAACTGCAAATCCAAACCCTTCCACTTCACACGAACCCTCTACTTCTCAAAGCAACTTTCAACCGGATTTGAAGTGGCTAAGAAATCATCCACTAGATCAAATCATTGGAGATATTCATGATGGGGTGAGAACTAGATCCGCATTACAAGAAACCCTATTTTCATGTTTTCTTTCTCAGGTTGAACTGAAGGACATAGATGGAATCGTTGTTAGGAATAAAGCAAGGCTAGTCGCAAAGGGCTACTCACAAGAAGAATGAATAGATTTTGATGAGACATTTGCCCCAGTTGCAAGATTGGAAGCAATAAGAATTTTTCTAGCCTTTGCAGCTTACAAGAATTTTACAGTCTATCAAATGGACGTAAAAAGTGCATTCTTAAATGACCTACTCAAAGAAGAAGTATATGTTGAGCAACCCCCAGGTTTCGAGGTAAAAGGTAATGTTGAAAAGGTCTATAAACTAAAGAAGGCATTATATGGGTTAAAACAAGCACCGAGAGCTTGGTATGACACCTTATCAATGTTCTTAATTAGTTGTGGGTTTACCAAAGGCCTTGTTGACAAAACCTTTTTTTTTTTTTTTTTTTGAAAGTACAAAACTGGTCATAGAGGTGAAACTTTGGAATAATGACCAGGGATCGAGTCTCACTAGCGGCAGTGTGGGAGCAACCTCTCAAAGTGAGGGGGGCTCCTTGTGTGCAATGAGCACCGGTCTAGCCTGTCTGGCCTCTACGGTACATGTTCAGTTGAGTCTGTTGGGTCGGGGTGTGGAATAATGAACAAAACCTTATTTAAAATTCAAGAAAATGATCATATATTATTTAGTACAAATTTATGTTGATGATATCATTTTTGGAAGTACTAATAAATTACTATGTGAGAAATTTTCTAAGCTCATGCAGAACAAGTTTGAAATGAGCATGATGGGAGAGCTAAACTACTTCCTTGGACTGCAAGTAAAACAACTGAAGGAAGGAATACTCATAAATCAGGCCAAATACACCAAAGATCTTATTAAAAGATTCGGTCAAGAAGGAAAGAGTTCAGTGAAAATTCCAATGAGCACATCAGTCAAATTAGACAAAGACGATGAAGGCAAAGATGTTGACGAGACGCAATATCGAGGAATGATTGGATCTTTATTATATCTCACTGCGAGTAGACCCGATATATCTTACTCAGTGGGTGTATGTGCAAGATTCCAATCTAAGCCAAAAGAAAGCCATCTACTTGCCGTCAAGAAGATTATCCGATATCTTAAAGGAACCATTAATGTTGGATTATGGTATCCTAAAGAAGGAAATTTTTAACTAACCGGTTTTTCAGATGCAGATTTTGCAAGTTGCAAAATTGATAGAAAAAGTACCTCAGGAACGTGCCAGTTCTTAGGGAGAAGGTTAGTTTCATGGTTTAGCAAGAAGCAAAACTCCATTGCAACAAGCACAGCCGAAGCTGAATATATCGCTGCAGGGAGTTGTTGCGCACAGATTCTATGGATGAAGCAACAATTAAAAGATTATGGAGTCAACTGCAATGAAGTCAGGGCCGGTCCTGGCCATGCCGGCCCGGCGCGACCGCACAGGGCCCCCAATTTTCGGGGGCCCAATTTTTTTTTAAAAAAATATTATAGATATAATCTATTTTTTTTTAATACTTGATAATTTTTGAATTCATAGATTGGTCTTAATTGTAATTGAAAATAAAACTTTAAAATGAATTAACATTGAAATTTTGGTGAATAATTTTGTATTTAAATATGAACGAAAAATGGCACGATTAAATTAACTTTTGAATTGTATTATTTCTTTGTTAAAATTTTATGCCTTATATTTGGACAAAAAAAATTTAATTACATTTTTATTTTTGTTATAGAATACAAAAACTTGGAGTTCAAATGAATTTGAACTCAATTACATAGAGATTTTCTAGATCTCTAAACATCTATTTTGCAATTTAGGTTTTTGGGGATTATGTTCCTTACATTTATAAATAGAAATCTCTGTCATTATAGCGAAATTTAAGTATTAAAAAAAATCTTTTTCCCTATGTTTTTATCTATCTATTATTATCTTTGTCTATTTACTATATTATATTTAGATTGCATCTCGTAATAAAAACAATGAAGGTCCAAATTAAATAATTAAACAGGGCCCCTATATTTAATGGAACGGCCCTGAATGAAGTTAGTATTTTCTGTGATAATACTAGCGCCATAGCAATTTCTCAAAACCCAATACTTCATTCAAGGACAAAGCACATTGATGTCCGACGCCATTTTATACGAGATCATGTTGAGAAGAAAGACATCAAAATCGATCACGTACCAACAAAAAATCAACTAGCAGATATTCTGACAAAGCCTTTGTGTGAATCACGATTTATCACTCTAAGGCATGAGTTGGGCATGATTGAAATGAGCTAAGTATCACGTTCTCTATCCTTAAGCTCAATTTATTTAAATTTAATTTTGGTTATTATGTTTATTTTATTTGTCACGTACCTATATGTGTTAATTGCATAATTATTTGTGTTAATTGTGTTTTGCATGTTATGTGATTTTGTGTAAATTAAAATGCAATTTTTTTTATTATTAAAAAAAATTATAAAAATTCGTGTCTTATAATCCTTAAAGTTTGATGTTATCTTGTGCATGTAATTAAACCAAAGTTTGTACGTGTCTAATGTGTATTTTTTACAAAATTTTTACCCTACTCACTAGCATAGCCATCTGTAAAGTCATAGAGTTTTTACCTGGCACATAAAAATTTACCTTGGAAAAGGATTTGTCTTGTTTGCATAACACATGTACATAGTGTCAGAGAATGAAATTTATTGTGCATCTACCCCAATGAATTTGGTTGAACTAATCATTATCTCTTTTTGACAAAATATTTTTGCATGTATCTTTTATGCATGTATCTAATTCATCTGAGATATCCTTGAGCTGAACATTTTCCATACTCAATAATTTGAACAAATGGTATCAGATAATTATTATTTTGATCAGTTTGAGTTTTGGACAAAAGTTCGAATTAATGACAGTTTGAATGTAACCAAATTTTCTGGGAGGAAGTCCGAATTGTTCAAATGGGAATTTTGTAAACTTGTTGAAGTTCTTGCCAAGTGTGTATTGTGTAAATTAGGTGGATTTGATAAATCTACATTACAAATAGCAAGTATGATGCATGTTGTGGTTCATGGAAAGAAGTTGGATTGGATCAAGGTAATTTTCAACCGATTGGTCACAATGGTGAATAAAGAAGACAAGCCTAGTTATGGTCTCATGATTGGTGAACTCTTAAGGAGGAAAGGCATCCAAATGAAAGATAGAAAGTCAATTCTTTCTAGCAAGTACTTATTTCGAGTTAATGTCAAAAGAGAAAGAGTTGAGGAACATGAAAGTGAAGAAGAACAAATGGATGATGACATTCCTTTGAGTCGTGTGTTTAGAAAGAAAAGAACACCAAGAGTTGAGATTAGAGATGAAGATGTGGCTGCTGGAGATGATACAGTTGCTGTTGAGGAACAGAATGAGGTCTTGGACACTTCTAACACCATCCGGGCAGATGAAAATGAAGAAATCCAAGAAGAAGAAGCAGGGGATAACACAGGGGATGACCAGAGAGACAACACAGGGGATGACATTATGGCTGATTTGGATACTAACCTTGTGGCATATTTGAACACTGATTTTATGGTGTATGATGAACCAGTTCTACATGCTGATTTAGGGGCTGATCCAGAGGCCAAGGAAAGAGAACAACAAGAAGATGTTGAGTTGGACAACCAAGCAGAGGAAGATAAGTCCGAAAAGATGATGATGAGCATATTGTTGTTGACATTTTGGATGAACATTCGAATGAAGATGAAGAAATCAACAAAAGTGACAAAGAAAAAGGTTCTAATGTTGAGGTGATCAAGGCCTTGAAGGAACTAAAGAAGGCCATTGAAGCACATGCTGAAGATTCTAACCCGACAATTGTTGAGTTTTTGAATTCTTTTGTGGACAGGTTAACTATAGCCCTTGAGGAGGAAAGAAGTGCTCAAGTCAATCTTGAAAAGTCTCACCATGCCGAGAATATGATGCACAAAATTAGGCATGAGAAGTTACTTTTCAAAGTGTGCGTGAAGGTTGAGGATCTACGAAAAACAATTGAAAAGATTGACACACATGGAGATGATATTCGAATGATCAAGAAGGAGTTATCCATAATTAAGGATTTTCTCCAAGGAATGGCTAGCACGACTTTGCGTACCGACTCGGTGGTCAAGGAAATTGTGACCTTATCCAAGAAGGGCACTGATATGGTAAAGATGATTTTTGATGACACCAAAAAGGGGGAAAGGGAACAACCCTCTCATTTTGGTGGTGGATTTGGACATGGTGGACAAGGCTCGAGCAGTTCGAGCCGTGCATACCTTCAGGGGGGAAGGAAGTTCACCGAATGAAGATATCATTGCATCATTTGCCGCACTCGTACCGAATGTGGACGAACTAAAGGAAGGAAGGAGCATTTTCGAATGTGCCAAGTGGTACACTAGAAATGTTTTTCCAACAAGCAAGGGAGATGTACGTGGAGCTTTTTCATGCTATCTCAAAGGGCAAGTGAAGCAATTATATTATATCATGCTAATTGCAAAGGTAATTTTATTAAGCTAAGAGCTAGAGTAAATAGCATGATAGGACCGTGAAGATGCTTAAGATTTCAGTACATTTTGCTAAGTTTGTAATATGGCTTGTTGAATTTGATGCAATTAATCTATCTAGTCATATTTTATTTAGCTTTATGCTTTTTAATTTTTAGACACATGTTTAGCTTTGTAAAATGCAATTTGATGGAAGAAAACAAGTTAACAAAAGAAATTAAAATTAATCCTCAAAAATTGCAACATTTTTACGTGTCTAAAAGTAAAAAGTCCTTAGGTCCAAATTTTGTTAAACTCGTCAAATTGGCTAGTCAAAATAAAATAAAAGAAAGAAAAATAAAAGATTATAGTTTTTGACTGGACTAAGCCAAAATGTTCGGGTATAGGTTTTGGCATCATCAAAAAAGGGGAATTTGTTAGGAATAAAATGTAATAGTTTTGATGAGCCAAATTTGTATTTTTAGAACCCCCTATTTTATTTTGAGTCTAAGTTGTCTATTAGTCTAAGTCCCAAGTCAAGCCATAAAGTCTACGAATTCTTAGCAAAATATACTTATCCAGAATGTTACTATTTGAGAATTATTTATCTTTGAAAACACCAAAGGATCAAGTGGTGAAGTGGATAAGGAATAAGGTGACTAAAGTCAGAGGTCATGGGTTTGAAATTTAATCTCTACATTTTTGAGTAAGATATATAGAAGGGGACGACGAAGGAGCTGATAGGGGACAACCAAGAAGCAACTCGGATTAATTTATGAATTAATCTAAAATGCTACTAAAGCCATTCTGGGAATAAAGATTAAATCCAGAATTATTAACCAATGAGTTAATATGGTGTAATGGCAAAAGTATAAGAGGTATATGTTGTTGGGCTTGTGTTTGAATCTCATTTGAAGTATATTTTTTAAAGATGACACTTGTTGAGTGCATGCTACAATGTGGACACATGTAAGGCTAAGTTGACTACAAGTTTGGAAGCTTGTGGACATGATAAGGAAGATGCACGTGAATTCTTCTACACATCTTCTTTCTCATTTAAATCTATTACTACATATCTCAAATCATTTCAGAAGAAGAAATGGACGAAGATATATTTTTTACTCAAGCAAGAATCAGCAGAAAATCTTTTGGAAGATTTCATCATTTTGAATCCGTCAAGATAAGGAAATTATTTTTCGGAGAAGATTCAGCTGATGAGCCGACATATACGACTTGGGAAGATTTGTCAGGTGAGGATTTTCAAACTCACTGTAAGAAGCCCATCTCTTGCATTAATTCACCACAATGCAAGTTGGCAATAATGTGTAGCTTATCAAAGATAAACAATCAAGATCAACTGAAGTTACAACGGTAATATAGCTTCTTCAGCTATATATACCAGAAGACTTGAAGACATGAAGTAGAGACAAGAGAGTGCAATACACGAAAAAGAGAAGGCAAGGCAATACAAAGAAGAAAATATAAGCAAAAATTTGAAATATCTAGTCTGAGCTTACACGAGAGATATTCTTCAAGTCATTAGAAGAGAAATTTGTTTTCTCTAAATCTTACCTCTACTGTGTGTAGAAAGAGGGTTGAGTGTAGCTTTGTGCAAGACACTACCCTATTGAGTGTAGCTTTGTGCAAGACACTCGTGAGTGTAGCTTTGTGCGAGACACTCGTGGTTGCTGAGTGTAGTTGTGTGCGACACGCTCGGTGGTGCTAAGTGTAGCTGGGTGCAAGACACTTAGTTAGTGTATGAGTATAGCTTTGTGCGAGATACTCGGGAGTATGGCTTTGTGCGACATACTCGGATTGAGTGTAGCTGTGTGCAAAACACTCGGGAAATGCTTGTGTGCACTTGATTCACTATTTGTATCTGGGTGAACGAGATAGTGAATTTCCTCCTTGGAGTGAAAGGAGAAGAGTGGACTAGGAGGATTACACCACCTCTGAACCACTATAAATTGCCTCTCTCATTTACTTACTGTTTTTATTTATTATTGCATGCATACTAACCCATTTACTATTCGTCATATTTATCTATCTCATTATTTGGGTTATGTGACTTTACAAGTGCATGCAAACACTATTCCATTTGGATTCATTCATTGATTCACACGTGATATCACACACATGTTGAGTGAACCATCTCTTTAAATATTTTGTTGTCTTGCATGTTGAATATTTCACTGACCCATCTTATATTGTGCGAATTTATTCATTTGGTTCTAGTGGTTTTCACGTATGCATGAGGGCATAAATTAGCATACTTATTATTTGAGCCATACCAAGCATAGTTATAATATTGCATGTGATATATCTCTTTGATTCTACGTAACACTTGGTTGTTTAAATTATTCCGATGCGCATCTAAGTTTCATATCTTGTTACTTAGAGTTGAAATTACCAAAGTGTTATTAATTGTGAAAAAGTTTAAAAAGTCTATTCACCCCCCATCTAGACTTTTTACCACCCTATCAGTACCAACAGTGTTTGTACGAAAGAGAAATGAAAATAATGAGGTGGTTAGATATAAAGCGAGGTTGGTGGCTCAAGGGTTTTCACAGAGACCCGGTATTGATTTTGAGCAGACATATTCTCCTGTTATTGATGACACTTCGTTCCGCTACTTAATAACACTGAGTGCAAAAATGAATTTAGATATGCAGTTAATGAACGTTGTGATCGCCTACTTATATGGATCACTAGAAGTTGATATATACATGGAAGTACCCGAAGGTACCCAAAACCCATTGTGGAAGGGTAAGAAAGATCGAAACATGTATATTGTCAAATTACAAACATCATTATATGGTTTAAAACAATATGGAAGAATGTGATTTTGTCGTCTGAGTGAATTTCTCTTAAAACAAGGATATGTGAATAACGATATTAGTCCTTTGTATTTTCATATGATTTATATAGGGGTGAGCAAAAATACCGAAAAATCGATAACCAATAATCAAAAATTTCAATTTTCGGTCGGTTATCGATTACAAGAAAAAAAAAATTGGTTATTCGGCCATTCGGTTATTTTATCGCTAATTAGCAATTGAAAACTGCAGTCACCGAATAACCGACACTATATATATATATATATATATACACTGTGTGCGTGTAAGTATGTTAATGTGTGCACGAGCTAATCCCATAAATTGTTGGCAGTGCGCCCTGTGTGCATGTAAGTATGTTAATATGAGCACAAGCTCAAGTTTGTATTTAAGGGGGTTTGTATTTGAATGCAACCCATATATATATATATATATATATATATATATATATATATATATATATATATATATATAGAGAGAGAGAGAGAGAGAGAGAGTTGCACTCGGGTGCGAACGGCTCGCCCAGGCACGAAATAGGAATGGATGTTGTCCGTCCACGTGTCCAGATCTAATGGATGAGAAACACTGATTTTTTAAAAAAACGCGGTGGCATTTTCGTAAATAATTGAACATCGAAGTGCAAGTAAAATGTATTACAAGTGCATGTAAAATGTATTATAGGTGCAAGTAAAAATTTACACTGAGCATTTAGTTGCACCTATAGTTCTAAGTAGTTGCACACATAGTTATAAGTAGTTGCACCTAGGTGTATGAATGTTTGCGAGTGGTTTTCAGGCGTATTACTACCCGCTGAACTCAGATTAATGAATGTTAACAAGGCAAAATTACATGCACTTATAGGTGAAAGTAGGTGCACCAATAGTTATAAGTAGTTGCACCTATAGTTATAAATAGTTGCACATATAGTTATAAGCACACTCAGGTGAATGAATGGTTGAGGGAAGTGAATGTTAACAAGGAAAAATTACATGCACTTATAGGTGAAAGTAGATGCACTTGTAAATGATTTTACTTGCACCTAGATGTTCAATTATTTACGAAAATGCCACCGCATTTTTTTTTAATTTATTAGATCTGGACACGTGTCGCGCGTTGATTCGTTCGCATTTCCTTCCTGAGCACTTATTCGCACCTGAGTGCGTCCCTATATATATATATATATATATATATATATATATATATATATATATATATATATATATATATATATATATATATATATATATATATATATATATAATAAAGGAAAAGACTAGTAACGTCTTTACCCTCTTTGTCTTCTGTCTCTCATCCGAAATTCCCAATCTCTTATTCTCTCAACTTATCGCGAACCCCTAGTGCAGACGTCCAGTAGTCTCTGGCCAATCGCAACTGCACCGGCCAATCGCGTAGCGCTCACCGGCGAGAAAGGAGTTGCAGCCCTCTACTCCGCCAGGTGCCAACCCTCACTTTAAGGCCGAAACCCTCTCTCATGTCTTCCCGCAGCCCTCTCGCCTAACTGCCTCACACCAATTCGAAGTCGCTAGTCGTCGCTTAGCTAGGGGTGACCGCGGTTCCGGTTCTGATTCCGCAAATGGCCAAGGTTCCGGAACCTTATAACAAGGTTCCGGTTCCGGTTCACGAACCGACGATTTCGGTTAGAACCATCGGTTCTAACCGGATTTATTTAAAAAAAAATTAAAAAATATGCTTTTTTTTTTTAATTTTTGTTCTCTTGGCGCAAAGGCCAAAGACCAAAGTTTGGTCTTTGGCCTTTGCGCCAGACTTCAAGTCTCACGTCCCACTCTGCCCACTGCCTAATGCGGCAGTGTGGCAGACGGCTGCAGCTTTTAATTTTTTTATTTTTTTTTTTCCGGTTCTGGTTCCTTAATTACAAAAACCTTAACCGGAACCTTAGCTTATTGGTTCCGGTTACGGTACGGTTAGCACAGTAATGGTTACGGTTCGAACTGGTTCGAACCGAACCGTGGTCACCCCCTACGCTCAGCGCCTCAGCCTCCCGAGTCACGCCTTCACCGCCTCACAACCCTCACCCATCTCATATTCTCATCTCAGATTCTTGGGTTATTTTCCTTATTGAAATTTTGAAATTTGAATGTGTTATCAGTTATGCACTTATGCAGATTGGCACTTGGCAGTGTTGTATTGCTAAATTCTATAACTTCTGAACTTAAACTTGAACTAGTAGTTGCCCCCGTGCGTTGCACGGCCATGATATTATGATGCAATATATAAAGATTGTTATATTGAATATATAGGACCAATAAGATTTTAGATGTAATAAATAGACAAAATATAATTTATTAGCGTTCCATAAACAAAACAATTACACATTATTAAAGATTTCTTTGTAAATTAATTTGAATTTGACATTTACTTACCAAATAAGCTTTACTACGAAAGTTTATGCGAGAAAATAGTAGAAGAATGATTTTACGTACTTTTAATTATAATCTTAATCAGGGCCGGCCCTGGGCAAGTCTGCCCAGGGCCGCCGCACAGGGCCCCCAAATTTTGGGGGCCCCTTATTTAAAAAAAAAAAAAAAAATTATACTATGTATATATATCAAGCGAAATAGCGAATCACGGAAGCATGTGAAGCCGACAAAGTCAAAAACCTATTACCCTAAGCGACTAAGCCTTTATGTAGCGTATTGCGTACGAGTATTACGGCGGAGAGTGGCGGATACACGGAGTAGACGGACAGATCACAGAAGAGACGAGAGACAATTGTGTAATACTCTAATGTCTATGACTAGCACTCTAGCAGACTAGGTAATAGGTATGTGTTTATTACTTATTAGTTTTTTTTTTTTTTTTGAAAACTTACTTATTAGTTATTACTTTTGCTGTTTTGCAGATTCAATATTATTACTTCTAGTTTCAGTAATTGAGTAGTGCTATTAGTTTGTTAATTGTTACTTGTTAGTTACTGATTAAATGATTATGCAAAAATCAAAATTAAAATTAAATTTGCCAATTTGAGAATTCTCAAATTCAGTGAATAAATTATCACATAATTTAGTTTTATTGTTTGTCCAGGCAGTACAACTTAATGAATTGACAAAATTGACGTAAAGACAACAGATTCAGCTCGTGTGCTTCTGATTATTCAATTCTTTTTTTATCATACAAACTCTAAAGTTCTTTAATTCTCTTGACATGTAATTTAAATTATGTATTGTTTTACAATTCTTCTTTATTGTGTTATTTACTTATTTACATGACTTAATAATTCTGATTTCAGAATAATATATTTAAGAATTTATTTCTTGATTAATTATTTATTTATTCATAGAGTTTCTAAATAAATTTTTATTTTTCCTTTGGATTTTATGTCTTCTAGAAAATATTCATCTGAGTTTGAGAAGCGTAAAAAGAAAAGAAGAATTGAGCAACTAACTCAATCTCAAAAGGGGGCTCTTGAAAAATTCATTACAAAAAAAAAAACTCAAATAGATGAGCAAAAAGATGATGCCAATGAAAAATTATTAGATGCTAATCTTCATATAGAAGATCAAGATGATTGTAAGATTGAAAAAAATCTAAATGATAGTGTGTACAACAATGATAGGTATCACTGTGACAATGAAAATAATAAGAATACAATCTATAAGATGATTGTGGTTTTTTGTTTAGTTTCTATGGCAGATATGGATTTGAAGTCTTGTTGCATTTGAAATTTCCCGCCCTAGTGTTTGGCAGTTAATTTTTCTTTAAAAAACCCATGTTAAAAAATGTACATAATGTTATACATGAATGTACATAATTGTATAACAAATATACATATTGTTTTTTAAAAGATAATACACATAATCTAACATAATACATAATAAACATAAACTTTTAACCTAATACACATCAACTCTTAACATAATACACAAAAATTTCCTGATTCGGATGTACATAATTGTATAAAAAAAGTGTACATAATTGTATAAAACATATACATAATTGTATGAACAAATATACATAATCACAACAACTTCCTACCGCGCTTCCCAAAACGACCTCCATTTTGGGAGGCGCGCGGCGCACAGTGCTACGTGCGTCGTGGTGTAGAGTATAACGATTGCTATTATTTATATATAAAAATTACTTAAAAAGGGGGGCCCAAATTTAAATATTGCACAGGACCCTAATTTGTAATGGAACGGCCCTGATCTTAATACAAAACATATATAACTAAAATTATTAAGAAATAATAATTTAGCTGATCTTATAGAAGTTAATCATTATTACATTAACTATAGATACATATATTTGTGAACCATGAATAAAGTATACACTATTAATATTCTGAATTTACATTATTGCCATAATAAAATTTTATTATGGTATTTATTTATATTATAAAATAATGCATTTTTAGTAAATTTAAAACTATAGTCCACAAACATAAGTAATTAGACCAATATACAACTTAAATTTGTAAGTAAAAAAAAAAAAAAAAAAAAAAAAAAAAAAAAAAAAAAAAAAAAACTGTCCAACAATATATATTTACAATCAAGCTTATATATATTATGATGTAATATATAAAAGATTGTTATATTGAAGATATAGGACCAATAAGGTTTTAGATGTAATAAATAGACAAAATATAATTTATTGACGTTCCATAAACAAAACAATTACACATTATTAAATATTTCTTTGTAAACTACATTTTGAGTCTTTGTTTAAAAGACCTCTAGATCCCCCACAACTACATTGCATTGTTAATTGTTTTATCAATTTTCTACCCATGGAAGTAAATCAAAACATATTGTTAAACGACCGAATGTTTTTCAAGAAATGTGTACTCTTTTTATCTTAGTTAAAGAACAACTGCCCTATTGTAGGAGGTGGACTATTTGTAGGTGGTAACTTGATCTTTCCATGACTGCAACATAATGCCTACTAACATTACAAAATAAGTGTCAGTCATAACGTATTTCTTGGTGATAGATAATGATGTTTGAAATACTCCAACAAAGTGAGTTTGATTTTGATTGGACTATAATTCATTAATTTGAAAGGAACTTGTAATATTTTGTTGAACTAAAATATCAATTTCTACAAATACAAATAAAATAAATGTAATTCAATTTCCCCATCAGTAGTAAATAATACATTTAAATGTAGAAATATATACATCAAAGAAGTATATAATTAACATGTGAATTAACATATACATTCTAGATATAATTTACCTTTAATACACAAATAATATACAATATCAAATATTAAAAATGTATTATAAAATTATTAATAATTACACGTCTATAATCTTATAATCATATATATAATAAAGTCATATGGCCTTGTGAGAATTAAATGGTAATAATCAACATTTAATTTTCACAAGACCATAATAATATTGTTAATTATAATAACAATAACAATAATAATTGCAATAATAATAATGATAATAATTTCCACTAACAGTTTCTAATATATATATATATATATATATATATATATATATATATATGTGTGTGTGTGTGTGTGTGTGTGTGTGTGTGTGTGTGTGTGTGTGTGTGTGTGTGTTATATATTTACTTATTTATTTATTTATTTATTTATTTATTTATATTTCAATTTCTATTGACAAATTATTGTGTGAACGATGGTCCACATAATTGTATGGATCATGAATATCAAATACATTTTTAATATATTAAAAATACATTATTTTTATATTGAAAGTACCTTACATACATATATAATGTACCCTTAGTATATTTAAAATATACTTTTTTATTGCATGCAACCCCAAAGTTCATAAGTTTGAAATTAATATATGGCATAGCTAGGCGGCCTAATATTTAAGATTGTTGATGTGCATATTGAGGACTACGAAGACAAAGATGCGTTATTCGAGGATTCATCGGATACTATCCAACAACACTATCCAACTTAATTGACGTGAAGTAGGCTTAGTAACATTAAGATTATATTCTCGAATTATTAGTTCTCATCTTTTATTGATTACACACCTAATTCGGTAGTATTTGGAAGAAAAAATCAATGTTCGAACTAAGATTGTGATTTTGGTCTTTAAATGTCAATTGTATGTTGCTACATCTAGAGTTAGAAATCTCAAAGGTCTAAAAATTTTGATCCGTAGTGACTCTAAAATTGTAATTCAATTACTATTGTAGTTTACTAAGTTCTTAAAAATTTATATTATTAAATACTATGTACTAAATTTTTAATATAGTTTAAGATTTGTAGTAATCACCCACCTTAAATATTATTTTAATTGTAATTATATTTATGTTCATAATTTTATCATAGGAATTCACACATAATAATTATTAAATAACAAAAATTTTATATATATATATGAGTAAACCTCATCTAGGGTATATTTTTATTTTTGTGCATCGCACGGAACAAATACTAGTATGAAATATACTATAAAATGATTTGCCAATAATTCAATAATTATATAATTATAATTATAATTATTATATATTATATAATTTATATAATTATATATAATTAAATAATAACCATATATATATATATATATATATATATATATATATATATATATATATATATATATATATTGGGTAGATATATATGTTATCAATGAATTATAAATGAATTTTTGGCCCAATTACTAACCCAATCTTCAAGCCCAAAACCCAACCCAATGAATGAACAAATTAAAAATAATCCAATTCTATCGTTTCCTCCACTAACACCACCGAGGCAAATTATGCTATGCGCACGTGCGCACCTTGCAAGGTGCGCACGGCGCTAAAAAGGCGTCGTTTTCCGTGAAAACGACGCTGTTTTAATTAAAAAAAAAAAATTGTTCGAAACGCCGTTAACGGCGTTAACGGCATATTCGTTATGAAATTATGAATATACAGTTATGACATTATGAATGTACAGTTATAGAATTATGAATGTATAGTTATGGAATTATGAACATAGAGCTTCGAAAATTATGAACGTTCGGTATGGAATTATGAATATACAGTATGGAATTATGAATGTACAGTTATGGAATTATGAATGTACAGTTATGAAATTATGAATGTACAGTTATGAAATTATGAACATAGAACTCTGACATTATGAACTTACAATTATGAACATAGAGCTTCGAAAATTATGAATTTACAGTTATTGAATTATGAATGTACAGTTATAGAATTATGAATGTACAGTTATGAAATTATGAACACAAAACTGTGAATATATGCTCCTATAACGAAGCGGTTTGAAATTAAATTTAAAAAAAAAAAAAAAAAAAAAAAAAAAAAAAAAAAAAAAAAAAAGAGGGAAGATAACGGTGCCTGACGGCACCGTTATCCGTGCGCATGAAGCACGCTGGGCACGAGCCCACAGCATAACTATCCCACCACCGATTCGTCTTCTCTCTATTTCGCTAGCTTTCTCTCTGGTGATGTCCGAATCGCAGTTCTACCCTTGCTGTTCTTAGTCTCTATTTTCCGTTTTGATCAGTTTCTGAGATCTGTGTTTTTCTACACCCAATCGCACATCTAAACAGTTGATCATCTGCTTCAAAATAGCAGATCGGGAACTTTTACTACTGTATTTTCGTTTACAGCATAACACGATGATCTTAATGTTAAAATAGAGTTGGCGAAATCAGAGGAAGGATGTCGACTAAGCTAAGTAACTGATCCCTATCTCTATAATGCTATATTTGTCTTAGAGTTTTGCTATCCTTGACCATATTAGGATTTTTTTGATAAATTCTTAACATGCAAGAGAGAGAACAACACCGGACAAAAAAAAAATGGATCATTAACTCATCGGGGAAAGTATTGAGCGTGGGATTCGAAATAGGGAAATTTCCAAACTGGGATACCAATCAGGGAAAGTGCCTTTCCCTTAGGCGAAATTGATGTTTTGTAATTTCGCCTAAGTGTTTGGCAACATAAACATTAACGTATTTACAAAGCTATATACCGTATTAATTTAGTAATTGTGTATAATAATACCGTGTTAACTGTATTAATTTAGTAATTATGTATAATAATGCCGTATTAATTTTGTTCTCCTGTATAATAATGTTGTGTTGTTAATTAAATATTTAAATATAAAATTGTCGTGATATTTAGTAAAAAATTTATGAGTAGACAATAATACAAGTAAAAATAATAATTAAAAGTGAAACATAGGTACAGTATAATAAAATCATCGAAACGTGTAACAGGATTATTATTATACGTCTAAAGTGTAAAGTTCACCATAGACATGGTCATTAATGAAATATTTAACCGACCATGGATAAATATTTTCAACATGACATGTACCAATGACCAACAGGAGAACACTGTTGTCCTCCAAACTGAATAAAACGACATCGTCCTCGGTTGTATTAATATTAAAATGTGTTGTTATTTCTTCCCACTGTTCTGTGAAAAAAGTTAACGATGTGTCAAAATATAGGTCTAGCTTTCATGTTGAGATCTTGATAATTAATTTCTCTACTGCAATATTTTTTTGTTTAACAACATCAATCACAATAGCTAAATTATTTGAGGAGTTTGCATCAATTATTTATTCGTCCTTCTACTAATTAACATCAAATCAACAAAATAATCGAACACCTTAATTTATTTAACGTTTATTCTGCCTTTTTTTTTTCTAAAAAAATTGTAATACGATCGTTCAAACGTAAATACGTTAATTTAAACCTATAAATACATTGTTTTATAAGTAAATACGTTGATTTTTAAGTAAATACGACGTTAATACGTAAATACTGCACAAATACGATGGTTCAACGTATTTCAGAAATAGACATGGAAATTGTCTTTCCCTTAGGCGACATACCAAAAGTACAATTTCGCCTAAGGGAAAAACAATTTCCCTCTTTTGTATCCCATGTTAGACATTTCCTTTTCAGGAAAACCATGTTCAAATTCTTCCTCACCGGCAAAATGATTGTATACATAATTTTGCTATCCCTTTACTCCGTTTATTCCTTTTTTCTGTATGTTTACTTGTATATATATATATATATATATATATATATATATATATATATATATATATATATATATATATCAATGTTTGTATTCGAACAACTTTTTTCTTACTTTATATCTCATTTTGCAAAGTTATAGTTTTTTCCTTATAAGATTCTACTTTAGTGTTCATGTGTTGGTTCCTTTCAGTTAGGGTTTTCATAATTTAATCTAAATGCTTCGTAAATACTGTATTTATTTACTCGCGGATTTTGTAGATAATAATTTGCACAATTTTAGGGTTTGGTATTAAATCCTTCTTGTTTTAATATTTTTAACATAATTTTGAACATGCAATTTCTATAATTTAATCTCTCATATCTCTCATACATATATATTTCAGTGCAGGCAAGCAGACCCTAGGGTTATACCGTACTGTAAAATAAGCAGTTGATTGAGGTGAAATTACAAATTTAAAATGCATAATTGGCTTGCCTTTGTCTGATATGATATGCTTCCTCTTGCTACCTATGATAACTGAACATTTTATTTTACTCAATAGGGTTAATTTTTCTGTTGTTGTAATTCTGTTATGCTTGATAGATGTGTTTTTATAGAGATATATACTACTTGCAATGTTTTATTTTTTTCTCCTTGAACTAACATTTTCTTTCCAAGTTGTTGGCATATGATGAAATTTAAATTCCAATGCCATAATCGTAAACTCAGAATTCGACAGTATTGATAAATACAGTCATTGGACTATTCACTACAACATGCTTGACATATGATGAAATTATAATTCTGATGCCATAGTTTTAAGCTTTATTTTCACAAATCTTTACATTTGGCATATGGTGAAAATAGTATTCTGATGCCATTCTGACACTTTAATTGGTTTGTTTTATTCAAAATGATCTTTAGATTACACTGAATGATAATTAACTAATTGCCTAAATGTAATCTGTAATTTCATAATTTTGTTTTCTAAAGTTCATTTTTATTTGTTTGCAAGTGATTAATGTATTTTTTTTTCTAATCTGGCTCTGCTTCAATACAACTTTTGGAGTTGCTGGTAGTGATAGATCAATCTGGGGAATGGGGATCAGTAATTAATGATTCCTGGATGAATTGTGTATAGATACAATCAGATTAGTGTAAATCTACTTGTTTTCCCTATTTTTCATTTTTGTTGATTTTTGGGAAAAATCTTGACTTGTTTAAATCCAAAAAATATACTCAAAGGCTTAACTTAGAAACCTACCATTTTTGTTGGGGGGTTTGATAGCTTCTGTTGTTACTTGGATACATTCCTTTTTTCTCTTAAGACCTGCATATTTAAATAGCATGTTGAATTGTAGTATTGGATTAGAAGGAGAGCAGTGATTTACTTTTACATTAGAGGCAGAAGTGCTGCTTGTATTGGTGTTATGCTGCTGGTCTATTGGAGTGCCTGATAGTTCACTCTGTACTTTCATAATTTTGTTTTCTCAAAGTTGATTTTTATTTGTTTGCTAAGTAATACGTGTATTTTTTTCAACCTCAATGCTCAACTGATTGAAAATAAAGTTTTTTTTTTTTCTTTAAAAAAAAAACATCACTTTTTTTTTGGTGAAATGAGGTTTTTTTTTTCTTTCAAAATATGAAGTGTTTTCCTGATGATGGCTGTAAATATGAATGTATTTGAGACTTTACTATTTAGAAAGTATGCAAAATACATATTTGAACTCAATAAATTAAAGTCTGTTTGAGAATAAAGCTTTTTCTTTTTTTTTTTAAAAGCCTTTATTTTTTTTGGTAGGATTCAACTTTATATTTGTTCAAAATATGAACTGTTTTAATAATGATCGCTATAAATATTAAAGTACTGGATACTTTAATATTCGTGAAGTAGGAACATACTTCAACTCAAACTTCATTTGAATTATGTTTGAAAAAGTAGCCTTTTTTAGAAAAGCTACTGTTGCACCAGTAACAGTTGGATGTAGAGTTTTGTTACAATATAACCTCACCATCTTGCTAATCATCTTCCATCACTTCCTTAGACTGAAATCCTTGTCCACATCTAATTAACTTCAAATTGTTCAGGACAGTAATTAGACAACAGAGCTGTGTAATTTTTAATCTGCATCTCCTTGTGTACTTTTTTGATAACCTAAACCATTGAAAATATATTAGAAATCCATAAGTATCCAGGAAAAAAAAAAATATAATTCTACTTTGATGTAAAATTGTAATCTTTCTCTCCTTCCATTTTTTTTTACCTAATGTGATGGCTACCATTGATTTTGAAGTTATGGGATTATTTTGTGACGACTGCTTTGCTTATAAAGTTCAAAGCAGGTTCAGATTATGATCTAATCTGTAGCCCTATTTTTAAACTTTGATGATTAAAAATCAATTTTTGAAGTATATAAAAGATTAATTTATTCATATCTAACATATTTTTTAAGTTGTGATGCTTTATTTGATTTATTATTCTTCAAATCTGCTACTTTTTGCAATCAAGTTGATTCCAATTTTCTAAGTTTGATTCTTTTGATTTTTTTTACTCATCCTTAACATTTGATTCCAAAATAGAAAATGCAAACACATAAAAAATAGAAAGAAAAATATCATAAGAAAACATATAACAAACATATTAGGCATCAGAATAGGACAAAATCCTAAGTTTGCTTTTAACAGTGTATTACCATGTATGATTCATCATCTTCACATTCTTCTATCATTTTGAAATAGGATCATTTTCTTGATGAACACCAGGTGCAGAATGATTAACTCATTCACTCAACATGGTTACTGCTTCCTTTCCATCTATTCAGAGTTTTTGCATTGCAGTAAACTAACTGGATAGATTTCACTCTATTTTACCTATAAACATGATAAAATCAAAAAGAAAAACAAAAACAAAGAAATTACATGAATATAACAGAAGATAAAAATAAACAGCTATTACCAAATCCGAGTCAGTATGCTGAGGGCCAATCATAACCAAACATTCTCTACTCTTTGCCAAGATTTTTTGTTCTTTGTTTCTAATTTGCAGGTTGGTCGAACGGGAGAGATTGTGAACTTGTGAGTGAATATTGATATGAATGGAGCTTTATATAGATGCTGAAATTTGTTTTTCAATTTTGAATATTGTCTTGGAACTATGAAGGTTGTTGGAAACGTTTCAAGACCCAAGATTACATTCAATAGATTATTTTTTCGAAGCATTTTATGTATGCGTATATCTGTATTTAGCTTTTCATTAGAAGTCTTTCATTATTAGAAGTCTAATTATTTTACTTAGTAACCGAAATAAGTAGCATTGGAAGCCGAAAAGTCATGTAAACATATTTATTTGTTATATTCTATTAGCCAATAAATCTTAAAAATTTCAATGCAATATTTTGAGTTCCAAAACGGCACAGTTTTGTTTGGGCGGGAAATTGAAGCCATTTGATTGGCTGAAATCTTATGGCTTTAATATATAGTAAGATAAGATGTGTTATGTTTGTTTAATTGTTTATTTTAATGTGTTTTGTGTTTGGCACTTGGCAGTGTTATTGTTTCTGAACTTAAACTTGAACTTACATTAATTGCTTGTTTATTTAGTGTGTTTGGCACTTGGCAGTGTTATTGTTTCTGAAGTTATACTTGAACTTACATTAATTGCTTGTTTATTTAGTAATCAACTGTGTTTGGCATTTGGCAGTGTTGTAAACTTTCGGTTATTCGATCACCGTAATAACCGATCGAAACCGACATAATCGGTTTCGGTCGGTTATATATATGTGTTCGGTCGGTTTTGATCGGTCATGGAGGTCAAAAAAACACAGTCGGTTATTTGGTTATCGGTCGGTTATTGACCGTAACCGACCGATGCTCACCCCTAGGTTTCTATATAATATCCATCTATGTGGATGACATAAACATTATTGGGTCACACAAAGATGTTATAGAAGCATGGTTATGCTTGAAAAAGGAATATGAAATGAAAGAATTGGGTAAAATCAATCTGCATATCGAGCATCTCCCTGAAGGAATTTTTGTACACCAATCTAAATATGTAAATAAATTATTGGAGAGATTTTACATGGATAAATATCCAATAGTGGTCCAATCCCTGGAAGTGGATAAGGACCCATATAGACCAAAAGAAGATGACGAGGATATTTTGGGACCAGAAGTCCCTTACCTAAGTGCTATCAGGGCACTTCTTTACCTTGCCAATTGCACTAGGTCCGATATTGCCTTTTCAGTAAACCTGTTGGCTCGATTTAGTGCTGCTCCAACGAGAAGACATTGGAATGGCGTAAAACATATCCTCAGATATCTTCAAAGCACTAAAGATCTTGGTCTTTTCTTTGAGAAAAACCAAGACGCCCCACTAATGGGTTATTCAGATGCTGGTTATATGTATGATCCTCATAACGCTAGATCCCATACTAGATATGTTTTCCTTTGTGGAGGTATCACTATCTCATGGAGATCTGTTAAACAAACATTAGTAGCTACCCCATCTAATCATTCAGAGATCATTGCTCTGTATGAGACTTCACGAGAATGCATATGGTTGAGGTCATTGTTACATCGTATCCATAGCTCGTGTGGATTAGCGAGTATAGATGATACCCCCACTGTCCTATATGAGGACAATGAAACATGTGTTGCACAGATAAGTAGTGAATATGTTAAAGGAAATCTTACAAAACATATTGCATCTAAATTCTTTACCCACATGAACACCAGAAGAATGGTAAAATACTTGTTCAAAAGGTTCGTTCTAGTGACAATCTAGCAGATTTGTTCACTTAGTCCTTACCTACATCCACATTTGAGAAATATGTTCATAAAATTGGTATGCGTAGGTTAGGAAGGTTGTTATCTTCAGGGGAGCAACAACATCTCGGTGCACATGAATATCGGTCCAGAAGTTAGACAAGCGTTGCAATCCTGAAGATTAAACCCAGAAGGGTTATGGTTGTACTCTTTTTCCCTTAACTAATATGATTTTCTTAGTATAAGGTTTTTAATGAGTCAATCAATGCAACACATGATTATCCATATATCGTGTACTCTTTTCTCGACTAGGTTTTTCCCACAGGGTTTTTCTAGCGAGTTTTTAATGAGGCATGATTATGGAAAAATAATGTCCAAGGGGGAAGAGTGTTATAAAGCTACTATTTATGGACATTATTATTATTATTTGTATTTGTATTTGTAACGGCTGTAACAGTTTTGTACATTTATTGTAAGGATTACATTTATTTCCTATATATATCTTATACTCTTGTACTAAAGATTAGTAGCGGAATAAGAAATTTTTCTAGTTTTTCCATATCTCTCTGTTATTTACTTTTCCTATTGTTCCCCGCGTTCATCGAATTCAAGACTTAAGAGCTAAGACCTACAAACAAACCTGCAATATAACAAGTTTTAATTTTTAAATTTCCAGTCTCAAGAGTTTAACTTTTATATAATAATACTATTATTTTCTATGTGCGATGCACAAAAAAGTAGGTGCCCAATATTAGTACTTTATATTAAAATTTTAGATTTATTTAGATTTTAGATATTTAAATTCTTGTAAATAATAATAATAATAATAATAATAATAATAATATACATTATATATTGGAGTTATATGTTAGTTATTTTCTAATTAAAATATAAATATCAAATTTAATGTTTGACATTATTATATTAGAAAATAACTAACATATAACTCCAATATATAATGTATATTATTATTATTATTATTATTATTATTATTATTGTTGTTGTTGTTGTTGTTGTTGTTGTTGTTATTATTTGGACAGGAAGATAAAAGTAATTTTATGGAACATTTATTATGGAATCAAAAATAAAAGTTATATGACTAGATTTTTACAGAAAGTAATTTTAAAGATTCTTCAGAAGGTATATCATTACATTTATCTTACAAAAGGCATGATAAGCATTACAATATTTAGGACTTTTTTGACAAGTACATGTGAAAAATGATCTCTTTAGTTGAAATTTTGAAGTTTAAAAAAGAAAAAATCATGTCCATTTATCCTTCATGCTATGATGCTAATTTTCCATCAACCAATTAGGCCTTTTATTTATTTATTTATTTATTTATTTATTTATTTATTTATTTATTTATTTATTTTATTCTCCCCTTACTGTAATTGACCATCAACACCAACTGACATTTGTAACAGTCGTTATATCGTGGACCACGGTGCATAATTAATTATGCATCGCGCATCAAAACAACGTTGTTTCTTTAAGTAAAGAAATGACGCATTGTTAGTGTTAACGGAGTAACACTATGGTGTATCTAAACCGACACTGCCTCACGTATTATGTTTATATTATCAAATGAAACTGCATTTATATCAAAATGATACTGTAGTTGTGGTGAAATGAAACTGCAGTATATATAAAATGAAACTGAATAACATTTTACATATTTGAGTGTATATTGTACAATGAAGCTATAATTATATCGAAATGATCATGTAGTTGTATTTTAATAAAACTATAGTGTATATAAAATAAAATTAAATAACATTTTCACATATTTGAGTGTATAAATATCGAATGAAACTGTAGTTATATCGAAATGAAACTGTAGTTATATCGAAATGAAACTGTAGTTGTGTTGAACTGAAACTGCAGTGTATACAAAATGAAACTGAAGAACAGAGTTATTTTTTAAAGAACGGTGCGTAACGGCGCGAAACGGATTCCGTTTCTTTTCATTAAATAAAACGACGTCGTTTTGATGCGCGGTGCATAATCAATTATGCCAGCGGTCCACGATATAATTTGCCGCTTTGTAAATGCCTCTCCCTGGGATCAGAAGATACAGAAGCTTTGTCATATATGACGGGTTGTTGGGTTTGGGCTTGTCGGGATCGGATCATATTTGGTTCAAATTTATATTGACTAGATTTTAATATCAGAATTCTCCAAGTTATTGTAATGGGCTGGATTAAGTATCAGGCCTGGTTATTTTTTTCTCAAATTTTATAAGATAGGCTTTAACATAAAATATTTTGTAAATTTTAATTTTTAAATTGGATAAAGATTATTACTTTATATATCTAATTTAGATTTGTAAAAATAATCGTGTTGTAATAATGTATGTTTAATCATATTAAATATGATTAAATTTCAATTATTTTTTAAAATAATTATATATGCCGTGTAACTGGTAGAATTATTTTGCCAAATCATGTAAAATTTTAATTATATTATTATATAAATTTTGCTACAAAAAGGTCTAAAAAATTTTATTTGTAGTCTCTATGAAAATTGTAATTCAACTACTAATAATGTAGTTTACCAATAAATTCTTAAAATTTTGTAATTTAAAAACTTTGTATTCAACTTTTAATATAGTTTATTATTTTTAGTAATTAACCCTTAACTATGCACTTATTTTTAAATTTCAAATATTTATGTTCATAATTTTATCATAGCAAATCAACATAATTATTAAATAACAAAACTTAATAACATTAATAGTTTCTAATAACATAACATAATTTTATTATTTTAAAGGAATAAGGGTCAAATTGGCCACGGAACATAACGCATAAGTGCAATCAGGCCACTCGACCTAAAAAACATTCAATTAGCCCACTTAACAACGCAAATGTCTTCAATTTCACCACATAGCCGGTTTTCCCTTCTTGTTTCCGGTGGAGCGATGACATGACTGTTTACCTGGCATTAGTACCCCAACTTTATTTTGTTTATTTCCAGCGTGTAAACAAAACGACAATCAGCCCTTCATTGTCCGAAAGCAATCCCTAATTCGTTCGTAAGCAATCCCCAATTCGACAGCAATACCCAAATCGAAGAGTTTGAAGTGTTGAAGTTGGTTCGTTATTTGAAGAGGTTGAAGGCTTTCACTGCGCTTTTTCAATTTCTAGAGTGGAGGTATGTTTTTTTAAGTTATTTTATAGTTGGGTGTTGGATTTTTGTTTGAAGAGAATGAGTTATTTTATAGTTTTTGTGAAAAGCATACGACTTTATAGTGTTTCTATAGTGAAATCCTCACATGTTTGCTTTGATATAGTTTTGTTGTTGTACTATGTGGTCCATCCTTGTCATTTGGTCTTCAACTTTTAATGGAGTCTAAAAGGCATTCGCGTGGTCCCTAAATTCTAAGAATACAGTAGAATAATGATATTGTTTTTCAATGGAATATTGAGTCAGACTTGTGGTCCCTAAACCCTAAGAATAATGTAGAAAATTGCTTGCATTGTTGCTTTCAATATTGAGTCATACTGTGGTTCATAAACCCTAAAAAAATGTATAAAAGTGGCTACATTCTGTAATGGAGTCAGACTTGTAATGAATAAATTTTTTAATTCAATTGCTATTCGAAATGCTGAGAGTGGATTGCTTGTTGTTAGGTTCCCAAGTGATGAGCAGTGTTGAACTAATAATACACCATGGGGAAATCTTGTTAAGGATTTAAAAGTGCAGTACATAAATGGGGTTGTTTGGCATGTTGATATAGACCCTGATTTGTTTTCATACCCACACTTAGTGAAACTCATAAAGGAAGGGCAGTATGAAAAATAGAGACACTATATTATAAAGCAGTGCATGAGCAAATGGAGAAACTAAGAGTTTTGTGAAATTATGCAATTGTGTTAGACCTCAGTGTAATAGCAATTATATTTAAGTCATGTGATATATATATATATATATATATATATATATATATATATATATATATATATATATATATATATATATATATATATATATATGCAGTGTCTTACGGTGCGGCAACACCAATAGTTCAACAAATATGCACCACCAACGTTAGGAAAATACACCACAAAAAACAGAGTAAACAGAGCCCTGCATCACCAAACACACACCATTAGGTGTGAGTAAAAACACCATACACTGTTAAGAAATACACCATTGGGGGTGGTGAGTTATATGGTGTATTTTTTTGAGTCTGTTGTGTATTCTGTGATGTTTTATTGCATTTCATTGTGGTGTGTTTTTCTTACACTGTTGGTGCATATTGTTAACACTGTTGGTGTATTCTGGAATTCCGCCGCACCGCCGCACGGGAAGACCCCGCCGCATTTGAATTTATTACTGTTAAGTGTAAGGGAAAGGGAAAGGGAAAGGAGGTTAAGGGCAAGGTTAAGACCACCAAGGCTAAGGACAATGAAGCTAAGAAAACTGAGAAAGATATATGTAGTGATGACTACTATTATGACTCAGCAGACCCACCAACTCAAGAGTCAGAAGAAGAAGTAGTTACACAACATATGACACCTCCATCTAGGAAATTTAGGTTGCCATCTTATAATTCAGAGTGTGATTTCCCTGAGCTTGAAAAAGGCATGTTATTTGAAGATGCAAGGCAGTTTAAGACTGGCATGATAAAGTATGCAGTTCACTTCAAAAGGGATATATACTTTTACAAAAATGAGAGTATGAGAGTTAGGGTGAAATGTGTTTATGGATGTCATTTTCTCTGCCACTGTAGTTGGAAAGAAAGGTATAGGTGCAACAACAAATACAAGTTAAAATTGGTCACTCAAAAATGGTTGGAAGAAAAATATGAGGATATTATTGTGAAAGACCCAACAATGCAACATACCAAGCTTAGTGATCATATCCAAATTGAGTTGAAAATTAATTTGACAATGAGTATGGTGAGAAGGGCACAAAAAGCAGGGTTTTACACAGGGTGAATCTAGGGTATTCAGAACAGTTCAAGAGAATAAGAGATGCTCAAGAGTGTTTGAACTCTAATCCTAGAAGCACTGTACTTATCAAGACTGCTAGGGTAGTTCCAGAAGCACCAGCCATATTTCAGAGGACATATGTTTTCTTCCAAGCACTGAAAAGTGGGTTTCTCGCTGGGTGTAGACCTGTAATAGGTTTGGATGGTTGTTTTCTCAAAGGGTTATGAAGGGTGAGCTCTTAGCTACTGTTGGGAGGGATTCTAATAACCAGATGTATCTAATAGCCTAGGTAGTGGTTGAGATAGAAAATACATATTCTTGGAGATGGTTTTACAGTTATTGATTCAGGACTTGGGAATTGAAATTGGAAAATAATTTCAGATCAACAAAAGGTAATTTTAAAGTCATAAGAACTTATTTAAGTTACTGATCAACTGTATGTGGACACTAATTTCAGTTTGTGTTTGTTTTTCTGTAGGGTTTAGTGAATTTCATACAAGAGCTTCTGCCAAATGTGGAACATAGGAACTGTGCAAGACATTCATGCAAATTGGAGCGAGAAACATAGAGGAAATGTTCTGAAAAGACACTTTTGGATGTAAGCTAATGCAACCACTAAAGAGCAATTCAATGCAATGGTTGACTAAATGGGGTTAAAGGATGCACAAGCTAAGGCAGATTTGGGTAATTATCTTGCAAGGTTCTGGTGCAAGGCATGTATGAGAACTGAAGTGAAATGTGATTCAGTTGATAACAACATGTGTGAGGCCTTTAATGGAACAATTGTTAAGGCAAGGAACAAACCAATTGCGAAGATGTTGGAAGATATAAGGGTAGCTACCATGACAAGGATTGCAAGGTGTAGAAAAGAGGTGGAGAAATGGCCTGGTAACTTTGGATCTAGAATAATGAAAAAATTGAATGAGAACATAGTTGAAAGTATAGGTTGACATGTTGACTTCAATGAGGATGATGGCTATGAGATCAAGAAGGGAAGGCAATAATTCAAAGTGAAGCTACAAGGGAAAACATGTTCATGTAGATCATGGAACCTCACAGGTATACCTTGTGCACATGCATGTTGTGCCATCTTTGATCTAGGCAAAGATCCAGAAGCATACATTGATGATTGCTACTCCAATGAGGTTTACAAGAACATTTACAGTCTTACTATCCAGCCACTCAATGGGGAAATCAACTGGCCTAAGACTAATTGTGAAAAAAATATTAGCCCCTTTACCAAGGCTAATGACTGGTAGGCCGAAGAATAAAAAAAAGAACCAGAGAGCCTACAGAACCCCCAGTTGGAAAAATTTCAAGGCAAGGTCGAGTAATGACATGTTTCATTTGTAAATAAAAGGGACATCAAAAGAAAGTTTGTCCTGCAAAGAGTTCTATGCCAGCCACTGCTTCAACAACTGCCTCAGCCTCTAAATCTACCTCACAGTCTATGCAGCCACTGCCTCAGCCTCTGTTACTAGGAGAAGTAAATTGCCTGTGGAAAGATCTGGTGGCTTTGGTGTATACATCAACCCAAATACTGGAGCACAAATCTTAAATGTAAGTTAATGCATGGTTCTTAAATTCATGGTTATAAATAACATGATTAATGTATTAACATTTTTTCATTTTGTAGCCTGGAAGAAGAGGACAACAAGTGCTATCAGTTGGAGGGAAAACAAGTGCAAAAGTTGCCAAGAAGAAACAATATTGGAAACTTGGAGTGAAACATTCATTGCTTTTTGTCTATGGAGTGTGGAAACTTGTATTGACTAACTTGTGAATGACCTAATTTTTTATAACTGGCTTGTTGCCTAGTATTTTGCAAACTGCCTGGGAATATTATGGCTTAATGTTAATGGTTTAACCCTGTAAACTGACAGTGACTTAATGTTAATGGTTTAACTTCTGGTTCAGTATGGTTTATGTTTTCATATTATGGCTTCTGTTTAACATTTGAGTTGATGGCTTATGGTTAATGCTTTCAGTATGGTTTTAACATTTGAGTTGATGGCTTATGACTTGATACTTATAGTTTCATATTATAGCTTATGGCATAGCTTTCACTTGTAAGCATTCATAAATCAGTGAACACAACCATTCATAAACAAGTGAACAATTTGGTATTGTAAGCATTCATAAATCAGTGAACACACCCATTCATAAACCAGTGAACCATTCATAATTAACCATTCATATTCATAGACACTACATCTACAGAATACAAGCAAGTCCAGATTTATTCATAAACCTAACATTAAACCATACAATTGTAGCTAAAACAACTACAACTCCAACACCTACAAGTTTAACCATCTTTACAGTACCAATTTTCTTCATGGCTTCTTCAATCCTCCCTAATCTACTTTGGACCACCACAACTTCATCTCTTACACTTTCAACAATCATTTTAACTCCATTAAATCAATTTTGGTAGATTCATACTCCATAGCTCCCATTCCTTGCATCAAATCCTCAACATAAAGGAAAAGTCCACATCCATTGCCCTGAAAACACACGCAACACCCTAATGCACTGGAAAAAAAATAACAAACAACAAATATAAGAAATCTAACATTCCAATTTTGACAGCCAAAAAATTTTCTTCCACTATCTCGAGTTGTGCATAATGGGGATTTCAACCCACATTTACGGTACAAACATGGCTCATATTGAAAAGTATAATTGCGAGAAGGTATTTTTGGAGAACTTGAAGAAGACCTAGAATTCGAATAAGCCATTACAGTGCCATCTCTTCTACAACTGCGCCTATGGTTTCTTCTACACCGAGCTATTGTTGCCTCACCCTCTGGGGATTTCACAGACTAGATTTGGGTTACACGCTGGATAAGTAAGAAACACAAGGAGGAGTGATGTTAATGCCAGGTAAACAACCATGTCATCGCTCCACCGAAAACAAGAAGGGAAAATCGGCTATGTGGTGAAATTGAAGACATTTGCGTTGTTAAGTGGGCTAATTGAACGGTTTTTAGGTCGAGTGGCCTGATTGCACTTATGCATTACGTTCAGTGGCCAATTTGACCTTTATTCCTATTTTAAATTTGTAGTCCATGAACCACACGGTATATAGCTCAAAACAGAAAAATTATTGTATGGACCATAAATATCCGGTACATTTTTAATATATTAAAAGTACATTATTTTTTGTACTGAAGGTACATTATTTTTCTACTAAAGATACATTATATAAAATAATGTATCCTTAGTATATTAAAAACGTACTATAAAAAAATGTACCTTACATACATAAATAATGTACCCTTAATATATTAAAAATGTATTTTTTTATTTATGGTCCACACAATTGTGTGGACCATGGTCCATGCAATAATGATTGCTCAAAACAATAGTGGTGCTAGTCTGGACAAATTATTGTATGGACCATAACAAAAAGTACATTTTAATATATTAAATGTACATTATTTTTGTACTAAATATACATTATACAATATAATGTACACTCAAAACAAAAATAATGTACATCTCCTAAATACAATGTACATCATTTTTGTACTGAATGTATATTATTTGACAGTAGACAAAATATGGTCCACACAATAATGATTGGCTAGTCTGCCAATAGCCCATAACAAATTAATATTTAGTCGAATCCAAGCCCAATAAAACTCAATAGACAATAGCCCTACCCTCCTCCGCTTCTCATTTCTCCACTCTCCGGTCTTTCCGTCTTCGACTTTCGGCTTCTCCACTCTTCCGCTTGATTCGCCCTCAATATCACAGTCACACTGCTTTCTCCCTCATCTCTACCGCCTCACGCCCTCCGCCCTCTGCCCTCTGCCCTCGCTCCTCGCATCCTCAGACGCCAAACGGTAAGACCTCACTACGACACTCCCAGTCAGCAACTTAGCGGCGTACGTACGAGACTCAGCGATCGCAACTCGCCAACCACTCCGTTTCAAGGAATCAAGGTAAATTTTAATGTATTTGGTTGGTTTAACAATGAAGTCTCTGACTCTCTGTTCATGTTTAGTTTAATTATTTGTCTTTAGTTTAATTTTTTTGACTTTACTACTATTTCTGCTTCTGCTGACTGCTGCTAGCTTGCTACTACTAATTTTTCTCAATTTTCTGTATTTTTAGCATTGTTAAACCATAATTAATTTTAAGACTATCATCACTGTAGGTTTAAATTTATGATAGCTCTACATTGTTTCTAATCCTGGGTACTGGACAATGTTTCTATCATCATTCAATTCAAATCATATTAATGTACTGGACACTGGGTTTAAAACATTGTGTCTACTTATTTCCTTTGGATTTGGAATTACGTAGTAGTGCAAATTTGAATTTTTGATTATTAATTGTGGAATTATTTGTTATTCTTTCTGTCTTTTGGTTACCAACCGAAACCTACGGTCGGTTTTCTGGTGGTTATAGCATTCGATTTTTTATTATTGCTATTCTCGCTTTAATTTCTTATCTTTTTGTCCCGATTTCCGTTTCAATTGCTTCATTTCCTTGGATTTTTCTCTTCGGAATGGGTGAGATTCAATTACACTTTGAGATATGCTCTTTGTTTAAGAAAGGGCAAAGAGATGCCCTTTTTTCTGCAATTGGAACTAAAGGGATTAAGGATCGGATCAACAATCCTATATTTCATATGAGTGATTAAGGATGGGGATAAAGTTGAAATTTAAGAAACTTGATAACATTACAACTTACAAGTGCTCCATAGGGAGGTGGCTTTAGGGAAGACTAATAATGGGTGGTAGCCAAATAAAGGAAGATGCATGGGTCAGGGAGTGGTGGGATGAGTCTGATAACCAAACATGGGTAATTAAGCATCCCACATTAGTCTGGTAAACCAGAAAAACCTTGGAGTGATATAAATCTTACATGAATGGTTGTCTTCATTAGGAAATGTTGAGAATTCAGGTTCTTAAACCGAACCGAACTAATTCCTAACCAAAACCGAACTTTTTCAAACCAATATGAAACTGAACCAAACTATAATGTTAAACCGAATGGTATCATTTTTTTTAAACCGAACTGAATACTGAAATGCCCACCCCTAAATGCTCTATATAAACCTCAAATATTCAGTATAAACTAGTTTTTAGTAGACTTGAGGTGAAACAACACCTTCTAAAATAAAAATATGAAACAGTTCCCATTGTTTGATTATGGATGCTTGTATTCTTAGGTGTTATTGTTATCTGATTTTTATGGGTGCTAACATTTTTGTTGGAAATGGCTCATTTGTAGCCTGTTAATTATGCTGCTAAATTCAGTTAACTCATTTCATTAGCTTATAAATTTCAGATTGGTTAGAGTTGAAGATACAAATTTCAGTTTGGTTAATGGTTTGAGAAATTATAAAATTCGGTTTTGTTTAATTAATTGAGTTCAAAATTTACCAAGTGTGATTGTATAGATTTAGAAATTCTGGATTTCAGACGAATCTGACCTACATCCACTTCAAATGAGTTCTTCCTTTCGTTTGGCTTTTTAGTTTTACTTTCAAGTCTATAATAGTCATGTAAAGTTTCAAAACAAGATTATTTGGTTGTCTTATGATTCTGCCAAAGTTATTTCAAAGTATAATGGTGTGTGTAATCGTGTGTATAATAGTTGGGAGTGCATGGTGCAGTTAATGTGGGGGGAAATGCTTGAGGTCAATTTGTTATGATTTTTTATTTAGCATTTCTGTATGCTTGCTATAAACAAAGTTGGGATTATTTAAAAAAAATTATAAATATAAACTAAAGCGTCTTGGAATATCCTGTTATGAATATTTTATTGTTTCGTAATGGTAGCAAATGGTAGTTTTTCTCGTGGATGTCTGGAGCAGGATAGATGTATGAATTAAACTGATGTAAAATTAGTTAGTAGGACACTATTGAATATTGATACAACTTTTGATTGCATTATGGTGGATAGGTGAATAAGATTTTGTAATTGAAAGTGCATTTTGCCTGCGGACACATTTAGACAAATCCTTGTACTGGAATGGTAATTTTTAAAACTATATTTAGTTATGCACTTATGCTTACTTGATTTGGTGTGATTTGTATTAGTTGTATTTATTTGATTCAATGATTGTGATTCTCAAACTTTAAATGTTAGGAAAATACATTTACTGAAAGTCTGGTAGTGTTTTCCCTATACTTGCTTGTGCCTTTAAGCTTTTAAATGTTTTGCTATTACTTGCATTCTCTGTATGTTTGAATCTCTGAAGTCTGATAGTGCTTGAAATAGGTTGAGAAAGGTTTTTGAGTGAAGAAGAGGAGCACCAAGATGCCTCTTTATGACTGCATGCTTTTGTTGAAACCCAATATAATTAAGGAGGCGATGATAGACTTGGTTACTAAGGTGGGGAAGCATGTTTACACTAGAAATGGAGTACTCACAGATGTAAAATCTTTTGGAACTGTTCAGCTGGGCTATGGTATTAGGAAACTCGATGGCAGATATTATCAGGTTTGTTTTTTTTTTTTTTTGTTTTTTTTTTTTTGTTTTTTTTTTTTTGTAATGAAAAGAATAGGCGTGAAAGTAATCTCAATGGAAGTAATCCATACTCGAGCATTTTATAGTATATTACGATTTATGAGTTTCTCCAACATACTCGGTGCCTGTATTATTGTATTTCAGGGGACACTGATGCAAATGACAATGATGACACCTCCTAGCTTCAACAGTGAGCTGCAATACCTCAACAAGGAAGACCGTTTGCTCCGCTGGCTGTTGGTCAAGCACCGAGACTTCAAGCCCGGGTTGGAATATTTTGGAGAAAAAGATTCTAAGTTATCTATCAAAGTGTATCAAGTTATGGGTGATGATAAAGACGACGAAAGCGATGAAGACTCAGACACAGCCGACGAAGCGTAAAATGGCTGTTTACGTGTACGCTTCTTTTGTTTTCTGAATCCAGGTCTCCCTTTCTGCTTGTACTTGTACTTAATGCAGTGACACTTGGGGCATTTTAGTTTATGAGTTAAGGTTGCAGTAGAATTTAGGCCATGACATAAGAAGATTTGAATGTGACAATTTGCAGTACACAAATTAGAAGGGATTTTGCCCAGTGTTTTTAGAATAAGAAAAGTCTGAGATCTTGATATTTTGCTTCATAGCACTATGTAAGATCAATGCGTATATGCTTAGAGAATTTGAGATTGGATTGTATGTTCTCAAAATATCACGATACTTGTTATCTTAGTTAATTAAATTTATTTAGAAAAAAATCTATTACTTTTTTTCTCTTTATTTAATACTAGTATTTGCACCCGTGCGATGCACGGAATGTACTCGTTATAATATATGAATTATAATTTGCTTCATATTTGATAGTGTAAATTTTAACGTTGAATTAATGTTTGTATGAATGTTTCGGAATTGAATTAATTGATCACATTATCTTTATGTGTAATAATTTAGCTATAAAAATTTTTGTAACGGAATATATACGTAATATGTGGATATGTAACAATTTTGTTATATTGGTGCAAGAAGAATACATAATATAACTGTTTTGAATTACACATTGTTGAAAACCTCTATATAGACGGCATTAGTAGTAGAAAAACCTTAAGGCCATCAGGATGAGTGACTCGGGAAAAAGCCACGTACAATTGACCATGATTAAAGACTGGTTTTTTCAACAATAAGCGAACGTGAGTTAGTGTTTGACCCTGGCTTTTGTTGATAGTCATTACATATGCTAGCATTAACGGAAATTGTTTATGCTGTAACTTGAACGACAATCTCGCATCAGAAGGGGTGAGAGACATTCGTGGTATAAGAACTTTGTTTCCTTGCTGCGTTCCATTAACTATTCTTGCTTCGACAATATGATCCATCAATCTTGTAACGATGAGGCGCGTATCGTTGCAAAGACCAAGAGAGTTGTCTATGTTCCGCAGTAACATAACATGTGCACCAACATTTATTGTCAATGAATGATTAGGAAGTCCAGACAATCTCAAGCTATTTAAAAATTCAGGACTGTGTACTTGTGAGAGATTATCACCATCTGATTCTACCTTACACAAAGAGTCACAGCTTAAATACGTCCGAACTTCTGTAGTGTTCATGTCACGCATATACTGATTAATTTGATCAACATCTAAAGTCAATGAGATGATCGCTCGTCCTTCTAGGTGCGACTCTTCTAGCATTCTATACTTCGCTGTTGGGAAGATGCTTTCAGCTATAGTTGCAATTGGATCAGGTCCACACTTCAACATAAACCTTGGTGGAATATCGATCTAAAACAAACCATTGTTTACAAACCATGTAATCCCATCTCCGATGTCTGCAATCCATCTTGAGAACCAATCAATCGTTTGTCTATCTTCGTTTGAAGCTAAGCTCTGTAGTCTCATGTTCTTCGTGAGTCTCAATACCTTGCAATTCCTCCAGAGGTATGGAGAATTAATAGTGGCTCCCACAACCATTGGTCTTTCGTTGCTTTTGGAATAACTGGAAGAATCTGTCTAAAATCACCGTCCAATACTACTGTCCTTCCACCAAATGTTTTATGATCACTACCAGGTATGGTGAATCTCAATATATCCCTCATGGTTTTGTCTAAAGGGTCAAAATAGTATTTGTCTATCATCTGTGCTTCAACCCATATTATCAATTTGCTCCTGATTATAAGTTCGCAAAGGTCACTACGTTGCGAGATATTGTAGGTAGAATCTTCATTCACTGAAAGTGGTATAGCAAATCGAGAATGCGGCATCCTACCACCTGGCAATAGCAAAGATGCTATTCCACTTGAAGCAACGTTTAGAACAATAACGATTTTTTTTTTTATTTCCTTTTCCATTTTTCGTGAATTAAGGATCTTTTTTTTTTCCTATTTTACTGCTAACTTTTTTACTAATTATTATTAATATTATTAATTAGAACGGAGTAACTTTTTTCCTTTTCTATTCTTTGGGCGGGAATGCAAGAAATGATGATTTTGTTTTTAATAAGAGTATAGATAGACTATAGAAATTTTATAAATATATATCTTAATAATAAAAATTCAGTTACATTATATGATTTTTATAGGGCCAGTAACATTCAAAAATAATAATAATAATAATAATAATAATAATAATAATAATAATAATAATAAAAATTCAGTTACATTATATGATTTTTACATAAAATAGAAAAACATGTTACTTTATATAGACTTTATGGTAAATTGTAAGATATGCTAAAATTAAAATTACCTAATTAAAAATAAAAGATTTTCTTTCATGCCTCAACATAATCACATGTTATTTTCATCTATAATCAAATCCATATTCACCTTCATTTTTTTTTTTATTTTTTTTTAATATTATCATCTTCATTTTCCTAATCATCCATTTTAATTTGTAGGAAATCAGGATACCACATCAAACTGGAAATTACATAGGAGGATTTATTATTATTATTATTATTATTATTATTATTATTATTATTATTATTATTATTATTATTATTATTATTATTATTATTATTATTATTATTATTATTATCATCATTATTATTATTATTATTATTATTATTATTTTAATTCCATATCCTTATTATTATTATTAATTAGTCATTTTTTATATGATTTTCCTTTTTTACTTGTATCCTTGTTATGATTTTTTTTCAACAATCTTGTCTTTCCTTTTCCATTTTCAATGAATTAAGGATCCCTTTTTATTTTCCTATTTTACTGATTATTATTAGTATTAATTAATCATTGAATTCCGTTTCCTTTTCTATTTTCAGTGAATTACGATTTTTTTTTTATTTTCTTATTTTTACTGTTAACTTTTGTACTGCTTATTATTAGTATTAATTAATCAGTGAATTTTATTTTCTTTTCCATTTTCCGTGAATTAAGGATCTTTTTTTTTTATTTTCATATTTTACTGCTAACTCTTTTACTGATTATTATTAGTATTATTAATTAGTAACTTTTTTCCTTTTTTATTCTTTCGACGGGAATGCAAGGAAGGAGAATTTTATTTTTAATAAGAGTATAGATAGACTATAGAAATTTTATAAATATATATTTTAATAATAAAAATTCAGTTACATTATATGATTTTTACATAAAATAGAAAAACATGTTACTTTATATAGACTTTATGGTAAATAGTATGATATGCTAAAATTAAAATTACCTAATTAAAAAAAAAAGATTTTCTTTCATGCCTAAACATAATCACATGTTATTTTCATCTATAATCAAATCCATATTCACCTTCATTTTTTTTTTTTGAATACTATCATCTTCATTTTTCTAATCATCCATTTTAATTTGTAGGAAATTAGGATACCACATCAAACTGGAAACTACATAGGAAGATTTTTATTATTATTATTATTATTATTATTATTATTATTATTATTATTATTATTATTATTATTATTATTAATTTAATTCCATATCCTTATTATTATTAATTAGTCATTTTTGATATGATTTTCCCTTTTTACTTGTATCCTTATTATGACTTTTTTTTTTTTTCCACAATCTTGCCTTTCCTTTTCCATTTTCAGTGAATTAAGGATCCCTTTTTATTTTCCTATTTTACTATTATTATTAGTATTAATTAATCATTGAATTCCGTTTCCTTTTCTATTTTCAGTTATTTTTACTGCTAACTTTTGTACTGATTTTTATTAGTATTAATTAATCAGTGAATTTCATTTTCTTTTCCATTTTCCGTGAATTAAGGATATTTTTTTATATTCATATTTTACTGCTAACTTTTTTACTGATTATTATTAGTATTATTAATTAGTAACTTTTTTCCTTTTCTATTCTTTCGGCGGGAATGCAAGGAAGGAGGATTTTATTTTTAGTAAGAGTATAGATAAACTATAGAAATTATATAAACGATTATCTTAATAATAAAAATTCAATTACATTATATGATTTTTACATAAAATAGAAAAACATGTTACAGTATATAGACTTTATAGTAAATAGTAAGATATGCTAAAATAAAAATTATCTAATTAAAAAATAATTATTATTTTCATGCCTCAGCACAATCACATATTATTTTCATCTATAATCAAATTGATCTTCACCTTCATTTTTTTTTTTGAATACTATCATCCTCATTTTCCTAATCATCCATTTTATTATGTAGGAAATCAGGAAACTACTTCAAAATGGAAACTACATAGGAGGATTTTATTTTTATTAATAGTATACATTATTATTATTATTATTATTATTATTATTATTATTATTATTATTATTATTATTATTATTATTATTTAATTTCATATCCTTATTATTATTAATTAGTAATTTTTTTATAGGATTTTCCTTTTTTACTGGTATCGTTATTATGACCTTTTTTTTTTGCCCAATCTCGTCTTTCCTTTTTCATTTTTAATGAATTAAGAATCCTTTTTTATTTTTCTATTTTACTTATTATTAGTAGTATTAATTAATTAGTGAATTCTATTTCCGTTTCCATTTTCAGTGAATTGCGTATTCTTTTTTATTTTCTTATTTTGGTGCTAACTTTTTTACTGATTATTATTAGTACTAATTAATAAGTGAATTTCATTTCCTTTTCCATTTTTTGTGAATTAAGGATTTTTTTTCTATTTTATTGCTAACTTTTTTACTGATTATTATTAGTATTATTATTTTTCATCTATAATCAAAACCATATTCACCTTCATTTTTTTAATACTATCACCTTCATTTTCCTAATCATCGATTTTTATTTGTAGGAAATCGGGATACTACTTCAAAATGGAGTATGTATTATGATATGAGAGTACCATTATAATCATTATTTTTGTGTTTTACAAAATTTTAGAAAAAATCAAATATAGCGAGATTTTTAATAGGTTAAACAAACACTTTACTCAAGTTGTGATATATATATATATATATATATATATATATATATATATATATATATATATATATATATATATATATATTAATTATAAAAATGCTGTAAAATGAACTCTGCTTGTTAAAAAAAAAACATAAAAACTTGAATGTCATGTACAAATCTCGAAATCAACATACTAACTCTAAGTTTCAGAAAATCTTACAAAATTATCAAAATTACCGTCTTTATCATCCTCGATCGCATCTCTACAATCTTCCATAAAAACTGAACCAATAGGGTTCTGTTACAAATGCTCTTCCTCCTCAATTTCCTTTTGTTGAAGCAGAGCCTCCTTAAGTATCTTCAAACTCATACCAGACGATATAAACTGCAAAACATATTGAAGTACGTGAGAATATAGTTAGAAAAATATAGAAAATTCATACAAAAAGAAAGCAGAGAGTTGAGTCTAAGATTCTTTGATTGAAGAAGCCCTTGTATTTATAGGTAGAAAATACTAATTCAAAAGAAAAGTATAATAATTTATTTATTTAAGGGAAAGTATAATAATTTATTTATTTAAGGGAAAGTATAATAATTTATTTATTTAAGGTAATAACATTATTATTATTATTATTATTATTATTATTATTATTATTATTATTATTATTATTATTTATTTATTTATTTATTTAATTTCCATTTGACATTTACTTACCAAATAAGTTTTACTACAAAAGTTTTGGGGAGAAAATTTGTTAGGAGGATTTTACTTTTATATATAGGGAAAATTGCACTTTTTCCCCCTGAGTTACATACTTATAACACTTTTCCCCCCTCAATTATTTAGGTAAGCACATTAGTCCCCTCAATTATTCTAAAAGTGGTGGTTTTTCTCCCTGATATATTAAATTGACATTTCTACCCTTAAAGTAAACATTTTATTTATTTTACTTCTCCAACAAATTATTGCATATACGTAGGGATGACAACGGTTCGGTTCGAACTGAACCGAACGCTAAAGCAATCGAATTAAAAATTTTCGGTTATGATTCAGATCTATAACCCAACATTTGGATTTCAATTTATTAAAATTATGAATCAAACAAATTGGATCCTGAACGGCTGAACCGTGAACCGAGGGTTCCAGATCCGGTTCGCGATTTTGAACCGTCTTTATTTTAAATTTTTGTTTTTTATTTTAAAATAGTCTAAATTCAACAATAAATGTATTTTATTTTTTCAGTTCGGAACATGAACCGTTCGTTCCGGTTCGCGATTTTAATAAACTTTAAATATCGGGTTTCGATTCTAAATTGTCATTGGAATATTTCGGTTTGGTTTGAATCAAATTATGGTCATAATTTGTTGGAGAAGAAAAATAAAAAAAATATTTATTTTAAATATTTATTTTAAGGGTAAATATGTCCATTTAACATTTCAGGGGGAAAAACAGCCACTTCAATAATTGAGGGGGGAAAAGTGCTATAGGTATATAACTCAGGGGGAAAAAGTGTCATTTTCCCTTATATATATATATAGATTAATAGATTTTATTTAATTTCCATTTGACATTTACTTACCAAATAAGTTTTACTACAAAAGTTTTGGGGGGGAAATTTGTTAGGAGGATTTTACTTTTATATATATATAGATTAATTTCAGTTAATTTTTTTCCCTTCTAAAAATCAATGAAATTTTTAAATTAATAAAATTAATGACTTCTTTTGTTTAAAAGCTGAAAGATTGGTGAAAGTTGTGCAAATATTATTATCGAGTTAATTACTGATTTGGTCGCTCGACTATGAGGATATCACAACTTTAGTGCTCGACTTTTAAAATTGACCAATTGCATTCTCAACTATGCAACTTTTCACCGAGTTGGTCCTAAGTCCAAACTGTTTGACAAATGTTAAAACTGAAGATAAAAATGTAATTTCATTGTGTCTTTGCCCTTCTCAGTTCTTGGCTTCGTTTACAAAAAAAAAAAAAAAAAAAAACCCTAAATCCTAATCGGAAAATCTCAATCACAAAATCTTCGGCCTTTTGATTGCGGGTCGTTCTCGGGCCTTGTCCAAAAAGCTAACCCTAATAAATCAAATTGCCTTTCTTGTCGTTCATGGAGGATTTGCGAAGGGTTGGAATCTCAACGCCACCGATGGTGATTGCTCGCCTTTTCGTCGACGATCCTTCCTACTTGGCGTCAATCAATCTCTGCTGTAAAGACTAGACGATTGAGACCTTATACATCCAAGTACGAATTCATCTACGCTATCTTAGGCTACGACGGTGACGGGTATGGAAGTGGATTCGGTGGCTACGGTGGTGGCGGCGAGGGCCGTGGTGGAGAGGTTGTTTCAAATGTGGCGAGGAGGGACACTTTGCTAGGGAGTGCTCACAAAGCAGAGGCGGAGGTGGTGGTGGTCGCTACGGCGGCGGAGGTGGAGGAGGTTGTTTCAACTGTGGGGAGGATGGGCACTTTGCTCGTGACTGTCCAAGATCTCTGAGTTCAACCCAATCTCTACCTTCTCTGAACAAAAGAATTGAATCATGACATTTTCTATCACCAGAATTCCAGAAATTGATTATCCACTATCCACGGAGGAAGGCAATCCACCTACCGTTGCCACTGCCACCACCTGTATTACCTTCTCCGACGATAGTTCGGATTTAGCCATCCAACGCAAGCATGCGGCAATGCTAGACCCGAACTCAGCTCCAGATTCCACCCAATCCTTCCTCTCTCGTTTCTCTGAATCCAAACAATCAATTGAGTTGGAACTATCTCGGATCCACAAAACCCTAGACCCTCAATCCGACCCAAATCTCAAATCGGAATTGGATATGGTCTTAACTTCAATCGCTGCTCTCGAAAAACAAGTTAACGGTGAACAGAACCCAGCAGAGCGTTCTGGCGGTCTCTCCCCTCTGGGCAGCAGCTGGGCGAGGTCTTCTCCCCTCTGTTTTCCGGCAGTCTCGGCAATATGACAACAGGTGGCGGTGACGATTCCTTCCGGGTATACAACCTCCCTCTCTCGTTCGTCGACTTGAAGATGAAGAATATAGGAATTTTCTATTTTACCCTTGTATTTTGACGATAAAATAGACTGAGGACCATTTTGGTTAACGTTTCCATAGTTGAGGATGCAATTGGTCAATTTTGAAAGTCGAGGACCAAAGTGGTGAAATCCTCATAGTCGAGGGACCAAATCGGTAATTAACTCTATTATTATCATTATAAACGAATAACTTAAATATTATTTGTATTATTATTATAAACTAGTAACTTTAAATAAGGCCATTTTTGACACCAAGTTGTCCCCCTATGTGGGAGGTTGTGAGTTTGAACCTCAGTGGAAATGCACTATATTGTAACAAGTCAATAGTACTAAAAAAAAAAAATAAAAAAGGCCATTTTTTAAAACAAATAAGAAGGCTATAATTTATGGCATAATTATTACTTTTGTAATTGAATTTTAGAATCTCCCACTAAATAGTCAAGTACCTATTGAGACCATCTTCAACCTAAAACACTAAATTCTGCACTAAATTTTACACTAAAAGGAATATTCTCAACATATTCTTACACCAAAATTTTTTCATCTCCAACCCATTTACACCAAATTTTACACCATATATATGACGCGACACTATTCATCAACACCAAATTATTTGGTGATTTGGTGACAAGGTTGGAGCTCGTTCTACACCAAATCTGATGGTGAAATGGTGTTTTGGGGACAAGGTTGGAGATGGTCTGACATGACTGACCTAAGGGAAGTCTTACTCTTAGAGCAGCATGTCAATGGCCAAGCTCATTTCTCCGCTCAATGAGATATTCTTTCAGTTTAACTATAGCTCTTACAGTTCCTTTTCTTTTTTCTTTTTCTTCCTCCCAATATTATTTCCTTTAAGATTCATCTTGATGTTGATTTATGTGTTAACTTGCACACAGGAATCATGGATATTAGAGAAACACTTATGCCTGATTTCAAATGGAAGCACTTTGTCGACAGATTTTGGTCTCAGGTCTCTTGCCAAAACCTGGTGGTGATACAAACACTTTTTGAATGTACAAATGAAATGTTTTTTCTTAGGCTGTTTTATTTTTTATTTTTTTCCAGAATATATTAAAGCATGTGGTCTTGCTTATTTGATTGCTCAATACAGAGCATGACCCAGGTACACTAATAAGAATGGAAGAAGTTTGAAACTACTCTGATCCCTTTCCCTTATTTACTTAATCTCCTTTATCTTTATTGTAGAGCATGGACCTATAAAGAGAGCCAAAACTATCTAGCAGAGCCTGAGAAGCAATTTGATAAGGTAAGTTTGTTGCACTCCAAGGTTGGTTTTGTGTATTTTCAACTATAGTAATGCTAACTCCATTGTGACACAAATGTTGAAAACTCGATCTCACAAGACTGAATATCTGTGGGAACAGTATGATCAGAAAAATGGCAATGGGAAAGGTGCACAATTTACTGACTGGAAGCTCTAGTGCTTTTGAATTTTGATCATGTCACAAGGCAGTGCTGAGGTCTACCTTTACATATAGAATTACATTAAGTCTGAAATGAATATTGAGTAGATGACCTCTACTGCAAGGCCCTTTTATCTTCTCTTTCTCCCTTTTCCTTTTATTCAAGAGATGCTAATACAAATAATGAATAGTTTGTTTGATACGGAGATAATAGTAGCCTTGGGCACAAATGAGAGATGTCACCTAATTATTCTTGTAAGAGTTAATTCCAGCATTGGTCCTTTGACTATCATGATTTTCCACAATTGGTCCTTGACTTTCAATTTAGACAATTTAGACACTTGACTATCAAAATGATTCCAATGTTAGTCCTTCCGTTTCAAAGGGGTTAAGTGAACGTTAAAATGAGGGCTAAAACGGTCTTTTTACATGGCATCCTTCTTGTTTCTCAAGCCCAGTGAACTGCCATGCTTTCTGTACATCACTCTAGGCATCATCTCCATAACATTTTCTCTCATCATCCTTCTTTAGCTCTGGGAATGCTCATCAGCACATCCATAATACTCAATCCATTGAACACAACTTCCTCTTTTGCTATGAACACTGAGAACTACTGGTACTTCTCCACGGGCAAATGCCACTTATACTACTTCTTGGATTGGATCATGCTCACAAATCCCATTAGAATAGTCCACAAATTCACAAACTTTTTGGTGCCCAATGCCATTGATATTGACATTAGTGGTGTTATCACACTCCAGCCGGATGCTCCGTCGGATATTGGGATTTGCAGAGATTCCGCTGCCGCCGGCGAAGAGCATCACGTCAGTTCTCTTGGACCGTTTCACTCTGTTCATCCAAGACTCATAGAACGCTAAATTTGGAGGGTGAAACGAAGTGGGATACGGAATCGCTGTTTCTTGCCAATAAACGAAGTTTCGAAAACCGGTGGATCGTTAGTCACCGGTTGCGTGAAATCCCATATTTCTTGCCCACACAGAGGGAGAATCTAAGGGTGCAATGTAATCGTACAAATCAAGATCGTGGTTGAAGCTGGAGTTGGCTTCGGGGCCGAAGAGGTAGCGGAGACTGTTGCCGATCACCTCATCCAGTTCAAATCCAGACTTCCAGAGCGCCGCCGTCGTCGGTGATTCTATTGCGGACAGAGTCGCTAGGGTTCGTAGTTCGCCACAGCTTCGAGGCCGAAGAGGTAGCGCAGTCTCCTTCTCGTGGAAGGACAAGTGGAACAAGCTCCCGGCGACGGAGAGGGCGAGGTGAAAGCTCGTATAAAAAGGGTATTTTTATTTTAATCGCGTATATGGAGGAGAAGAAAGATGTATTCTACGCTATGAATGTTAAAAGACTATTTTAGCCCTCATTTTAACGTTCACATAACCCCTTTGAAACGGAAAGACCAACATTGGAATCATTTTGATAGTCAAGTGTCTAAATTGTCCAAATTGAAAGTTGAGGACTAATTATGGAAAATCATGATAGTCGGAGGACCAATGCTGGAATTAACTCTTCTTGTAACATCAGATAGCTATTATTCATATAGTGTTGCCACTTCACTTGACAGATCCACACATTGTTTTTTTTTTTTTTTTTTTTTTTTTTTGGGCGTAACTCAGGGTATCCACCATCAGACATGGTAACTAATTCCCTGGCTGAATTGTAGGCACCTCTAAGGGTAAGACAGCTGGCCTGGAGTCTGGAGATTTAAGGTTGTTCTATATTTAAAGCCAAGAGCCCTTGAAGTTTGGTTGAGGATGAATGAGCCCTTTCCAATCAATCATACATTATATAATTGCATCTGCAAACTGCTGAACGACATTTACTGATTTACTCCACCATACTGCTTTTGGCCTTTTGGCCTTGCCAATGCATCTATTGATAGGCAGCCAAGAAGACAAACCATATACTATACATACAATTATACCTTATCATACACTTAAAAATAGGAGCCTAAGGCTGTCAATGGTCCATGTTTTCCATTAAAAAAAATGTTGTTGCCTCGCAGTGATGAAGCATCATAACAACACGATTGATAAGCTAGAAAATGAAAGAGGGCAGCAATGTAATTTTGATGTACATAATTCTGTTACAACCACCACTCCCTCCAATATATAAGAAGGGACTGTATCATCTTCTCTGTAACTTTCATTATCATATTTTCATCTGGTTAATACAACACTTTCTTCCTTCCACCTTATCATGGTATCAGAGCCCTATAAGGGCTCTTACGCAGCAGTGGTTTCCGGCGATATGAACCAGCAAAAGCAGCCGGTGACTTCGATTCCCGCTTCTCCTCTTCTGGCAGAAGCTTTGTCCGTCATTCTGCAGAGGACCGCCGTTCACAGAAGTGCCAGCTTAGAAGAGATGGAAAATCCTTTCTATCTCAACTCATCAGATAATCCGAGTACAGTGCTTGTGAATCCTCCATTGCTAGGGAGCTCGAACTATGGAGCTTGGAGTATTTCAATGCGGATCACATTAGAGGTTAAGAACAAATGGTGCTTCGTTGAAGGAAATGTTCCGATGCCGGATCGTGACGGTGTTGATTATGGAGCTTGGAGGCGATGCAATCTGATCATATGCTCATGGATCTTCAGGTCAGTATATCCCTCCATAGCTGGTAGTATAATGCATTTGGATAGAGCGAAAGAGGTTTGGGAGGATCTCAGGAAGAGATTCTTGCAGTGCGATGCTCAGAGAATTTCTACTGTGTAAAATGAAATCTATAATCTCAAACAGAGCAATCTTATAGTTAATGACTATTACACAAAGTGTAAAACCTTGTGGGAGGAAATGAACACCTTGCGTCCACTGCCGATTTGCAAGTGCGATCCAAGGTGTTCCTGTGATCTTATTGAGCAGATTAGAAAAAGGCGCGACATAGATCGCGTCATTCGATTTCTCCAGGGACTCAGGGATGATTATGCTAGTTTGAAGTCCAACGTTCTTATCCTTGATCCTCTGCCAGAAGTATATAAAGTCTTCGTTATGGCAGAGAAACTAGAAAGGCAAATCAATTTGGTAAACTGGAACACAGCAAGCCTTGAAACAATTCAAGCCAACGCAGTTCAAGCTCAGAAATCCACTGGTGAAGCCGTTACTACCTTGAATTCTCCTACTGGTGAGATGATAGCTGCCATGAACTCTCATAATTCTTTCAATTTCAAACGAAATAACAATGCAAATAAGGGAGCCAAATGTACTTTTTGTGGAATGAGTGGACATACTATTGATAGATGTTATAAGAAACACGGCTATCCACTGGGGTGGATACCGGGATTTAAATCCAAAGGAAAACAGATGATGAGTGCTGCTGCTGCACCTAGCAACTTGGCAGATCTTGGAGTAACTCCTGATCAATTGCAAAGACTTATGAGTATTCTTCAAAATCAGACTGGACATCCATCAACCAACTCCACAGCAGCTGTCACTCTAATTCCAGAATTCAAGGAATCATCTCATGATGAGGGAGGCAAGTATTCTGACACTCATGTTAATTCTTTATTTTTGTGTGACACTACTTGGATTATTGACTCCGGGGCTACGGATCACATAGTATGTGCTCTTGAATTCTTTGATAAGTATCATATTGTGAATGGCCTGGAGGTGAATTTACCCACTAGAGAAGGAATAAATGTCAGACACATAGGTGATGTTAAACTTAAAGAAGGAATATGGTTGAAGGATGCTCTTCACATACCCTCTTTCAAGTTCAATATAATCTCGGTGAGTAAATTGTTGCAAGATGATTGTTGTGCACTAAATTTTGTATCCGGAAAATGCACTATTCAGGGGGCTCATGGGAAGACTCTTGGTTAAGCTAAACTAAACAGAGGTCTGTACCTGCTATTGGAACCACCTCAGAAGGCAGCTTCTCACCATCGTAGTTTAGCTATTCAATGTGATGATAGTCGGATATGGCATCAAAGGCTAGGCCATTTTCCCATAAATAAACTGCATTGTTTGAAAACTGTCAAAATTTCTACTGTAAAGCAGGAACCATGTGACATTTTCCAATTGGCTAAACATAAAAGATTTCCATTTACATTGAGTACTACTACTTCCATTGCTCCTTTTGATCTTATTCATGCAGATATTTGGGGTCAGTTCATGTTAAATCTCTGCATGGGGAACATTATTTTTTGACATTGGTTGATGACTTTTCCCGATTCACTTGGCCCCGTTTAATGAGGCACAAATCCGAAACTAGGCAGCTTATAAAGGGTTTTCATGCTTTTGTTCACACGCAATTTGGGGCATTGATCAAGACCATTACAACTGATAATGGACTTGAGTTCAAACTAGATGATTTTTTTTTTTTTTTTTTTGCAAAGAATGGCATAGTACACCAAACATCATGTGCCTACACTCCCCAGCAGAATGCCGTCGTTGAACGAAAGCAGCAACACATACTCAACGTAGCAAGGGCCATTCGTTTCCAAGCTTCTCTTCCCCTTGAATTCTGGGGGCATTGTGTTCTGCATGCCATTTTTATCATAAACCGATGCCCTCTCCGGTAATTGAGCTGTCAAATCCCTACTCTGGGTTGCATGGAAGAGAACCTGACTTCTCAAACATGAAGGTATTTGGTTGTCTATGTTATGCATCTAATTTCCCTCCTCGACATAAAATGGCTAAGAGGGGTAGAAAGTGTGTGTTTCTTGGGATACCAGCTCATGTTAAAGGATATTTGTTCTATGATCTTCAAGACAAGCTTATATTTGTATCAAGGGATGTTAACTTCCATGAGCAGATTTTCCCTTTTTCGGATAAGAAGTTGCATGAAGCTGCACACGAACTGCCTTCATTAGAGCCTCCCTTACCAGTTGTTCCAGTTGACTTCCCACTCTCAAACATTCAGCTTCCAAACAGTATGCAATCCACTGGTTCCTTAGACAAGACACCACATGATGATGAAGCAACAAATACATTTTTTAATTCTACTTCAAACAGTATGCCATGTGATGTTCAAACAACAAACTCACAGCCCAGTTCCCCTCATATTACTATTCATGATGAAGCCAGCAACATAGATGCTCAAATGCCTGAGGATATACGGCAGAACTGTGTTTCTGACCAGCCCAGGAGATCAAGCAGATGTCGTCGAATTCCAAGCAAACTCCAAGATTATTATTGTGAGTTTGTAGCTTCTAGATGATCTTCTCCCCACCATTTATCAAAGGTCATTTCCTTTGATGGTCTTTCCTCATCCCATAGAGTATTCTCTATGGCAGTCAGTTCTGCCAGTGAACCAAAATCCTATAATCAAGCCATCCGAGATGAGTGTTGGAAAGAAGCAATGAACTCTGAGATCAAGGCTTTACAAGACAACCATACATAGGAATTGACTGATCTTCCAGCTGGAAAAATCCCCATAGGTTGTAAATGGGTGTATAAAATCAAACTGAGGGCAGATTGCTCCATCGAACGATATAAGGCGCGCCTCGTTGCGAAAGGATACACGCAACAACTGGGAGTTGATTATTTAGAGACATTTTCCCCTGTAGCAAGGCTGTCCACCATAAGAACTGCTCTGGCTGTGGCTTCTTCTCACGGTTAGCATATCCACCAATTAGACATAAACAATGTCTTTCTTCATGATGACTTAACAGAGGAGGTTTATATGAGTTTACCACTTGGTTTTCAATCTGACAAACCTAATCAAGTGTGCAGATTGCTTCGGTCTCTCTATGGGTTTAAACAAGCGAGTCGTCAGTGGAATACTAAGCTGAGCACGACTCTAGTAACCAGAGGGTTTGTTCAATCCAAATCTGATCCCTCATTATTTACTATGGGAGATAAAGATACTTTTCTTGCTGTTCTAGTTTACGTGGATGACATAATAGTCACCAGTCCCAACTTGCAGCTGATTAATGATCTTAAGAGATTCCTGGATGTTACTTTCAAGATAAAAGATTTGGGACAGTTGGGATATTTTCTCGGCATTGAAGCACACTTGAGTGAACAAGGGCTGAACCTATGCCAACGCAAGTATACACTAGATAACTTGCAGAGGCTGGTTTTCTAGAATGCAAGGCAGTGGCTACACCCATGGTGCCAGGATAATCATTGCAGCGTGGTGACGGAAATTTGCTCGCTGATGCCAGTGTTTATAGACGCTTGGTTGGGCATTTATTGTATCTCACAACCACTAGGCCGGATATTACGTATGTTGTTCATCAACTTAACCAATTTGTTTATGCTCCCATTGACAAACATCTGAGTGCGGCTCATCGAGTACTACGTTATATCAAAGCAGCCCCGGGGCAAGGTCTCTTTTATCCTAAAAATGGTGATTTGCAGCTTAGCGTATTTTCTTATTCAGATTGGGCTTCTTGCCCTGAAACTCGGAAGTCTGTGACCGGGTTCTCTGTTTTCCTTGGCACTGCAATGATTTCCTGGAAGTCGAAGAAGCAAGCAACTGTTTCCAGGTCTTCATCCGAGGCGGAATACCGGGCATTAGCAGCTGCTACTTGCGAAGTACAATGGATTCTTTTCCTACTCAAAGACCTGCATGTTGAAATAAAGAAGCCTGCAGTGATATTTTGTGACAATAAGTCAGTAGTGGCTATTGGCGAAAATCATGTTTTTTCACGAGCGAACAAAGCACATTGAGATTGATTGTCATATCGTTAGGGAGAAGGTCTCACAAGGCTTGATTAAACTCTTGTCTATCCCTTCAACACACCAAATAGCTGATGGATTTACTAAACCTCTGCCTACTGCAATGTTCCAAAATTTCAACTCTAAGCTGGGCATACAAGATATGTACACTCCAACTTACGGAGGGGTGATGAAGCATCATAACAACACGGTTGATAAGCTAGAAAATGAAAGAGGGCAGCAATGTAATTTTGATGTACATAATTCTGTTACAACAGCCACTCCCTCCAATATATAAGAAGGGACTATATCATCTTTTCTGTAACTTTCATTCTCATATTTTCATCTGGTTAATACAACACTTTCTTCCTTCCACCTTATCACTCAGGGTTAGCTCAAGTGATATACAACCTGACTTAAAGTCATCACTCTAACAGTAGGGAGACTTATCTTCCTCTAGCGACTTTTAGACAAGATTGTTAAGGTAATGAGCATTAGCTTAGAGTCAACCATAGTAGGAGCAGGATTTGAAAGACTTGGTGCCAACCACCTCGGGCGAAGCGGATGCAAAGAGTGGTTGTGTCCATTGCTAGCTTAGTGTAAATACTAAGGCCATTGTAATGAAAAGGCACACGTACACTTTCCATTTTGTAAGAGATATTCCTTTGCAATACAATTAGTTAGCTCTCCGTGCACTTATCATTTCATCCATTAGTATCAATAATTTGGGTTTTTGACGTTATTAATGTTTTACATTAATTTCCCAGTATCAAAACAAATTATTTACTTATCTTTAAGTATGTCCATATATAAACGGTGTCTCATTCTTTCCAAAAGTTGAACCCCAACCCTACCAGGGCATTTGGTTGGAAGGGGGGAATTACGTGGGAAAGGAATTGCAATTTCATGGGAGATTAATTACTGGGAATAAAGTAGGAATTTAAATTCCAGTGTTTGGTTTACAGGAATATAACTACTGGGAATTTCAATTCCAATGTTTGGTATATATAGGAATTGAAAGGGAATAAGTAATATAAAGTCCAAAATGTCAATTATTGTTGTGGTATTAATTTTAGGTTTAAAAAAAGGAGGGATAATTTTGTCTCATCACTAGCTTTTTTTCTTCCTAAAATCACAGGAATTAAAATACCAAGGGGGACATGGGATTTTAATTCCATGAAAATGGGGGAATTACAATTCCATGGAATTGCAATTCCTTCCAACCAAACTAAGGAATTTTATAGCCTTTAAAATTAAGTGGGAAGGGAATTTAAATTCCCTCCAACCAAACGCCCTGTAAGTGTCCCCCACACCCTGGCTCGACAGAGCATCTGAGAGGTATCTACAAACTCATGAAATCAAAACTGAAGGTAAATAAATACACAAGTACAAGTTAATCATTTGAAATATAAGTCATCAGAATAGAAAACCTAAATGTTTGGTTATGAAAGGAAAACATTTTCTTTGAATTTGAGGAGAACTATATTTTCTTTTGTTTGGTTCATAGAAAACATTATTTTGAAAAATGAGGAAAACATTTTTCATGGTCCCCCTTGGTATTTTGTTTTCCATGAAAACAAGTAGAACAATTATGTCCTCACCAACTTTTCTTAATTACCATTATTATTAATGTTGTTGTTATTATTATGTAGGGGTATAATTATCTTTATACTCATTGTTCCTTACAATTCCAAACTCAACCAAACAATAGAATCAATATTTCCAGTAATTTATTTTCCACCAACCAAACAATGTAATTAATCTTTCCGGTAATTTCTTTTTCATGAAATTTCAATTTCAATTCATTTTCCGTCAAATATTTTCTGCGAACCAAACGGGGCGGATGAAATTCTCTTAAATCCATGTCAAATGTATAAAGATATTGTTTTTAAGTTGTGGTATTAACTTGATATTTAAAAGTGATTATCAAGTTAATGAACTTCAACTCTGTTGTCGTAATATTTTTGAATCAGGATGTGATGAAATGCTAGCTTCAACAAGTGCAAATCTTCTGTTATGTGACTCTTATGGAGATCTTGTTCGATCTTGTATTTCTTTTTCGCTTTGGAGTGTCATAGAAGTTGAAGATCCAGAATGCAGAATAGAGAGAAATGAGATGAAGAAAATGATGAATCTGATTATATATTTTAAAGAACACTATTCTTAATTGTGGCGGGTCGTAGAAAATGATGATCCTTTTCATCTCTGTTTAATTTTTAAATCAACCATATTTCGACACTAGTCATAAACCGCCTCGTATTAGACTAGAGTCCACATTGCTATGTGTATTTTGGTCCATGGTATAAGACCGGATCAAGGCCTGTGTGGTGGGCCATGACCGTACATCCATAATTTTTATACTGTAAATTTTTTTTTTTTTTAAATGTAGGTTCATAATTTTGTAATTTTGTTTTCCATTTGTTGTTAACATGATAGATGCATAATTTCTAAGCTGTAGATTCATAATTTCTAAGCTGTAGATTCATAATTTCTATACTGTAGATTCATAAATTGTATACTGTAGATTCATAATACCTGTAACAACAAATGAAAAACAAAATTATGAATCTATGTTTAAAAAAAAAAGGAATCTACAGTATAAAAATTATGGATCTACCCCTGTGTTCATCATTGCGCATGGTGAACACGTTTCCACAACATAATTTACTTGGACCCAAGACTTGGGTCCCGGGTCCCCTTTTCTGGGTCCAACCACCTAGCTCGGGTAGCCTCACCTGGGTCTCTTTCGTCCATTTTCAGTTTTCAGGTCTCTCTGTCTTTTTTTGGGCCAGTTCAAATATTTACATCAATTTTTTTTTTCGCTCTAGAGTGTTGTATAAGTTGAAGATGTAGAATGCAAAGTAGAGAGAAATGAGATGAAGATGATGATGTGATTATATATATATATATATATATATATATATATATATATATATAAGACAATATTCTTAATTGTGATTGGTTGAAGAAAATAATGACCTTTAACGTCTTGTTTAATTTTTAAATGAATCGTACTTTAACATTAGCCATAAACCTTATCCTATAGGACTAGGGTCCACATTGCTATGTGGACCCTAGTCAATGGTATAAGCTAGAATTGATGATGTGTGGTTAACTCATATTTAGCAAAACTTCCCCTGATTAAACTCTACAAAAGCAAAAATATAAGTAATTCTACTAATCCCAGCAAAATATCTACAAAAATATCCCCATTTATTCTTCTCCTAGTAATATAAAGATCTTGGTCAATAATTCTTTCCTAAAAAAGAATGAATTTCCGATATTTATGATTTAGTAGAATGCAGTTTGGCTGTTCGCCATTTGTAACTCTGGGAATGACTCTTGTAGGATATTTTAATCATAATTTAATACTCGTTAATATAATTTTTGGTTATATGAATTTAATAGTTGTTGATTTTTATATTTAAAAAATTCATTTAATTTTGTTAGTTGTATGTATTTATAATCATCTGGACTTTTAAGATTTTATATATATTTCTATAATCGTGCTATAAAGATCATCAAAAATTTTCACCATTTAATATAACATAATAAGTAGATTCATTTTTTTTTTTTTAAATGGGATTAATTGAAGCATGTGCTCCATCTCCTCTAAAAATTCGAAATAATATTATTTTTACTTCATTATTGCTTGTTTATATTGATTTTTATTTTTTCTATAAATTTTTTATCCCTAACTTTCTCTAATTCTCCCTAAATACATGAACAAAACAAATTTTTCATCATCAAATTTTAGTATATGTTTCATAATATTCATATAAATACTTATGTATTTTGATTTTTATTATTTTTATGTTTATATTCGTAATATATATTTTTTCCTTTTTTTAACAACAAGTTACTACGAATAGCGTACTACTGTTCGCAACAACAATTTGGGGTTACAAACAGTAACACCTTGTTGTTCGCAGTCTCAAATTGCTATTGCAAATAATAGTTCCTTGCGTGATGCCTAGCAATATATCAAGTATAATTACAATTATATATATATATATATATATATATATATATATATATATATATATATATATATATATATATATATATATATATATATATATATATATATTATAAATATTAGATTTTTATTTTATTTTATGCAACTTGTAATTATATTTTTAAATATTTTATTTGATCAATTCTTTTATTATAAATTTTATTATTCAATATTGTTATGAATTTTTAATGAATTTTTTTATGTTTATTAATAATATATATAAGTAATTAGCATATAAGTCTCAACATACTATGGATAAAAATAATAATGTTGAGAATGTTGATGTGGGTGAAGAACTACATAATAAGAAAATTTTATGATATATTATAAATGTTTTGTAAGAAAATTATAAATGATAAGAATCAAAATCATTGAAAGTTTATAAGGATGTATTCAATTTAGAATTTCAATGACTTTTTTAGACTTTTTAAAATAAAAAGTTGATAAAAGTCTATGAATATTTTTTATATAGAATTTTATAGAGTCTTATAAAGTTTTAAAAAGTTTTGAACTACTCTATGAAAGTCCATCAAAGTTTATTAAAATCTATCATTTTAATAAAACTCTACAAAAGTCATGATTGAATACACCCCCCTAAGTTGATAGTTGGATTGCACACACACACACACACACACACACACACACACATATATATATATATATATATATATATATATATATATATATATATATATATATATATATAATAATAATAATAATAATAATAATAATAATCAATGTATAAAAAGAATTTGGTTTTCTAATTTTATCCACATCTTATGCTCGACTTGTTCCTTTACGTTTGTGGACCAAAATTTTGTTTTATTGATGAAATAATAAGGGACGATATATCAAATTGTAGGAATTATTTCATTTTAACTAATAATAGAAATATAGATATAATTCATTTTCACTAATAATAGAAATATGGATATATATTGATTTTTATCGGTTCGTAGTCAATGGTCATAATTGATGATTTTTTTTTTTTTGAGAAAATTGATGATTTTTTTTTTTAAAATAAAAATTGTAGGATGCCAAAAATAGAAATGAATATCCTCATTATCTCTTAAATTTAATGCGCGTCGGCGGATGTAAATCATTAAGTATTTGCATTTTGTGAAGTATCATCCTCAATACAGTCATTGTATTGTATAAATAGTTGAAAAGCAAGCTAAGGGTGCTTAAAGCTGCCAGCTTAAACCCAGCAGGCCTGCAGGCCATTCACAATTTGGTAGCTAATTAAGTTAGGAGAAAAATTAAAGCTAAGGAAGAAGAAGATCAGAAATGGAGGATTATGAAGATATGGAGTACGGATGGGGAGCAGGGTCTGTGGCGGTGATGATGGTGATGATGATATGCGTGCTATTTTTGCCGTCGGTGGCGGGTTCGTGGTTGTTGCAGCCGCCTCCGTTCTTTGTCCTTGTTCTCTTTCCTCTTTTCATCGTCGCCATTGTCGTCTACCTTTCTCACGTCTCACACCCCCATTATTAACATATCTTCTCTTACAAATTCAGTTCATCTCTGATCTGCGTCAGATCATCAGTATGCATACTCTGTCTGACGAACTTGGCTTATTTAGTTTGTTTAAGAAAAGAAAATGTAATTAGCTTATGTACTCTAGCTACCCAATTCTCTGCCTTTTTGGACCTTAGCTTGCTACACTTCCCTAAATGTGTGGTTTTTGTAGGGGGAACATTTCCCTTTTTTCAATGCCTTATTGTTATAAATTTGTGCTATTCCACTATAAAGAAAAAGTTATTTACCCTTTTTAAATTTTCTTTAATATTTTTCTTCTATGAATTGACATGATTGACGCCATACACTTTTAATAAAATGTTAAATAATCTAATTAAATTGTACTACATTTAGGAGGGAATGAAGTTTTTAGAAAGGGTACGGGTACCTAGTATTATTCATTTGTAATTCCTACTTTTGTACCTTATAATAATTAAGTTATAACACAAATTTTTTTTTTTTAATTTTTAACCCAAAAAACACACACACACAAAATTGTTAGAGGAAGAAAACTTTAGTATGTTTGAGATGTGTAAAGTTTTTTTTAGGAGAGTAGAAAATGAAAAGACAAGACTAACCCTCCTTAAATCACATTTAGAAACTCTTATATATTATTGTAGTTAATTACAAGGGTTCAATCATGTATCATTGTCTAGAATTTATCATCAAGCTAAGAAACCAATTGAGCAGTACATGCAAACAATAATATTAGAACTTCACCTAATCATATGTTGATAACATCATATTAACCGGGTCTCAACTTGATTTCTTGAGGGATTTTGGTTATTGGCTGGTTTGACCAAGTTTAGCTATTTGACTCATCAATAAGCTGTTTTGGAGTGTTTGGTAAATGACTGATTGGCATTGGCTAATTGAGCCAATCAGTTAAAAACAAAAAAGCTAGTGCACGTAGCGTTTCTTCTTCAGCTGCTTGGAATTAATTTTGAAATTGACTAATTTATCCTTTGTAATCCATCATCTCTCACATAACATTTTCTCCTTCATCTAACATCGAACTCTCTTTCATCATACTCATCCGTCTTTGGTTCATCTGTTTTCCTACGATTTCTCCACCCACCATCAGTGCCTTCTCCATCCACCATCCTTCACACCGATCACCGCTACTCGCGTTCGAATTGAAGTCATCATCATCCAGATTAATAATAATAATAATAATAATAATAATAATAATAATAATAATAATAATAATAATAAACTACCACAACAAAATTGGAAAAGACTAACCAGAGCCATATTAATCCTTCCTGCCATCTCCGGTTCAATCGGCATAGTTATGGGGTCACTGTCCTGAGGTTCAGCTATAGAATTCTCAACGGGACGTCAGCGTTTTCTCAAATGATGACCCTTATCGTCTCTGTTTAATTTTTAAATGAACCGTATTTCGACGCTAGCCATAAACCGCCTCGTATTAGACTAGAGTCCACATTGCTATGTGTACCTTGGTCCATGGTATAAGACCGGGTCAAGGCCCGTGTAGTGGGCCATGGAGGTTAGCCCAAATCCAGCTGCCCTAGCCCCGAAGGTGGGTTCCGAGGCAAAATGACGATCACCCGGGGCTAGCTAGACCCTTGGACCCAAGACTGGGGTCTCGGGTCCCCTTTTCCGGGTCCAATCACCTAGCTCGGGTAGCCTCACTTAGGTCCCTTTCGTCCATTTTCAGTTTTCGGATCTCCCTGTCATTTTTTGGGCCAGTTTAAATATCTCCATCAATTTTTATTTTTTTTCGCTCTATAGTGTCGTATAAGTTGAAGATGTAGAATGCAAAGTAGAGAGAAATGAGATGAAGATGATGATGAATTTGATTATATATATATGAAAGGGATCAGGTGTATTTGTGGCTTTCTGTGCGGTTGTGCGATTGATTAATGTGCGTGAGTTTTATACTTAATGTGCGTGAGTCTTGTGTTTAATGTGCCTGAGATTTGAACTTAATGTGCGTGAGTGTGTAATGCTGATGTGCTTGAGTTTTGTACTTAATGTGCCTGAGTATTGTGCTTAATGTGCGTGAGGTTTGTACTTAATGTACGTGAATGTGTAATGTTAATGTGCATGAGTTAGGATGCATGCCACTGTAGATCGAGTCCAAGAACGCATGAAAATTCACCAGCACTTGCACGCCAAAATATGAAGAATCCCTTCACCTTAGTTATCTAGCAGCTAGGCTGACAGATGCTGAATGTTCATAGTTTGGTGATCGATCGAAAAAATAATCTTTTGATTCTGGGATCCCATGCCCACAGTTATTAATCCATGCATATATGCATCCTCCGGATACCGATCATAGGGTAACCCGTAAAGATAACACCTGTATATTTGTATGTTTAATTTACGTAGTCAAAATTAAAACAATAATAATCAAAACCACTCACGCACATTAAACACACAACTCACGCACCTTAGGCACAAGATTCACACACCTTAAGTACAAAACTCACGCACATTAACATCACACACCCACGCACATTAAGTACAAATCTCAGGCACATTAAGCACAATACTCACGCACATTGAGTACAAACCTCACGCACATTAATCAACCGCACGGGAACCTTTCAATATATATATATATATATATATATATATATATATATATATATATATATATATATATATATATATATATATATATATATATATATATATATATATATATAGGCTTCGAATCCGGTGCACCCCCTAATTATATGATCATGTGAGATCACTTGATATCCATAGATTGATTCCCAATCAATGGTTGAGATCATGAGATCTCCTAGAATAAAATAAAGATTTATCATTAAGAAAGGGTGTTAACAGTAATTCTACCTAGTGGCTTAATTATGGTTAAAATTATTATGGGAAGCAAAGCATGGATTAAGAGATATTAATACACTAAATATATATGGGGTGATACATCACATGGGAAGGGTAAAAAAAACGCGCGAGACATTCCAAGTGGGATGCCGGACAGGTGAGGGCGTAGAAACAAACATCTACCATCACATGTGTGTGCATTACAGGTACACGGTTTGTGCGTGTTTAGCATTTGTAATTGTTTTTTTATTGTCTTGCGAGTTACGAAGTTTTAACACTAAAAACCCAACAAACTGTATGTGTGTTTGTGCGTATATATGAGATTGCGACGAGTGTGGAAACCAACATATACACCAACCACTTTCGTTTTGGGAGGCCGTTTGGGGATAATTTGGTATGTACCGGTGAGTGCGTAGAAGTATACTATGTTGACCAAACTGATGGGTATAATGTGACAAATGTGAATGTGAGCTGCTGTGTATGAATATTAGAAACCGCAGCACATATGCGTATGAATGGGAAGAATTATTTTTTTCCAATTTCTGTATTCGATTTTTGGTTGTTGACGTTTTTGGTTTTGGTTATCTGTTATCCGAATTTTGTTGGTTAAACTTGTCATTTAATTTGCAAAGGACAAACGCCCAGTAGTAAAAAAATGTGACCGTTTAGCACCTATGAACTAAATCTGGTGGATGCGTGTGCCTATGTATGTTAGTGCATGTGGGTATAACATTAGAAACCGCAGCACATATACGTATGAATGGGAAGAGATTTTTTTTTTCCAATTTCCGTATTCGATTTTTGGTTGATGACGTTTTTGGTTTTGGTTATCTGTTATCCGAAATTTGTTGGTTAAACTTGTCATTTAATTTGCAAAGGACAAATGCCCCCAGTATTAAAAAAATGTGACCGTTTAGCACCTATGAACTAAATCTGGTAGATGCGTGTGCCTATGTATGTTAGTGCATGTGTGTATAACTTTATGGCCGGTTGGTGGTTTCATGGTTGCACGAGAGTATTTATACTTGTGCGTATTGCCTCAATTGCGTTGGTAGTGGTTGATGCATGATACTTGATGTTAGCACATCTGTTCTTGTTTTTATGGTTATTTTGAATCATCACAGTAATTAAGCTCTTTCATTTTGCTTATTTAATACATGTTTTCCTTGCTATTATCATTTAATTATGGTTCGCACTTGTTTTGAATGTTTTACGGTGTTTGTTAGTGTTTTTGAACCATTGTAGGTCAATTCTATGAGCAAGGGAAGTTCAAGGATGAGTTTGGAGCAATTTTGGACAAGTTCGGGACCCAGAGGACTCGACGCGTCGAGAATTTCCAGAAAGGTTTATGATCGAGACCAGCAGGTCTCGACGCGTGGAGAATTGGCTCGACGCGCCGGGCGCAGCAGGTCTCGACGCGTGGAGAATTGGCTCGACGCGTCGGGCGCAGCACGAAGTCGCGAGATATTTGAGTCCAATTTGAGTCCAATTTTGTACCAGATTCCTATTTCGTCTCAACTTTATACCTACTATAAAATCCCTCCTTCCTCAACCCTAAAAAACAGACCGAGAGATTTTTTAGAGTTCTTTGTAGACAAGAGAGAGAGAAATCAAGAGGCTCAAGTCGGCTTTGGAAGCAAGGAGGAAGCCAGGGAGATTTGGGAGAATCGCTTGGTTAATTCTTGTACTCTTCTGATGATTTGTAATCCTTTATTCATATTTGCTATGTATAATTTAGCCATGCTCGGCTAAATTCCTTAGGGATTTTTGGGTGAATTTGTTTATGAACCTATGTGCTTAGTTCGTTAATTTCTTAATATATTTATGTTTGGTTTTATGATTTGTGTTGCAATCTTGTTTTAATCTGTTGTTGTTGGTAGTTAAAAGCCTAAATTACTAGCTTCACAGTCATGTTTGTGTCACCAATGGGAGTTGGGGCATAAATTAGGGCACACACGATTGCACCTAATGGTTGGTCCTTGGGAAAGGGGAACTTATTAGGGGAAGTTTATTCTAGATTATTGCTCATCGGGAGATGGTAGTAATTAGGAATAATTGAATGCTGATCTTTGATCTTATTGGGTGTTTAAGCCATGGGAGTGGAAATTCACTAGGAATAGAGATTACGGGAGTAATTCGATTCCACTTTGCATTCCCATACAAATCTTAATTCCAAACCAAATATTACAAACGTTAATTGGCACTAGGTGATTAAACATTGTGATCCCAAGAATCCTATTTTGCTCTATTGTCTACAAAACCTTGCTACTTATTTTGTTCTGCTTGTTATTTTATGCAATCAATCAACCTTCAAGTTTTGTTCGGACTAGTTTCATATGAGTAACCTAGTAGCTAGTGATTAGTACACCACCTCTCTGTGGTTCGACAACCCGAATACTCCGGGTATTATTTGTTTGCCCCAAATTACAGCAATCAATTGGCGCCGTTGCCGGGGAGGTGGCGTTACGTACTGACATTAGTGAAAGCCTTACTTTAGGAGTCTAGTCCAATTTTTTTTTTATTTTATTTATTTATTGATTTATTTTATCTGCTAATCCATAACATGTTCCTTGTTCTTGAGTGTGATTTTGCTTTGAATCTAAGAACTTGGCTTTTTATGCATACACGATCTCGTGGGAAAGAAGGATTATTACCTTTGAATCTTGAGATTGAGAAAAGAGCCAAGTTTCTTAGGAAACAAACTAGGATGGCACAGGTACAAGAAAATCAAGCTGGAGGGAGATCAATGTCTGACTACCTTGCTCCGGATGTTGAGGAGCATGGTAGCATCAATATTCCAAATGTGGAGGCCAATAACTTTGCGATCAATCCGGCCATACTCAGCATGGCTGCGGCAGATCGATTTGGAGGGATGCCCACGGAAGATCCCAATGCTCACGCCACCAAGTTCCTACGACTTTGTGGCACTTTCAAGATAAATGGAGTCACTCAAGATGCTGTCAGACTTAGGCTTTTTCCCTTTACACTGAAGGACAGGGCTGAAGATTGGTTATCCTCACATCCAGATAACCACTTTGACACTTGGGACAAATTACATGGAGAATTTTTGAAGAAGTTCTATCCTATCTCCAAAACTCAACGGATGAGAAGGGCAATTCAAAACTTTAAGCAACTGGCAACTGAGTCCCTCACTGAGTCTTGGGAGAGATTTAAGGAATTGAAGAGGCAATGTCCACACCATGGATTTCAGAGTTGGGATTTGATGATGTCTTTCTATGAAGGATTGCTGGATAATTCTAGGATTTTGGTGGATGCTTCTTCGGGTGGTTCGTTCACGATTCTAGAGCCAACACAAGCTGAGGAACTATTGGAGAAAATTGCTATGAATGGATCTACTTGGTACACGGAGAGGTCTCCACAAAAGCTTGTAGGAGGAATTCATGATGCGGGGCAATTAGCCGATTTGTCAACAAAGTTGGATAATGTGGTCTCCTTGGTTCAAAAACTTGCCCAAATCACCAGCCAAAATCACAATTCAGGGGATTGTATCGACGAGTTAAACTCCCAAACCTCTATGGAGCAAGTTAATATGTTGGGATATAATAGGCCTCATCAACAGTCTTACCAACCTCAAGGGACCTACCATCCTAATAATTCAAGGAACCATCCCGGCTTTTCATGGCGCAACCCAGTGGGAGCTGCCAACCCTCAACACTTTGTTAATAGAGGTCCTATGGGTTATCAAGGTACTCAAGTTCAATCTAAATTTCCCGTTTCAGAGGCCCCACCACAATCGAATACGGACGTTTTGTTGGAAAAATTGATTAAAAGTCAGTTAGAGATTACAGAAAGGATGGATAAAATGGAAGCTCGCCAAAATTTGGTTGAAAGGCAATTAGCAAATCAACCTTCTATATCAAGTACTAAAGTCACAGGGAAGTTGCCAGCTATGCCTGAAAATCCAAGGGAGCATGTAAATGCAATTGTCACAAGGAGTGGCAAAATACTTGAAGAGCCACCCCTTCCAATCAAAGCATCAATTCCTAAAAAGACAGTTGAGGAGAAGATTGAAGAGATACTTGGTGGTATAGAAGATGAGCCAATTGCTGTGCAAAATAATCCACAAGTTCAAAAGGAAGTAGAGAAACCTGTGAGAAGGTATGTACCCCCATTGCCTTTTCCTCAAAATCGTGAAACAACAAAAGAAAGTAGGTGGAAAAAGTTTTTGGAGATTGTTGAGAGTTTGAAAGTTTCAGTTCCCTTACTTGATTTGCTTTCACAAGTTCCCTCTTATGGAAAATTTTTGAAAGAGATTCTAGCTAAGAAAAAGAAATATGGGGAACGAGAGATGGTAGCTGTGGCACAAGAGTATCAAGCGTTGACCTCGGGAATTGGGAGGAATATACCTAAGCATAGAGATCCGGGGAAGTTCACAATTCCTTGTGTGATTGGAGGCCGACCTTTAAAGGGATCCCTTTGTGATTTAGGAGCTACTGTGAGTGTTATGCCTCTTACTCTTTGTCAAGGGTTAGGGTTGGGAGAGCCAAAACCAATCCAATTCACCCTAGAAATGGCAGATAGATCCATCGTAAAGCCTATTGGAATCCTTGAAGATGTCCCAGTTCGTGTGGACAAGTATTTTGTGCCTTGTGATTTTATTGTGATAGATGTCCAAAGGAACTTAGACGTTCCACTCATTTTGGGGAGACCCTTCCTAGCCACTATTGGAGCAATGATTGATGCAAGGAAAGGGTCCATGATTTTTGACTTTGGGGAGGAAAAGGTGGAATTTAATGTTCTTGATGAGCCAAAAATCATTGAATGCAAGTCAATCTTGCACATCGATCCTACTCTCAAGGTGACACATGATGAGTATTTGCATTTGAAGAGTCTATGGGGTGATGAGATCAAACTCGCGGATCAACCAGGATGAGCACTCCATAACCAGGTTAGGTCGAGCTAGCGACGTTAAACTTAGCACTTCATGGGAGGCACCCCATGTTATCTTTTATTTCTTTCATATTTATTGCTTTCTAGTTTAATTTTATTGCTTTCTAGATTCATTTTATTTAGTTTTATTGCTTTCTAGTTCGTGATTATTTTATTGCTTTTTAGTTTTCTCTTTTCTCTTGTTCTACTTTTCTTTTGCATCAGGGACGATGCAAAGTTTTAAGTGTGAGGGGGAGGAATCATTAATTTGGGGATATTTCTAAATTTTTAAATTTTTTGCTTTTGCTTGGATGACTCATATGCTATTTTTGGTGAATAAGTTACTTGTCTTAGCATGCAGTTACAATTATTCTCTCTTGTTGGTTTGTGGTTTGTTTTAGTGGTGCTTGCTGCATCTCAATTTGTGATGGATGATTTGAGGTGTAACACATATTTGATCTATTCCCTTGCCAATAGCTTTGTTAACCACTTAATAATTGGATTAATTTGATCTTGTGTTTTGCATTGCTAGTGAAGGCTTATGTGAGATTCCGGTCATGGGTGTTTTGCTAGAACTTGCCTCATTACTCCCTAAGTGATGTCTAAGTTTTGCATGTTTTGAAGTGATTTAGGCCATTTTTGTTTAGCCATACCCTTTAAACCTGTCCCTATATATATTTTATCCTTCGTATCCCCATTGTGCCTTTTGTTTGTTCAAATAAGTGCTAAGCACTTATCCCCTCTTTGTGATTGTTTTTCTTTGATTTACCCCATTATTATAACCCTTAGCCCGTGGCCAAATATTTCCCTTCCACCCTTGAGAGAATGAAACTTTTATCTTTATCTTTTCCGTATGAAGAGTTTTATGGAGTTGTGCTACGAAAAAAAAAGCAGCCAGTGTTACAAATGCTCAAGTGTGGAGGTCATGAAAGTTTGGATTAAAGTTATCTTGCTATATCCAAAAGAAGTCCAAAGACAAAGAAAAGAATGAGAAAAAAAAAAAAAAGATTGAAAGTTTTTGAGTTTGGATCCCCACTTTACCAAAGAGTTGCTAAGTTCTTAAAAGAAATTTGCTCGGAATTATGATTATCTCATCTCTTCCAAATCTTGAAAAGTTTAGATAAATTGCGACATTCTCTCTTTTTGATTAATTTTTCCATACCACTTCTTTGTTAGCTATCACCCGTAGCCCCATTACAAGCTAAATAAAGTCCTATTTGATCTTAGCATGCATTCTTAGATTTGATCTAGGGGAGTATGAAAGGCAAGCCTATGGGATCTCATTCATGAACTGTGTCTTGCATAATCTCAACTGAGTACTTGTACACACTTGATCCTCACACACTTTAAATTCTTGGTGCTCGGTTATTGGCTTGAAAATGGGTCTCTTATGTGCCAAACTAATTTGATTCTTGAAGCTTGTTGTTTTGTAGCAAGTTGGTTGGTGGTTTGAAAGGTTGTGCAAGAGAGAGCATGAGTAATTTGTATGTTTTGACTTGTGATTTTATTCCTTAGTTTTGCTTGAGGACAAGCAAAAGCTTAAGTGTGAGGGGGTGATGTTAGCACATCTGTTCTTGTTTTTATGGTTATTTTGAATCATCACAGTAATTAAGCTATTTCATTTTGCTTATTTAATACATGTTTTCCTTGCTATTATCATTTAATTATGGTTCGCACTTGTTTTGAATGTTTTACGGTGTTTGTTAGTGTTTTTGAACCATTGTAGGTCAATTCTATGAGCAAGGGAAGTTCAAGGATGAGTTTGGAGCAATTTTGGACAAGTTCGGGACCCAGAGGACTCGACGCGTCGAGAATTTCCAGAAAGGTTTATGATCGAGACCAGCAGGTCTCGACGCGTGGAGAATTGGCTCGACGCGTCGGGCGCAGCAGGTCTCGACGCGTGGAGAATTGGCTCGACGCGTCGGGCGCAGCACGAAGTCGCGAGATATTTGAGTCCAATTTGAGTCCAATTTTGTACCAGATTCCTATTTCGTCTCAACTTTATACCTACTATAAAATCCCTCCTTCCTCAACCCTAAAAAACAGACCGAGAGATTTTTTAGAGTTCTTTTGTAGACAAGAGAGAGAGAAATCAAGAGGCTCAAGTCGTCTTTGGAAGCAAGGAGGAAGCCAGGGAGATTTGGGAGAATCGCTTGGTTAATTCTTGTACTCTTCTGATGATTTGTAATCCTTTATTCATATTTGCTATGTATAATTTAGCCATGCTCGGCTAAATTCCTTAGGGATTTTTGGGTGAATTTGTTTATGAACCTATGTGCCTAGTTCGTTAATTTCTTAATATATTTATGTTGGGTTTTATGATTTGTGTTGCAATCTTGTTTTAATCTGTTGTTGTTGGTAGTTAAAGGCCTAAATTACTAGCTTCACAGTCATGTTTGTGTCACCAATGGGAGTTGGGGCATAAATTAGGGCACACACGATTGCACCTAATGGTTGGTCCTTGGGAAAGGGGAACTTATTAGGGGAAGTTTATTCTAGATTATTGCTCATCGGGAGATGGTAGTAATTAGGAATAATTGAATGCTGATCTTTGATCTTATTGGGTGTTTAAGCCATGGGAGTGGAAATTCACTAGGAATAGAGATTACGGGAGTAATTCGATTCCACTTTGCATTCCCATACAAATCTTAATTCCAAACCAAATATTACAAACGTTAATTGGCACTAGGTGATTAAACATTGTGATCCCAAGAATCCTATTTTGCTCTATTGTCTACAAAACCTTGCTACTTATTTTGTTCTGCTTGTTATTTTATGCAATCAATCAACCTTCAAGTTTTGTTCGGACTAGTTTCATATGAGTAACCTAGTAGCTAGTGATTAGTACACCACCTCTCTGTGGTTCGACAACCCGAATACTCGGGGTATTATTTGTTTGCCCCAAAGTACAGCAATCAATACTGTAACCGGAGAGGTCGAGTTCGGTTGTGATGGCTGGTGCACGGCCGTATGAAGCCTTGTGCACCACGCCTATCATGAGTCGTACAGAATCTGGTCTTTGTATATACTGAACTTTGTGTTATATCGGTTAGTGAACGATAGACTATAGCCTTGTGCACTATGCCTTTAATGAGTTGCCATAATTGCGATCATTGTGTATACTTAGCTGTGTTTCAGTGGGTGCATCGTATGTTGTATATTTGTGCATGGCCCCTTAATTCTGTGCGAATGTCTCAATTATGTTTTTTAAACTGTTAGCCTACGTAGGGACTGTAGTAGTACAAAGCGGGTGCGTGAGTACTGTTATGGTTTTAAACTCCAGTACGAATAATACAAATCGTTACGCAGGTGACATAAGAATGGAAGTAGGAGGGATAAGCCAGCACTGTGTGATGGATGAATCCCAAGACGGTACGAGCATTTGGTTTACGGAATGTGACCCATCGATAAAACCAGCTGTCGATCAAGTGTTTGATACGTTGGAAGATGGCATCGCGTACTACAAGACATATGCATCCGTAACTGGGTTTGATGTGCGCAAGAGTTCCGACATTAAGAACAGGTATGGGATCATCCTCAAGAAGAAACTAGTGTGCAATCTTGAAGGGTATAAGGATGCAAAACCAAACACCACAACAGATCAAAATACCACCACACAAACAAAACGACGACGCCCGTCTATGTTAGAGTTGGGTGCATGGCGAAAATAGTTTTCAGAAGAGACAGTACAGGAAGGTACGTGGTCGAGAAGTTTGAAGAGGGGCACACCCACTGTTTGTGCGAGGAGAGTTACAAACCTTTCCTGAAAGGGAACAGAAAACTAGATATTGGACACCAACAATTCATCGTGAACTGCTCAAAAGTCAATATTGGGGCTAGTAAAAGTCATGACCTGTACGCCGAGATGGTGGGAGGTGTTGAAAACGTGGGAGCGACACAACAAGATTTCAAGAACTATAGAAGGGAGATTTTGGCGTACATGCACGGAGGAGATGCGCAAATGCTAATATCCAAATACCTAGATCTCAAATCGGACTATGACGATATGTATTTCGAATACGAGGCAAACGAGAATGACCAGTTGGCACGTGTTTTCTGGGCAGATGGTATGGCAAGAAAGCAGTATAGTGTTTTCGGAGATGTTGTGTCATTTCATGCTACGTACAAAACTAACAGGTACGCACCTCATTTACGGGCTGCATTAACGTTGGTGCGTGTATATGTTTGAACGCGTACTGGAGTGCGTGTAGGGTCCACGGTATGTGCGTTCCACTGCTACGGATATGAATGGTCCAAACGATATGTTACATTAAATGCTAATAAATTTATGGATTTGTTATTTGACAGTACGCAACCCTGCATTTTAGAGTTTCTATACGCTATATTACTATATTTATATTTATTTCACAGTATGTAACCCTGTGCGTTATATGCGTGTTAGTTAACACATTTCCTTGTGAAACAGGTACAGTCTCGTGTTCGTCCCATTCACCGGTATAGACCACCATAAAAAATGCGTAACATTTGTAGCAGCACTGATTGCGCATGAGGATGTCGACTCATACCGTTGGATACTAAAGAACTTTAGAAACGCAATGGGAAGCACACCACCACTCACAATAACCGACCAAGACCCGGCGATGAAGGTTGCAATTGCACAAGAATTCCCAGAAACTCGCCATCGTTACTGTATGTGGCATATAATGGCGAAGGTCACTGATAAAGTGAGTCCTGAATTAGCGAAAAATGAAGCATTCCGAAGAGAGCTGAATGATGTTTGGAATGACAGCTTGACTACCGCCAATTTTGAGGTTGCATGGAAAGAGGTTATAGAAAAGTTTGGCTTAATTGAAAATCCATGGCTAAACCGCATGTACGACGAGCGCGCATCGTGGATACCTGCATGTTTTGAAGGTGTTTTTATGGGAGGGCTATTGCGTACAACCTCACGCTCTGAAGCAGAGAACCGGATTTTCAGAAGCAACACTAGCAAACATATTTGTGTTTCGGAATTTTTTAACAGGATAGAGAGTACAATCTGAAAGCAACGCCTAACACAGACCGAGCTAAACGGTGCCAGCCTTGCACAGACACCCCCCTACAAAACCCAATTGCGCATCGAGCGAGCGGCAGCGTCAATATATACATTAACTGTGTTTTATGATGTGCAGAAGGAGATATGTGCCGGATGTTTTGATTGCCGTGTCTGTGGTGTCACCCCCAGTGAGGCCGGGAACACATATGAGGTCGAGGATAAGCACGATGTACGATACACGGTGTTCGTTGAACACGGGACAAGGACGACAACCTGCGAGTGCCGAATGTACATCCGGATTGGACTGCTGTGCAGCCATGCATTTGCAGTGTTAATATATGACAGGAACGAGGACATACCCCCCCAACATATCACACCCCGGTGGACACGAACCGCATTAACCACTTCACCAATCAAAACATGCAATGATACGCTCCAGCGTGGCAACCCCAAAGCACGAGGCACCAAAGAAGAAAGTGACGTGCTGAACACAGTGTATAGGTGCATAGCCATGGCGCAAGGAGATTCCACGAAGCTAAATCAAATACGCAATGCACTAACGGAAATTGAGACCACATGGTGCATCGACGGTGAAGACGACGTGGCCGTAGAGAAAGGGAAACGATCGATCAAAGAGACATTTTGTGGTGCCCCCACACCTGACACAATCACCGTGCATCCGCCCGCAGTATCAAGTACCAAAGGGTCAGGAAAACGAATGAGGACAGCCAAAGAAATCGCAATGAAGGAACAAAATAAGAAGAAGCGAACATGCAAAACATGTGGACTCGCAACCGGACACAACAGTCGAAGCTGCCCAAAAAAATAGAAATAATTTTATATCCGTAAATGCTATTTTGTGCACAACTGTTCTGACATTATTATTGAATTACGAGTTAATAAACATTTCCATTTAATAAACCTACCATCCCTGGACCCCGAATTTCCAACAAACATACTCACATAACAATACAAAGGCAATGCAACTCCCAGATCCCATAAACTGAAATTTAAAAAAAAAAAAAAAAAAAAAAACCCCGGTGCGTGACAGCAAACAACGCATGTGCGTAGAGAATGAGTCAATACTATATTGAGAAATTGAGATTAGCACCACATTGGTTGGATGATGCAACATTGATGTCGGACCCCGAATTTCCAACAAACATACACACATAACAATACAAAGGCAATGCAACTCCCATATCCCGTAAACTGAAAATTTGATTTTTTTTAAAAAAAAAAAAAACCCGGTGCGTGATAGCAAACAACACATGTGCGTAGAGAATGAGTCAATACTATATTGAGAAATTGAGATTAGCACCACATTGGTAGGATGATGCAACATTGATGTCGGACAACTCCCTGCGAAAATACCCCACGTGGATTTTAGAAATATAATTGAAAAAAAAAAAGAAGGTGCGTGAATGTAAATCACGGCTGTGAGTAGACAATGAGTGGCCGAAAGTAGTAATATACTGATATGGTCATCATCTGAAAGCGTCTGGTCCCATCGGTTTACTAATCAAAGTAATGCATAGCAAATTCCATACCTATACATGTTTGAAAAAAAAAAAAAAAACGGTGCGTGACTGCAGACTATGCGTGTGCATACAGAGTGAATCAAGACTCTATCGAGACAGTCAGATTAACACCATATTGGTCCGATGATGGACCATGGATGTCGGACAACTTCCTGCGAAATACCCCGCTTGGATTCCCGAAATATTAATGAGGAAAAAAAAATGTGTGCCTGTAAATTACGCATGTGCGTAGACAACGAGTGTCCGAAAGTATTAAATAGAATGATACGGTCATCATCTAAAAGCGTCAGGTCCCATTGGTTACCTAATCAAACAAATGCATGCCAGACTAGTATTTTGCGTAGGACGGCAAATTCTGGAGATTAAAAAAAAAAAAAAAACAACGTGAGTGCGTATTCTTCTTGTACGCATGTGCATGTATACTGACATTGATGCATCCGCTAGAAAAATAAATGCAACTTGAACGAACATCATTCATACGGAATAGTTTACGTGGAAATCCAAGATAAAAACACCACACAACAGTGCAATGATGACAGGCGTCTAACCCCACATTATTAGGAAAAGCCGAACAAATGGCAAACAAAAAAAAAATTGAAATAACCGAACGCCCCTTCAACGGACCGCAGCAACCGAGCTCTTAACACGGGCGGCATTTGCAGCTCTATGCGTGTTGCGTTGGAACAACAAAATATCGAACATGAACCTGACACGCAATTCTAATAAGGCACGCGCATCACCCCTACGTAGCCCGCAATCCCATGTAGAATACGGTTGCCCAACATAAGACTCCATGTGACGCAAGGGAAACACACCGCAATCGACTTTGTTCTTTGCGTCTCGCCACGATAAACGAACCCTACGAGGCACCAATTTTGACGCCTTCATATATAATGCGATCACCCCCATATCCTCAAAGAAAACGGACAGCAAATCATGCTACAAAAAAAAACCCCAAAATTTTAAAACGCAAACACCGGGAGCATGTATATCCGCGGGGGCCCAAAAAAAGAAAAAAAATGAAGGTATACAACAAATAAAGGAACATGCACCGACTGCACCTACCAACACCGTTAGGATGTGACCATATTTGTCGAGCGACGGATCCTCCGCGGAGGAATTATCAATGACGTCAAACCGCAGACGCCTGAAATCCACTAAAACGACATAGTAGTGGTGCGCTTGAAGTATGGGGAAAAAAAACTGCAGCACAAAGAAATGCAAGAAAACCCATTTTAAAAAATGAATGATAGCAAATGCGCATTAACCAAATGGACACAAACAGTTAACAAACCATGTCTATATGATCCCATGAATTATAAGGCGACAACTTCAACTCGTACTGCATGCTATCTGTAAACAACTGTAAACGACTTCCACGAGGAGCCGAGACATCAACCACCGTGTACAGCTACAATGTTAAAAACCCAATAAAAAATGTAAACACCGGAACATGGAAAATGAATATATAAAAAAATGACAACAAGAGACAAACCGTAGTCATCGTGGAGACGAAAAGCCTAGACGGTTCCCCAGCAACCTTTGACATTTCCCTAAAAGATAACACACAAGTCCACGCATTTAAAATGCCCACCAACACTTCATTACCTTCCACTAGGGAGACGAACTCGACCCGACGTGCTGACCGACCACGCCAAAGAAACAACTCCTCCTCCCTGATTATAAAACCCCAACAGAAAAAGGAAAATGAAATCACAAGTAAAGTAGGAAAAAAAAACTGAAGTTATCACAATTGAAATACATGTCAGCACGCCCCGATCTAGCAATCCAATTGTAAACATCTTGTGCGCTAGGTCCCTACACATTTTCCGCGTGTACAACACGTGAGTGTGTCCACCGTTCGTACGAATTCAAATCAAGAGTCCTCAACGCGTGAACATTATTTAAAGGATGCCGGGACTGCTTTGCTGGTGCACGGCATGGTTCAGAATCAGCAATGGAGCTACCAGGCCGCGTCCCTACACGAATACGCTGCACAGCAAACCGATCCCCAACCACCGTAATGTGTAACAAAAAAATAATAGACCCACATAAAATAACATATATTGGATAAATGTACACACCATTATACACCGTACCTCATTAGGGGTGAATGGGGTGCCGGGATCAACATTAACCCCCCCCCCCCCCCCCCCCCCCCCCCCCCGACCAATACGTTTTGTAAAAGCCTGTCCACGAACATCATCGCACGAAGACCCGAAAACAGGAACACCAGGCGAAAGAGCGCTGTGACCACCAACCTACCACCACAAAAATAAATAAATAAATAAAAAAGAAAGATGCTGTGTAAACCCCACTATTAAATATGTAAAGCACCGAAATGTATCAAGGCACACTTACTGGATGACATGGGGCCGAAGAACACCCCCGAGGCATTACATTCGTTGATTGTGCGGTATACTCACGAACAATCGCGTCCACCACATCCCAACATTGGGAAGGTAGATCCTGCGACAGACCATCACCCACACACGAAAATTGCTGAGACAACCCAAGACTGAACGATGGACGGAATGCATCATCCTAATAAATGAGAAAACCAGTCATACAACCTCCCCCATATATACAAAACACCATACCTAATTGCACACTGGATGAAGTAACGCAACAATAAAAATATGAAACTAGACAAAACATGTACGCATAACACCAACCATTCACCACCCGCACACACACCGTGCAGTACCAAAAAAATATACATAGTTACCCGCATGTCACTGATACAACCGCAAACCAACCAAGTCATCAAAATACACATCAAACCACCAACCCCCCAACAGCAAAAAAAAAGACCAACCCCAAAAGCATACAATACCACCCACTCCAACCCTAATTCCGCCTCCTTTTCCTACGACGGCGAACAACCTTACTTACAGCATCGGGCACACCACCTCAATCCCCCGCCTCGGGCGGAGCATCACCGGCAGTCTCAACGCACTGACCCGCATTCCCCGCAACATCTGCCTGCTGCCCGACGGGATCTTGCTGGTCTAACCCCGCATCAGCTTGTGAGACTTCAACGACAGTAGACTTCTGCTGAACAGCACTAACAACCGCATCGACCGTCTCAAAGTTCTCCGGGTTGTCCCAGATATCATCACCACTCAGCGCAGTAGCCCCCCCCCCCTCCAGCCCCCCCAGACCATCAGACGATGCACCACTGTTGGACCCAAACTGATCGGCAAGCGAGATGATCCTCCGAGCACCTGCAACAACTCTAAGAAAGTCCTCCGTCGGTCCTGTGTCATCACCATGATGGTCCATAAAGAGTATCAAATCGTCCATAGCTGCAGCTACAACATCGGCCTTTTCATCATAAATCTCTGCCACAGTCTGCAATAAAACACAAGATGGAGGTTATGCAACAATGCATCAACCACAGTACCCCCCCCCCCCCCACACGCACACAGCATGCCAACATCCAATAATAAGAGAAGACACACATGCTTATACTACAACGCATCCACCCTCCCACCTTGTACGCACCCACACACGCATCCAAATAATAAATAAAAAACAAACCACATTACCTGCATCGAACCAACATCATTACAACAACACAAAATAAAATAAAAAAAAAAACGAAACAATTTCAAACACCCCCCCCCCCCCACCCATAAAGCTAACACGTTTATAACATGACAGTGCATGTCTAACAGATTATCAAATACGCACCATTTACATTATTTCTAACAATCAACAATATCCAATATACTATAACAATAAAATAACATGCTTATACTATACCGCATTCACCCCACCACCCCGTACGCACACACAATCATTGTATTGTATAAATAGTTGAAAAGCAAGCTAAGGGTGCTTAAAGCTGCCAGCTTAAACCCAGCAGGCCTGCAGGCCATTCACAATTTGGTAGCTAATTAAGTTAGGAGAAAAATTAAAGCTAAGGAAGAAGAAGATCAGAAATGGAGGATTATGGAGATATGGAGTACGGATGGGGAGCAGGGTCTGCGGCGGCGATGATGGTGATGATGATATGCGTGCTATTTTTGCCGTCGGTGGCGGGTTCGTGGTTGTTGCAGCCGCCTCCGTTCTTTGTCCTTGTTCTCTTTCCTCTTTTCATCGTCGCCATTGTCGTCTACCTTTCTCACGTCTCACACCCCCATTATTAACATATCTTCTCTTACAAATTCAGTTCATCTCTGATCTGCGTCAGATCATCAGTATGCATACTCTGTCTGACGAACTTGGCTTATTTAGTTTGTTTAAGAAAAGAAAATGTAATTAGCTTATGTAAAACCTGTTAGTACCCAACAAGAAACACCCACAACCCCAACCAAAACTCAACGAATACCACACATGCACCCCCTAAACTGTAACACACACACCGCCGAGGAAAAAAAAAACAATGCACCACCACAACACGCATCATCCATACACATACACATAAACACAAACAGTAATCCAACCCACAACCACCACACAAACACGACAAGACCACCTCAACAGTAATGTCAAAAATCCATAAAAAGAATAATATGCACAAGGCGACACACTAAAACGCACACACCATATTAATAAAAAATACTGTGAACACTTCATTATCATTAAAGCCATGCGATACCAACATACCATTACTGTACTAACACTTTAAAAACCCTTGGGTATTCCAATCTGTTTTCAATTTCCGATAAAACTGATATGCATTCAACGGATATGCATTCACCAGTAATTCCAAAAACCAACACCAAATAAAATGCACAAAGGTGCAATCCCAACTTTGTGCGTATTAAAGATACATTCAACAGAATAATAACCTAACAAATTCATTATTTTTTTTTTGGACTGACCCTAATATACAACCAATTTCGAAAAAATATATGGATATATCTATACCTACGGATGCTGGAAGTGACCAAATAGAATTAAAGATACATTCACCAGAGATGCAATCAACATTAATCCCGAATTCCAACACAACAAAATAATACGCACATAGTTGCAACCCCCACCTGCACAAACCATGACCCCACAACCACCCCCCCTCATCCCTACACCCATCCCCGAACGCGACACCGGCAAAGACAACAGGACACACAGACAAAAAAAAAAACTTTCCACAGCCCTCCCCTCCCCCCCCCCCCCCCCCCTCAGCAAATTATAACAACAATAATACCAAACCCCAAAATACCCACCGTAACCCTGGCCAAAAACACCATTACCACCGCAATCCCACCCCCCCTCCATGGGCATCACCAGTCCGGCCACAACCCCCCCTCCATGGGCATCACCAGTCCGGCCACAACCCCCCCCCCCGCCCCCGCCCCCCAAAACCTCCACAAATAACAAAATAGACAAACCACCCCCCTCCCGACACATGCAAACACCCATACTACCCCCCATCTCCCCCCCCCCCCCAATATCACGGTGAACCGAACCACCCACAACCCACACACACACACCCACACCCTGCTATGGACCCTACGACCCGAAACAGCCGATACCCCCTACACACGGACCACCACACAAACCCCATACGAGAAACCCACAAAAGACCCACACAAGAAATTACAGAAAAAAAAAAAAACCCGAACAACCAGCCCGGTTCCCAGCAAACCCCATAGCCAAGAACACAAGAATATAAGAACAGAAACGAAAACAATCCAATACGATCGGTCGAAAAACAAAAATAAAGGGTTAATACCTCGAATTGGAGCATGCCCAACCCCCCTACGCCGCTTCGCACTCCTTGACCTCGTCCCTGCCATCACCAACGCCGGTACAAGCACAACACACCCCCTCGACTGAAAAATAACCTGCAATAAACCCACTAGGCAGCTCGTCTACAGGGATGATGAAGACCCTTCGCCTTGAAGCTACTCCTCCGAATCGACTGCAAGGTAAGAGAACAGACAAAAACCCCTAGTTTAATGTGATAAGACACCACCCACGCGCGAATCAAGGTCTTAACATAAATGGACCCATTGCAAAAGACACTAATACCCCTCGGCTTATTTACATAGAGACCACACGCCACTTTTTAATAACTCCATCCGTACCGTTATAATAATCTAACGAAGGGCCCAGATTACAACTCACAGACACACCAAAATAGGGGGGTGCACAGGATCCAAAATCTATATATATATATATATATATATATATATATATATATATATATATATATATATATATATATATATATATATATATATATATATTACATTATACTTGTTAATAGATAATTATATTTGTATTGGTAGCTTTGAATTATTACGTAGCTCTCCATTATTTTATGTTTTGTTTCTTGTATATAAATTCTACTATTGAATACACAACCATTACTTCAAACCTTCCTCTCTTTTCGTATCACGACAATTCATACACAGTATATAGGAATTATGGTCCGTTTAGAAAGCAGAAAAATGACTTCTAAAAAATAGTTTCTGGAAAATGAGTCATTTTTTGAAAAACATTTTCCTTTTCCAGTGTTTGGAAAACTGTTTTGATGTGTTTGGTTCATTTTCTGAAAAATGAGTAGAATGATATAATTAAATATTTTAATTATTTTATTTAGAAAAAAAATACATTTTAAATTTAAAAAAAAAAAAATTTTCTGGTTTCCGGCGGAACTGGGTTCCACCGAAACCATAGCCATGGTTTCCTGCGGAACTGGGTTCCACCGAAACCATAGCCATGGTTTCCTGCGGAACTGGGTCCGCCATAAACCATAACCTTGGTTTCCGGCGGAACTGGTTTCTGGCAAAACTGGTTTCCGCCAGAAACCATAGGAAACCAGTTCCGCTAGAAGCTTAAAAAAAATGAAATAGTAATGGCGGAAAATGACTTCCGCCAAATTTTGACGGAAGTCATTTTCCGCCAAATTGAGCACAATTTCTCCAGTCAACGGAAAATGTTTTCCGTTAAATGGATTTTCCAAGTGTAGCCAAACACCAAAGACCCGAAAAATGATTTTCAGAAATCATTTTTCGGGTTTCCAAACACAACCTAACATTCGAAAAACACACACACACACATGTTTATTTATTTATTTGAAATACTCATGATTCTTTACAAGACAGTATTTGTTCTATTCTTTGATAACTAGTGTCATCAAACTACATAGTAGTTCACATATATTTATTTATTTAGATATACTAATACATTCTAATCTGACGATAAACTAACATTCAAAACATATATCCAATATATATACCCATCATACAAAAGATATTAAAAACAAATAAATGAAAAGAAGGGGAAAAGGGAAAAAAATATTTGCAAATTAGATATCAATACGAGTATGCATAATGAGAAAAATTTTAAAATAACAAAATTCATTAAAAACATATACATTTAATTATATAAATACATATTCGATGGTTCATGATTTAAAAATCATTAAAAAAAATTAAAAATCAAGAAATAAAATTCAAAAAAAAAAAAAAAGCCATGTATAAACAAGAGTTCAAAACTTAGAAAAAAATGAGTTAATACCCAATATAGTCCTCGACTATAATGATTTTACTTAATTTAGTCCTAAATGTCTTTTTATGCTTAATTTAGTCTTCGGTTTTAATTAGTTGACTGTTAGAAATAGGATTCTAATAGTAATTTCTCATTGTTGCTGCTTCTCTACTACTTCTCTATTGCTTCTCTAAGGGTTGTGCACCCAAATCCAACTAAAAAAACTATTAAAAAAAATTGTTGGCGAATATTTATTTATTTAGGATTGAAATTGATTTGGGGATGAAGATCTCCATTCTTGTGTGGGGAAATTACCTAAGGTAACATTTCAAAATAAGCTCTTATTTTAAACTACTAGCTTATTTTTTTGGGAACATTACCAAACAAAGCTTATAGCTTATTAGTAGCTTAAAATAAGCTATAAGTTATGCCAAATAGAGCCATAATATTTTTCTAAATTCAACTCCATTAACCATTTAAACATATTAATATTAAAAAAAAAAAGAATACATAATTACTTTCAGAGTTCTACTATGGATACTCCCAAATTCTACTCTCTAATGTGGCAAATAAGGAATGATTATTTTTTCATCATGTGTGTCCACACAAAAGTGTGTATATCAAGAACTTGTGTGAAAGAGTAAAAGTGGAGTATATAAAATGGGAGTCCACCAAGTATTTTCCTTAGAGCATCCACAATATATAGTGGATAATAGTGGATTTTAGTTGGCTTTTGCACGTTTTAATGCACATGTGAAGGAGAGAGAAGATTTGAGATTTTTGCAGAGAGATCTAGTTTTTATTTCTACAGTGGCCCCACCAAAATGAAAAAGGTTGTTGCACTCCACGCATGAAGCGCACTAAAAGCGCCCAACCGGGCGCGTAATTTCCTTTGCTTTTTTTTTTTTTTTTTTCTTCTATCATCCCTTCTCTCCCCTACTCATCTCTGCAAAAATCAATTAAAATCTCCAACTAATGAGCATGTTCTTACATTTGTGAGTAAAAATATTCATAATTTGGTTTGTATCATGCATGATTAGTTTAATATTAAATCAAGTCACCTTATAATTATATAGTTAATCAATACGTCAAGAAATATTTTTAATCTTAAGAGCATCTTCATTAGTTGGAGTTTTTCGCAATTTTTTAGATGTCAACCAAGATAGAGGGTTGGGGAAAAAGGAAATAAAACAAAGAAAATAATAAAAGAAAAAGAATATGCAGGTCTTTTAAGCGCCTAGCCGACATGTGGAGTGCACGCGCCTGCTAGGCGCGACAAGTGCATTCATTGCACACCTATTGCATTTGCAACTGTTTCTAAACTTTTTTGTAAGTCATACAATAAATCACAATTTGCACAATATAACGTAGTTTCCTATTCTTTCTTCTTTCACCTTTCTCCTCCACTTAAGCTAAAAATACGAAAAAAAAATTAAAAAATTCCTCCTGGGGTTGCTCTAAGTACACTTAGACTAATTTTACTATTAAAACAAAATTATTTAGGATCACTAACTATGCTACTTTGATTATTTTGGTTTAATTATTTGGTCTTGTGGTGCTATTATATGAGGTAATTGACAAGCCCGCATAAAATAACATTCACATTTAATTTCTAGTCCATTATATTAATTTTTTTTTATACATTCTTACTTAACTAGCTAGTTCAAATTCAGTCTAAGCTATATTAAAATTATATATTTTATTAGATTCATTGCACAAGATCAAGTGTTGTTTGCACTATATCAACTATTATTTTTTCACTAACACGATTAATATTCTTGCCTTTCTCTATTGTTAGAATTTCCTCTCTCCTTGTGAGTGCTTTTTGGTTTTCTTGTCTTCTTCTTTTTTGCGAAATGGAGAAAGGTGGCATGAGTGGTTTAAGCGAGGCTTGTGCAGCTCTGGCCATTGTTGATGACGACGAAGGGGTCATTGTTGAGGAAGAGGATGTCCTGAAACCCGACTTTGATTACTGTTTTGTGGCGGATGGCTGAGTGGTCACTGATCGGCCAGTCAAGTTAACTATTTTCCAGGATGTCATGACTACGGCGTGGCAACAAGTTAAAGGTGTAATGATCCGCGAGTTGGGTTCAAATAGGTTTCTGTTCATATTCTATCACAAAAATGATATTTCCAGGGTTATTTCCGATGGCCCTTGGACATTTGATCAAAATTTGGTTTTGCTCCAGCGCATGGAGGACGGAGAGAATCTCATGGCAGTTGTTTTGGAGAAGGCATCCTTCTAGGTGCATGTGCATAATATCCATGTTGGTTTTAGGTCTGAGAAGGTGGCGCATATTGTGGGGAATTACGTAGGGGAGTTTGAACAGTCGGATCAACGAACTTTTGAAGGGAAATAAAGAGCTTTCATATGTGTGCATACAGCGATCAATGTTTTGAAACCTTTGAAAGCGAAGATGAAAATGAAGAAAAATGGAGGCGACTGGTTCTGGATTGATCTTCGTTACGAGCGTCTCCCATCCTTTTGTTTTCAGTGTGGCATTATTGGCCACGCAGAAAAGTTCTACTTGATTGATTTTGATAAGCCAGTGGTGGGGGTTGAGAAGCCTTACGGCTCGTGGTTGAGGGCAAGTGGCCAGTGAAGTGTAACGGTCCCAACGAACATGTTGTTAGTTTTCGAGTCTCCGACGACTTCTCCAACTGGCAAAGCTAAAGTGGCAGGTGTAATGGCTGGCAATGATGGAAATTTAGTGAAGGAGTCAATGATTCCTGGACCGTTACTTGCGTCTAATATGGTGAAGCTGAGTGACGTGGGGAAAAGTGAGAGAGTATGGGTCTTAAATGCTGATGAGGGATGTGAGGGGGTTGTTTTTGTTAATAAAAAAACATAGAAGAACTAAGTTTGAGTGAGCTGAGGGTAGTGGGCCGGGTGGTTGGACTAGCCAAATGGTGGTTGGGGAAAATAGTTATATTTCTTCTGAGGAGGTAGGCTCTGGATATTAGGCCCACTAGCACAAATGAGTTGTTTTAGTTGGAACTGTCGTGGGCTTGGAAACCCACTGGCAGTTCAAGTGTTGTTGGGCTTTGTCCTTCAAAAGAAGCCCGACATTTTATTTTTATCAGAAACTTTGAGTAATTTGAGTAGGATCGAGCGTGTCCGAGTGTGGATGGCATATGCGAATTGTTTTCCAGATGACGTGGTAGGTAGGAGTAGTGGTTTTGCAATCCTTTGGACCGGGGGATTAGATATTGAAGTAGTTGGGTACTCAAATCATTTCATTGACACTGTGGTCTCACCGAGTGCTGCTGGTCCAAAGTGGGGGTTCACCGGCTATTATGGGCACTCGGAGAGGTCTTGCCGGAGGCAATCTTGGGACCTCCTAAGGTATTTATCTACTCTCAAAACTTTTCCTTGGGTTTTAATGGAGGATATGAACGATATTATGTGTGAGAGGGAGAAGGTTGTGAGGATTCCTCACCTTGAGTGGCTGAGGAGGGGGTTTTGTGAGGTAGTGGTTGAGAGTGGTTTGCAAGATTTTCATTTCGAGGGTTGGCAATTCAGGGAGCGAGGAAGAGGAACTCCAAACTGGGTTAGAGAGAAATTGGATAGGGTTTTGGTTAATGGTCTGTGGCGTGATCTCTTTCGGGGTGCAAGGGCGTGGGCGGTAGAAGGAAGTTACATTGATCATATGCCTCAGTGTTTTGGTAGCTGAATCGATGGGTAGACGAGTGCTTGTGCGCCGACCTAGATACGAGAACTCTTAGGGGAAATTAGAGGAGTGTAGGGAGATTGTGGAGGGGGTCTGGTCGCGCAACCTAGGAGATCCTATTGGTGCGAGGCTGGAGCGATGTGGGAAGGAGGTTTGGGGGTGGGATAAACGGCAAAATAACGGGGAGAGTGAGCATTTGAAAAATTGCAAGAATCGTTTGGCTGCCTTGCGGGGGTTGAGAGATGAGGTGAGTGTGAGGGAGTTTGGGGAGGTACAAAGGCAGTATCTTTCTCTAGTTCGACTCAAAGTAACCAGTGGAGGCAGATGGCAAAGGACTTGTGATACGCTGGAGGAGACAGTAACACTCGTTACTTCTATGAGTCTGTTAATTGCCGCCCGAGAAGGAATCAAATCCATTTGTTGAGAAATTCTAGTGGGGCTTCCGCGTCTGGTGAGGACGAGAAAGCTGCTATTATTGTCGATTATTTCCAGAATCTGTTTAGTACAGAGGATGGGGATGATTAGCCAGTTCTGACTTGTCTTAATCACCGCATTTCAGATGACCAGAATGCTATGTTGCTACGGGCTATTACTTCGGAGGAGGTCCACACTACCCTTTTTGCTATGCATCCAGACAAATCCCAAGGACCAGATGGTTTATCGCTGGCATTTTTCAGACTCACTAGAACGTGGTGGGAGAGGATGTTCGTTGTGATCCTATTTGTCCATTATGTGGTACGGTTGAGTAGACTGCAGTCCACCTGTTTGCAAATTGCAGATTTGCACATGCTTGTTGGAGGCTTTTGAATCTAGAATGGGGGCTTGGTTGGGTAGATTCTATTCAGACTTAGGTGAATGAGATGTGGAGATCCTTGTCGAGGGAGTTGTGTGCGAAAGCTGTGATGATTTTGTTGGGCTATATGGGAAAATCGGAATGAGATGGTGTGGCATAATCAATGTTAAGACCCCACTACTCTGATTCATTCTGCTACTTTGTTTACTGCCAACTGGAAATCTGTCCATGATGTGTCTAGGACGGTGCTGAATTGTAATCATCAGACTACCCAACAGTTTCATTTTGGGCAATAGTGTAACACCCTACTTTTCTTAAACTAAATCTCAAATACTTAAATTCATAAGATAAACTAAACAAGAATAAACATAAGATTAAATAACTTAAATTTATCCAAACCAACAACGGGTGTCACCGCCACAGTCACCATACACGATGACTGCACATGCGAAAAGGAAGGGTACAACTAGAGTCTATCTCATCAAAAACTATATCCCCACTTGGGGAACAAAACCCCGGTGTTCAACACCATCAAAAGACCAATCTAAGATCTAACATCAGTTTAAACATCAATGTCTAAACAGAGTCTACATATAACATCTAACATCTCATATATACGCACTATACTATCTCGTGCGCGCTCAAACACTAGGCCCACCTGAAAGGGGTTAAGAAAACAATAGGAAATAAACCCGTTAGCAGGAATGCTAAGTATAAAGCCACTCAACCCTGTAAAGTACTATAGATATAGATTTTGATAATCATTTGGCAAACATACTTAAGTTCAAGTACTTTCAACACTTAAACGACAATCTCAATTCAAGCTCATCAACATTACTATATGCTCGCAACCTATTCAACATATAAACATGTTTTTACAAGTACTCAACTTAAACATATTCTCATGCTTTAAAAGATATTTCTAATCATGACTCAATACTCAAACTCATGCTCAAACTGATAGATAAAGAGATACTAAATAACTCAACAAGCAATCTCATGCTATCATGCCAACTCATAACATCAACAAAGTGTTATACTTCTCATCATACTTTATATGCAAAACATGCAAATCATGCAGAACATGCAATAAGATAGTCATGATGCTTTTTACATATGTATATGTATATATAATCTTGCTCTTTTGTAAAAAGAATACATTTTCTGTGGAGGTTTCTGTTGAGTCACATTGACTCGCTTTTCTCTTTCTTTCTTTCTTTACTCGCGGGCGAGGTAGGAACTTCACCAATATGTGAACGAACCTATTCGGGCTCGGCATCTAGCCGGCCTAATACTTATCTCGCCCACGGAACCACTCTCTTGGTTCTTATCTCAAACTCTGTGGAATCAGGTATTGTACTTGTCAGTGTGCACACCCCCTGACTAGGATTCTAAGCCTAGCATGTAGTATTCAACCAAGGAACTCAGGAATATCGACCTCGTTACTTCATAAATCTATCGGTTCGCAATGTCCGATTCTTTCCTTTCTCAAACTTTCTTTCTTTCTCTTTTCTCCCGAAAGGACATAGTCCTAACGTGCCTCCAAAACACTATTTTCTCACCATAGATAACATATAGATAACATATAGATATATCTCATGCAACTTCTTTAACTTATGCAAGCTTATGCACATAATTCTCAACAACTTCTCTTTCTCACATTTTGGAAATAAAATATCATGCAATCTTCTCAATGGAACTAGTACTGATTTTCCAAAATAAATATAGGTTTTTGAAATAGATCTTAGGCTTAATTAGAGCTAATAATGCACTTTAAGCAATGAGTGTAAAACATACTTTGCATTTCAATCATTGTGAAACAAGAAAAATCATGCACTTGCTTCATGCTAAAATCTCAACACTTAACAAATCTTCTCAATAAATGAAATCAAGTATTGATCATGTCAACTCAAAACTTACTCAAACACTAGCAATTTTATTTACTGTGTAAGCAATGGAATCATGCACTGTTCTCTGCCAAATTCTCAAATACTTAGTAAAACTTCTCAACAAATACTATCAATATTTAGACATGCTTCCCAATTCAAATAGTAATACTCAGATGCTTCAAATCATAAGCTGATATACTTCACAAACAACAATAGGGAATTCAATTCTCATAATTCTAAATGTAAATCATGCTTTCTAACTCCAAATCCAACGAAACTAACTTCTACTAGTGCGTCGTAATGAGCCCAGGTGTCCGAGCCTTAAGGGCCCACGAGACCCGGTCCGAACAACGCGTAGCTAAGCCACAGAGGGCCCGGCCTGAACTACCTTTGGCCTAGCGGAGCTTGGTGACGGGGCTTGGGAATCCCCGCCACTTGGCTCCGCAAGGCTACGGTGCAAGGCAACGGATCTATCCAAGATCCATTGCCTTGTTCCGCCCCTCAATGGAGCTTGCCAACGGACCATGCCAGGGTCCGTTGGTTGGCTCCGTTGGGTGATCTAGTGCACCATACATCTCCTTCTTCACCTGTTACACAAAATCAGTGCAATCCAACACTCCCAAACCTCAATAAATCAAACATAGATCAACAACAACTCACAAATAGCTCAAAAACAACATTTATCTAGCATTTCTACACATCTATTTCTCATTCTAGCAATTCACAAGGTAAAAAATATAGTTTGGGAGTCCATCGTTTATACCTTAACTTCTTTTTTTTCTTTGTGTGGATCCCTTCTTCCTCTCTACTCAACTTCCACCACCTTCACTTCCTAGACTCCTCAAACAAACCATACAAATAACACATAAAGAGATTCCCAGATATTAGAGACAACAGATGTAAAACTAGAAGGAAAATGGAATGAATGGATGAGATTGAAGGCTAGAACCTTACTGAGAGTTTTCTTCTTCTTCTACAGAGAGTTTGGAGAGGCAAAGAAAGAGATCAGGGAAAAACAATGGTGATACTATTCTATTTATATGGGTTCAAAACCCTAGGATGATCTTCAATGATTGGTGGAGGGCAAAGAAGGAATTTGACTTGTTTTAGCATATCAGACAATAACTTATAGAATTCTCATGGTTCACCTTACATCATGGACCATAGTTCAAAAAGTGATTTTTGAATAACTTGGGGTCAAAAATAGATTTTCTAAAAATAGTTTCTAGTTAAAACACTTGATTCAGGTTTCACAGGTTCCTTTCCGGTTTCACTCAAATTGACTTTTTGGGTCAAAACTTGGTACATAAATGTACCTGAAATTTAAGATTTTTGAAATAGAATATTCTCGGTGTTAAATTTATTTAAAAAAACTCAACCTAAAATATTTAATTCATACACCGTTTTCGAAATAAATTTTTTTGAGAGAGTGAAAATGACTATTTTGGAATTTATAAAATAGAATTTAGAAAAATTATTTTTGGGTTGTCACAAATGGTCCCGGTAACACCCCGTGTTATGGTCTCCGTATCTGGATTAATTATTTAATTAATTCCATTACCATATAATTAAAAAGGATCTAATCAGACTAGAATCCCCATTAATTAATTAGTGTGGTCCACGATGGACCATGGACCCTTATCCTTAACCAAGTTCTTAATCCTATAAGGAATAGGATCAGTGGACCTTTACCATTCAGACCCTAGCTAGTTGGGACTCCTGAATCTATATATAGGGACTTAGGAAGCATTTAGAAACCTTACCACATTTAATTCTACCACACAAGATATTCCCGGAGGGAAACCTACAGAGGAATCCCCCTGCCACCAAACGTAGAAGAATCCACGGGAAGAAGATCTTAGAGAAGAACCTTAGTAGCTAAGGATATTGATTAGGGTTAAGAGGTAACCATGTCTCAACAAAACCCATTTTCCTTGCTATATCGTATTCATTGGCTCCTTTGATAATCGTGTGTGCAATTCTGTGATTGAGTCATAGCGCTTTGCCTAGGATTTATATTGTGCTTATTTGATAATCTTGATCTTCTTGATATTGTGATTGACTATATGTACGATCTCGTATTTTAATTATGTCTAGAGCCCTAGGGTTTTATATCGTGAATTTCGTATTATGCATGATCGGGTATTGAGTCTAGCCTAGGACTTGTGTTTAGGACTTTGCATATAGATTTCTTGGTATTCGTGTGGTTCCGGATGCTCCTGAACAGTTATATGATTAATGTTGAGTCTTGCCATGTTTAGGAGTCATGTTAGAACGTATTTTGTATGATTCTTGGTTTGTCTCCGTTAATTGAATACGTGGTGTTGTCGTTATGTGTTTGAATGTGTCTGGACATGGTTTCGGGTTCCACGAGTGATCCCGGGGCCGAAAGTTGCCTGTGTATCAGTGGGGGGTAGGTGGGGGGACTGGCCACCCGCCACCTACCCTTTTCCTGAGGCGCTGTTTCCAGCGGGCAGCCGGCGGGCGGTGGTCTGCCTGCCGGCCACCCGCTGGAATGACGAGTGGCCGCCGGCGGGTGGTCACCCACCCGCCACCTACCCGCTGGAAATCAGTCAAGGTTCGTGATGTTTTCCCCTGTTTGTTGTTTCCCCGTGTTCCGTTGCGTCCCGTTGTACCCCGTTTGTTGTGTATGAGTCTCGTTTGGTGTTTTTGGCATCGTTCTAGGAATTTATGTGTAATATGTGTTGTTGCTGTTGTGTCTTGATTCTTACTTGATTATGTGTTAATTGATTGGGTGATGATGAGTATCGTGGTCATTGCGCAATGACCGGTGTGACTGATGATAATGATGTTGATAATGAGATTGTGATTGGTCGAAATGAATTGTTGGCGGTTGGCACCACTTGTGCCCGGTCATTGTATTAAAGGTACAGGCCATAGCGGTGATTGTGCTGAAGGCACACACCCACCTTAGACTTTCTTGCCGTTGAGCATAGGTCAGGTTATAAGTGTTGCGGTGTCATGTTAGAGCTATATGCACTAACCCCTTGATATTGGCACTAGAGGTGCGAATCATTGAATGGCACTGCGACACCATCTTGATATGTTGGTGGTTGATAGGGGGTTTGTCGGTGGGGGCATGTAGTTGCTCGGAGGCATAACGGGTGGTGATATAAGGGTGGCCTGGAGGTATAGGTTGGAACTGATATAAGGACGGAGGGGAGCTTCAAGGTTGGAACTTGGTATAAGGTTGGAGGATGAATTGTGTGCTTTGATGACTACTTGCTAATTGATTGTATTGAATGCCTTTGTTGCTCCTACTTGTTATTTGTATGCTTATCTGTCTGTCAGGTCTTGTATTGCATGCTTAGGATGCCTGTTAGTTCTTATGATTATTCTATGATGTTGAGTTTATTAGTATGTCATGAGTCTTGATCTTGGCTTTAAACTAGAGTCTCAGCTCGTAAGTATATATGTATTCCAGTTTCAAAATGAGTTTCTTATATCTACCAGCATTATTTGCTGACGGTTGTTATACAGAATGTTTTTCAGGGGATGAGCATTAGCTTCGGAGCGCGCTAGTTAGAGCCTTGGACTTAGCTTAATTAGCCTTAGCTCAGTAGTTGGCCTGCATGCCTTGGGATTGTATTTGAATATTGATTTGAGGATTTATTATGCTTGGTTAGTTTAGCCTGTGCACCTAGGTTCTCAAACGTAGGTGTGGCATAGCACCCCGACACTTATGGATTCGTCTTTATTTTATAAGTTTTAAATATCTCAAAATTTAGGGGTGTTACAGTCCCATCCGTCGATGGGCTTTCTAAAAGTAAACATTGATGCTGCTTTGGATTTCGCAAATAGAAGGACTGGTTTTGGATGGGTGGCGCGGAGGGATGGTGGAATGGTCGAAGGGGTAGCCATGAAGAGTGTGGAAGGGCTGTTTTCAGTGCGCGAAGCGGAAGCGATGGGTGTTTGGGAAGCTCTTAGTTGGATAAAGGGGAAAGGGTAGAATCGGGTGATCATTGAATCTGATGCTCAGGTGGTTACAAAAGCGGTCGCCCGGGGTGGTAATTGCACTCCTTATGGTGGTCTTATTGATGAGATTCGTGTGCTCTTGGATCAACTTGATTCAGTTTCCCTTCAGTTTGTGCACTGTGAGTTAAATACGCCAGCACATATGTTAGCTAAACATTCCTTTTGAAAGTCAATTACGGTATGGAGTAAAAAAAATAGAATAAAAGTGGAAGTAATTATTCTTATTTCTATTTTTGCCTTTAAGAGAATTTTTTCCCCCTTCTTGGGTGTTAAAAATGTCCTAAAAGCACCATTTAAAGAGAAATTTGTAAAAATTCAAAGGTCTATCAAACAATTGAGAATGCTCTCTGGAATGCTAGAAAACCTTCAACCGGCCGAAACCTCAACGGAGGAGGCCAACCTCCTTCAGCGTAGCAAAAAGAAAACGAAGCGAGTCTTCTCTGATAGAGAAGGCGACACCATGGAGATAGAGACGGAGGAACAAATCGGTGATATAGGTAACTCAAGCCTTTCGGTCGATAGGGCGAACGTATAACCCAACCAGAATCAGAACATCCCGGTGGCTTCTTTCAAGACGGCGCTCACTGGAATAAGTGATATCGGAGGAGGATATGTTGACGTCGTTTCTGATGATGAAATAAGTGATATCGGAGGACGATTTGTTGACGCCGCTTCTGATGATGAAACAGGAGACAAGGAAGACAGCGACCTGAACTGCCCGGTGATCAAGCTGAGGAAAGAGGAGAAAACGAGAATCAAGCGTAGATGGTAGAACTTTGATCATCAAGGTACTAAGCAAAGTGATTGGATACAACTACTTGCTAATGCGCCTCAGAACCATTTGGAACCCAAAGTCAGGAATGGACCTCATAGCTCTTCAGAATGGCTATCATCTGGTCAGGTTTGCATCTGTTATCGATCATGAACATGCCAAGCTTGGCGTTCCTTGGACGATTTTGGATCATTGTCTCGATGTCAAGGACTAGGAACCAGATTTTGATCCTATGCGAGATGAAACACAAAGGCTACTTGTCTGGGTTAGATTTCCCTGCATCCCAATAGAGTATTACGAGTATGATTTTTTTATGAGGTTTGGTGCTAAGATTGGATGTAACACCCCCAAATTCTAAATATAGAAAACCAAAGAAATGTGGAAGTGAACTAAGGCAAAATACTAGCAAAAACATCTGAATAAAGCTTAAACTGAAATTTAATGCTGAGGAAGCAAACTAAATTCAAAAGAGGGTGTTATGTCATACTTAGGTTATTCTAAACCCAAATGCACAGGCTACAAAGGTTCTATCTACAATCCAAATACAAGGTACAATACAACTAACTATAGAAAAATCTAGGTTCTACTTCAATCAACTATACCATCCATACTAAACAACACTCTCTCGGGAAACATCTCTAAGCCAACCTAAAAACATTTTAGAAAAATTAGCGAATAATGCTAAGTAAATCCACTCCAACATGTAAAACTGCGTACATATACTTTTATATTCAAATAGGTTTTTGCAACAGTATGACTACATTATATATCATACCAACGAACTCAGCTGAAGGATTCCAAAGATAGATACTCAATCAATAAAGCTCAATTCTAGGAGCACTAGGCTCATTTCAAGATAGACAAGGGAGACAAGCTCATATCAACTTAGATTCAAGAGATCAATACCAAAGCATAAACAAGATAGAATTCCAAGAGTTCTCACATCAACAAGTTACAGTGGTATATATATATACATAGTTAAGGGATTATATATCAAATAGCTAAATGCAATATAATATATCCAACCTTTACACCAGCCCATCCAAAACACCAGTCCAACCTTATCCACCAAGTGGAGCCGAAGCTCTCGCCACCAATACAAATGGAGTCAAAGCTCCTAGCCATCGATACAAAAGGAACCGAAACTAATAGTAATCAATACAAGGAGCTGGAGCTCATATTCCACCAATCCAATAATATAATATATATTCAAAGAAATGTATATATATATATATATATATATATATATATATATATATATATGACCACATGTAATGCACAAGTCAAATGGATATCAAGGGACTAGGATTCGAGATAGAATAGCAATTCGTAATTGATACAAAGGAAAGCACAATGTACTGGAATAACTCAACAATGCACCAAAGGCTAACCAACAATGCACCAAAAAAATAACGTATTGGACAAGACTACACAGCACTTGACGGGGGTGACTGGCGGGTGGGAAGTACACACCCAACCGTAACACACACATGAGGGTGATTGGCGGGCACCAACCACCCGCCAATCCCATCCATCCCCTCCTTGAGAGGTTGGCTCACAGGTCCGTGGGTTACACCTGCAAGGCCAAAGAGTGAGGCGAGGCATAACAGATTATCAGCTTAATGCAACAGTACTTCATCAACAACTCAGTCGTGAAGAATCAGACCAAACAATAGCAAAAAACCATCAAGAACTCTCAAAAACAAGGCTAGAATGCTACCAACATCAACAAGGAATTCAAGAGCAAGGAGTATGGCACAATAACAACACAAGAACACTTCCCAAATCGAGGCATAACTCAAGAATAACAACAAGAACATACTTAATAGATTCAAGAACATCAAGAACATTTATTAGATTCTAATGGACATGGAGTTTGCCTTTTAAGCTAGCAAACCAAACCTCAAACACCAAGCAAGATTACCCTAACATCTCTTCTTCCTCTTGAACCTCTAAGAATCCCAAAATCCCAAAATAGAAGAATAAAGATATGCAATAAAGATCATGAAATATGAAGGGGAAATGCAAGATAGAAGATGATCTTACTTAGTCTTGTGATGTAAATGAATAAAAGAAGAGTCTTGGTGGAACTTCTCTTGTAGAAGATAAAGGTAATTTTCTATTGGATGGGGAGGATGAAGATGGCGTGAGAGTGGAGTGGGGAGGAAGACAACTGTAGGATATTTTAGTTGATATAGATAGGGTAAAATGTTAGATACACAATAGTATATGTATTAGGTTGAAGAGATATATGAATGGGTTATCTTATATGATAAATGGGCTATTTTAATACATACAATATGCATGGGTCAATATTATACAAGTTGGGCTATCAAATGTATATAATATAAGTAGGAAATAATGCTAAGGTCCAAGAATAGTTTAGTCTTAGGATATTGGGTATATAATAATAATAATCCTTAGGAATTTGGGCCTTTAATGAATTTATGTAAGTTAGGGATTCATTTGTACAAGGAGGATTAGGTTAAGTTGAAAGACTAATCCCTTCGAGAATTATTACGGGATATAATTTTCGAAATGAAAAACACGGGGTTTTACATTTGAACCCCAACTAAGGTTGACCATGCTACCAGCATGGCATCTCGAGGTCTCTTCATCAGGGTTTGTGTGGAAGTCGACATCACAAAGCCTCTCATTTAAAGCTAAGGAACAAGATCATAACGATTGAGTACGAGGGGCTACATCTTGTGTGTTTCAAGTGCGGTAAGGTTGGACATCGAAAAGAAGGGTGTAACATGGGGGAGAAAAAGGATGGAGTAGAGACATCGGAGAAGGATGGTGCTGAACAGGCCAGTGGTGGTGCGACGGCGGCTGATTGGGGGAAGGATCTCACATGGAAATCCGGCGGGAATCAGGCGAATATCTTGGTAAGTCAGGGACCGTTGAATGACAAATATGGTTCCTGGATGATTGCGAGTAGGAAAATCTGGGCCTTCCAAAATAGAGGAAATATGAAGAAAGGAAATAATAGAAATAACAATGGTAAGGAGGACAACTCGAAAGGAAAGAAAGGGGAGAACCAAGATGGCAGCACCAATGACTTCAACAGGGAAGGGTTTAGAATCTGGAATAATTCCAGATTTGGCTTTCTAGAATATTTGGAGGAGGAATTCGAGAAAGAGGCCCATGAAGAAGAATTCATTATTGAAAGGCCTGATGGCCCAACTGGAGCTATTTTGTCTGGTAAAGGAAAAAGCCACAAGTTCAAATATCAGAAGCCCACATAAACAATGACAAAACGAGGCAGAATAAAGGAGGTAACATAATGAAATGAGATGGGAATAACAAGGCCAGTGGGTCAAGGAACTCGGGAGGAAATAGAAGACCTTCAAGACTGGATGCCGAGACAGATTGCTACACGGTTGTTAGAGGATACGAGAAAGGTAGCCAGGTTGTCTGAATGATGATTACGGAGTAAGGAAATGTGGTAGAGGAAATCCAGTCTCAAAGTGTGGACGGGACTGATCACCAAGACCCTCCCGATGATGTTGAAGAGGTTACCAAGGTTGGTGAGGCTGGTGTGTCCTCAGTTAACATGGTGGTTGACGACACCCTCCTGTCATCGACCGTTGTCGTTGGTGGTTTATGTGTTCTTCTTGAGTGCCGCTTGCTGTGGGTTTTCTCATGAAGATTCTTAGTTGGAATGGACAAGGGGCCGCCTCGAGAAGCTTTAGGCATGCCTTTCTTCAGGTTATGAAGGAACATAAGCCCGACGTGGTGGGGCTTATGGAACCTAGGATTTTCAGCTTCGTCACTGATTATGCTTGCAAAAACTTCGGTTTTGAAAACTGGGTTAGAGTATAAGCAGTTGGGTTCAACAGGGACATTTGGATTCTTCGAAGGAACAACCTCGACATGGAGGTCTTGGCCACTAATCATTAGTTTGTGCTGGTTAAGATTAGGCAGGGCACTAATAATCTAGACCTGGCGTCTTTTGTGTATGGGAGTCATTCGCACAGCCTAAGACAGAAGCTTTGGGAAGGGGCGTGGCTCACGATCGGAGACTACAATGCCATCACCGATATCGACGACGTTAGCAACAAGGACAATTTCTGGAATCACATATGTGCAAGTATGAGGGAGTGGATCTTCAAGGAAGGGCTGATCGACCTGGGTTTTTCTGGAACCAGATTCACTTGGACGAGAGGCAACGATACTTCAACCTTTACTAGTGTCAGGCTTGACCGGGCTTTGTGCAACATTGATTGGTTATCCAAGTACCCGGAGACTAAAGTTAAGCATTTGGTGCGGATTGGCTCTGACCACTCGCCTATCCTTATCGAGACGGAGTGCAAGGCTGCAGGAACCAAGACTTACCCCTTCCAATTCCAGGCTGCCTGGACAACATCCCGACTTTCACAAACTCGTGGAAGGTAGTTGGAACAGCAACATGCCGCTCGAGACCAACCTCCGCACCATGCAAAGGAGATACACTGACTGGAATAGGACCGTGCTTGGAAGTATTGAGAAGCGGAAGAAGCGACTAACCGCTAGAATTGATGGAATTCAAAGGTGCATGGACAACCAACCTAGCAATGGGATTATTGAACTTGAAAAGAAACTTCGGAATGAGCTCGAGGAAACTCTTTACCAAGAAGAGTTAAAGTGGTTTCAAAAGTCCAAGGATGAGTGGATTCACTCGGGCAACTGCAACACTAGATTCTACCACACAGCCACTATGGCCCACAGAGCCAGGAATAAAGTTTATGGTCATAGGGACAACAATAACGTCTGGGTCAACGATAGAGAGAGCATGGAGGCCATGATTCAGGGTTACTATACGAGGCTCTATACCGCGGAGGACACCTGCGATCCGAGGGGAGCCATTACTAGGGCTTTTCCTAGTATTGAGAACAGTTAATGGAATATCATGAACATGGAGATTACGAAATACGAGGTGAAAGAATCGCTCACGGCATGGCCCCGCTTAAAGCGCCTGGGCCGGACAATTTTAATGATATGTTTTACCATAAGTCCTGGGATATGGTCGGGGATATCATGTTTAAGTTGGTGCACGACTTCTTTAATAATGGCTATTTACCTTACCGGTTAAATGACACAAACATTTTCCTCATTCCCAAAGTTCAAAACCCCGAGAGAGTCACTCAAATGAGACCCATAAGCCTCTGTAATGCGACTTACAAGTTGGTGACGAAGGTCATGACGAACAAAATCAAAAGAGCCATGCCCAAGTTAATCTGTCCAAACCAAAGCAGCTTTGTGTCGGACCGCCAGATTACGGATAACATCGTGATCTATCAGGAGATTCTCCACACGATTCGGACAAACAAGAGCCAACAAGGTTACATAATCCTGAAGATTGATATGGAAAAAGCCTACGACCGCCTGGATTGGGGTTTCATTCGTTCAACTCTCCAAGATATTAGGCTTAATAGAGATTGGGTAAAAAATATCATGCACTATGTTGGAACACCTACGATGTCGATTCTCTAGGAAGGAAAAAATCTCAAAAATTTCAAATCGAGGCGCGGTGTTAGAAAAGGGGATCCAATCTCCCCGTACCTTTTCGTTCTGTGTATTGAGAGACTGGGCACATTATTATGGATGTCGTGGCACATGGTCGCTGGAAAAGGATCAAGGTGGCTAAAGATGGCCCGAGCATCTACCACCTTTTTTTTCACGGATGATATGGTCATGTTCGCAGAAGCCAACGAAAATCAAATGCGCACGATCATGGAGTGTCTCAATAATTTTTGTAAGTTTTCTGGTCAAAGAGTTAATAAACTCAAGTCTAATGTTTTCTTTTCTAAAAATGTGTGTAGGGTTGAAGCGGAGAGATTTGCTGCATTAGCCGAGATTCCCACAACCGATGATCTTGGGAGGTACCTTGTGGTCCCTTCTCTTCACGGGCGCATCACCAGTGAACACTGCAAGAGTATTTTGGAAAGAGTTCACAGCAGACTCGAGGGTTGGATGACACACTATCTTAGCTTGGCAGGTAAGGAAGTTCTAACCCAATCAGTGTTTAATGTTATCCCTTCCTTCGCCATGCAGACTATGTGTAACACCCCACTTTTCTTAAACTTAATTAACAAACTAAACCTTTAAAGATAAGCTAAAGCAGCGGATTAAAACAACTAAATAAACATAAAGAGGTGTCACCGCCACAGTCACCGCCAACGGTGATTGCACAGGCTATAAAAGGAATCTAAAAGAGTCAAGCTCAAAGTACTACAACCAAACTTGGGGAACAAAGCCCTGGTGTTCAACACCAACAAAAGATAAGGTAGTCAACTACAAATCCAAAATAACATAAGAGTTTAGACTACAAAGCTATCTAAGCTAAACTAGTCTAACTCGTACTCTCTTTCTTACGAACTGGGCCCACCTGAAAGGGGGGTTAACACACAACAAGTAGAAAACAAACTCGTTAGCACGAAGCTAAGTATAACGCCACTCAACCCTGTAAAGTAATACAGTATATACTTTTGGAAAACATTTGTTTCACATTCTTAGATCAAGCAAACTTAGGGGGGTGTATTCAATCATGACTTTTGTAGAGTTTTAAAGACTTTTAAAATGATAGATTTTAATAAACTTTGATGGACATTAATAGAGTCGTTCAAAACTTTTTAAAACTTTATAAGACTCTATAAAATTCTATATAAAAAATATTCATAGACTTTTATCAACTTTTTATTTTAAAAAGTCTACAAAAGTCATTGAAATTCTAAATTGAAGTTCATAACTTTTTGAATACCACGTGACTTTTAAAGATTCTCTAAAAGTCTTAATCGAATACCACATGACTTTAAAGACTCTTTAAAAATCTTGATTGAATACCGCATGACTTTTAAAGACTCTCTAAAAGTTTGAATTGAATACCCCCAAACTTTTAAAGTTCATAAAAGTCTTTAAAACTCTATGAAATTCATGATTGAATACACCCCCCTTAATCACTTAAATCATACTCTGGAATTAACTTCTAGATGCTTGCAACCTAATTAATGAATAGGCATGCTTATACAACAAACAACTCATCACAATTTCAAAACTTGTAAACAAGTCTAAAGCTTTCTCAAGTACTCATCAATCTCATGCTTTCTCATATAATAAAATAAGCAATCTCATGCTATCAAATATCTCATAAGCAATCTCATGCTATCAAATAACTCATAAAGCAAACTCATGCTATCAACTTCTAATCATGCAATCTCGTGCAAGGCATATAACTCATAAGAAATCTCGTGCTATCAACTACTAATCATGCAATCCCGTGCAAAGTATATAACTCATAAGAAATCTTGTGCTATCAACTACTAATCATGCAATCTCGTGCAAGGTATATAACTCATAAGCAATCTCGTGCTACTAATCATGCAATCTCGTGCAAGACATATAACTCATAAGCAATCTCATGCTACTAATCATGCAATCTCGTGCAAGACATATAACTCATGAGCAATCTCGTGCTACTAGTCATGCAATCTCATGCAAGACATATAACTCATAAGATGATGCTATAGTATAAGTATAGATATACATATACACTCTTTTGTAAAAAGTATACTTTTCTGTGGAGGTTTCTTAGAGCCAAAAATGACTCGCTTTGCTTCTTCCTTTCTTAGAGTCTCAATGACTCGGTTTCTTAGAGTCGCAATGACTCGCTTTCTTAGAGTCGCAGTGACTCGCTTTCTTAGAGTCGTGATGACTCGCTTTCTCTTTACTCGTGGGCGAGGCAGGACTTCACCATAATGTGAATGAACCTATTGGGTTCGGCGTCTAGCCGACCAATCTCTCATCCCGCCTAGAGAACCAATCTCGTGGTTCCAAAACTCAAACTTCTGTGGAATCAGGTATCGAACTATCAGTGTGCACACCCCCTGACTAGGATTCCAAGCCTAGCGGGCAGTTTTCAACCTCGTAACGTGGGAATACGCCGCGTTACATGATATCGGATCACAAAGTCCATTTCTTTCTCTTTTACTCCGAAAGGACATAGTCCAAACGGGTCCTCCAAAACAAGATTTTCCTCACAATAGATACATATAGATATCACTCATGCAACTTGAATCATGCAACACTTTTCTTATGCAAATATGCACAAAACTTCTCAACACATTCTCAATATGACAAGATGATGACTTTCCAAAATGGATGAGTTTTTTGGAAAATAATACTTAGGCTCACGTTGGCCACTTATGCACTTTTTAAAACATGATATGCTCAAGATACAACTCACTCTAAAACATGCTTCAATTTCTACTCACAGTGAAATCTCAATAATTCGATAAATCATGCTTGTTATTCATAACTTTGACAAATCTTCACAACAATCACTTAGCAAGTATTTAACATGCACTTAGAACTCAAAGTACTCAGCTTAGACTCATTCTCTATATAATAATATTCAAGATAGACATGCTCTGTTCCCTTCAACATTTAGGAACTTGACAATAATCTCAATGAATCATAATATACACTTTAAGCATGTTTTTTTAGCAAAACTTTAACAAGTAATGTTCATGCTTCTCTATTTAACAATAGATAATAACATGCTTTTCAGATAGATGAACAAGCACTGATGCTTCTCATTTTTCATTCACTACTGGAACAACTTCTGTAGCAATTTCTTTCACAAAAACTAACATTGAGAGCACAATTCTTCACCAAATTCAACGAAATCAAAGCCACAACGTGCGTCAAGACGGCTCCAAGGTTCCGAGCCACAAGGGCCCGCAAATCCTGGCCCGAAATGACACGTAGCTGAGCCACAAGGACCTGAACACTACACAGCTTCTGCTTGGCAGAGCTCTCGGGAGGGGCTTGGGATGGCCCGCCTTCTAGCTCCGCCCTTCCACGGCTAGGGGCCACGACCTTCACCAAAGGCCGTGCCCTGGGGCCGCCTACTCACGGGGGAGGCCAACGGCTCCTACCTAGGGCCGTTGGCTAGGCCCGTGAGACTATGACAACCCAAAAATTTAATTTTCTAAATCCAATTTTAAGAAATTCCAAAATAGCCATTTTCACTCTATTAAAAAATTTTGCGATCAATCGGTGTTTGAATAAATTATTTTGAACACATTTTAAATTAATTCAACACCAAAACTTATTTTAAATCCAAAATCCTAAATTTTCGAGTACTTCAGGTACCAAGTTTTAAATTGAGAAACCAATCTGAGTGAGACCAGGAGAATTCTGAGAAGCCTTAAACAAGTGTTCATCTAGAAAACGTTCTGAGAAAATTCCTTTTCAACCCCAAAGTATTTTAAATAGCAATTCTAGCCCTTAGTCCATGGAGCATGGTGGACCACTAGACATCAAACTCTTCCTAATTCATTCCTAAGCCAATGGAAATTACACTTTTGCCATCAACAAATCATTTGGGATCAACCTAGGGTTTTGTGCTCCTATAAATAGAACCCTTATCAGACATTTGCCTCTTTGATTCTCTTCCTTGTCTTCCCCAAGCAAAACATTGCAAAGAAACACAGTAAGTTTCCATTCATCCACTATTCTCCTAGCTTCTTTGATTTCTAGCTTCCATCTCTGAGAACTTAGCTCTTAAGGTTTGTTGTGTCGTTTGTTTGCCATGTCTAGGAGGTGAAGGAAGGTGTATCTAGTTGGGAAGAAGGAGATATCCCAACAAAAAGGAGGAATCTACAAAGGTATAACCCCATGAACTCCCACTTTAATCTTTGGCTCTGTGAAGCCTAGTTTCTTGAATAGAAATGAGTAGAAATGATAGATTTTTGTTGTGTTTGAGCTAGGAAGTGATATATTACTTATCTATGATGTGTTGGTAATGTTTAGGATGTGTTGGACTTGATTGAAAGTGATTTGCAAATGAAATGAATCATCTGGTGCACACACAGTGTGCACCAGATGAATGTAACGGCCCTAGCCGCGACCCATCAGGGGGGCCGCCGTCTAGAGCCGTTGCCTAGGCCCGGCGTTGTGATGGCTTGAGAGGGGCGGTCCATGAGGAGCCCCGACCCCTGGTCCCTGAGAGTTGTCTGTGTTGTGGTCGGGCCCTTGTAGCTCAGCTACGTGACATTTCATGCCAGGTGTCATGGGCCCTTGTGGCTCGGTACCTCCGGGCCGTCTCGATGCACGTTTTGACTTTGATTTCGTTGAATTTGGATTAGAAATGAGCTTGTTATGATGGATTTATTGATGATTTTGCTTCACATTATGTATTTTTGAAGTTCACTATAATGAGAAATGCTTTGCTTTGTTGCCCTGATGATTATTTATTTGTTGAGTAGAGAAGCATGATCACTATGACAATAATATTTATTAGAAAAGCAAGATTAGAATGTGTTGTTCGATCAATGGGATTTTGGAGTATAATTTAATGATAGAAATATATAGAATTTGATATGTTGCAAATCGAGCATGATATTGTGTTCTTGAGAACTTTATGATCTATATGACTATATATATGAATTGGAAGCATGTTGTATAGTATTTAGAATTCCATATGGTCAATCCTTTGCCTTTTAAATCTTTTCCAGGATTTTCTTGTCCCAATTCAAACTTAAATTCAACTCTTATCCAAATCTTTTCTCGTAGTTTCTTTCTTTTTCTCGTTTTCACTTCTATTTCGGTAAACAACTCTTCTAGTTAAACATTAATTGTTTCCTAACGATTTCATCCTTACTTACACTTATTTCATTCTTCTAATCTCTTGTTCGCTAAATCATAGTATTCAAGCCGATACCTTCTCTAAAGCACTCCTAATTAACTTTTATTTTCTCAAAATCTTAGACTAAGCACAACTTTCAACAACTTGCAACAATTTTGTCAAGTATACACACCAAATTAAACATTCATGCAAGAAACAACACACTCATTCCAAATTAGAGTGTTACCTTTCTAAGATTGTGGCCACCGGCCTGAGTCTGTCCCATGACCATGATCCTCCTTGGTCCAGCTCCTCCCATACGTCCTTGCTGCGCTCCACCTCGTCCATGGTTCCCATTCTTGTGTGGACCTCCTCTCGGTGGATACCCACGACCCATAGCTTAATTCGGTGCCTGACTGATCGGATCTCTAGGTGGCTGGTCCGGGATCGTGCCATGAGATCCCTCCGTCCTCGGATATCGACATGTAGCAGCTCTATGGCCCGGTCTCCCACGCTGGAAACAAATCACGGGCATCCCTCCACAAGTGGTCCTAGGATGGTCCTTGCCACATCTCGGGCACATCGTACTCCTCTCACTAGGTGGTCCTCCAGCTCCAACCCTTTGTCTCATCGCCAGATTTTTCCTTTCCCCGGCTCGGTTGTCAAACCTGCTTGTTGGATTGAACCTGTGCCCCTTGTTTGATTGTGAATCCATGCCCTCATTCTTTTTCTTCAATCCCTGCATGGAATCCCGATGTAACTGTTGAATCCTAGAGTAACCAGCAGCTGCGGCGTATGCTTCGGTCAACGTAGCAAACCTCGTCACGGAGAATGACTTCTGGGCATCATAGTGTAACCCTCGGATAAACTTATGAGCCCTACTAGCCTCATCAGGTGCCAAGGTAGGAGCGAATCGAGATAACGCCACAAAGCGGGCATGATACTCCTGGACAGTCGAGCTTCCTTGCTCGAGATACAAGAACTCTTCATACTTAGCAGCTTTAACATGCTCCGGATAGAACCTCTCCCTCAGTACCGTCTTGAACATCTCCCAGTCAAACCCCTCTCTCGCCTGAGCAGTCGGTCGCTCCATTACCCACCAATGATCGGCCTCCCCCTGAAGGTAGCACACAACAACATCCACTCGCTGATCCATCGGGCATCCTACCACGTCAAACAGCTTGTCGAACGTACGGATCCAACTCTCGAGAACCTCCAGATCCTCCTGGCCTAAGTAACTCGGTGGATTGCGTCCCGTGATTCTCCTAGACATATCTCCGCCACCATTGTTCCCATTTAACACAGCGGCCCCGATAGTTTGAGTCAACTGGGTGAGCTGGCGCAGGCTCTCTGTCAAGTCAGTAGATGATGAGACACTCCAGGTCCTGAGGAGCGAGGAGACTCATCTCTAACTCTTCGCGGTGGCATTGCGATGTCCTATGAACATGACCAGAACAGATCATTCTTGTTAGCACGACTAAGGGTTAGCTGATTCTAACTTTTCTATTCTTAAGACAAAGCTCGCAACCAGCAAGGCACACAAAGCAAACAAAGGCACTTCTTCTCAACTAAATTAACAACTTTTCAAAGGAAAACTCTTCTTCTACGCTTTAACATTCAAACTTTTGGTTTTTCACATTCAACTCCTCAGTTTTAACTTTTCTACTTTGCTCACAACAGATAACAAAAGCACAGAAAGCACATTGATAAAACACATAGGCAATTACAATAAAGCAAGGAACTCACAACCTCACCGCGTTCCTAATTGTTACTTAGGGCATTTCTTAACACCGAATCTCACACTTAACCACTGAACTCGAGGCTTTCTCATCTTAAGTCATCACTTAGGGTTCTTTCCCTAATCTTATCCTTCTTGGATTTCATTTAAGTTCATCCTCTTAACTTATCCTACTTAGGATTTCAACTTAGAGGTCATTTCCTATTCGGTCCTTCCTAGGCTTTCCACTTAGAGTTTCTATACCTAATCCTAAAAGTCAAACTTCCTAAGTCTCCCGCGGTTCGTCCCGCTCTGATACAAACTTGTAACACCCCATTTTTCTAAATCTTAATTACATTTCTAAACCATCATTAACATAAACTAATGTTAGGAATAAAGTGTAATGGTTTTGATATGCCAAATTTGTATTTGTAGATCCCCCAATTTTATTTCATAGGTCTAGTAGAGTCTTAGACCATGATCAGGAAATTATTTAATTATGAAAAGAGAAAAACAGAGGAAGATGGATGAAAATAGAAGAAGAAAATATAAAGCCGAAAATCAAGAACTTGTCTGGAGAAAATGACAAATTAAAGAAGAAGATGAATGATATGAAATCACGTCAATGCTACTCAAAGAAGATATCCCAGAAGAATTTTCGTGAAGAAAATTAATGTTGGAAGAATGCAATAAATTGACTTGGAGATCAAGCATCTATGGAAAGAAAGGAGTACATCAAATATGATTGGAGATTTAATCAAAAGTTGTACGGACGAAGTGGATGATGCTTGATATATTATGCAAAATGGCTTAAGATCAAAACTCACCATCAACAATTTTACAAGGTAAAATTTGAGAAGCCAAATTAAATTAATCTGATGGAGTTCTCAATTGCACTTGGGAGCCGATTTCATAGCAATTGAAATTGGGAGCTAGTTCGCATGAGAAGGTTGTAGTATGGGATGCAATTTCAAGTTGGGGACCGATTCAAAGAAGTGAAATTGGGAGCCAATTGAGGTTGTAGTATGGGATGCAATTTCAATTCAAAGAAGACATGGAGATCAAATTGAATTGAGATGAAATTCAATACCAGGAGCCAATTGAGGTTGTAGTATGGGATTCAATACCAGGAGCCGCTGATTCTTTAGCCAATTGAGGTTGTAGTATGGGATTCAATACCAGGAGCCGCCGATTCAAAGAAGACATGGAGATATTCTTTAGCCAATTGAGGTTGTAGTATGGGATTCAATACCAGGAGCCGCCGATTCAAAGAAGACATGGAGATCAAATTGAATTGAGATGAAATTCAATACCAGGAGTCAATTGAGGTTGTAGTATGGGATTCAATACCAGGAGCTGCCAATTGAGGTTGTAGTATGGAGGTTGTAGTATGGGATGCAATTTCAAGTTGGGGACCGATTCAAAGAAGACATGGAGATCAAATTGAATTGAGATGAAATTCAATACCAGGATTCAATTGAGGTTGTAGTATGGGATGCAATTTCAAGTTGGGGACCGATTCAAAGAAGACATGGAGATCAAATTGAATTGAGATGAAATTCAATACCAGGAGAAGTCTGGGAGCCAATTTCGAAGTCAAAGTCAATAATTCAAATTGGGAAGCAATTGAAAGCACCAGGAGCAGATTGGGAGCCAATTGCAAGTCAAAGTCAATTGGGAGCCAATTACAATGGAGAAATTCAAATTGGGTGCCAATTACAAGCCAATTGAAATTGGGTGTCAATTACAAAGTAGAAATTCAAATTGGGTGGAAGTTTAAAACCAGTTTGAAGTCTGAGAACACCCAGACGTGAGAATGAAGAACATGAAGATGAACTTACAGTGAAAATATTCTCACAAGGAAAAATACTAGTTTAACTAGTATGGGATTAAATTGAAGAATATTTTTAAATCCCAAAGATACAAGGACCACTTCAAAGCTAATCAGAGAAGCCGTTCTACACCCAGATATTTCCACTCAACGTAAAACCAGAGGAAATATCAGATGAAGTTCAAGAACCCATTTACATGGAGATGAAGCTCTAACAACGGCTAGCTTATCCTTTCTGACATCTTTGCAGAAGATAAGATAAGATCTCTGACAAAAAGATACAAGATTTCAAAAATGAGAGCGTCTCTTTCCAACGGACAGATTCTCATTACCAGCTATAAAATGATGAAGATATGAAGACTTGAAGATGGGGAACTCACGAACAAGAGAGCAGAAAATTCGAAACTCATCAAGAGATCGAATCGAGCAATTAAGCTTGAAAAGAGCATAGAGCAAAAATCTCATTTGGTACAGAGCATACCAAAAATCTTCAAGTGAGAAGTGAGAAAAGAAAAGAACTCAGAGAGCTTCAAAAGAGAAATATTCTGAGAGTTCTTAAACAGAGCAAAGCAGAGCAAAAATATCAAGTGCTTTACTTGATATATTTACAGAGAGAAAACACTCAGAGCTATCAAGAGAAATCATTCCAGAGTGTTTATCTTCATCAAAGAGACCTACGCATCATTGAAGATCATCTACTGAGTCTCAGAAGTTGGAAGCAAGACAACACTTGTTTTGGAGCAAAACAAGAGAAGGGAGGAAAGTAGCACGGAGCTGTGAAATCCTGGATTGTCACACGGAGCTGTGAGATCCGAAGCAGCAGTGTCGGAGGCACTGGGCGTGATTGGTGTGGGCTTGGTGATCAAAGCACCAGATCACGGGATACGTTTCTACCGGAGTGTGGAAGACGGGGGGAAAGTAACGCGGAGTCGTGAAATCTTGGGATAGTAGCGCGACGACGTGAAACTCGAAGCAGCAGTGTGGTGTCACTGGGCGTGATTAGTGCGGGCTTTGTGATCAAAGCACTAGATCACGGAAATTCATTGTATCTTGGAACCAAGGAGTGGTAGATATAGTGAATTGCTCTTGGAGATAAGAGCAAGTGGAGTAGGAGGATTACACCACCTCGCGAACCACTATAATTGTCTTGTGTTCTTTACTGCTTTCTTTACTTACCGCTCTTTACATATTCGCTCTACACGAGATATACTGCTCACACAATCTCACACACACTTTATGTTTATTTATTTCCGCTGTGCACCATACTCTAACAATCTACTTAAGAGTTTTGGTTTATCTCTGGCTTAGCAATTGTTGTGTTGTGCGAAAAAGTTTGACAGTCTATTCACCCCCCCCCCCCCCCCCTCTAGACTTTCACCTTACCTCTTTTGGGACCAACAATTGGTATCAGAGCAGGCTGCCTATCTAAGTCAATCTCTTTATAAACTGGGACCAACAACTAAGCAGCAGATAAACAACTTAATAAGTAAACTAGTGGGAGTGTCACCGCCACAACCACCACTCCGTGGTGATTGCATAGGCTAAGGATGGAACTAGAAATAAAACTAAAAGAACTATCATTCATAAAACTCAATCGAAAGTCATAAGGGGGAAAATCACACCCCGATGACTACATCATCAATCATCATCAAACAATATAAGTCTATAAATCCAACGAATAACATCATGAAAAAAGTATTAAGATTTTAGACTACTAGGAATACTAGACTAGTCAAAATCGATCACTTCTCAATGATGAGCCCACCTAAAAGGGGTTTTACAAACAACACATGGACAAATAGGAAAACACCCGTTAGCACGAAGCTAAGTATAACCACACTCAACCCTGTAAAGTATTATAGAATATACTTTGGAAAAACATTTGATAACATTCATAATCAACCATCTCATCAGGTAGGCAACTATAGTTACATCACAGACTTTCTATATGCTTTCAACCTATAATATCAACATGCATGCTTCAAAACAATGATTTAACAACACAAGCATTCCAACACATAAGTTTCACAACAACTCCTCATAAAGAACTCATGCTTACAAGCGAATTCATACTACTATTCAATACGAAAACTAACTTCCTGCTTTCAAATTCTCATCATGCAAACTGGATATAAAAGACTTCAAAATGCAACGAAGCAATCATACTCATAAACAAACTCGATTAATCATTCTCATTATGCAAAATCATGCAATACTATACTCATATGCAAACTCTTGCAAGTACTATACTCAAATGCAATCTTGTGCAATACTATACTCAAATGCAATCTCGTGCAATACTATAAATATACTCATACACTCGTTTGTAAAATAGAATACTTTCTGTGGAGGTCTCTTTGAGTCATGAAGACTTGCTTGCTTTCTTTCTTTCTGTCTTTTCTTTGAGTCGCAATGACTCACTTCTTTCTTTTCTTAGAGTCGCAATGACTCACTTTCTTTATAAATGGACGAGGTATGAACTTCACCATAGTGTGAATGAACATATCCGGGCACGGCATCTAGCCGACCTAATACTCTGCTCGTCCACCGAACCACTCTCTTGGTTCTATGCTCAAACTTTGTGGAATCAGGTGTAACACCCCAGATTTTCAAGACATTTAAAACTTATATAACAAGGATAACATCTCATTAAATCCCAAAGTATAATATAAGCGTACGGGGTGCTATGCCACACCTGGGCTAGAGAACCCAGGTGCACAGGCTATCTAACTAATATCCTCTGAAATATAAATGCATAACATGGCACGCAGGCCGAAAGGGAAACTACTCTACTTCTACGTTCCAGTCTAGCGCGCTCCAGTGCTCTAATCCTCTGTGCCTGAAAGTCAAATATATCTGTTCAGCGAGAGATGCTGGTAACCCACTCCAACGCGTTGAAATACAATACATATAGAGATATATATAGATATACGAAAACCATTTTGAGCATGAAGATATATCCTACGAACTCTAGCTTTTAAAACCGGGAAGGACTCGACAGATAAGGCTAGACACAAGCAACAGTTATAACAAGCGTATACAATGGGCAAGGCAGATAAAGTTGAGCACAATTAATAATCATAACCCAACATAAACAATCCCCAGCATAAATCCCATAGTCACATCCCCCCAAGATACCCATAATCACCACTCATCCATATCTCATCACATAGCACACTTTGTTGGCGCCACAGGACCAATCGCATGCCCATACATGAGGGTCAGCGCATATAGCTCTGACACGGCCCCGCAGCACCCTGCCCCGTATCGCAACACGGAGGTGTCGATCGCAACCAACCGATGAACCGCAGCTCATCATAATGTTTGATCGCAACCAAACAGTGGACCGCAGCCCAAGAGAATGTCATCTGACCGCAGCCAGGAAATATGAACCGCAGCTCATGTAGAAACGTTTGATCGCAACCAAACGGTGGACCGCAGCCCAAGAGTGTAAATCTGATCGCAGCCAGCTTCTGAACCGCAGCTCAGGAATAACCAATCCGATCGCAACCGAATTAGGGTGTCATGCACACATAACACATAGCAAGCACATGCAACCCACATTAACACATTGGGAAGGGGAGAAAGCGTATAACAAAACCTATGCGTGATCCTTCACATACTAAGAATGGTCCTAAGGGGTTCATACTTCTTCCACCTAGGTCAACGGGATACCAATTCAACTAGCATGCAATATATAAGACTCATAAACCTACGAACGGTACCCGAAACATCAAACTAGACACGGCACGATGAACGGAGTCCGTTGGGACACCACGGGGATCGGGGAAACATCAAACAGGGAAGTTGGGGTCCCGAATGGGGGAGATTTCCAGCGGGTAGCCGGTGGGTGGGGGGCCACCCGCCGGCTGCCCGCCGGTAAGCACTGTTCCGGGCAGCGGGTCGCCGGCGGGCAGCTGCCCGCCCGCCGGCTGCCCGCTACCGGAGACGTCCCTTCTGGCCGCAGGTAGGTGGCGGGTCCCCTACCCCCCACCTACCCCCCGCTGACTCTTTATACACAAAACGCCCCCGGAACCATCGTGGAACCCGAAACCATGCTTATACACTTTACAACGCACTTAACGATCAACACGTAGACAATTAACGGATCAAATACGAGAGACGTACGGCACATAACCTATCATGCTTTTCTAAACATAATCGACACCCAAACATGCGATTTCCCCACCCGATACACCAAGAATAATATCATACGATACAACCTAGGGTTCTAATTACTTTTACATCAACATGAATACGGTTCGTCTTCTAATTACAAGATTCGGTACAAATAACACATAAGCATCAAGAACGCCATACAATTTTCAAGAACAACATATAATCATCAAGAACTCCACATAATCGTTAAGAACACCATAATTATCAAGAATCTCCCAATATCAAGATCACCCATGGAATTATCCCATCAATCATCAATAATAACATCACAAATCATCAATACACAATAATACGGGGAAATCCTACGGGGGAAATCATAGCTATGAAAATAGGTTTTGTTGAGACATGGGTTACCTCTTAGCCTTAATTAATTCCTTGGCTATGAAGGGTCTTTCTTTAAGCTTTCTTGCTTTCTTGATTTCTTCTAAGGGGATTCTTGGAGCTCTTTTGGGGTGGTGGGGCGTTATTCTTGTAGGAGTTCTAGGTGCCTTCTAGGTTCCTTATTTATATATCTAAAGGTCTTATTTAGGGTCTAATCCTTTTAGGACTAGGGGTTGGGTTTAGGGATGAGGGCCCATGGACTATGGTGGGCCTTTTTCCCTAATTAATTATTATAATTTATTCTTTCTCTTGGGCTATGGGTTAATTAATTAATTGGTTTTAGGGGCCGTAACACGGGGTGTTACATCAGGTATCGAACTATTAGCGTGCACGCCCCCTGTCCCAATCCCGGAGAGTATCATGCCCGCTTTGTGGCGTTATCTCGATTCGCTCCTACCTTGGCACCTGATGAGGCTAGTAGAGCTCGTAAGTTTATCCGAGGGTTGCACTATGATGCCCAGAAGTCATTCTCCGCGACGAGGTTTGCTACGTTGACCGAAGCATACGCCGCAACTGCTGGTTACTCTAGGATTCAACAGTTGCATCGGGATTCCATGCAGGGATTGAAGAAAAAGAATGAGGGCATGGATTCACAATCAAACAAGGGGCACAGGTTCAATCCGACGAGCAGGTTTGACAACCGAGGTGGGGAAAGGAAAAATCTGGCGATGAGACAAGGGGTTGGAGCTGGAGGACCACCTAGTGAGAGGAGTACGGTGTGCCCGGGATGTGGCAAGGACCATCCTAGGACCACTTGTAGAGGGATGCCCGTGATTTGTTTCCAGTGTGGGAGACCGGGCCATAGAGCTGCTACATGTCGATATCCGAGGACGGAGGGATCTCATGGCACGATCCCGAACCAGCCACCTAGAGGTCCGATCAGTCAGGAACCGAATTAAGCTATGGGTCGTGGGTATCCACCGAGAGGAGGTCCACACAGGAATGGGAACCATGGACGAGGTGGAGCGCAGCAAGGACGTACGGGAGGAGCTGGACCAGGGAGGATCGTGGTCATGGGACAGACTCAGGCCGGTGGCCACAATCTTGAGAAAGGTAACACTCTAATTTGGAATGAGTGTGTTATTTCTTGCAGGAATGCTTAATTGGGTGTGTATACTTGACAAAATTGTTGCAAGTTGTTGAAGTTGTGCTTAGTCTAAGATTTTGAGAAAACAAAAGTTAATTAGGAGTGCTTTAGAGAAGGTATCGGCTTGAATACTATGATTTAGCAAACAAGAGATTAGAAGAATGAATATAAGTGTAAGTAAGAATGAAATCGTTAGGAAACAATTAAAGTTTAACTAGAAGAGTTGTTTACAGAAATAGAAGTGTAAACGGGAAAAAGAAAGAAACGACGAGAAAAGATTTGGATAAGAGTTGAATTTAAGTTTGAATTGGGACAAGCAAATCCCGGAGGACCACATCTAATTTTGAGCCGATTTGAAGATTTGACAAAGTCAGAGGACCGATTGCAATTGGAGCCGAATCGCTTCAGACCGGATTACCTGACCTGGGGGCGGGTCTAGGCCACGGGCTGGAGCAGGCCCAGTTCCGTGTAACGGGACGTGGTCACGGACCACGTTTCGGTCCGTGACCTGGGGCTGTGTCAGTCGCGCTGACACCAGGCCTTGGGGCGGGCCACTTGGAGGGCCGCTGCCTAGACCCACCGCTTTTAACCCTCGATCAGTTTTTCCAAAGCAGAGAATCCAAGTTCATCCCCTTCTTCTTCCCTTTTTGCGCTGCATTCCACCTCAACCCCAACCAAAAACCTATCTCCTTCAAATCACCATCTTTAATCATGGGAACTTCAAGAGTGTCTTCCACAAGCTATCCTAAGTGCAAGAAAAATACTAGTTGGGTCATCCACTTCAATTTGTGCGATTTCAAGTCAAGAAGCTTTGGACCACAATGGCAAAAGGAAAACAACAAGTGGAGGGAACCAGTCAAGAAGGCCCCACCTACTCAGTAATATGAGGTAAAACTTATTTTCCTGAGCACTTTTTTGAGGATTTTAATAGTATACTGGAGAGTCAGGGTTTATTGAGGAAATTTTTGAGGATTCAAGAAGAAATTTATCCAGATTTGGTGATTGAGTTTTATGAAAACTTGTCCACAAAGCATAAGAAGGGTGTGACTATGATTACCTCTAATGTGAGAGGTACAAAAGTCGAATTGACACCACATAAGTTGTCCAATTGGTTTGACCTACCATTAGATGGAATGGACATGTATGACCGGACGAGTGGGTTGCCCACGAAGGGTTGACATACCATGAATATTTGGGATATATGACTGGAAGTAGGGAAGAATTCCCTAAGGAATACTACCCTGAGAGACCCACGTTGACTGGAGAGAAGAAGTTGTTGGTATTATTGATAGAGGAGTGTTTGTTCCCGTGTAGGAACAACTCCACAGAGATTGGTAGTTGGATTTGTACTATTGCTTTCATGTTGAGGTTTAGACGTGCGATAAATCTGCCAGTTTTGATCCTTAAGCACATGTCTTACTTTAAATCAAAGAACAGGAAAATTTTGCCCTATGGTATGATGTTAAGTTGTGTTTTTAAGAAGATGAATTTGCCCGAGTTGGGAGAGAGGATACAAAGAACCACTAGAACGACTTTGAATGCCGCCAATCTGAGATACTATGAGCTGTACCAGACCAATGATAACATGTACCTGACCCTGGCCGACATTGCCAAGAAACCTTTGGATGAAAGAATTTCTCTTGTGGTTAGTTTGAATGTGCCACAAAGAAAGTGGCTGAATGTTGGGATTGAATCGGGGCATATAGCTAAGGCTAGTGGTGAAGGGAATTCTATGGGAGCCGATCAAGGAATGGGGATGAGTAATGAGGGAGCACCAGTTGCAGCTACCCCGTTGAGAGCACAATAGGGATATATGAGTGGGCCTCGAGGCCCCATTACGAGGACTTGTATGCCATGATCAACAACTGATTTGACAATCTGAGTGCTCAAGTCAATTATGGATTCGCAAATTTTGATCAAAGGGCAGCTGTAATGGAAGAAAGAATGAGAATTGAAAATGTGCAAAGATGGACTCCCTACGGATGGGATCCGAGCTACAAGCCGCCAGGAGGTTCTTCGGGAGGCTTTGATCAAGGTAACTAGTTAAGCTTTTAAGCTCAGCTAATAGATTCGTTATGTGTTTAGTTGCTTAAGTTTTAGCTAAGTTAGGCGAGAACTCAGAGATTCCTTAACCTTTCCAAAATATTCCAACAGAAATTCACAGCCTCTTTATTATATCTTCTTTTACCCTTCGAGAATTTGATCCATTTGTTTCTTCTAAGTTTCGGGACGAAACTTCTTTTAAGGAGGATAGAATGTGACAACCCAAACGTTTAATTTTCTAAATCCAATTTTAAGAAATTCCAAAATAGTCATTTTCACTCCATTAAAAAATTTTGCAATCAATCGGTGTTTGAATAAATTATTTTGAACACATTTTAAATTAATTCAACACCTAAACTTATTTTAAATCCAAAATCCTAAATTTTCGGGTACTTCGCGTACCAAATTTTAAATTGAGAAACCAATCTGAGTAAGACCGGGAGAATTCTGAGAAGCCTTAAAAAGTGTTCATCAAGAAAAATTTTTGAGAAAATTCCTTTTCAACCCCAAAGTATTTTAAATAGAGATTCTAGCCCTTGTGCCATAGAACATGGTGGACCACTAGACATCAAACTCTTCCTGATTCATTCTTAAGCCAATGGAAATTATACTTTTGTCATCAACCAATCATATGGGATCAACCTAGGGTTTTGTGCTCCTATAAATAGAACTCTTATCAGACATTTGCCTCTTTGATTCTCTTCCTTGTCTTCCCCAAGCAAAACTTTGCAAAGAAACACAGTAAGTTTCCATTCATCCACACTTCTCCTAGCTTCTTTGATTTCTAGCTTCCATCTCTAAGAACTTAGCTCTTAAGGTTTGTTGTGTGGTTTGTTTGCCATGTCTAGGGGGTGAAGGAGGGTGTAGCTAGTTGGGAAGAAGGAGAAATCCCAACAAAAAGGAGGAATCTACAAAGGTATAACCCCATGAACTCCCTCTTTAATCTTTGGCTCTGTGAAGCCTAGTTTCTTGAATAGAAATGAGTAGAAATGATAGATTTTTGTTGTGTTTGAGTTAGGAAGTGATCTATTACTTGTCTATGATGTGTTGGTAATGTTTTGGATGTGTTGGACTTGATTGAAAGTGATTTGCAGATGAAATGAATCATCTGGTGCACACACAATGTGCACCAGATGAATGTAACGACCCTAGCCGCGGTCCATCAGGGGGGCCGCCGGCTAGCGCCGTGGCCAGCCGGGCCTAGGGCACGGCCCTAGGAGAGGGTCGTTGCCTAGGCCCGGCGTTGTGGCGGCTTGAGAGGGGCGGGCCATGAGGAGCCCCGCCCCCTGGTCCCTGAGAGTTGTCTGTGCAGTGGTCGGGCCCTTTTGGCTCAGCTACGTGTCGTTTCGGGCCAGGTGTCACGGGCCCTTGTGGCTCGGTACCTCGGGGCCGTCTTGACGCACGTTTTTGCTTTGATTTCGTTGAATTTGGATTAGAAATGAGCGTGTTATGATGGATTTATTGATGATTTTGTTTCACATTATGTATTTTTGAAGTTAACTGTAATGAGAAATGCTTTGCTTTGTTACCCTGATGATTATTTATGTGTTGAGTAGAGAAGCATGATCACTATGAGAATAATATTTATTAGAAAAGCATGACTAGAATGTGTTGTTTGATCAATGGGATTTTGGAGTATAATTTAATGATAGAAATATATAGAATTTGATATGTTGCAAACCGAGCATGATATTGTGTTCTTAAGAACTTTATGATCTATATGACTATATATATGAATTGGAAGCATGTTGTATAGTATTTAGCATTCCATGTATATCATGTTTCAAAAGTGCATAAATAGCCAACGTGAGCCCTAGTACTATTTTCAAAATTCATGAGCATGTGGTGTATCATTATTTTGATGCATTGAGAAGATGTTGAGATGTTGCATGCATGAGATTGGTGCCTGGGTGATATTTTATATATTATCTATATCGGTGAGGTTTTGGAAGACCTCGTTTGGACTATGTCCTCTCGGATGATTTTATAGACATTGCGGTCCCAGTATATGTAACACGGTGTATTCCCACGTTACGAGGTTGGAAACTGCCCGCCAGGCTTGGAATCCTGGTCAGGGGGTGTGTAACACCCCGAAAATTTTAAAACTTTTTGATCTTATAATATGAAAGCAATTCTATTAAATTGATGTCAAATAAAGCATTCTAAACATAGAGTCAGGGGTGTTATGCCACATCTGAGCTAGAGAGCTCAGATGCACAGGCTATTCTAACTAACTATCCTCAAATATTGTCATTACATCATCAAGGCACGCAGGCTGAAAGGAAAGACTAACTATCTAATCCGAGTTCTTCTAGCACGCTCCGGAAGCTAATCATCTGTGCCTGAAAGCCAAATATATCTGTTCAGCGAATATGCTGGTAACCCACTCTAACGCGTTAAAATACAATATAGGTAAATATATATACATAGATATAGTAAAACCATTTTGAAGCAGGAAGGTGTATACTTAGGAGACTCTAGCTTTAAAACCAGGATTAGACTCGACAGATAGGGATAAACACATTCAACAGTGATAACTGATTATATAGCGACAACATCATATAAACAGGTCACAATTCACTTTCATGTCATTCATACCATCATTCAATCAATATCCTTGTCACACAAGCACACTTTGGTGGCGCCACGGGACCAATCGCATGCCCCAAACATGAGGGTTAGCACATATAGCAGCATACACCCGCAGCACCCTACCTCATACCGCAGCATGAAGGAATTAACCGCAGCCAATTGCATAGACCGTCGATGGATTCAACGGCGGACCACAGCCCTACACACCGCTGACGCGTTGAGTCGGTGGACTGTGATCCTCTTTTGGAGACTGCGACCCTACACACCGTTTGACGAGCTCAGTCGGTGGGTCGGAGTTGATCATAGCCCTACACACCGCCTGAAGGATTCAGTCGGTGGACTATGATCTTTGGGGACTACGACCCTACACACCGCTGGCACAAAGACTCGGTGGATCGCAGCCGACCATAGCCCTACACACCGCCTGACGAACTCAGTCGGTGGACTATGGCCTTCCTCGTGGCTTGTAGCCCTACACACCGCCTGACGCGTCCAGTCGGTGGACCACAGCACACGAGGCCCATGAGGTGGACCGCATTCCTAAAAGTGAGTTACTGACCGCAACCAGGATGATGAACCGTAGCTCATGAATAACCAATTTGACCGTAGCCAAGAGTCATGCACATATATCACGTAGCAAGCACATGCAACCCACATTAACACATAAGGAGGGGGGAAAACGTATAAATAAAACTTATGCGTAGTTATCCACACACTAAGAATAGTCCTAAGGGGTTCATACATCTTCCTCCTAGGCCAACGAGTTACCGATTCAACTAGCATGCAATACACAGAACTCTTTTATCCTACGAACGGTACCCGAAACATCAAACTAGACTCAGGCACGACAGACGGAGTCCGTTGGGACACCACAAGGTTTGGGGAACATCAAACGGGGAAGCCAAAGTCCCAAAGTGGGAAAACTCCAGCGGGTGGCCGGCGGGTGGAGGACCACCCGCCGGCGACGAACCTCCGGGCAGAGGGTGCCCGACGGGCAGTTGTCTGCCCACCTGCTGCCGGCGGCGTTAATTCTGGCAGCGGGTAGGTGGCGGGTCCCCCTACCCCCCACTGACTCTTTTTCAATGCTTGGGTCCTGGGATCCTTTGTGGAACCCGAAACCATACTTAGACACTTTTAAACGCAAACGACGACACCACGTAGTCAAATAACGGATCAAAACCAAGAATCACATTGAACACAACCTATCATGACTTCTAAACATAATCAACACCCGAACATGCGAATTCTCACCCAAACATACACCAAGAACATCACAATATAAAATTCCCAATTTAACCTAGGGCTCTAGTCCCATTCAAACCATCAAGATCATAGTTCATCTTTAATATCAAGAAACATCAAGATTTATCAAGAACATCACACAATCATCAAGATTCTCTTATCATCATCAAGATCATCAAGATCACACATAAAATCATCTCATCAATCATCAAGATCATATCATAATTACCATAGAAGATTTCATCAAGACACAAGCATATAGAAGGAGCCAAAGAAGAAGATTATAGCAAAGAAATTAGGTTTTGTTGAGACATGGGTTACCTCTTAGCCTTAATTAAATTCCTTGGCTATGAAGGGTCTTTCTTTAAGATCTCTTCTTTCTAGATTTCTCCTATGGGAATTCTTGGGAATTCTTGTGTGGTGAAAGTTATTGTGGTGTGGGTTCTAGGTGCCTCCTATGCCCCTATTTATATATCTAAGAGTGTAACACCCCGAAATTTTGAAACTTTTAAAACTTATATAATAAAAGGTAATTTCTCATTAAATCCCAAAACTAAACATAAGAGTGCGGGGTGCTATGCCACATCTGAGCTGGAGAACCCAGATGCACAGGCTACTAACTAAATATCCTCAAAGCAATGCCAATACATAATCATGGCACGCAGGCCAAAAGGAAAACTAACTAATATACGCTTCGGATCTCTAGCGCGCTCCGGGGTCTACTCATCTATGCCTGAAAGCCAAATATATCTGTTCAGCGAATGATGCTGGTAACCCACTCCAACGCGTTGAAATACAATATAGGTAGATATATATATATATATATATATATATATATATATATATATATATATATATATATATATATATATATATATATATATATATATATATATATATATATATATATATATATATACACGTATATGAAAACCATTTTGAAGCAGGAAGGTATATGCTTAGGAGACTCTAGCTTTAAAACCAGGAATAGACTCAACAAATAGGGATAAGCACATTAAACAATGATAAACAGTTATATAGAGACAATATCATAAAGAACATGTATCTAAGGTCACAGTTCACTTTCAAATCGTTCGCATCATCATTCAATCATCATTCAAGTCACACAAGCACACTTTGGTGGTGCCACGGGACCAATCGCATGCCCCGAACATGAAGGTCAGTACATATAGTACTAACACGGCCCCGCAGCACCCTACCTCATACCGTAGCATGAAGGGGTTGATCGCAACCAACCGTATAGACCATTGACGATTTCAACGGCGGATCACAGCCCTACACACCGCTGACGCGCTCAGTCGGCGGACTGTGATCCTCTTTAGGGGACTGCGACCCTACACACCGCTTGACGAACTCAGTCGGTGGGTCGTAGTATATCAAAGCCCTACACACTGCCTGAGGGACTCATTCGGTGGGCGATTATCTTCGAAGACTACGACCCTACACACCGTTGGCCCATACACTCGGTGGATCGCAGCCGACCATAGCCCTACACACCGCCTGATCACTCATTCGGTGGGCTATGGCCTTCCTCGGGCTAGTGGCCCTACACACAGCATGGCGCGTCCAGTCGGTGGACCATAGCACACGAGGCCTAGGTGGACCGCAGCCCAAGAAGTGAATCACTGACCGCAGCTAAGAAAATGAACCGCAGCTCATAAGTAACCAATTTGACCGCAGCCAACTTCTGAACCGTAGCTTAGGAACACCCAATTTGATCGCAACCAAATTGGGGTATCATGCATCACATAACACATAGTAGCACGTTTTAGCACATTGGGAAGGGGGAGACGTATAAATAAACTTACGTGTGATCCTTCACATACTAAGAAAAGTCCTAAGGGGTTCATGCATCTTCCTCCTAGGCCAACGGGTTACCGATTCAACTAGCATGCAATACCTAAGACTCTTCTATGCTACGAATGGCACCCGAAACATCAAACCAGACTCATGCATGACAAACGGGGTCGGCTGGGACACCACGGGGATTGGGGAACATCAAACGGGGAAGCCAAAGTCCCGAAGTGGGCGACGACCAGCGAGTAGCCGGTGGGTGGAGGGCCACCCGTCGGCTGCCCGCCGACGACAGAGTTCCGGGCAGCGGGTGCCCAGCGGGCAGTCGCCTGCCCGCCGGCTACCCGCTGCCGGCGGTGCTTCTTTGGGCAGCGGGTAGGTGGCGGGTCCCCCTACCCCCACTGGCTCTTTATCAAAATAAACGCCCCGGGATCCTTTGTGGAACCCGAAACCATGCTTAGACACTTCCAAATGTAAATAACGACACCACGTAGGCAATTAACGGATCAAAAGCAACAATCACGTAAAACACAACCTAACATGACTTCTAAACATAATTATCACCCGAGCATGCGAATTCCCACCCAAATATACCAAGAAAATCCCAATACGAAATTCATGATTCAACCTAGGGCTCTAATCATATTTAAATCACAAAATCATGCTTTATCTTTAAAAATCAAGATCATCAAGATTTATCAAGAACATCCCACAATTATCAAGAACCTCTTATCATCATCAAGATCACACATAAAATCACCACAACAATTATCAAGATCATATCACAATTATCATAGAAGATTTCATCAAGACACAAGTATAGAATAGGGAGCCAAAGAAGAAGATTATAGCAAGGAAAATAGGTTTTGTTGAGACATGGGTTACCTTTTAGCCTTAATTAAATTCCTTGGCTATGAAGGATCTTTCTTTAAGATTTCTTCTTTCTTGATTTCTCCTATGGGAATTCTTGGAAATTCTTGTGTGGTGAAAGTTATTGTGGTGTGGGTTCTAGGTGCCTCCTATGCCCCTATTTATATATCTAAAAGTCCTAATTAGAGTCTAAATGGTATGAGCTTGCCAATTATATTCCTTATAGGACTAAGGGGTTGGTTTTAGGGATAAGGGTCCATGGGCTATGGTGGACCCCTTTTTAGCTAATTAATGGATTTTAGTTCCCTTTTTAGGGTATGTAATTAATTAATTAGTTTGGTTTAGGGGTTGTAACACGTAGTGTTACAAAGAGTCCCAATTAGGGTCTAAATGGTATGGGCTTGCTAATTCTATTCCTTATAGGACTAAGGGGTTGGTTTTAGGGATAAGGGTCCATGGACTATAGTGGACTCTTCCTAATTAATTAATGGAATTTAATTCTCTTTTTGGAGTAAATGATTAAATAATTAATTGGTTTAGAGGCCGTAACACGGGGTGTTACAGGGTGTGCACGGTAATAGTTCGATACCTGATTCCACAGAGTTTGAGCATAGAAACAAGAGAGTGGTTCGGTGGACGAGTAGAGTATTAGGTCAGCTAGACGTCGTGCCCGGATAGGTTAGTTCACACTATGGTGAAGTTCCTACCTCGTCCATTTATAAAGAAAGTGAGTCATTGCGACTCTAAGAAAAGAAAGAAGTGAGTCATTGCGACTCAAAGAAAAGAAAGAAAGAAAGAAAGAAAGAAAGAAAGCAAGAAAGCAAGTCTTCATGACTCAAAGAGACCTCCACTGAAAGTATTCTATTTTACAAACGAGTGTATGAGTATATTTATAGTATTGCACGAGATTGCATTTGAGTATAGTATTGCACAAGATTGCATTTGAGTATAGTACTTGCAAGAGTTTGCATATGAGTATAGTATTGCATGATTTTGCATAATGAGAATGATTAATCGAGTTTGTTTATGAGTATGATTGCTTCGTTGCATTTTGAAGTCTTTTATATCCAGTTTGCATGATGAGAATTTGAAAGCAGGAAGTTAGTTTTCGTATTGAATAGTAGTATGAATTCACTTGTAAGCATGAGTTCTTTATGAGGAGTTGTTGTGAAACTTATGTGTTGGAATGCTTGTGTTGTTAAATCATTGCTTTGAAGTATGCCTGTTGATATTATAGGTTGCAAGCATATAGAAATTCTGTGATGTAACTATAGCTGCCTACATGATGAGATGGTTGATTATGAATGTCATCAAATGTTTTTCCAAAATATATATTCTATAGTACTTTACAGGGTTGAGTGTGGTTATACTTAGCTTCGTGCTAACGGGTGTTTTCCTATTTGTCTATGTGTTGTTTGTAAATCCCCTTTCAGTTGGTTCTAGCGTTGAGAAGTGATCGAGATAGACTAGTCTAGTAGTCCTAGTAGTCTAAAATCTTAATACTTTTCTTATGATGTTATTCGTTGGATTTATAGACTTATGTTGTTTGATGATGATTGATGATGTAGACATCGGGGTGTGTTTTTCCCCCTTATGACTTTCGATTGAGTTTTATGAATGTTAGTTCTTTTAGTTTTATTTCTAGTTCCATCCTTAGCCTGTGCAATCACCACGGAGTGGTGGTTGTGGCGGTGACACTCCCACTAGTTTACTTATTAAGTTGTTTATCCATTGCTTAGTCTATGTTAATGATGGTTTAGAAATGTAATTAAGATTTAGAAAAGTGGGGTGTTACAGAGACTGTCTGGTGCACACTACCTTGTGCACCAGATAATCTCTTTCACCTGCAAAGATTATTCCAAGCATTCTAACACTTCCAAAACTAAACCTCAACAACACAACATAGATCAACAATAGATCACTTAATAGCTCAAACACTTCAGTAATCTTGCATTTCTACTCATTTCTACCACAAAATAGACTTCACAGAGTCTTATAAATAGCTTGGGAGTGGGTTATACCTTTGAAGCTTTCTTCTCCATGCTTGGATTCCACCTTCTTCCCAAGCTAGATTCCCCCTTCATCACCTCCTAAACATCCCAAACAACCACACAACAACTCACTACCAAGTTCTCAGAGAAAGGATGAAGGCTTATGAAGAAAATGAACGGATGAGAAGAGAAGTTAGAAATCTTATTGTGTTTTCTTCTTGTTTTAAAGCTAAAGGTTAGGAAGTCAAAAGTGGAATCAAAGAGGCAAAGTATGATAATGGCTCATTATATAGTAGCACAAAACCCTAGGGAGATCTCTCATGATTGGGGGAGGGCATAAGGGTAAAAGTTTGGCTAGAAATGTTATCAGACAAAGTTTGGATAGCTTGTGGTCCACCATGCTCCATGAACCAAAGGCTAGATTTGCTATTTAAAATAGTTTGGGGTTGAAAAGGGAATTTTCCCAAAATGATTTCAAGATAAACACTTGATTTAGGCTTCTCAAAATTCTCCCGGTTTCACTCAAATAGGTTTCTCAGTTCAAAACTTAGTACACGAAGTACCCGAAAATTTAGGATGTTGGTTATAAAATCAAGCCCCGGTGTTGAATTTATTTAAAATGGCACAAAATAATTTATCCAACACCGATTTCATCGCACAAAATTTTATGGAGTGATAATTGGCTATTTTAGAATTTTCTTAAAATCAGATTTATAAAATTAAATTTTGGGTTGTCACACTATGCTTCTACCCAAGGAAGTCTGCGATGCCATTGATAAGGCAACCCGTAGCTTCCTTTGGGGAGGAGAATGGTAGAGTAGGAAAACCAGCCTTGTCAACTGGAGAACTGTGAGCCAACCGAAGAAAGAATGAGGGCTAGGCATTCAGTCCATACGTTACCTGAATACTTCTCTGTTGGCAAAGCCAGGTTGGAGGGTGCTCAAGGAAGGCGAGAAGACTTGGGCCCAAGTTATCATGAAGAAATACATGAAGAACGGGGCAAGCACTGCGGCCATGAAAAGAAAGAGAAATGACTCTAATATGTGGAAAGGTATCTATGATGCGGCCAACATCTTAAATAGGAGCTACGAAAGTTGTAAGGAACGGGAATGACACCATGTTCTGGACTGACTACTGGCTTAGAGACTCCATACTCAAGAGTTGGATGATCGGACCATTGAACATAAACGAGGAAATGCTTTAAGGTGGCCGATGTTTGGGACGATAACGGAAGGTGGGATTGGGACCGCATTAGCGTGGCTTTACACCAGGAGAAGCGAAGCCAGCTCACGGCGAAGGTTCTACTGAGCGACGACACTAAGGGCGACATTCTGGGATGGAGACCCAATGAGAACAACATGTTCACCACAAAATTTGCCTATGACCTCATGACTAAAGATAGAAGGGAGATGGATAAGGAGGGGTGGAAAAATGTCTGGACCTTGCGCACACCTAACAGGATGCGAATGTTTATGTGGCTAGTCAAGCAAGGGAAGATTATGTGCAATGGTCTGAAGCAAGCTTGGAACCGTGGTCACAACATAGTGATTATTGAAGCTGACAGCGCCACTGCTATTGGCTTGATCAGGAAGGAATATGATTATGAGGGCCTAGAGAGGAACCTTGTTGAGTTGTGTAGAGCCACCAAAATTTGGAACTGGGAGGTTCGTGTCAGGCACATTCCGAGGGAACATAATAAAGTGGCCGACTTGATCTCCAAACAGGCTCTTAACGATGTTGAGGAGGATCATGTTTATGAGCATGCCACTACCAGCATGCAAAGGTACTTAAGTGAGGATGAACTGGGGATTCTCGGGGAAGCCAACAATGTGAGGATCAGATATTGACTTTGGATGTACTCCTCCTTTTTTTTTGAAAAAAAACAAATGAAGAGAAATTTGTAGCTTGCTAAATTGTACTCCCTCCATCCTATTTTACTTGTCTTACTTTCATTTTTAGTTTGTCCCAAAATAGTGTCTTCTTTCCAAAATTGAACATAAATATCATTCTATATTTCTCAATTTACCCTTTTGACTTTTTCAAATTTCTAAACAATTAATGAGGTAAGTACAATTGTACTTTGTACAAATGACACCTACTTTTGAGTGGTAAAATTGGAAAGTCAGTAATAATTTGTTTTGTTGCATTAAAAACCGTGCAAAAAAAATGTGACAAACAATTAGGGACGGAAGGAGTATTTTGTTAGTGAAACAAAAGAAAATGAGTACAATTTCAGTCACATTACATATTGCATTGTAGAGATAACCAATTTATTAGTGCCAGTGTATATTAAAAAATATAAAACATTTAGGCCCTGTTTGGTAACATAGTTAGCTAATCAGTCAATTTTAACTTATTTAACCACTATTAGTTGTTTGACTTGATTAAACAATCAATATAAATGTTTGATTAATTAACTTTTTGTAACAACTTATTGCTCCAAAATAATAAAATTCAAAAAGTTGCTCAAAATAATTTTTTCATTCAGCTTTTTGAGAAAGTAATTTTACATATAATCAGCTATCAGCTAGTTAATTACACTTTTCTACAATCAGCTAATGTTATCAACTAGTCAAACTCACTAACCCAATCAGCTAACAATTATTTACCAAACACTCCCTTAATATTTCATTTAGTACTTTTAACAACAACATTTAGTGTTTGGTGCAAGTTATACACTTTAGAATAAAGGTAGAGGTGTCAAACAGGACCATCTACTATTTCAAAGTGTTCAATTCCCCCACCGTCTAAAATATGTTGTAAATAGACACACTTACCTCCTAAAATTGTTCGTTGAGCTTTTTTTGCAAGTTACCTCCAGGTTGCCCGTCCAACTTGGTAACCTGTAATTTTATTAAAATAAAAGTGTGCGCTGAGGTGGAATTTAGTTTTTAAATCTTTTCGCCACCAGAGGTCGCCCCGTATTTCTCAACATAATCCTGCTGAACTTAAAGCAAATTTGTGAGTGTGTTTCAGTATAGTAAGACAGTCAGCAGTTCAATTTGCATCATCTCCAATATTTGAACTGACGTATACATTTCAAAAGTAAAAAATTATCAATTAGAGCATTTCTCTTAAGAAATTAGAGCTTTGGGAAGGGCAAACAAATTACAGAGTGCAATTATCCCTCTCATACTCCTAACGAACGGTGGTAATAGCGAAAAAAACAAAGGAACGGGACATTGAAGAGTGAGATATCACTGATTCCATACCATATTAGGGGTTCCAACCCGAGGTCGCTCAAATGCAGCGAGCGAGGCTGACATTTCCATGAATCAATCGAAGGTGAAGGTCATGGCAGCTGGGAGATCACAGAGCTAAGCTCAGGCGGAGATCTAAAGGAGATGCGTAGGTTTGACGAAGAACAGATCGGAGGAGGAGATGCAGCAGCAGCAACCAAACCAACAGAGCTTTATTTTCTAAGTCCATCTTTTTGTTCGCTTGTGATAGAGAGAGAAGAAGAAACCCAGATAGAGAGAGATAGAGAAATCGTAGGGGCAGTTTAGGTTGATCTCCGAATCAAGATCTAAAAATGGACTCTCTAAACAAGAAAATAGATGACCGAATCTGGAGTTCGCTTCGGGGCCGAAGAGGTAGCGGAGGCTGTCGAGGCCAGCGTAGTACAGGAGGTAGACGGCGGCGGCGTGTGCGGGATGGGAGGTGAGGCAAGGATACTCCAACATACGGCGGTGGAAGACGGGCTCTGTAACTTGTGCGCCAATTGTTTTATTTTGCCAAATTGTTTTACTTATTTTTATTATTTTAATGCCATGTAATTATAACCAGGCCACGTCATCAAAAATGGGTGCTAACTGTTATGATCCCAGCAACTGACTGGAGGATTAGCTTAGCTCTGTACGACGTCGCTTGAATAAAGGGAACGATTAGTGGTTAAGCTGAGAAGACCGAACGACACCATTTAAATAAGTGGTTAGTTGAGTTTGTTGTTAGCCATACGACGTCATTTGATGCAGAGTAGTTAGTTGAGATCAGTTGTGTATTAAGCTTGTAAGGATCAGACTGTAATGGCATCAAAAAACCTAATGCAAACATCATAACTCTTTTTCATCTCTCAAACCTTTCTACTCTCTTCTTCCCTAATCCTTCTTAAACCCTAGAATCATTACATCTGATATCAGAGCTCTCAAATGGAGGCACGATTAAATCAATTGGAACTCGTGGTGGCAGATTTGAGCCTCCAAATGGATTCACAGAAGAAATCAACACATGAGCTAGTTGAGAAATTAGTTGCTCAGATGGATAGCAAGATGAACGATTAGAAGAACGAAATTGTGGAAACAATCCGACTTAATCATCCTCCACCACCACTGATGAACGTCATCCTGGGTGGTTCCTCTGTTAATGGAGTCAGACAAGAAGCTCCGGCCAGTTCACTGCAAGGCCAAACATCACAGTCCAGAAGAGCTGGAAAAGCTCCGGCAACCCCAGTACCACTAGCTGGGGAGGATGGATCAAAAGACGAAGGGGAACTCGAAGGATCCAATATAGCCGGAAAAGATCAGTTCACTACACTCCGTAAGCATGTATCAGACTCTCCTATGATGAGATATGGATATGATTTCTCCCCTTTTGATTATGATCAGCCACGATTGTGGATTAGTAGATGTGAGAGATTCCTTCTAATGTCACACATCCCTAGAATCGAAGTAATGCATGTACTCTATGTCAACTTGACTGGTAGAGTAGGCCTGTGGTATGAAGGATATTTGACTGGAATAGAGGGCCCTTTTGTGTGGTCACATTTTGCTAAGGCCATAGTGGAGTTGTTATGGAGGATTTTACTGGCCTTAGACAAGTGGGGGGAGTTTTAGAATTCACAGACAAGGTTGAGGAGTTGAGAAGTCAGCTTGTCCAGAAACATCCTACACTCACTGGCTTGTATTTCCTGGAAGCCTACATGGCTAGACTTAAGCCAAACCTCAGATGCTTTGTGAAAACTATACAACCTAAAACACTAGCAGATGCCATGTGGCTTGCCAAACAATTTGAGAAAGGGTTTCAATCCAATAAACAGCCTAAACCATCCTACCATTACTACACCAAACCAACAACAACCCTGTCACCACCTAAACCATACACTTCTAATCCCAAACCTACCAACCCCCAAGGTTCCACAGCCTCTAATAGCCTGAACACTACTGCTAAGATGCCTGAAGGAGCTAAGCTCAAGTCACAATTGAGAGAACAGAACAAATGTTTTAGGTGTTTTGAACCATGGCAACCTGGGCATAGGTGCAAAGATTCTATTGTAACACCCCACTTTTCTATCTCTTAATCACAACTCTAATCCAAACATTAACATAAACTAAGCAGCGGAAATTAAACTAAAAAGATGACTAGTGGGAGTGTCACCGCCACAACCACCACTCTGTGGTGATTGCACATGCTAAGGGGTGAAACTAGAAATAAAATAAATATCTGGCATCCAAATAAAATACTGAAAGCATAAGGAGGAAAAACGTCACCCCAACAGTCTACATCATCCTCAAACTATAACATCAATAATGAGTCTAAAATCCAAAACAAAGTCATCAATAACTAGAGTTTAGACATCTCAAACTACGAGACTAATCTAACTCAATCTCTTCTCACTGCTGGGCCCACCTGAAAGGGGTTTTGCAAGCAACACATAGACAAATAGAAAAACACCCGTTAGCACGAACCTAAGTATAACCACACTCAACCCTGTAAAGCTTTCTAGATATACTTTGAAAAACATTTGATTTCTTTATAAACAATAAACTTATCTGAATCATCTTTAGATCTAACACATATTTTTTAAATGCTTGCACCCTATTATCAGTTGGCATGCTCATATATATATAAGACTGTTCACTTAAATTCATCAGCATATAAACTTCTCAAATAACTTAACAAGCAATTCATACTTACAGATAGGATCATGCTAATAAACCATATAACAGGTGTTCTCATGCTTTCATATTCTCATCTCATAATTCGATAAACAAGACTTCTAATACAATAACACGATTATAAATCAACATTCTCATTATGTACTCTCATGCGATACTTTACTCAAATGCAATCCTGTGCAATACTATAATCATACTCATGTGCAACCCTGTGCAAAGCTGTAATCATATGCAATCTTGTGCAATACCATAATCATACTCATATGCAATCTCGTGCAACTATATACTCATACTCATGTGCAATCTCATGCAATAATATACTCATACTCATATGTAATCTCGTGCAACAATATATATATATATATATATATATATATATATATATATATATATATATATATATATATATATATATATACACACACACACACACACACACACACACACACACACACACACACACATATATATATATATATATATATATATATATATATATATATATATATATATATATATATATATACTCATACACTCTTTATAAAATAGAGTACTTTCTGTGGAGGTCTCTTTCTTACTTTATTGACTCTCTCTTGACTCTCTTTCTTTCTCTTGAGTCTCTTTTGACTTTCTTTCTTTCTCTTGAGTCTCTTTTGACTCTCTTCTTTCTATTACTCGTAGACGGCTTAGGGTTTCACCGATGCGTGAATTACCCCATCGGGAACGGCATAAATCCGACTCAATATCTCCTACCGTCTACGGAACCAATCTCGTGGTTCTATTTCTGTGGAATCAGGTATTGAACTATTAGTGTGCACACCCCCTAACCAGGATTCCAAGCCTAGCGGGTAGTTTCCAACCTCGTAACGCGGGAATACGCCGCGTTACATATACTGGGACCGCAATGTCCATAAATATATCCCGAGAGGACATAGTCCAAACGGTATCCTCCAAAACCTCACCAATATAGATAATACATAATTATATCTCTCATCCATCAATCTCATACATGCAACAATTCTACTACTTCTCAATGCATCAAAGAATGATATACCACATGTTTATGGTTTTTGAAAGTATTCTTGGGCTCACGTTGGCCCCTTATGCATTTATGAAATATGACACATGTGAAATGTCAAAATGCTCTATAACATGCTTCTAAATCATGTATAAAATAACATGAAACACTTAAGACTATAATGTCATGCTCGGTTTGCAACATAGCAAATTCTATACATTCTATCAACAAAATATGCCTCATTACTCATTGCTCAAATATCTCAATCTAGTCATGCTTTCATAATAAATCATATTCAAATGACCATGCTTCTTTACTCAATAAAAACATCATCTGATCACATAGTCAAATAATTCTTCATACACAGTAACTTAGCAAATATATACTCTGTGTAGCAATTCTTCACAAATTCCTTCATAACATACCCGTTTTTAATCCAAATTCAACGAAATCAAAGACAAAACGTGTAACTTTCAAAAAAAAAAAAAAAAAAAAGACAAAACGTGCGTCGAGACAGTCCCGAAGAGCCGAGCCACAAAGGCCCGTAACACTCGGCCCGAAACGACACGTAGCTGGGCCACAAGGGCCCGGCCACTGCACAGATTCTTCTCAGAATCAAAGTCAGGGACCTGGGGCGGGACTCCTCATGGTCCGCCCCATGTACCCCGCTACTCCATCGGGACTAGGCGGCGGCCCTCCTCTAGGGTCGTGCCCTAGCCCCGTGCAATTACGGCTCTAGCCGGCGGCCCTCCTGATGGGCCACGGCTAGGGCAGTTAGTCTGATCTGGTGCACACAAAAGGTTTTCTCATCTGCAAAACTCAACCAAACAAGTCCAAAATAATCTCAACAACTCACAAATAAATACTAGATCACTTCTAAGCATAAACACAACAAAATCTCATAATTTCTACTCATTTCTACTCAATATAAAGGCTTCACAGAGCCAAATCTCAAGAAGGAATCCATGGGGTTATACCTCTTGTAGCTTCTTCTTCTTGTAGCTTGGTTTCCACCTTCTTCCTTAGCTAGCTACAACCTCCTTCATCTTCTAAACATCTCAACAAACCACACAACCAACTTAAACTAGAATCTCATAGAATGATGAAAGCTAGAAGGGAGAATGAGTGGATGGAGATGATGGTTGAAAATTTACTGTGATTTCTTGGTGTTCTTGCAAGGGAGGGAGCTCAATGGTGGAAACAAAGAGGCTAAGTTTGATAAATGCTCAATATATAGGAGTACAAAACCCTAGGATGATCCCCTATGATTGGTGGATGGCAAAGTGGTAAATAGTTAGGCTAGAAAATGGAATCAGACAAGTTTTGGATGGTTTGTGGTCCACCATGCTTCATGAACCAAGGGCTAGAAATACTTTGGGGTTGAAAATGAATTTCCTCAAAAAAATTTCTAGATGAACCCTTGTTTAAAGTCTTTTTGAATTCTCCCGGTTTCACTCAGATTGATTTCTCGATTTAAAACTTGGTACGCGAAGTACCAGAACATTTAGGAATTCGAATAAAAGAAGTTTTTGTGTCGAATTAATTTAAAATGTGACTAAAATAATTTATTCAAACACCAATTGATCGCAAAAAATAATTTAATGGAGTGAAAATGGCTATTTTTGAAATTTCTTAAAATTGAATTTATAAAATAAAATTTTGGGTTGTTACATCTACCCTCCACATTATTGAGGAAGGAGAATTCCATGATGCCCCTGAGGATTTGTTGACAAAAGGGCAAGAACAAGGACTTGAAGGAACTCAGGAGCAGGCTGAGGTCTCACTTTATGCAACCTGAAAGAACTCATATCCTTAATGTTACAGTAGCCAATGGAGATCAAATGAGATGTGACGCCATTTGCAAGAAACTGAGATGGAAGATTCATAAAGAAGTATTTGAGAAGGACTTTAGATTGTTAAAGTTGGGGGGGTGCGATATGGTCCTTGGGATGGACTGGATAGACCAGTTTGCCCCCATACAACTACACACTAGACCCTTAGGCATCTCATTCCATAAAGAAGGGAGGAGGGTGTTACTGAAGGGGTTAACCAGAAAGACACATAGTTTGCAGGCAGCATCTAAAAGAGATCATAAGAAATGGCAACAGTGTGTAGTACAAGGATTCTTTGTACATTGTGAAGGGATTGACAGAGAGAAAGTTGAGGGCAGGACCAGCATGTGTTGCAAGGTGGAAGTTCAAGCAGAATTTACAGAACTGACTAAAATACTGGAAGAGTTTAATGATTTATTTGATGAGCCAAAAGCATTACCCCCTAGAAGGGCCTATGATCATGAAGTTTATTTGAGCCCATGGGCACAGCCAGTGAACATCAAACCCTACAGATATTCTTTTGACCAGAAGAATGTGATAGAAAAGATGGTGGAAGAAATGCTAGAAGCTGCGGTTGTTACAGAAAGTGTGTCACCTTTTTCCTCTATTGTTTTATTAGTACCTAAGAAAGATGGTACTTGGAGGTTTTGTGTGGATTACAGGGCTTTGAATAACATCACTGTGAAGAACAAGTACCCTATTCCAGTGGTACAGGACCTTTTCTCTGAATTGGCAGGTTCTAAATACTTCTCTAAGCTGGATCTCAGGGCAGGGTACCACCAGGTGAGAATGAAGGAAAGAGAGGAACATAAAACTGCTTTTAAGACTCACCAGGGTCTATATGAGATTAGGGAATGCCTTTTGGCCTTACCAATGCCCCAGCCACCTTCCAAGCTTTGATGAATCATATCTTCAAGCCCTTATTGAGAAAGTTTGTCTTAGTCTTTTTTTATGATATTTTGATTTACAGCCCAGAACTGGATGAGCATTGGAACCATCTGAGAGAAGTCATAAGTTTGATGAGGGGACACAAACTGCTAGCAAAACTTAGCAAATTCTCCTTTGCAAAGAAAGAAGTGGAGTACTTGGGGCATGTCATATTAGAAAGGGGATTAAACACATATCCTTCCAAGCTTAAAGCTATTGTAGAATGGCCAAAACCAGTCTCTATCAAGGGGCTAAGGGGATTCCTAGGCCTAACTGGTTACTATAGAAGATTTATTAAATCATATGGGGTGATTAGTAGGCCACTGACAAATATGTTGAAAAGGAACTCTTACCACTAGAATGAGGAGGCTGAATCAGCCTTTGAGAAGTTGAAACAAGCCTTGTGTTCAGCCCCAGTTTTGGCCCTGCCTGATTTCCAAAAACCCTTTACAATTGAAGTTGATGCCTGCAGTAAGGGAATGGGAGCATTACTGATTCAAGAGGGTAAACCAGTGGCATATTTTAGCAAAGCATTTGGGGATAAACACTTGGGACTGTCTATATATGAAAAAGAGTATATGTCCATCATCAATGTTGTGGAAAAATGGAAACCATACCTGTTGGGCACACATTTTATTATCAAGACTGATCATCACATCCTCAAATTCCTACTAGATCAAAAAATAACAACTGCCACTCAACAAAGGGGGTTAGCTAAACTCTTGGGATTACATTACACTATCTAGTATAAGAAGGGCATTGAAAATTGTGTTGCAGATGCCCTATCCAGAAGAGAAACTGATCAAGAGTTGGAATTCAACAACATTGCTCCTAAGCTTAACTCAGTGTTTACCATTAAACCCCAGCGGATGGAAGAAGTGTTTGACAGCTATGAAGGTGATGAATGGTCTCAAAGACAATTGATAGCAACTTTGATTAGCCCTGGAACTGATCCTAGTAGTGTCACTATTGTTGATGGATTAATCAAATTCAAACAAAGACTCTACAATGGTACTAAAGGTGAATTGAGATCCAAGCTAGTTTCTCATATGCATAATTCCCCTCTTGGAGGGCACTCTGGGCAGCAAGGTACATATCAAAGATTGAGGGCTTTATTCTATTGACAGAAAATGAAAGTGACAGTAAAAGAACTGGTGGAAAATGTGATACTTGTAACACCCCCTAAAAACAAGCTATTTAAAAGCCTTAAACATGCGGATAACTGAGCTAAACAACATACACAGCGGAAGACTAAAAGATAACTTAGATAAACATAAATCCAAGTCACGGAGTGTTATGTCACGTTCACCAACAAGGATTAACGCTACGGCAATATCTGCATTGTTTACAACTAATCCATAGTCTCAAAAGTCTACAACTAAACCGGCACACAGGCCATAAAACAAGCGGGAGAAGCTACGCTAACAGGCACTAGACTGCGTACTCACCTAGACATCACCTGAAAGAACACAATAAAACATGGGACGACACCCGGTCAGCAAATAATGCTGGTAACCCACCAATACATGTGAAATAACATACATAGATAAGATATAAGTTGTAAAGCCATTTTCGAAACGGAATACATAAGTATATAAGTACAAAACCAAGATCAATAATCAACACAAGACTCAACACTCTCAACAAGGATACGGGAACACATCCCAAACCGCAAAGGATAACTACAACACAAAAGATAAAGACAAGACCGATGGCAATACATGCCTAGGCAACACATGTCTTTGTGACTACACACGTCATAAGAAGAGAACACACAACCACGGCTACACAAGCCCTCGTGACATCACTCATCACAAGTTGATATGCCTTCCTTATGCCCTGTTCCAACCTTATGGCTACCCCAAACCTTATATCTAGTTCCAACTTTTACCTCCAGGACCCCTGCACACCAAGTCCAACCTTATTCCTCCGGGAACCGTCGTTCCCCCTCCAATAGTCCCTCCAACAAAACCACCGATTTCATAGTACACGAGGGTACCGTACACACACACGGCAACACATGCCTCCCAAGAATCACGTGAACCTTACACAAAGGTCACAACTCCATAATCACGTCACGGCCACCACGAGGACCGCTGCAATACCTTGGTGACTAGTGTCTCATTCCACTAATCGTGCAATCCAGGTAAAGCCACACACACATCACACCTCAACAGGAATCAATCAACGGATCACAACGAAGATATGAAACCATACTCAATCAAGGAATGGAACACAGTCCAACAACAACAACGATGAATAACACAAGTTATCATCAACCAATAGGAAAGTACAAACAACACACACGCTAGCATTTAAACACCGAACTAGCATGCTTATCAAACGGGTAAACCAAACGTAGTTCCGAAGAACACACATGACTCATCACGGTTCAACGAAATACAATGTTGAACACTTAGCACGATTCAAGACACCAAAACCTACATGGAATCCTACCATATAGTTCTAGATATACGAAACATCAAGAAGACACTCAAATAGTTCCACAAAAGAACAACGGGAAGTCAAAAGACCAAATACCGAGTCAAAAGAATCACGGGGAACAAATCCCCCATTAAAACCAACTTGTTCCCCGCGGGTGGACCCACGGGTGGTGCCCCGCCCGTGGTTCCGCCCGCGGGAACACACTCCCACAAGCCTAATACCTGCGGGTGGGGCGACGGGTGGTGCCCCGCCCGCCGTTCCGCCCGCGGGTACACGTCTTGTACCAAAACAATCCCTTCGGGGATTTTCAACTCCAAGCTCCATTCAAGTCCAAAACATGCCAAATCTCACCAAACACAACAAAATGACTTGAATCAAAGGAAATGCCAAGCAATGGCACAAAAGAATCCTAAACACAAGCTCTAGATATGCATTTTCACAAACAATGCATAAACATTCACATTTCATAGCAAAACACATGTAGAATCCAAGAAATATTCACATATAGGTAAGCAAAATATGTTTTGTAGAGCATAGATTACCTCTTGTAGACTAAAGACTTCACTTTACACCTCAACAAGCTCCTCACAAGGCTCACCTTCCAAACCCACTTCAAGAACATACCAAAAGATCATAAAGATCCTATCTTTAAGAAAAGACACCTTAGATAAAACCAAAAACACAAGATGAACTTAGATCTTACCCTCCTAGATGCCCAAATATAAGAAAGGTTGAATCTTGGAAGCAACTCTTCAAGTTTTGGCAAGGTTCCAACTTGGCTTGGAAGAAAAGCTACTCACCTTTTAGAGAGGAGGTGGAGCTAGATTTTTAGAAAAGTGTAAGGAGAGAATGAAAGTGGTCTTACTAGGTTAGGTTACATTACCAACAACAAGTGAAAGGTCAAGAATACCCTTACTAACATAAGGAAGTGTAAGGAACAAGGGAACTCCTTACAAAGCTCAATGTACAACTTTGACTTTGGGGTTGACTAGTCAATTTCTAGTCCCCAACTATTAAATTTCAGGAATTTTAAGGAATTAAATTACAAATTGAAATAGGATTAATTACTCAATTAATCCCTTAATTGAATTTGAATTTCGGGGTGTCACAATACTTGTCAAAGGTGCAAACCTGAAACTGTGGCTTCCCCTGGATTACTACTACCATTAGTCATCCCTGAACAAGCTTGGAAGGGCATTTCCATGGATTTTATTGAAGGTCTGCCAAAGTCTCAAGGAAAAGAGGTGATCCTGGTGATTGTAGACAGGCTCACTAAATACAGTCACTTCCTTGCATTAGCTCACCCCTATACTGCTGAGAGTGTGGCCATGGTCTTTATGGAAAACATTTATAAGTTGTATGGCTTACCTGAAAACATTGTGACTGACAGGGATGCAGTATTCTTAAGCAAGTTCTGGCAGACAACATTTAAATAATTGCAGATCCAGTTGAGTATGTCCACAGCATATCATCCACAATCAGATGGTCAGACTGAAAGGGTCAATAGATGCATGGAAACTTACTTAAGATGCATGGTATTTAGCAAACCTAAGACTTGGGCTAAGTGGTTATACTTGGCAGAACATTGGTATAATACCAATTTCCATTCTTCCTTACAATGTACTCCCTTTCAAGCCCTCTATGGCTACATGCCACCCATGTTAGCCTTAAATACCAGCCAAGGAAAGGGAGATGGGGATTGGTTGTCTGAAAGGGAATCAATGTTGGCAGTAGTCAAGGATAATCTAAGAAGGGCTCAGGACAGGATGAAACAGCAGGCAGACAAAAATAGAAGTGAAAGAAGCCTAGAATTAGGGGATTGGGTATATCTCAAAGTTGAACCCTATAGGCAGACTATTGTGGCTGTAAGATCAAACATCAAACTCACATCCAAATACTATGGTCCTTATCAGGTGATAGAAAAGATAGGGACTGTAGCCTACAAACTTGCTTTGCCATCCACTGCACAAATCCATCCAGTTTTCCACATATCACAGCTAAAGAAGAAAGTTGGAGGCCATGTCTTAGCACAGCTAGAACCCCCCCCCCCCCCCCCCCCCCCCTGACTGGTCATGAAGGGGAACTTCTTGTTCAACCAGTTGCAGTCCTTAATAAGAGGCTTGTGAAGAGGAATAGTCAAGCTGTTACCCAGGTTCTTGTCCAATGGGCAAACTGGGCAAACTTACCAAAGGAAGCTGCAACATGGGAGGACTTCTATCACATTGCTAACTAGTTTCCAACATTTGATCCTTGGGGACAAAGATCCTTAAACGGGGGAGGCAATGTTATGATCCCAGCAACTGACTAAAGGATTAGCTTAGCTCTGTACGACGTTGCTTGAATAAAGGGAACGATTAGCGGTTAAGCTGAGAAGACCGAACGACACCGTTTAAATAAGTGGTTAGTTGAGTTAGTTGTTAGCCATACGACATCGTTTGACGCAAAGTAGTTAGTCGAGATCAGTTGTGTATTAAGCTTGTAAGGATCAGACTGTAATGGCATCGAAAAACCTAATGCAAACTTCATAACTCTTCTTCATCTCTCAAACCTTTCTACTCTCTTCTTCCCTAATCCTTCTTAAACCCTAGAATCATTACAGTAACCTACAAAAAAGCAATTGAACAAATTTAGAAGGTAAGTGTGTTTGATTACAACATATTTTAGATGGAGGAAACTGAACACTTCAAAATAGTAGATGGACCTATTTGACACTTCTGCCTAGAATAAATAAATTAGACAGTAAAAATACCTCAACAAAAGATGTCATTAACATCACCACATCATAGTGTAGTAATTAAACAAAATTTCTGCAATTTGGAAACTCAAGTCCAAGTCGAATGTGACAAACATGCTGATTCGCAGAAAAATTAGGATCAACACTATAATTAACTGATGATCTTGGAAAAAATATTTTGTCCAGATAAACCGTGTAATAAATCTAGCTAAATCTGCTTGGTGCAAAATGACCCGACCCCGGGTTAGTTCAACAGGAAGGAATAAAAGATTAAAGACAGGACCAACAGCAGCAAAGCCAATTCAACCCATCTTCAGGTTTTTATCAAAGAATCGTCTTCTCATGATTTCGCTTTTCAGCATGGCTTTATAGACCTCCATTTACTCTGCCTTGTGCTTTCCAGTTTCTGGTTCTCTTCTCTGTACCCCACTTGTACACCTGCCCACAAACTTGAGGACCTCATCTATCAATATCACAGGCAATGTGACTGCCAATACCAGCAACCACTCATTCAGGCTGAGGGGCACGATGCCAAATATTTGAGCCAGAAATGGCACGTAAAGAATCAAGAAGTGCAAGCCAAAGGAGACAGTCATTGCCAAAAGTAGCCATGGATTGACCCAAGGAGGCATTGATAAGAGGCTTCCGTCTTCGGAAAGGGCATTTAGGGAATTAAACATCTCAATGGCAACCAAGACAGTCAGAGACAGTGTCATGGCTTTGATTTTGCCAGCCTGGAAGTAGTCGCATGGGTTATCGTCAAAACGGATCACTTGATCTCCTGCTGTAAATGGTGATGCTGTGAAATTCTTCCAAGAACTGCACTGGTCCCAGTGAGAAAGCTGGGAATAAGTGACCAGGCTGTGGCCATCTCCGCTTAAGTCGATGCCAAGGAATGAGTTATGGGTGTACCAGATGACAAAAATCCCAACAGTTGCTACACCAACATACATTCCAATAACCTGCATCCGCCATTTACAAAATAAGCAGTAAGAGCTAGCTCAGGCACAAAAGAAGTGAAATAGATGAACAATGTATACCAGATAGCGGAACAAGATCCAAGCATTGATCAGTGAGTCATCGCTTTTCCTTGGTGGTTTTTTCATTATATCTTTGTCTGGTGGATTGAAGCCCAATGCTGTTGCTGGAGGTCCGTCGGTGACCAAGTTGACCCACAGAAGTTGAACTGGGATCAGACCCTCGGGAATTCCTAAAGCAGCAGTAAGAAATATAGAAGCAACCTCCCCAATGTTTGAGGAAATCATATACCTGAATTGAGGGAAAAAGCCTTGAATATGAATGTTGTTTATAACAATAAGGAAGTCATTGAAGGTTGTGTCAATAATCATGAAGCAAGGAAAAACTATGGTAGTGGAAGAAGGGAGGGACATATATTCCAGGATTCATGTGCACGTCAAAAGCATATATTCGCATGCCAAAGAGCTGCCAAGAGGTCATCAACATCAGCTCCGTTAGGGCTTACCATCAACAGAAGATGAGGAAAAGATAAAAGTAACAAAAATATAAAGCTATACAATTAGAAAAAATACCTTATCCTAAAAGCACATTACAGATTCCAACAAGGAGAAAGCTAAAGCATTACAGACTAAATCAAGTGAATGACAGGAGTAAACCTGATGAATGCCTTCATGTTGTTGTATATTGACCTGCCTTCACCAACAGCAGCAACAATAGTGCTAAAATTATCATCTGCCAGAACCATGTCAGAAGCTTCCTTTGCTACCTGGGAAAATATGCACAAAGAAATGAAAAAAAAAATTAAATCCAATGGAATAATTAATTCAATAGGCTTTGGACAAAATTACAGCAACTAATCCATGCATTACAAAAAAAAAAAAAAAAAAAAAAAAAAAAAAACAGAATATGGCTCCGTCTCAAAAGTAATTGACAGATCAAGAATAACAATTGACTTCAAAAGTTATTCAAAAAGAAAATTTGTTACCCCAAATACCATTCAGCACAATGTCAAATGCTACTTTCAGTCTTTGAATTGCTTTTGACAAAAAATGCACTTTCTAGGGGGAAAATGATATAGAAAATTATTCCAGAGTAGTTTTTATTTGGATATGATTTTTGCAAGAAGGCAGAAAGGGTAAATAAATATGACTTTTGCAACAAGGCAGGAAGAGTAAATAAAGAAAGAAACTTGAATCATCACGATTCAGTAAATAATAAAGTTATCTTTTACCTCAGTTCCTGTAATTCCCATAGCGATTCCAATATCAGCCAACTTGAGGGCAGGTGCATCATTCACCCCATCCCCAGTCATTGCAACCACCTCACCATCTTCTTTGAGAATCCTCACTATCTCTTGTTTATGCCTTGGCTCTGACCTAGAGAATAGAAGCCCTCCACTCTGTCCTAAATATGATTTTGGGTCAGCAAGTCCCATGAATTCTTTCCCAGTTAAACTTCTTGAAGTAATGTTTTCATGGGGTCCAAAAACACCAATTTCACGGCAAATAGTTTCAGCTGTATTCTTGTTATCTCCAGTTATAACTATAACACGAATGCCAGCATCTCTGCAATCCTGTATAGCTTCGCGTACCTCTTTCCGAGGAGGATCCTATCAAAAAATAATAAGTCTTACATTAGAATCAGAATCTATTTATGCTAGGAAGTAGTTGGAGAAAATCTATAACAAAAATTGCATGTATGAAGAAACAGATTTTGCTAACTCACCCTTATACCAGTCAAGCCAACAAATATTAGTTTACTCTCAATTTTAGAGTAATTGGCAGGATTAAGCAATAGCTCATGTGCTGGGTGGTCTTCATCACCATTATATGTTGCAAACTCAGGTAAGTCCACCTTATACGCAAAACCTAAAACACGCAATGCTTTGGAGGACATTTCACTAAGGCTTTGCAATATAGCATGTCTTGAATTGTCATCTAGTTCTACAACTGAACCATCCAACAATTGCACATACGAACTTCTTTCTAACAAACTTTCAACTGCACCCTGCAAAGGTGAAGGCACAAATAGATTACGATTACAAATTGCACTAAGGCTGTCTTCTTTCATGTCAAGGTAGCAGGGTGTAATAAGGGAACTAAGGAAACAGAGCAGTACCTTCACTAACAATGACTTTTGTCCAGAGCTGGAGCTTACAATCACACTCATGGACTTCCTATGATGATCAAACTCGAGAGTAGCAATTCGTGGTTCAATTTTGTTCCATGTAGAACAGCAACCTTTGATTTAGGCAGTTGGTGTTAGTGTGTCAATATCAATGACATACTAAGTAAATGTATGGATATCATGTAACTTACATGTTGCGTCACTGTAAGTTTTGGAAGAACCAGTATCTAGGCCATCAGGAAGTCCCATTTTCTCAACAAGAACCTATATCACAGAAATAAACTTTTCAGTGAGAGGGTTGATAAAAAAAACCTATATGCACGTGCACACACAATTAGAAGCACTTCAACTTGTAGGAGTACTTTCCCTTTTTATTTCCATTTTTGGATGGGTATTTATTTATTTGTCTATTAATAAATGCTTCAAAGAGTATGTGAACAGGCACTAATATGACCTAATCTTTCAACTAAATAATGAAAAGAGATGAGGTGGGCGACATGTATACCAGTTTCATAATTGACAAAACAATGGGACTCAATTTAAATAACCAAGAACAGAAGAGAACTAATCAACAATGAGAAGATTCTAATCATTACTCAATAAAGCATAAGAACCTAATTTACTTTCAGAAGTGAAAGAAAGAGACCGGTTAATTTTACCTTTAATGCTGCCTCAGTAGGCATTCCAGTGGTCACAAAATGCTCCCCTGATTTTTCAATGTTAGAATCGTTGCAGATAGCTGCAATCTTTGCAATCATTTGAAGATTAGAATCCATCCGCCCTAATGGCCAATCATGTATTTTTCCATCAAAAGGATCATATGTTGTCCCTTCAACATCGAATGACCGTGTAATGTTTGACTTGGAACCCATGGCAGCCAGCTTAGCCACTGACATCTGATTGGTAGTCAATGTACCTGTTTTATCTGAGCAAATAACTGTTGTACAACCAAGAGTTTCAACACTGGGCAATTTGCGAACAAGAGCATTATTAGCAGCCATTTTACGTGTGCCAAGTGCCAAGCATGTTGTAATAACTGCAGGCAGACCTTCTGGAATGGCAGCTACAGCCAAAGCAACGGCAATTTCAAAGTAATAAGTGCACTTCTCAAATGAAAACTTAAAATTCCTAGGCCATCCATCAACAATCTCCCAAGAGAGGAAGTACTTCACATTAATCATCCAAACAAGAGCACAAATTACACCAATAATAGCAGTCAATGACTCTCCAAACTCATTGAGCTTTTTCTTTAATGGTGTATCTTCCTCACTCTGTGATGCCTCATGGATCTGAGAATGCACCTTTCCTATCTCTGTGCTCATCCCAGTTTGAGTAACTAAGCAGATGCAGTTTCCATTGACTACAGTTGTGCCTGCAAAGACCATGCATTTTTTCCCCTGGATATCAACCTCTTCTGGTACAGCCTTAGTATTCTTACTCACAGCTTCGCTCTCTCCAGTCAAGGACCCCTGCTCAAGACGAAGTGTTGAGCTAACTAAATTCAATACTCTCATGTCAGCCGGTACTTTGTCCCCTACTTTCAACTCAACAATGTCCCCTGGAACAAGATCCTTAGCAGGCAAGCTGGAAACTTTATTTCCGTTACGGATCACAGTTGCATGCTCGGACTGAATCTCCTTTAAAGCTTCCAAAGCTTTCTCTGCATTGTTCTCCTGCCAAACACCTACTATGGCATTAACAATCAGAATCAACAATATCACCAGAGGCTCCACAAATGCAGTGATCCCCATCTCACCACCTTCATCTCCATCATACCAAGCCAAAACAAAGGATATCACAGCAGCAACAAGCAAAATCCTCACTAGTGTATCATTAAACTGATCCAAAATCAATTTAAAAATCGACGGCCCCTCATGCTTCTCAAATTCATTCGAACCATAGATTTCTCTCCTCTTGATAGCTTCCTCCCCAGATAATCCCTTCTCCAAGCTCACTTGGAATTTGTCCAAACACTCCTTAACGTCTTTCGACCATGCCGGAAACACATCCTGATCGGCCACCGTTCTGCCGCCAGAATTCGTACTACTCCCATCATTCTGCCCTCCTTTTCCCATTAATCACTCCACTCCCCAAATAATACACTGCAATCTCGCCAATATCACCAGAAAATTCAAAATTCAGCCTACAATATCAAGATCTAATTACTAGAATTCTAGAACACATAAACTTTAGCCGAATTAAAGATCTAGAATCATCGCTAAAGTGTCCAGAAAATTCCACATGCATGATCGCATATACCAAAAAAAAAAATTAAAAAAAAAAATGCATGATCAAACAGTTAATATATACGTACATAAATACGCAAGGCCAATTTCTTACCAGAATAAAGAAGAGTTGATCGCAGATAGGAAGCAGTGAACTCTTATCGATTTTCCCCTGGACACATAGAACCCAAACGGCTGAGATCTCTGCTCTTATAAGCAGCTTCGTACTTTCCCATTTTTCCGGCATTTAACCGTTATTTTACCCTAATAAATTTAAATTTAGTTATTCTTTTTCATTCATAATGAGTAGTACGTAATTATTATACTTTTACTAATACTATTATAATTATAATCTTAAAAACATGTTAATCCAACTTATATCCGTAATTTTTGTCCGTTTTGTGTGGTATAAAGATATACATTGCATATATTATTTTCATTATATTTTTATTGGACAAAATTATTTATACACAATTATAACTCCATTATTCTTTATGTTGGTCCCGGTTGGGTGGTGAAATGTCTAGAGTGGTTGAATAGACTTTTCTCACAATTTTTAATCTTAATAACACTTTAACATAGATAATTCTAAGTGAATAAATTCAACTTGAAATACACATCGGAAATAATATACGTAAAGTGCTATGCTCGATTGTCCCGTGCTCAGTGAAGAGTTTATTACATGCACCACTTTAGAATGACTTGATATAACTTTAAAATGATGTACGCAAGAATTGGCTCGCATGCAAACGTAAGAAATATTAAACTCAAACAGTTAAAGATATGAATAGTAATTGTATTAAGCATGAAGAGATAAATGAGCACCAAGTAGTAGAGAGAGAGAGCGATTTATAGTGATTGAATATTAATTGTGTTAAGCATGAAGAAATAAATGAGCACCAAGTAATAGAGAGAGCGATTTATAGTGATATATGTAAACACAAATGTGCAATCCAACTATCAATAAGTTTTTAGTTAAGATGAAGCACATGCTTCATGTGAGCACGCACTGATGGCTTTCACAAATGCTTTGTATAGGATTTAAACTATGTACCTCTTGGCTCATGGTCCAACTAGTCTCCTTCCATCTTTGCTAGCTTAACCTTTGCTATTCCTTGCATTCCAAAATAATATAAGCTCAATTCCTGCTCAATGCTTCTTACCAAATTAATTCTTAAAGGACCAGGACTTGACTCAAACAAAATAAAATTAGAGAATTCTAATTTCTCAAAATACAATTTTGCCTCATCAAAATCTTACAATATTCCTAGCACATTATCATACATTTACCTCTGTTAATTTACCCTAATAAATTAAATTGAGTTATTCTTTTTATAAACATTTACCAAGTTGGTTTGATCGCCTTCTCCAATCATCAGTCACCGATGTTTGTTGTCAAAAATTATATTTTTTCGGATTAAAAATTATAATTTCTACAAAATACAAATTTTTATATTAATTTATCAAAATTTTAAAGTTTTAATAAAATTATTAAGTATAATTTGGTATAATTGTCACAAAATACATATTTTGTTTACTCACTCAGGTGCGAATAAGTGCCCAGGAAGGAAATGCGAACGAATCAGCGCGCGACACGTGTCCAGATCTAATAACTTAAAAAAAAAAAATGCGGTGGCATTTTCGTAAATAATTGAACATCGAAGTGCAAGTAAAATCTCTTATAAGTGCACCTATTTTCACCTATTAGTGCATGTAATTTTGCCTTGTTAGCATTCACTTTCCGCAACCATTCATGCACCTGGGTGTGCTTATAACTATATTTGCAAGTATTTATAACTATAGGTGCAACTACTTATAACTATATGTGCACCTACTTTCACCTATAAGTGCATGTAATTTTGCCTTGTTAACATTCATTGATCTGAGTTCGCGGGTAGTAATACTCCTGAAAACCACTCGCAAACATTCATACACCTAGATGCAACTACTTATACCTATGTGTGCAACTACTTAGAACTATTGGTGCAACTACTTAGAACTATAAGTGCAATTAAGTATTGATGCTCAGTGTAAATTTTTACTTGCACCTATGATACATTTTACATGCACTTGTAATACATTTTACTTGCACCTCGATGTTCAATTATTTACAAAAATGCCACCGCGTTTTTTTTTAAAATCAGTGTTTCTCATCCATTAGATCTGGACACGTGGACGAACAGAATCCATTCCTATTTCGCGCCTGGGCGAGCAGTTCGCACCCGAGTGCAAGTCTATATATATATATATATATATATATATATATATATATATATATATATATATATATATATATATATATATATATATATATATAATACAAAGCTTTGAAAAACTTTTCACCAAGTTTTAAAGGCTTGGATAAAAATTGTCAAAAAGCATAAAGATTTGAAATTTTTTCACCAATAAGCTTTTATATTTATATAAATATATAATAATTTAAAATGCCATTAATTTTTATTTATATTAAATATATTACAATTAATTTAATCCATACAGTAATTACAATATAAAATATAGAACTTATTTGCTTCACATATTTGTTTTAATCACATTGTAAACACACAAGTTTTTCTTTTAGTTGTCATCAATTGGTTCCACCACAACAGCATCAATAATTTTTAAAATTAAATAATCATGAAATTTTTATATTTAAATGTAAAATACTTCAAAAATAATTAAATAAATAAAATAATATATTCATATTCTTAAAAATTATTTTATATATTACTAGCTAAAATTAAGCAGTTAATTTATAGAATATCTTTTTTATAAAAAATTAATATTATTGCCGATGGAAAGAGCTAACATAATTCACTATTGGATATCAACCAATACAATTCATTATCTACGGAGTACTATTTATCATTCGTTATCCGTTAATTCTCAAATATTCAATTGTATTTAAGGTGTGTTTGGAAAGAAGGAAAATAAATTTGGAAAATATTTTCTGAAAAATAAGACATTTTTCAGAAAATATTTTCTTTTTCGGTGTTTGGTTGTATTCTATAAAACTGTCTTGGTGGGGTGGTGATGGGTGGTGGTAGTGGTGGTGGTGGCATCGGCGGCAGATAATTGGCTACTCCACTATTGCAAACGGAAAATGACTTTCTAAAAGAAAAAAGGAAAAATCATTTTCGCGGAAATTCTCTTTATTTTCCATTGACTACACCCCTATTTTCCATTGATTTTCATTTTTCTCTATGCTCAAACACTAGAAATCCAAAAAATGATTTCCAGAAATTATTTTTCGAATTTTCAGACACAACCTTAATGGGAGGGGCTATTGTAGAAGAGTCGTTATGTTGTGCATCCGTGTGCACCATGCATGGTGCACACAGATGCAAAAACGACGTCATTTTAACGTCGACTTTAAAAAAAAAAAAAAAAAAAAAAAAAAAAAAAAAAAAAAAAAAAAAAAAAAACAGAATTGCATAACTACACATCCAGAATTTCATAACTATACATCCAGAATTGCATAACTACACATCCATAACTTCATTACTAGACATCCAGAATTGCATAACTACACATCCATAACTTCATAAATATACATTCAGAATTGCATAACTACACATCCATAATTTCATAACTATAAATCCAGAATTGCATAACTATACATCCATAATTTCATAACTATACATTCAAAAATTATGCACAACATAATGTTGTTGACGGGAATTGAAACTGGATTTTTTTTTAAAAGTTGGGCGCAAGTTTTTAGTCAAAACGACGTCGTTTTTACCACGGATGCACAACATAATTTGCCATTGTAGAAAAGGCCAAGAAATAAATTTTAAAAAATGGGAAAGTGTATTTGTCCCATTTGAATAAATAAAACAGGAATAAGGTTCAAATTGGCCACTGAACGTAACCTGAAAATGCAATTAGGCTACTAAATGAAAAAAAAAAAAAAAAAAAAAAAAAAAAAAAAAGTGCAATTAGGCCACTGAACACTCCAAATGTATGCAATTTCACCTGATAGCAGGTTACCATCAATTTTAACAGGTTACCTGCTTACGTGGCAGCTGAGTTGGCATTTTTAATAATTTTTAAATAATTTTTAATAAAGTTTAATAATAAAGTTTTTTTAAAAAAATATTTAAAACAAATTTAATTTTTTTAAAATTTATTTATTTATTTGTTTTCAATTTTTTTTTAAAAAAAAATTTATTAAAAGTTATTAAAAATTATTTAAAAATGCCAACTCAGCCGCCACGTAAGCACGGAACCTGCTAAAATTGATGGTAACCTGCTATCCGGTGAAATTGCATACATTTGGAGTGTTCAGTGGCCTAATTGCATTTTCAGGTTACGTTCAGTGGCCAATTTGAACCTTATTCCAATAAAACAAGGTATGGTGTGTGGGTCGTGGGCGGGTACAAAACAAAGTTAACAGGGTGGTGGCTTATATGGGCAAATTATGCTGTGAGCACGTGTCCATCATATACATGGTGTGCACGAATCTATATCCATAATTTTTATATTATAAATTTATAATTTTTATACTGTAGATCCATAATTTCTAGAATCTCGATGAACTAAAATTTATACTTTAGATTCTAATTGTTGAACCATGTTTTCACAAATCAGTGCACTATAGAAATTATGGATCTACTGTATAGAAATTATGGATATACTGTATTTAAATTATGGATCCTATAATTTTAGAAATTATGAATCTAAAGTATAAATTTTAGCACACCGAGAGTCTAGAAATTATGGATCTACAGTATAGAAATTATGGATATAGATTCATGCGCACCATGCAAGGTGGACATGTGCTCACAGCATAACGATTGGCCTATATGGGTTGAGGACAGTTGTTATATCATGGATTAGGGTCCATCTTGTAAGGTGGACCTTAGTCCTAAACCACATATAAATTGTGTATTTTTAGTATTAGAATTATAAACTTCTAGAATATAAATTGTGTTTCTAAGTCAAAATACATAACAGTTGTAGAAGGAAATTTGCGAATACAATATATGATCATCAAATCCTAATCCGTTAACATTGTGTAACAGCAATATTTGAAAAGAACTTGTAAATACAAAACAAGGTAATTAATTACATATATGTTAACATTGTGTGTTCGTAATATACAAATAGTGAAACTTTTAAAAGGTAAATTATGAACATTTAGCATGTAAATAGCAAGCATTTGAACCCAAGTCCACCTTAGATGGACCCGAGTCCACAGAATAATTTGCGCGTTGAGTTGCACCCAATCGTTATACTCTGCACCACGGTGCACATAGCACTGTGCGCCCCGCGCCTCCCAAAACGACGTCGTTTTGATAAGTTGTGTGGGGAGTCGACGTGACACAGTGTTTGTGTATTATGTTATATAATTATGTACATTATGTTATACACTTATGTACATTCCGGTATACAATTATGTACATTATTTTATACAATTATTTACATTTTTTATACAATTATGTACATTTTCGAACCCGGGTACCCGGGTTGGACTTCCATTTGAAAGGTTACGAGTTCGAGTCTCAGTGGAGGCGTTATTGGTTCTTTGTGTTTCAGTAGGTTGAGAAAGTATATGAACAGATACTACAATGTAATAGGGTCAGTAACATTCAAAAAAATGTACATTTTCGAACACGCGATTTTTTTAACAATTAAAAGTTTATGTACATTCTCATATACAATTATGTACATTTTCAAAACATGATTTTTTTTTTAACAAGTTAACAGCAAAACACGGAAAAGCAAAATTTGAAAAAAAAAAAGTGCAAAAACGACGTCGTTTTGCACCAGGGTGCACATTGCAATGTGCGCCCTGGTGCACGATATAAATTGTCTGTTGACACCACTAAAAATCATTCAACAATTTATTATATGGAATCTTATTTACTTAATTAAGTATTTCACATGTTATTCATATTTGGCAATTTATATCATGGTAACAGCATTTTGGACCCTGAATCAAAACGACAGAATACATACTCATAAGGTACATAATTTCATAACACAAAGATTGTTAGTATAAATAAATAAATAAATAAATATATATATATATATATATATATATATATATATATATATATATATATATATATAGATATTGAATCTGGTGAGGTTACCTTTGTCAGGCAAGGTGGTGAGGCTTGATCTGGTACGTTTATTTATTTTTTTGGATGGATGGGATTTGTCTGATTTGGAAGCCACGTGCGTTTGATGTTTGTGCATATGGGGGTGTTGTTGTCTTTTTGATGGTGTCTTTATTAGGGTGTAATAATTGATAACAGATTTTATGGGCTTGTACACCACTAATTATGGTATTTTATGTGTTGATTAAATATATATTACTTCCCGTCTCTTCAATTGCAGTGTCCGTCCGGTCCTTTCCTGCTGCTTTCGGTTGACGCACTCACTCCATCACGCCAACCCAAGCGACCGAGGCGTGGATCGTCTGCTCGCATTTCAGGTATCCCATCTGTTGTTTGTTTGTGTGTTCGGATTGGCTTGTACATTTGGGGTCGGTGGGGTTTGCATGTTGGCGGTGCCGGGAGCTATGTTGCTTGGGGTGGGTGATATGTTCCGGTTTTAGGGTTTTAGGCGCGGTTTTTTTTTTTTTTTTTTTTTTTTCGCGGGTTTATGCGGGGTAATGGGTTTGGTTGTGGTTAACTGGGGCATGGTTTTTTTGAATTGCTGTTTATTTTTTATTTTTTTATTTTACTGGAAATATTCCAGAAATTTTGTTTGTTTGTTTTGTTTTTCTTGTTTTTATTATGAATGTGATGTAAATATTTTGTTGGTCATTAATGGATGATTGTTGTGACTTTTGTGTTTCTTTTATTTTAAGTGTAAACAAAAATTCCAGTTTGTTGTGATAAAAATTCGACTCGTTCAAATTTCACAAGTGCAGATAGCGTGAGGACCTCAGACGGTAGCGGGTGCGTTATGCTGGCGAGTTTGTGCATCAGTAGATCATAGACTTTAATTTGCATAATGTTTTTTTTTTTAAATTTGTTATGTTGACGAGTTTTTTGTTTTCTTAATAAAGAATGTAACAACATTTGGCCAATGCGTTACTTTTATGCAGATTTTTTTTATTGCCTAAGAAATTACCTATGGTGTTGTGTGCATTGGTGTTTGATGGTGTGTGCAAAATACTGGGTGACGTGTGCATTGTTGTGCAATCAAAAGTAAAGTAATAATAAAAAACAGATACTGTGCACACACTGGAATATGCACACGCCATGTAACACAAACGCACACACCCACGCCAATTTACGTAAATGTAAACTCAAAATTTTTTATAGTAAATGTAATATTTGTTCCTTTTGTTTACTATTTAAAATTGACTGTACAATGTAATGCAAAAGCCCAACTTTTTCCATACATGCTTACACCATCATTTTATATTCTTGCCACCCGATATGTTACAATGTTCCATTGAGAAAAATAAAAAAACACAAGCCAATCAAAAAAATGAACAACCCACTTGAAAAAAAAAAAAAAAAACCCTGGCTTACATGTTATAAAGTACCATTATAAACAATTTACAAACGCCTTTCCCCAAAACTACACACCACCATAAAAAAAATAAAAAAAATAAAAAATAAAAAAAAAAACATGAGAAAGAGTTCCCTTGCCAGCAAATTGCACGTTCGCCACAATTGCACATACGGGAACCTACGAAATTTTTTAGAAGCAAAATAAAATTAAAAAAAAAACACACGCCAATCACTATAAATGTACACACCCTAATCACAACATAGGCATATGAGGAACATGATTAGCAAATGCCATTTCATATGTTTACCAAAGTGATTTACTGCTAAGATGGAGATTCATATGTTTACCAAAGTGATTTACTGCTAAGATGGAGATCCCAACATAAATTGTTGTATGCATAATTGCATAATTACCACATAATTGCACACACGCCTTACCATATGGAGATTCATATGTTTAGCAAATTGCACACTCCGTTGACCACAATTGCACACACAAGAACATACGAAATTTTTTAGAACTAAAGTAAAATTAAAAAAAAAAACACACGCCAATCACCATAAATGCATAGACCCTACTCTAAAAAAAACGTATCGACTGCAAATTTGCACACGCCGTTACACAACAATGCACAAACCTACGTAGTATTTACCTAAATTAAAATTAAAGACGCACTTACCCACGATTTTAGACACCATTCTCAAACTCTGTAATTTTAGATTACACCGCTGATAATATGTTTGAATCTTTCAACACAAAATATAATTAATTCTTACCATTGATATGATCCCTAATATTATGGTAAAGATTGTATTTTAATTATAACCAAAAATAAACACCATATTATATTTACTCTTTCACCCTTCTAGTTAAAATCTAGCCTTATTTAATTAGAATTTGACTTTCAATCTCATCCATCCATTGAAATTTAATTAATGGATAAGATGAGATCTCATGATCTCATCTATCTAGGGGACCTCACTGGATCCGAAGCCTATATATATATATATATATATATATATATATATATATATATATATATATATATATATATATATATATATATATATATATTTGTTGGCATATCTAAATGTCCTAATTGTGGAGATTATAGTGCATGAAATATGGAGTTGAAGGAAGAAAAAGGATTAATGCATGTGTGGGTGTGAGAAGTTTAAGGAATGTGAAATGGAAATATGACATTAAATTAAATGTGTGGAAGTGATGAAATGTATGTGTATGGTGGAGTGAAATGTGGAAAGGAAATTCCTAATTACATGGGTTCAAAATAGATATAAATAGGGAGCTATGTCATGAAGAAAAATAAAGTTTTCAAACTAGAAAAAATATCAATATTATTTTTGAAGGTGTTGAAATAGAAATATTATTTGGAAGATGCGGCAAGAAAACTTTAAAATAGGGAAAGATTGGTGTACTAATCTGGAGAAGTCAATCCAGGTTGGTTACAGTTTGTTTAATTTGTAAAATTAGTTCAAACTGTATTATATAAGTTTTCATAGAGTTAGTAATTCATTGAGTCTTGTAATTGTAAAACCGCGAGTTGATCTTAGGTGAAAAGTTTTTGGGCGTGGCCCCGCAGATTAGGAGATCATAACACAAGACACATACACATGTTATATTATATACGAATTATTTATTTTTTTTTTCAAATTTGTTATAGGTACAAAGTTTGTTTCAGGTATAGCATTCATATTCTTAGGGGTACAGAATTTCATAACACAAGACACAAAGTCACAACATAAAGTACGTACACATAGACCCGGAATAAAAATGACGAGGTATAGAATTCACACACATAAGGTGCTGAGTTTCATAACACAAGACATATATACATGTTATATATTTACTTAGCTTATTTTTCAAATATGATATAGGTACAAAATTTGTGTTCATAGGCACAAAATTTCACAACACAAGACACAAATTTATAATATAAGAAACAATTACTAATTTGTTTCAGGTACAGAATTCATACTCATACTCCTGCGGTATAAAATTTTATAATATAACACACAAAAAAAAAAAACACTAAAACACTAAAACGATTGTTCACAGTGCACTGTGAATCCAAGTCCATGGTATAACGATTGTTCATATTTATATTGTCTTTTTTTTTATGTGTGATCCACAAAAATAAATACATAATATTAATACTTGATGTTAAAATTAAAAACATAATGTGAGATATTTGTATGCAAGTAATCATACTTCCTAAATTTTATTCCTTGATGTGACAAACACTAATAGGCTACTATATAAGTGTCTACACTAAGATTTGATGTGTAATGAATAAAAAGAATAGAAAATAAAAATACATGTAGTATTTTCCTTCGTATGTTGTGTGCCTACAGAATACAGAGAACAGAACTAAACAACGGACCTCATGGCCAAGCTTTCCCTCATTCTTGATTATGGGACTAGAGTTTTTGAAAGGTAAAAGTTTAATGAGCTATTTAACATATATATATATATATATATATATATATATATATATATATATGTGTGTGTGTGTGTGTGTATGTATATGTACATATTGTTTGTGTATGTATGTATATGTACATATGTACACGTCAAAAATGATAAATACATAATTAAATAAATTTAACTCTAGATGTGATTTACTTTCCTTGATACCATAGAATGTAATTGTCATTGACCAAATTTTCTTTAATTGAAAAATTAACCTTTTAAATTTCAAACTTTCTTGACTATCAAACACGTCAACTAACATGACATTGATATGTTAAAAAGTTCTATTATATGTACTCTAAAATTCTATTCCTCACTTTTATTCACGGACAAACAAAGATAGAATATTTTTATCCATGTAAATCCTAAAAAGAGTGTCTACATCCAAAATTTATAAAAAAAAAAAATAAAAATTAGGATTAAAAGGTGAGAATTCATATAGGATTTGCCTATGTTAGAATACACGAGTATATGTCCAATTCTACGTCACATCAATATAACAACCATGTTTGGTTATATGTCCAATTCTACGTCACATCAATATAGTCCTGTTTGAGAAAATGATTGTTAGTTGTTTGTGTTAATTAAAGGGCATAAATAGTTGATAATATTAGCTGATTGTAAAAAAATATTTGGTATATTGTTAACTGGTAGCTATTTGATATAAAAAAAAAATTAAAAATTAATTGAAAAAGTTGTTTGGAATAATTTTTAAATTTTTAAATTTTGGAGTTAAAAAAATTAATTAATCAAATATTTATATTGATATTTTAATTAAATCAAACAATTAATAGTGATCAAATAAGTCAAAATTGTTCAAACCAATTTTTTACCAAACATGGCCAACGTCATAAACATCACCATCACATATAGTAGTAATTAAACTAAGCTTCAGCAATTTGCAGAATCAAGTCCAATTTGATATAAGCTGTTTGTCAACATTATAATTAACACATGATCTTGCAACAAATAATTATCCTTCACTAACCCCTATCATCACGAGTAATATAGGCGTCTAATGAATCTAATTAAATCTGTTTGGTCCAAAATAACCCTTGGTTAGTTCAACGGGAGGGGTTCAAAGATTTTTAAAGACAGGGACCAACAGTAAATCTAATTCAACCTACCTTGAGAGGTTTTTCTTTTCTAATGAATCAAGTGTAGTCTCATGATTTGGCTTTTCACCATATTCCAGGTTGATTCCCCAATATATAGGCCATTTACTCTGCCTTGTGCTTTCCAGTTTCCCTTTCTCTTCTCCGTACTCCACTTGTACACCTGCCCACAAACTTGAGGACCTCATCTATCAATATCACAGGCAACGCGACTGCCAATACCAGCAACCACTCGTTCAGGCTGAGGGGCACGATGCCAAATACTCGAGCCAGGAATGGCACGTAAAGTATCAAGAAGTGCAAGCCGAAGGAGACAGACATTGCTATAAGTAGCCATGGATTGACCCAAGGAGGCATTGTCACGAGGCTTCCGTCTTCGGAAAGGGCATTGAGGGAATTAAACATCTCAATAGCGACCAAGACAGACAAGGATAGTGTCGTGGCTTTGATTTTGCCAGCCTGGAAGTAGTCGCATGGGTTATCATCAAAACTGATCACTTGAGATCCTGCTGTAAAGGGTGATGCTGTGAAATTCTTCCACGAACTGCAGTGACCCCAGTTAGAAAGCTGGGAATAAGTGACCAGGCTGTGGCCATCTCCGCTTAGGTCGATGCCAAGGAATGAGTTATGGGTGTACCAGATGACAAAAACCCCAACAGTTGCTACACCAACATACATTCCAATCACCTGCATCCATCATTTACATAATGAACGGTAAGAACCAGCTTGGGAAAAAAGAGAAAAGTGAAACAGATGAACATTGTATACCAGATAGCGGAACAAGATCCAAGCATTGATAAGTGAGTCATCACTTCTCCTCGGTGGTTTTTTCATTATATCTTGGTCTGGTGGATTGAAACCCAATGCTGTTGCCGGGGGTCCGTCAGTGACCAGGTTGACCCACAGAAGTTGAACTGGGATCAGACCCTCGGGAATTCCTAAAGCAGCCGTAAGAAATATAGAAGCAACCTCCCCAATGTTTGAGGAAATCATATACCTGCATTATTGAAGAAAAAAGCTTTGAATAGAAAGTTGTTTACAACAATAAGGGAATGACTGCTGTTGTGCCAATAATCATAAAGGAAGGAAAAACTATGCAGTGCTACAAATCATCTACTAGATAAAATACTGCCACCAAATACAGGAGGCATTCAACTCCAATTTTGAAATATGCCTCCATTAAATTGGCAAATAACAAAGCCCTTTTCCAAAGCATAATTATATATCTCACACATACAAAGGACATTTGGAGCACAAAAGAATTTTCCTTTAGTTATATGTTGCAGGATTCATTTGCACGTCACAAGGGTATATTCACATGCATGTAAATACATTCTAAAAAGCTGCTAAGGCCATCCTGAATAGTGAGGATCTTGGTGTAGTTTTTGGGGAGTTATTGGAGGTGTGATTAGGAAAGAGAAATGAGTGAAAAAGGAAAAAAGAAAAGAAAAAATAAAAAACAAAATAAAAAAACTGACAAAACCCCCCAAAACCCACAAATTAGCAGGACCAACCCAACCCTCTCTCTCCTCTCTCCTCCACATACCCATTTTTTTCTTAATTCTTGCCCTTGTTGGGGATGCTCTAAGACCTCGTCAAAATCACCTTCATTAGAGCTTACTACCCACCAGTGTTGCAAAAATCCCGCCTAGACACCGATTAATCGATGCCCCTAGTGTATCACCATAATCGGTGGTCTAGGTGGCTGACCAGCTAGGAAGCCGACTAGGCCGCCAAAACACCGCCTAGGCTTCCTAAGCACTGACTAGGTCGCCTAGTCAGCCAATTAGCTATTGTTCCCTTCTTTTTTAAATTGGTTATTTCACTCAAGCGACATCATTTTGAGCAAAATAACCCTAAATTGTTTAAACTATAGATATTTTTTAGGTTAGTATTTAATATTTTAGTATTAACTATTAAAGAATTAAATAGTTTATAATTATCAAGTCTCAAAAAAAATTTTAAAAAAAATAAATAAACAAATTTTTAAAAAGTAAAAAATAAAATAAAATATACACGGGTGCCTAGGCGCCGATTATCGCCGCTTAGGTGCCCTAGGCGCTAGGCGTCCCCCAAGCACCCAAGGAGCGCCTAGCGATTTTTTCAACCATGCTATTCACAGAAGATGAGAAGGAAAAGAGAAAGTAACAAAAATATGAACCTATACAATTAGAAGAAGACCTTCCTAAGTCAAACTTTGAAGATCCCAACAAAGAGAAACAAAAAACATGACAGACTTAACCAAAAGTGACAGAAGTAAACCTGATGAATGCCTTCATGTTGTTGTATATTGACCTGCCTTCCCCAACAGCAGCAACAATTGTGCTAAAATTATCATCTGCTAGAACCATGTCCGAAGCTTCCTTTGCTACCTGGAAAAGTGACCCACAGAAAGTTTTTTAAAAAATGGAATGGAATGATTAATTTGATAGGCCTTGGATAAATTACTGCAACAAATCCATGCATTAGAAAAACAAGAATTATGAGGATCTTAGAGGGGCATTTGAGAGATCCAGAATCACAATTCACTTCAAAAGTTAATCAAGAAGCATGTTTGTTACCCCAAATACCATTCAACATTTTAGGAGGTTGAATGCAACTTTCAGTCCTCGGATTGCCTTTGCCAAAGAATGCACTTTTTAGGGGGGAAATGATACAGAAAATTATCCCAGAGTAGTTTTTTTTTAATATAAATTTTTGCACTGAGGCAGTAAGGGTAAATAAAGAAAAGATGTTTGAATCATCATGGGTCGGTAAATAATGCAGTTATCTTTTACCTCAGTTCCTGTAATTCCCATTGCAATTCCAATATCAGCCAATTTGAGGGCAGGTGCATCATTCACCCCATCCCCAGTCATAGCAACCACCTCACCATCTTCTTTGAGAATCCTCACTATCTCTTGTTTATGCCTTGGCTCTGCCCTAGAGAATAGAAGCCCTCCACTTTGTCTTAAATGTGATTTCGGGTCAGCAAGTCCCATAAATTGTGTTCCGGTTAAGCTTCTTGAAGTAATGTTCTCATGGGATCCAAAGACACCAATTTCACGGCAAATAGTTTCAGCTGTATTCTTGTTATCTCCTGTTATAACTATAACACGAATTCCAGCATCTCTGCAATCCTGTATAGCTTGACGCACCTCTTTCCGAGGAGGATCCTATAAGTATTTTAAAGAAGTAGAAATTGCAAATTAGACCCAGAATCTCTTGAACAAAAATTGCAAATATGAGAAACAAAGTTTGCTAACTCACCCTTATACCAGTCAAGCCAACAAATATGAGTTTATTCTCAATTGAAGGGTAATTGGCAGGATTAAGCAATAGCTCATGTGCTGGGTGGTCGTCATCACCATTATATGTTGCAAACTCAGGTAAGTCCACCTTATATGCAAAACCTAAAACACGCAATGCTTTGGAGGACATTTCGCTAAGGCTTTGCAATATCGCATGTCTTGAATTGCCATCTAGTTCTACAACTGAACCATCCAACAATTGCACATAGGAACTCCTTTCTAACAAACTTTCAACTGCACCCTGCAAAGGTGAGGCACAAATAGATTAGTCAAGAAAAAAAACATGGAAATGAAAATAAGAAATTAGAATCACAGAGTGCACTAAGGCTACAAATCAAATTAGTCTTTTTTCATGTAAGGTAGCAAGCTGCAATAAGGGAATTAAGGAAACAGAGCATACCTTCACTAACAATGACTTTTGTCCGGAGCTGGAGCTTACAATCACACCCATGGACTTCCTATCATGATCAAACTCAAGAGTAGCAATTCGTCGTTCAATTTTGTTCCATGTGGAAGAGCAACCTTTGATTTAGCAAGTTGGTGTTAGTGTGTGAACATCAATGACATATTAAGTAAATGTTTGGATATCATATAACAACTTACATGGTGCATCACTGTAAGTTTTGGAAGAACCAGTATCTAGGCCATCAGGAAGTCCCATTTTCTCAACAAGAACCTATATCACAGAAATAAACTTTCAATGAGAGGGTTGATAAAAAAAATTTAAAAAAAACCTATATTCACGCACAGACAATTAGAAGCACTTCAACTTGTAGCAGTATTTTCCCATTTTATTTCATTTTTGTATGCGTGTTTATTTATTTGTTTGTTCATAAATATTCAAAAAAAAAACACCTGAATTGGGTTTGCAACATGTTGAACAGGTATAAAATCTGACCTAATCTTTCAATTAAATAATGAAAAGAGATCATCTGAGCAACATGCATACAAGTGGTAAATAAATACCAGTTCCATAATAGACAAAACAATGCAACTCAATTTAAATAACCCAGAACATAAATGAAAGCATCAACAATATGAAGATTCTAATCATTACTCGATAGAGCATAGGAACCTAATATACTTTCAGATGCAAAAGAAAGATGGCCAGTTAATTTTACCTTTAATGCTGCCTCAGTAGGCATTCCAGTGGTCACATAATGATCCCCTGATTTTTCAATGTTAGCATCATTGCAGATAGCTGCAATCTTTGCAATCATTTGAAGATTAGAATCCATCCGCCCCAATGGCCAATCATGTATTTTTCCATCAAAAGGATCATATGTTGTCCCTTCAACATCGAATGACCGCGTAATGTTTGACTTGGAACCCATGGCAACCAGCTTAGCCACTGACATCTTATTGGTAGTCAATGTACCTGTTTTATCTGAGCAAATAACTGTTGTACAACCAAGAGTTTCAACACTGGGCAGCTTGCGAACAAGAGCATTCTTAGCAGCCATCTTACGTGTGCCAAGTGCCAAGCATGTTGTAATAACTGCAGGCAAACCTTCTGGAATGGCAGCAACAGCCAAAGCAACTGCAATTTCAAAGTAATAAGTGCACTTCTCAAATGAAAACTTAAAATTCCTAGGCCATCCATCAACAAACTCCCAAGAAAGGAAGTACTTCACATTAATCAGCCAAACTAGAGCACAAATTACACCAATAATAGCAGTCAAAGCCTCTCCAAACTCATTAAGCTTTTTCTTTAATGGTGTATCTTCCTCACTCTGTGATGCCTCATGAATCTGAGAATGCACCTTTCCTATCTCCGTGTTCATCCCAGTTTGAGTAACCAAGCAGAAGCAGTGTCCATTGACTACAGTCGTACCTGCAAAGACCATGCATTTTTTCCCCTGGATTTCAACCTCTTCTGGTACAACCTTAGTATTCTTACTCACAGCTACACTCTCTCCAGTCAAGGACCCCTGCTCAAGACGGAGAGTTGAGCTAATTAAATTCAATACTCTCATGTCAGCCGGCACTTTATCCCCTACTTTCAACTCAACAATGTCCCCTGGAACAAGATCCTTAGCAGGCAAGCTGGAAACTTTAGTTCCCTCACGAATCACAGTTGCATGCTCGGACTGAATCTCCTTCAAAGCTTCCAAAGCTTTCTCTGCATTGTTCTCCTGCCAAACACCTACTGCGGCATTAACAATCAGAATCAAGAATATCACCAGAGGCTCCACAAAAGCAGTGATCCCCATCTCACCACCCTCATCTCCATCATACCAAGCCAAAACAAACGATATCACAGCAGCAGCAAGCAAAATCCTCACTAGTGTATCATTAAACTGATCCAAAATCAATTTAAAAATCGACGGTCCCTCATGCTTCTCAAACTCATTCGAGCCATAAATTTCTCTCCTCCTAATAGCTTCCTCCTCAGATAACCCCTTCTCCAAGCTCACTTGGAACTTGTCCAGACACTCCTTCACATCCTTCGACCATGCCGGAAACACATCCTGGTCGGCCGCCGTTCTGCCGCCAGCATCCGTAGTGCTCCCATAATTCTGCCCTCCTTTTCCCATCAATCACTCTACTCCCCCAAAAAATCCCCTGCAATCTCCCCAATATCACCTGAAAATTCAAAATTTCAGCATATAATATCAAGATCTAATCACTACGATTCTAGAAGCACATAAACTGTCGCCCAATTGAAGATCTATAATTATCAATAAAGTGTCCAGAAACTTCCGCAACCACGATCCCACATACAAAAAATCCATAATCAAACAGTTAATAATAAATTCACAAGGCCAATATCTTACCAGAATACTGAAGAGTCGATTGCAGAGATGTAGCAGTGAACTGTTATCGATTTTCGCCTCGACACAACACTCAAAACGGATGAGATCTCTGGTCTTATAAGAAAGCGAACCCTGCGCTTCCGCGATTGCTTCCTAAGCGGCTTCGTACTTTTCCTTTTACGGCATTTAATTATTTAATTATTAATTTACCCTAATAAATTAAAATTGAAATTATTCTTTTTTGTTCATTATTGTTACGCAAATTATTAAATTATTATTAAATATTAATTAATTATAATAATACCTAATAAATTAGAACTTCCTCTAAATCTATATGACTATACCAATCACCTCCAAAAACAAATGTCCGCAACAATTGAATTTACATTACTATTCAAGGGACTAGCCTTCTCGTCAAAGTAGAACAAGGGTGATTTTGTCCTTTCACACTAACGTTATCAAACTCGGAACCGTACAGATGGTCCACATATGCTCTTCCAATTACAGAGCGCCACGTAGAAGGTGACCAAACAGTTTTTTTAATGTACACGTGTTAAGTTACAAGTGGTTGAGATTATATTGTGACTTTTATGGAGTAAGGCAGCCAATAAATTACATTTGATTTACGAAAAAGTTTACTGTTACTATTCGAAGGTATTCTTTGAATGAAATTCATATTGTGACCTTAGATTATTCATAGCTTATCTACTCAAATCAAGAAAGTCAATAGGTAACTCTCATGAGAAGTCAACTTAGAACATTGTAGTTACCAAATTAACTATTCAATCAATTTAAACAAATTAGCCTCTTTAATCTACGAGTAAACTTTCATTTTTTTACAATATTTTTAATTCTATGATAAGGCGTCTTGCTTTGATTGATTTCTTAAAAAAAAAATAATAATAATAATAATAACAACTTTATAGGAATAAAACATTTGCTCTTTATAATAATCTGCAAACTATAAATAGTGATAAATATTATTATGAAGATTTTATGTGACAGACTCAACTGAAAAGATTTAACAAAAATTAAATTTATAATTTCTATTAGGAAAATCAGACTCCACCTCTTTCTAGTCATCTATCATTTTCCTTAATCTTTAAGGTGGTTGGTTAGAAATCAAGATCCAATTAAAATTAAAACATTACTCAAACTAGCACAGGGAAGTTTCCTGGTGCTTTCCAATATGCAAAAGTAAAAGGGAATAATTTATTGTAAAACGGCAATGATGTGAAGAATCCAGTTGGACCAAGCATATTCCTCTCCCCAAGTCCCAACCCCTTCCAATTATGCCCTTTCATTTTATACCTTTTTAATACGTTTTTTCCCATTTGGTGGAAGAACCGAAGAAGGGTGCTTTTGTAATTGGAATTTACAAACATATAATGGTAATTTAAAAATAATAATAATAAATTGAAAGTGATATAATTGTGAGCCTAATAGTTATGTTGTGGGAACGACACAGTGGTAAATTTATAAATTTTATACTGTAGATTCATAATTTTTTTTTTTGAAAACGTAGATTCATAATTTTGTTTTTCATTTGTTGTTAACGGGATAGATCCATAATTTCTAAGCTGTAGATTCATAATTTTTATAATGTAGATTCATAACATTTATACTGTAGATTCATAATTTAGGTACGGTAGATTCATAATTTATATATCTATACTGTAGATTCATAATTTCTATATCTATATTGTAGATTCATAATTTATATCCTATTTTGCCATTTCACTACTTTTCCCGTCAAGCCCTGTTCTGCGCTACAATCCACACATACCATACACGGAAACCTACTGTAGATTCATAATTTATGTACTGTAGATTCATAATTTATGTACTGTAGATTTATAATATCTGTAACAACAAATGAAAAACAAAATTATGAATCTACGTTTAAAAAAAAAATTATGAATCTACAGTATATAAATTATGGATTTACCTCTGTGTTCACCATGTGCACGTTTCTACAACATAATTTGCATTGTGAGCCCACCAATGCTACAACTTCTAGGATTGTTTTTTGTGTGTTTTAAATTAAAATCTCATCTTTAAACTATACTAATAAACTAAGAACAAATTTAAGAGTTGAGATTTTTTGGGAGTCCTAACATTCACACCTCACCTTTCACTATATCTTACTCAAACATAACAATCTTTTTTCCTAACAATTTGAGTTTTTTCCTAAATTTGTTATGAATCCACCAATTTATAAAAACCATTTTATAATTATTTCTTAATTTATTATTATTTTAAAAATTATAATTATTACTATTTATATTTAAATTGAACATGTTGAAATTTAATTTAATTGAAAATTATAAAGTTTTAATTCGTATAATATGTTTTTTAACAATATGTTATTAAATTTATATATTACATTAAAAATTACATTGCATAACTTTTAAAAAATTTAATAACAAAATTAACTTTTAAAAAAAAAAAAAAAAAAGTTGGTTGTTGCTTGCAAGTCTGCAACAGCCATTTTGATTTTTTTTTTTTTTAAATTTAAATGATAAACATTCAGAGTGGCCACCGGCTAGTGACAACTTTGAAACACCTCAATGGGCACGGCATGCACTACAGGAGCGCGTCCTCTTTCTTTCTTCCTTTCTTCCTTTTTTCCTTCTTCCAAAAACCATAACTTTACAAGAAAAAATAAAATTGTAAAAATTTATCTTCCCATCAACTAAGAATTCCATGTTGAGCTTTTTTTCTTTTGTTATACAAAAAGCAGTAAAAAAAAAAATCCCTGTTGGATTTGTTCTAACAATCAGTGCTCATTTATGTCACACGTAAAACGTGAATGAATGTCTAGCAAACAAAAGTTCAACTACAAAATGGAATGTATAGAAAAAAAAATAAAAAAATTATACTAGTAGAGCAGAGTTGATTACAAATTATAACTTCATGATAATAATGATTGCATGTTTTAACATTTAACTTTGTTGTTCCCAAAAGATTGAATCTCTAATCTTAAGGGTCCCCACGCTCCGACTCGACAAATCATTAAAAGGATGTAAATTATGGTAACTCAGTTGAACACATAAGCTAGATCATTGCTTACTGTGCACAAAGAGCCCCCATCACTTTAAAAGGTTGCTCCCACATTGTCCCTGATGAGACATACTCGATCACAGGTCATTGTTCCCAAACTTCACCATATGACCAACTGAACTACCCATGTGGACAACATTTAACTTACAATTATGGCTCGTGGAGCATGAGATAATTGACAAATAAATTTTATAATGCTAAGATCGAGAATTACAACTAGGCATTTCCTTAGACATGTCAAAGGCCAATGTCAATTTAAATGGTGGGCGTCGGTTGGGTTGGTCGAGTTCAGCCCCTACTCGATTCAAGATGTGGTGTTATGACTTATCATGGAGAAATGTAGATAAATGGTTAATATCTACCTACTTATCACTAATTAGTTTTAAGTATGATATGTCAACTAGATAGTCAAATAACTCAATGGTTAAGTGTGCTTGATTTACAGCGCCACTGGAAGTAAGCATAGTGCAGTGCCCAGTCCCAGATGAAATGTGGGCATAGGTCGGGCCAAGTCCAGTCACAGGAGGATGATGAGCATGGAGGCTAAAGACCGAGTCAGGCATGCTACGTGCGCAACTAAGCATGGTGATCAAAGGTTGCGGCAGCACGGGAAGGGAATTGTTGGGTGTCGGCCAGGTTGGGCGAGTGCATGGTTGGGCGTTGGCCGAGTTCAGCCACTGCTCAGATAGACAAAAGGGTAAATATCACTCTTATGTAATACCCTGTTTTTGTTTTGAGTACTACTGACTTTGTTAGAATGTAGTATCTAGTCATGTATACTTTCTCAACCTATTGTAGTATCTAATCATAAGACATTTAATAAGTCTTGTATAAGTACATGTGTGATGTGTAATACTTGTTAGTTAAAATGTAATACATATTTATGAGATCAAAAAAAATATTACTTTGTATGTTTTATCTAAAATATATTACACATATTAGGTGTAACGGTCTCATACAATAGATACTCGCATTAATTCTATGTTGCATTTTCTTTTTTGGCAAAAACTTATATGAGACTGTCTCACCGTGAGACGGGTCGAACCAAAATGAAAATGTAATACTTATACACACAAATGTCATACTTATATGTTCAAATGTAATACTAATCAGGAATAATTTTTTTGTTGATTATAAGAGTAAATGTAATACTTTTACATTTCGATTTAAAAAGTATTACATTTTTCTTCAAAAGTATTATATTTTTCTTTATAATTAATAAAAATTGTATTTCTAATTAGTATTACATTTGAACATATAAGTATGACATTTGCATATTGATTTAACTCGACCTGACTAATCTCACAAATAAAGATTCGTGAGACGGTCTCACGTGAACTTTTTTTTTTTGGATTCCTAGTTTCAAGGCTTAAGGATTTATTGGTAAAAAAAAAAAAAAAAAAAAAGAAAAAAAAAAGGGGTAAACCGGAGCCAAGAATCTCAACTAGTCAAGAAGTCAACAAGTCAATATAGCTTTCAAATCAAACAAAAAGGCAAAGAAAGAAAAAAGTGGCAAACAAACAACTAAAACTTCGGAAAAGTCAGGCTGGAAAAACGAGACCGCAAGAGTCAACCGAAGGACATTTTTCTCTGGTTCAAATGGAAAGTTCAATTGCCTATGCTATAAGAAAAGTCGTTGCATCTTTAACATAAATTCACCGGTTTAGTTACTTTTTTTTTTTTTTTTTTTTTTTTTTTTTTTTTTTTTTTTTCATGTTTCTCGACGTGGTCATATACTCAGATTGTACACTAAAACTATGTTTGACAAACCTAGTTAAAAAGGTATAAGTTAGAAGCTGAAAATTGAAAACCTGTTAATTAACTGATTATGCTTAAAAGTAATTGATAAAATTAATTTTTTGATAAGATGATAAAATGTAAAAAGACTAAAAAAGACATTTGCATAAAATTTAAATAATGTGATTATTATATTATTTTTATATTATAAATATATGAATTTTTTTTTGATAAAAAAAAAAACTTGTATAATTTATTATATGAATTATATACGGAATGTTTACAATTTACATACTGAATATTCACATTTTATATATTGAATGTTCACAATTTATATATTGAATGCTCACAATTTTATATACTAAATGTTCACAATTTACATCCTAAATGTTCACAATTTGAATTGTGAACATTCAATATGTAAATTGTGAACATTCAATATATAAATTGTGTATTTTGACTCAAATTCACCTTGCAAAGTGGACCCGGATTCATGGCATAACTATAGATTTAGCCAATTGTTATATCGTGGAACCGTGTCCACCTTGTAAGGTGGGAACACATTTCTATGTTCATAATTTTTGAACTTCATATTTACAATTATTGAACTCTATATTCACAATTACAGAACTCTGTGTTCATAATTACAGAATTCTATGTTCATAACTCTAAAACTCTATGTTTATAATTTTTGAACTTCATATTCACAATTATTGAACTCTATATTTACAATTACCGAACTCTATGTTCATAATTATAGAACTCTATGTTCATAACTCTATGTTCATAATTTTTGAACTCTATATTCATAATTATGACAGTTTTAAAATTGTATCTACCATGATCAAGGTGGATACGGTTACACAACATAATTTGCCGCAGCGCCAAACCATATTGGTCAAAAGTTATATTCGGTAGAAGGGGCCCAATTGGTCCATTGATATGCCTTGATTTGGACATGGCGAAGCAATAAATTCAAGAACTCGCTAAAGTGTATTTGTCGGATTTGAAGAAATAAAATAAGACATTTGCAAAAAAAAGAAATAAAATAAGCCATTGTATGTGGAAGTGTGGGTACACAATAAAGTGAACTGGTGACCTGTATGGGTTGAGAAAAATCAATCAATTTTATTTTTGTTATTAGTCAAATTTGGCATATATTGTACAATAGAATAAATCACTAATGAAAAGTAATAAAATTATAAAGAGAAAGTGACAAATGAAATAATCAATACATCATTAAACAAGGAAGAAATGTAAGTAGTGAAAATAAATTAAGTGTACAAGAAAGTAAGTATAGTGTATTTTTTTTTTATTGAAAAAAATAATGTATTAGTTATTATATTTAACGACGGTGACAATTTAAAAAAAGAAAAAAGAGAGAGATAATGTTAGGAAGAGTTTGTAAAGCATATAAGAAAGTAAACATAATGCACAAGCTAATATTGTACATGCACATTTTTTTTATTTGATTAAAATCTCATAACTATTGACATTTATATAATTTGAAATTTAGACTAGACATTATATCTTGAAGGCAGTCGTTATATCGTGCACCGCGGTGCATAACCGATTATGCACCGCGCGTCAAAACGATGCCGTTTCTGCAGTTATAACAGAGTGATACTACAGTGTGTCTAAACCGACAATGTCTCACGTATTATTTTTATATTATCAAATGAAACTGCAGTTATATCAAAATGATATTGTAGTTGTCGTGAAATGAAACTACAATATATATAAAATGAAACTGAATAACATTTCACATATTTGAGTGTATATTGTACAATGAAGCTGTAATTATATTGAAATGATCATGTAGTTGTGTTTTAATGAAACTATAATGTATATAAAATAAAATAAAATAAAATAACATTTTCACATATTTGAGTGTATAAATATTGAATGAAATTGTAGTTATATTGAAATGAAACTGTAGTTGTGTTGAACTGAAATTGCAGTGTATACAAAATGAAACTGAAGAACAGAGTTATTTTTTGCGAAGATTCTGTTTCTTTTCACTAAACAAAACGACGTCGTTTTGATGCGCGGTGCATGATCGATCATGCACCGCGGTGCACGATATAATTTGCTTCTTGAAGGGATACAAATCTTAGTCCAAAACCCATGGGCTAGCTCGATAAGACTAAAAAATTTAAGAATTTGGACCAAAAAAGTTTAACCCAATAAAAATTAGTTAGATTAGCTAGAAATAACTAATAAGCAAGTCTGCTATCTGGTTACTGGCAAATTATTGTGTGGACTATCATCCATATAGTGCTGTATGGACCATAAAAGAATGTGCATTTTTAATATACTAAAAATATATTATTTTTGTACTGAATGTATATTATATAAAATAATGTACTTTTAGTATTTAAATAATATACTTTCTCTGAATTCAAAGTACATTTTTAATATACTAAAAGTACATTATTTTATAGTATACAAAATATGGTCCACAAAATAATAATTGTCGATTGCTTGAGCCACTCAAAGACTACTCCTTGTTTTACAAATGATGTAAAACAAAATATACAATAGTTTTTTAAAAAAAAAGTTTTTTATTAAAATTTTAATTAACTTATTACAAAATAAATTATTTTTATAAAAAATAATAATGAAAAATAAAAAAGGTATTGTAATTATCATATTATAAGTATAAAAAAAGAAATTATTTTTGACAAACACTTTGTGCTCAGATGGCATGCAGTGATCTCTTACATGTGAGAGATCATGAGATTAAGCCTTATAGAGACGTTGTCCGATACTATAATGTAATAAAATCAGTAACATTCAAAAAAAAAATTATTTTTATTTTAAAAAAAATTTATTTATATATTTTATACAAATGTCTATAACTATTACATTATGTTTTTGAGTTAAAATTTAAAATTAGAAATACAAATTGATAAATGTTTTAAGTTTATATTTTTAATATAAATGTACTAATGTAATAAAGTCATTAGCATTCAAAAAAAAATTATTTTTATTTTATACTTTTTTTTGAATGCTACTGACTCTATTACAATGTAGTATCCATTCATAACTACTTTCTCAACCTACTGACCAATAATGCCTCCACTGGAGCTCAAACTTACAACTTCTCATATAGGAGTCCAACCCGGGTGCCATATGTGCACAAGATGCTTGGCTATTTATATACTTTATACAAGTCTATAATTGTTACATTATGTTCTTGAGTTAAAATTTAAAATTAGAAATACAAATTGATAAATGTTTTAACTTTATACTTTTAATATAAATGTACTAGTTTGTTAAAATTGAAAGTTTAAAATGTTAACTTTAAATGTCAAAAGTATTTGCTCCACTCGCCCAATAAGTATGATAATTCGAAGTTTTAGAGTTAGACAAATTATATGGACAATAGTTTACCTTGCATTATGGATCTTGTCTTAAAAGAACATTCGAATTATGTACCTGCCGTTAATGTATTGTGTACATTTAGTTAACATATTATATACTTGTAAATAAACTAAAGGTACACAATATGTTAATTATAATAAGTTCATAATTCATAACAGTTCAAAAAAAGTACATAATTTATTAACTGTAAATACATCATATATTAACTGCAGGTATATAATATATTAATTGTAATAAATACATAATTTATTAACTGAAAATATATAATATGTGAATTGCAGATACATAATTGGACAAGTTCCACCATGCACAACATAACAATTATTAGAATTAAGGCCAAAATTTTTTTACCCAATAAAAAAGTCCAACAGCTTGTCTGAGCTAGTCTATAATCAAGTGAACTAGCTAAATTAACATCCTGACAAATTATACAATGAACCATGGTCTACGTCACACTATGAACCGGAGAGAAAAAAAAAAAAACAGTGAATCCGTTAACAATGGACAATAAATTTCTGTAAGGTCAATGTAGTGTTATTTTCGTTGCGGTTGCGATGTTTTACTCAACTTCTCTCATTCTTGTTTTTCTTCTCATCGTCTCCCATATTCACTCAGCGATCTTCTACTCGACCATGTATCAAACAACAAATAGATGCAATCAAAGTTTTCACAATTAGCGTGATTGATGTAAATTCACGAATTGTTATTGATCATAGTTCATCAATTCTAGGTTTTTGATTCATTTATTATTGTATTTGTTATAGGGTTTGTGATTGTTTTTTTTAGATTGGAGTTTTTGTTATTGCAATTACTGATAATCATCTAGCTAGTTTCATTTCATTACAATATAACTAAAGTATCATTTTAATTCAACTACAGTTTAATTTGATAATATACCTTCAATAGTCAATATGAAAGACATGCTAGTCAGTTTCATTTTATATATACTGTAGTTTCATTACAACATAACTAAAGAATTATTTTAATTTAACTACAATTTTATTTGATAATATACACACAATATGTGAGACATGTTAGTCAGTTTCATTTTATATATACTGTAGTTTTATTACATCATAACTAAAGTATCATTTTAATTCGACTACAGTTTCATTTGACAATACACACTCAATATGTGAGACCCGCTACTCAATTTCATTCTATACACACTATAATTTCATTACGACACCACTAAAGTATCATTCTTATTCAACTTTAGTTTTTGACAATTTACGCTCAATATGTGAGACATGCTATTCAGTTTCATTTTATACATGTAGTTTCATTAAAGCACCACTACAATATCATTCTAATTCAACTACAGTTTCATTTGATATACAGTCAATATGCGAGATTTGTTATTCAATTTCATTTTATACACACTATAATTTTATTACAACATCATTTAAAAAAAAATGAGCACATACAAAACGTAACGAACGGAATAGCTGCCGTTTCGACACCGTTTTGACCATGGTCCATTAAATAATGATTGTTGAGACATTCCTAGTGTCCTAAATCTTATTTACTCAAGTATTTAGCATGTCATTTATATTTATGGGCAAAAACTTGTGTAAAACTGTCTCACGTATACTGGCTCTGATACCAAATGTTAGATATATTAAATATAATATATTTAATATAATATATATTAAATATAATATAATATATCTATAATATATATTAAATATAATATATCTATATATTATATTTATATATTGAGAAGAGAGAGAGAGGGGAATAGATAACTTGATTGATAATAAAAGCTTGAATACAAAGACTATTTATACTAGATAAGATAACTAAAATTAAGGAATTAATGCTCCATGTAAAGCTAACATCATGGCCATGTACTGCACCTATAATTACTCCCATTATTTTTAACCAATTAACTAACTACTTGGTTTAATATTACTAATAATAATAATAATAATAATAATAATATTATTATTATTATTATTATTATTATTATTATTATAACATTCTTGTAATTAAAGATTCAATTTTAGTATACTATCTAAAAATGAACTTTCAAATATAGTAAAAATAAACCTTCATATACTAAAAATAAACACTTATCCCCTTGTAACTAGACCATGATCCACAATATAATTTGCCCAGTTCAAACAACGTTGTAAATTGAAATCAGATTTAAGAATGCCATAGCCCTAAATAGTTCAAACAACATTGAAAATAAGATAAGATTTTTCCCAGAATGAGAAGCTAAATTCAGATGTTTACAGATATTATAGTGTTTTCTTTTCTAATGTTCTATCCACCAAGAAAAGAAGAAAAGCCTGAAACCAGAAATTGGTTTGGTATAAAGATTTGGCAATTCAAAAAGCAAAAAAACCTAAAACATTACACTTCTTCATGGCTTCATGAACAAAAGGTAAAAAGCAGTGTCCTCACCTTTGTTTCTGTTCTATCTACCCTCAGACTTGACGAGCTGCGAGAAAACCCGACTCATGGAGACGCCCGAAAGATCGTTGAGATCTGTTGTTTGGAACGGAGCAGCTGAGGCACTTGTGTCGGTGTGACTGAAATCATTGACTTGAGGAGAAAGGTCGATGAGGTTTGTGCTATTTTCATCGGGATCGTTTGGAACGATAGCTTCCTGTAGCTGCAGCGCGTATTCCAGGTTCCACAACACATCTCCTATCGAGGGTCGGTCCATGCCAAAATCTGCCAAGCATTTTTCTGCTGTCTCTGCAAATTTTCGGAGAGAATCTGGCCTTATTCTTCCCGCAAGTTTGGGATCGATTATTTGTTCGAGTTGTCCCTTCTGTTGCCACTTCATAGCCCATTCCGCTAGGTTCACCATTTCCCTAGGAAGAGATGGATCGATCACGGGCCTAGCGCAAAGAACCTCAAACAAAACGACACCAAAAGAGTACACATCCGACTTCTCCGTCAGTTGTTGCCTTCTAAAATATTCGGGGTCCAGGTACCCAAAACTCCCTTTAACAGCTGTGCTCACATGGGTTTGATCAATCTCGGGGCCGGTCTTGGAAAGTCCAAAGTCGGCGACTTTAGCCATTAAATTCTCGTCGAGCAATATGTTGGCAGACTTGACATCACGGTGTATAACTGCTTTAGCGTAGCCGGTATGAAGGTAGTGCAGACCTCTAGCAGCCCCGATGCATGCCTCGAGCCTCTGTTTCCAGCTCAAACTAGGAAGATCAGAGCCGTAGAGATGACCCTTGAGAGTCCCATTCTCCATGTACTCGTAGACTAGAATCATCTCGTTCCTTTCATCGCAATATCCTATCAAGGAAACCAGATGGCGGTGGCGGAATTGAGAAAGCATTTCAATTTCCGTTCTGAACTCCGCAAGACCTTGTTGGGACTTTGGGTTGCCCCGCTTTACAGCTACTTTTGTACCATCGCTTAACTCGCCCTTGTACACCTTCCCAAACCCGCCAATTCCAATAACCCAACTCTCGTCAAAGTTGTTCGTTGCTTCTTGTACAGCTGCAAAAGGAACGCGATAACTCAAATTAGAAGCACCGCTTATGGTCGTCCAATTTGAATTCTTACTTCCCATAGTGTGGGAAGTGGTTCCGTTAATCGAGAAAGGAAGCCATGTTTTTGACTGCCCAAGCTGCTCGTGTTTTCTCCTTCTGTGCAGGCAAAACAGAACGCTAACCATAGCCAAAGCAAATGCTACCCCGACGGCAACTCCCACTATTACTCCAACCTTCTTCTTTGAACCCGTGCCAGAGGAAGGAGATACAGAACTTATACTACTGAGGCTGCCCGCAGAATTGTTCATCTTCATAATCTCCAGACCATTCAGAAAGGCATCGGGGAAAGCACTTCTAGGAGACGGGCCAACACTTACACGAAGTTTGTCTTTATCACTCGATGCAGTAACATAATCGATGTAATAAGCAGTGGCCAATACTTCACCAACTACAGAACCCGGATCAAAATCTGGAGCCACATTTAACGAATCTATATAGATATTATACAGGAGCTGATTCGGGGCTGGACTCACTATGTCACAGAAGTGTAAGCGAAGAAAATACTGGAACCCAGGATCCACACTGAACTCCCAAGTCACGTTGAAATTCGCATTGGGATTATCACTGTCCACATTCATCTTAGTGCACGTTCCATAAACCGTCTTGGGTGCAGAATCTTCGGTTGCTTGACCAGATGTGTACTTTACGGATGAGATCTTGGACAGAGATTTTGCGACTTTTGGCTCTTTTAAGAAACCTTGGTCAGAATCCCAAGATCTCCATAGTGTATCGTTGTCGGGTGTCAAAGGCGATCCGCCCATGTTCACCCTAGCAACCGTCTCCAGTGCTTGTCCAGACAGGCCATTGAACGTCCCGGCTGGGCTGATGGATGCAGCAGTATCAGCTATGAGCGTGTCGGGAACTGATACAACCTCCAACGCGTTTACATAAGCGAACGAATTATCTGAAGGGCTGAAGGTTATCACAAGGTCCCCCGATGCTACATTCACCGAGAATTCCTTGGCAGTAACATTTTGAGGGCTAAAATTGGCAAGGAGAACATGGTTTTGGGCGGAGACCGAGAAACTAGCTGCCTTCATATTATAGTTCTGGAAAACAAACGGGTAGAAATAGAGGCGGATCCAGTGCCTCCCACCCTGGCTAATCGAAAGCTTGTAGCTCGATTTTTCACTGAAAATTCTAGCTGTCTGATAAAGCAGAGAATCCTCTGAGGGTATAATGGAGTTAGAAGGGGCAACAGCCAATATGTCTTGTGAAGTTGAAAGGAATTTTGAGGCTGATTTATCAGACACAAAAACCCTGCCACTCACTTTGCCATCATTAGGTGATCCACAGTTTATCAAGTATTTATCTCCAGGATCAAAGCTAGAACCAAAACCCCCCAAGAACACTATGAGCAGAGCCCAGATTACTAATCCAAAACCCCAATACATAATCAAACACACAAAAAAGCAAAGAATCTTAAATTATAAGCCTAAGATCTATGAAACTGAGATGACACTCAGCGTTTCAACACAATGCTTACCAAAATCTGGAAATACCCAATAAAGAAAACAGAAGAAAATGGGGAAAGATGGCACCTTTGCAATCAACTGAGAAGAAACAAAACAGAGCCGGGTAATCGGGTCGGGAAATTTAGTATAGAGCCAAAACACGGGAATATGACTATATTCTTCGCCGCCTAAACAGCTGGAATCCAGTAAACCACTGGCAGGGGGGTTTAGAAGCTGAGAAGGATCACCGCAAAAACAGACAAATGAGAGATTCCTAAGCACAAAATTCTTTCACTCACAGTTCATGTGGACATCGAGGGTTTCCGGATTAGGGTGACAAACGGAGAAATGGGATGGGGAAGAAGGGCTAAACAGTGATGAGAAGTTGAAGTTTGAAACCGAGTAATATAAACATGAGTAAATACCCAAATTCACAAATTGTTCATCAACTTTTAATTTTAACTATAGCTAAATTCACAAATTGTTCATCAACTTTTAATTTTAACTAATTAAGTTCTTAACTTTACAATTTTAACACGATTTGATTCTCTATCTATTTGATCGTTTGTTGACTGTGATTTTTGAAAATATATATGTAATTTCATGATCCATCGTCGAGTTTTTAAGGTTCCGGTTGCATTTCCAAACCGCACTGTTACATTTGAATCCACTGCTGAAAGCAATTTGCCAAATCTTGTCGCCTTTCTTCATCACCTCTTTGGATTCAACGTAGTTGAGTTCGTACCAGAGTGAAGAGTTAAGAAAAGTGGGGTGTTACATGAGCGATAGACTGTGTCACGACAGCGGATGAAGGCGAGTAGCGGTGAAATTACATATATATCCTCAGAAATCACAGTCAACAAATAGTCAAATAGATAAAAGATCAAATCGTGTTAAAATTACAAAGTTAAGAACTTAATTGATTAAAATTAAAAGTCGAAGATCAATTTATGAATTTAGCTATAGATAAGAGACCATTTTAAGTATTTACTCTATAACATCACTTCAAAACACCCAGCTGTACGAGAAAGGAAAGAATGGAGTTTGTAATTAATGAAAACAGACAAAAAATGTCCAACAGGCAACAGCAATAATAAATTTCCAGAAGTTTTGTTTTGTTTTTTTTTTTTTTTTTTTTTTTGGAATTTCCAGAAGTTTTTTCTGTGGAGTTAATTCCAGCAACGATCCTCTAATTATATTGATTTTTCAAAATTAGTCCCTGCCTTTTAATTTGGACATTTTACATTCTTTGACTTTCAATTTCTTTTCAATTGGGATCCTTTCATCAGATTACGGTAAAATGGACTTTAAATGAAAGGGTAACATTGTACATTTCATCTGCCTAATGTATAATTCTTCATATTTCTTCCTTATATACACGACTTCAGACATCAAATTCACTTAATTGCTTAATACCTAATGGATTTTTGTTCTTCGAGTAGATTTAAAGATTAAACAATTAAGTGAATCTGATGTCCGAAGTCGCTCATACGAAGAATTATACATTAGACAGATGAAATGACTATTTTACCATTTCATTTAAAGTCCACTTTACTGTAATTTGACGAAATGACCTCAATTGAAAAGAAATTGAAAGTCAATGGACGTAAAGTGTCTAAATTAAAAGTCGAGGACGCATTTTGAAAAATCAATATAATCGGAAGACCATTACTGAAATTAACTCTTTTTTTTTTTTTTTTTTTTTTTTTGTGTGTGTGTGTGTTTCTTTTTCGCATTAATATTATTTGAATTTTCATTTTTCTAGAAGATGTTTCACATTTATACGTTTGCATTTAATAACTGTCAATTTGAAGTGCACTTAAGTCCACCTTTCCAACTTGAAAGAGACGGTGATTATTTTGGCTGTTCCTTCTAATTTCTTAGGGCGTGTTTGATTTGCGCTTAGGAATCGAAATCGTAATAAAAATCAAATAGTTAGTAATAGTAATAGTTTTGATGAAAATATTTTGTATGTTTGGTAGTAAAATGGAATTAAAATGATTACTATATTGATATTTGGTTATATATGACTCTATAATGAAAATAAAAGTTTTAAAAATACAAAAATAAAAAATCAAGACAATTGATCTTAATATTATAATGACATCCAAAACACAAATATAAACAAAAATCTAAAAGTAATAATCCAAACTTAAACATTAGATTAATAATAAAATGGAATGATCTCTCTTTTTTAATTAGGAAATGATGTTTTTAATTGGAAGGGTAATCAAATTCCGTAGTTGTGTTTTGAAAAATTGTCAATCAAACACTAACTATAATTTTAATTCTCATTCCTAGAAGACCCATGAACCAAACACATCCTTATTTTAATTTCCCAATTTTTGTAAAAACATCCTTTAAAAATTTGAAAATAAGAGTTTTTCCCACTCTCGATCCCACGATATTGTACTTCTCATATATTTTGTTTCTAAAACTATACTATCAAATTCTTACTACGTTCACTCATTTTAATCAAATTTCAATACTATTATATCTAACTGTGTGATCTATAATATTGAGGATTCAAATTTGAATTCGACTATATTGAAGAGTCTACACGTTACTTAAATTTAAATAACTCACATTATTATTATTGATCGAAACTGCCAATTACTTCATAATGTGACATTTTTTGTAGAATTTGAAAAAAAAAAACAATTATTAGCTATCTGTACATTAACTAAATGTTATTAGAGCATCCTTATCAGTTGATGTTATTTCTCAGTTATTTGTGGTTCCCAGCATCCACCTCATCCTCTATCATCTCATTTAATTACAAAAAACCTTTCTTCACATCAATTTTAAGTTATTTCTCAGTTTTTTATGCACCCACCATTTAACCCACTATATTTTAATTATTTCTCTCACTTATTGGGACCACAAATATATCATACTTTGCATAAGAAATATTTTTGAAATAACTCCTCCCCACATCAGCTATTAACTTTGAGTGGAGAGAATTCATGTAGAAATAACTCCTAAATAACTACTAGTGTGGATGCTCTTACGAGTTAATAAAAAAATTAATGTAATAATTAAATAAAAGTAGTACGCATATTAATGGATAATTTTGAGTGGGGAATTTAGGAAAGAGAAAATATGGTTGTTAACTTGTTATTAGGAAAAGGGAATCATAGTTGTAATTGGGTGGAAGCCAACTTGATGGTATGATTAAACACCAGTCACCAGCTGTCATATGAGAATATTTCTCAATAATTTTCATGATTTCTCACATGCACATAATTAAGTTCGGATTAGTTCATGTTTTGACTCTTATGCTTAGCTTAGGTCAAGGGCCAGTTAGGGGCAAACAGATTACATTTTTTAATTTTTTTTTTGAAAATACAGTTTTTAATTTAATTACATTGTTGTTAAAATAAATTCAAATATTTTATTTTGCCAAGCACCTTATGCTCAGATGGCATCCGGGTTGAACTCCTATATGGGAGGTTGTAAGTTCAAGCCTCAATGGAGGCATTATTGACTTTTTGTGCTTTAGTACTTTGAGAAAGTAGCTATGAAATGATACTACATTGTAATAGAGTCAGTAGCATTCAAAAAAAAAAAATCAAATATTTTAATATTTGATTTGAACCGTTCATTATTTTAATAGAATATATATAGAAAAAAGTTGAAGTGTATTAAAAGTGAATGAATTTTTCACACTTGACTATGGTGTCACTAACAATTTTGATTCGTGACTTTCAAAAATGTAGAATTGGTCCACGACTATTACTTTCTTAGCGAATTTGGTCCTTCCAATGCATTATCGTTCATTTTTTTTTAATTTTTTTTTCTTATTTTAACGTGGGTAATATTATCTTTTTTTAAATCTTACCATCAGTAATAGTGTATTTTACTCTTCATCTTTTTTTTTTTTTTTTTTTTAAATTTCTTCTTATATTTAACAATATTATAAAAATGATTACTTAAGATGCATTTGGTGATTTATTTATTTTTCGTAGCGGTCATAATTGAATAAACAATGTGCAATGTTCACTTTCGCATCTCTATTGCCCGTTAGCATGTTCAACATAAAATATACTTAAACACAAAATACACAAATAACATATACAATTTAACTATTAATTTAAACATTCAATCAACGTCGAACACAGTGACTAATTTACTCGCTGAATTTAAGCACCTCTAATTGAGTATTTTACTACTTATATTTATAATGTGTATTAATAATACGTATATATATAATGTGCATTAATTTGTGAGATTTATAATATGTTATATGTGATAACAATTATTTAAATAGATTTATTAATTGATATAAAATATATTTTGTGATTTTGAATATAATAATATCAATAGAGAATTAGAGATGACGTTGTTTATAATTTATTTTCTATTCAAACTATTTTATCTAATTGATTGTGTTTCACATTTTATCATGAATATTTTTATAGCATTTTCAAAGTGCTTTAAAATTTCGCCCCTAGCCAATTATATTTATGGCTCTAACCCTCGCAAATAAGACAATAGTTTCTGTATACATCATCAATAATGGCTTTTAATCACAAATTGATCACAAATATATGTCACAACCTGTACAACTAGGCAATCTTAGCAATTTATAATCATAGAACTCATAAAGAAAACAATCTACCATCTTCAAACCTAGAGAGAAAAAGCTTTGAGCTTCATTAATGGAGATTAGAAGGTTGAGATGGTTACCTTGTTGGTGAGAAGACATTCTTTTTTATTTTGAATTGTTAAAGTGTCTTGCATGATGAAATTAATGATGAGAAATTGCAATTGCATGCTTGTTATGATCAATTTTGCATAATGTGATTGAATGCTACCATGATTTTGCATGAACTCTTTTGTGATGAAATCTTCCATGGACTAATTGGGGAAGATGAAGTTGACTTGTTGACTTTTTGAGTTGAGCTTATAATGTGAATGTGATGAATGTGCAATAATGTAGTCATCTTTGGCTCAATTTAAAATGTGGAAATTGACCAAGAAATAGGGGAAACTATGGCAAAATTTTTGTAGAATTTGGTCATCCATCTTTGGAATGACAAAAGGGAATTTGAATATAATATGCGTATGATTAATGTGTGGTTTTTTATTTTATTTTATTTTATATGCATGATTGTGAGAACATTTTTCTTGTGAGCAATTGTAGGAAATGTGACTCATGCAACCAAAGAAGAGGTGAATGCACAAGAAGAGGAAGAGATACCAATGCCACTACCAAGGAGACTACCGTACCCGATGTTACCTCATGAGTTCCCCGAAGCCAATGACCGGACGACCATGTAGGCCTACGTGTACTGACTTCACCAATAACTGATGAAGCAGCTAAAAGACGTCAAGGAAGAAGTAATCGACATGTCTGGTAAAATGATGCGGCTGTTGGCACATCAACGCGAGGTTATCTACGAGCAGCACAACAAGATTGGAGTGTTGCACACTCAGGTCGCGGAGTTGAGGGTGATGTTGGCAAGAGCGCAAGGGCAACATGCGGGGAGGATGGAGCCATGGATGGCAGCGTCATTGGCGCTGGTCGCGCATCACAGGGACGATTGATGTTACAAGGACACAGCACATCCCTGGGGAAAGAATAAGGCTTTTGTTCCAAGCGGGTTTGATCACAATTTCATTTGTTTACTTTTGAGACACTATGTTTGAATGCTTTGCATTTTATTACTTTCTTTATTATGCTTTTATTTTCTTTTACTTGCATGAAGCTTGCTTATCTCTAGTTGATGCATGGAGTAGTTAATTTTCTACTTTAATACTCTCCCTAGAAAATAAACTTAGGACTAGCTGCTTTATATTGTTTTATTTTACTTTCCTTATTGAAAAAAAAAAAACGAAAAGAAATGAAAAAGGGAAAAGTACAAAAATATTAGGTAGGAATAGCCTTCCCATCCCTTTTTGTAAGCTTAAAATTGTGCTATAGTTCTTATGCCACTAGCCAATTTTTATGAAGCTTTCTTATGGAAAGGGGCAAAGGCTAATGGTTTTTCAAAATAAAGAGATCGGATATGCACTAGATTTGGTGACAACTCTCTATTCCTTAACTTTTAAGCCCCTATGCTTTAATTCTAAAGTGTGGAAATCTTGGTTGGTATGCACATACTTAATTGTCTTTACTCTTTCACAAAGGATTAGTTTTCAAGTACACCCAAGTCCTCGTAAGAATCCTAAAGTGTGGAAAAAGGGGACAAACACTTTTGTTGAGACCTTAATCTTTCTTGCCCACCTATGTTTTAAGAACATCGAGGACGATGTTCATTTTAAAGTGTGGAAAGGGAAGCACTTTGTGCTTAAGTGTCTTTTGTTACTTAATTGATTCAATGGTGCTTGATTGACGAGTGTGTTGGATATGGAGAGTGCGTCGTTGTTCATATCATGTGATAAATGTGATAGTAATGTGCCCGTACAAAAAAGTTTTTATTCTTGGAATATCCTTTGGAAGTTACACTTTCTTACACCCAAGTGAGAAATTGCATAGAAAAACCATTTAGGTTTACATTTGATGCATGCTGGTATGAATTCACCTCCTATCTTTCTTAGACCTTAGTAAACGATCTCTCGAAGCGGGAGTGTGTACTCTTCAACCTTGGAAAGACAAAAAAAAATGCAAGGTTGGGAATGAACTTAATCTTGGCAAGGTATGGGGCAAAAGGTGAGCCTTATGGTGAGAATTGAGAAAGAATTCCCTAACCCTAAGAAGAAAAAGCATGAGTGAATAAAGTAGGGGAATGACGATGAGAAAAAAGGCAAAGACCAAAAAAAGAATTTGCCTTCCCGTGAGATAAAAAAAAATAGGTAAGCCATCTCGCTAGAATTTGGGGCAATTCCATTGCACTGTCTTCGAAAAAGCGTAGAGCTCTACGTGAAGTCGGTTGTCCCAATGATGATGTCTTAGGAGATTAGAAAAAAAGAGAGTAAAAAGAGGGGAGCCATTGCTTATGTCGGGATCACAAAAGATTCCTTCGGGCTAAAACATAGAGATCTATGCCGCGGGGAGTCGATCTTTGGCATAAGGATGGAAGCATGAGAGAACCAATGCTTAAGTCGGGGCCAAAAAAAGTTTTTCCGGGGTTAAAACACGGAGCTCCGTGCCGGAGGAAATTGGACCTTGGCTTAAGGTTGGTGAGTGGCCCATGCCAAACCATTCACTTATTTTCTTGTAAAGGACCTTGGCGTTATAAGGGGGGATATCGGTTGGGATGTACACATCGTTCCCACTAGTGTGGCTCGGCTATAAGCCTTTGCAAGATGGGAGGTGAATACCAATTTTGGATTGCATGCTTGATGATTGGTGTGAGAGTGTACCCTCCTTTGTTTTAATTTTATCTTTTAAGAGTTTTTGCTTCCTTAGATATTCCTTGAGTTGCATTAGTAGGGGTACATGACTAGCATATTTATTACATGATATGAGGGGCTTCACCCCCTCCTTTGGCTTAACACTTATCTTGCTTGACCATTGGATGAATTAAGTTATCATTAAGTTTGGTTTAAGTGTATCTTTGACACTTTTATGATCATTGGTTGATTGAAACTTGCTTTAGGACAAACAAGGCTAAAGTGTGGAAACATGTGATAAGTGTCAAAGACACACACTTTTAAGGTCTATTTGGGGTGATTCTAAGCCAAAAAAAATCCTTTGTGTATCCATTTTTTGCCAATTTAGCTATGTTTTGCATCTTATTGTAAATTACCACCACACTTTATGTTTTGTGTGTTTTTAGGTAAGTTTCGGGCTAAAACAATGCAAAGTGGCACAATTCGGAGAAAAGCGGGACAAGAAGACGAGCGGAGACCAAGCCATAATGAAGGCCACAACGCGCGTTGCAGCATGCGTTGTGAAAATGCAGAATCATAGCTGATTTCCAGAAAGTTCAATGCGCATCACAACGTGCGTTGTGATGCGTGTTGGACGGAATAAGTTCTCGAACAACGTGCGTTGAAGACTGCGTGGAAAAGCTACGGAAGGGATTGAAATGGGAGGCTATTTAAGAGGTTTTAGATCAGAATTTTAGGAGGAGGATTGGATTTAGAAAGCATTTTGTAAGAGAAGGAAAAGAGAGAGACACTTTAGACTTTTGGTATATTAGATTACTCTAAATTGTAGATCTATGCTTGTATTTCTTGGGAGATTCATTGAAGGAAGAGATTGACAACCTCCAATTCAAGAGATCTTGCAAGACTTCTTCTTATTTTCTAATATACTTGTTTGGTATAATCTCTACTCTTCCATTTCTATTTCTTTGATTAGATTTTGATTCATGAATGCTTTTATGTTTCTTATGGCTTTTGTAGGCTAGATTAGCTAGGGTTTGAATTGTGAAAGTGTGAGATTATGATGCCAATGTGACTTAGTTCTTGAATTAGAGATTGATTGATTGCTATACTTCTATGTCTTGTTGTTGGGGATTGATTTATATGCATCTAAGGAGCTTGATCAACTCCTAGGATTGTGTTGAGTGAATGACCTTTGCTAGGTCAATTTAAGCTCCCATCCTTAACATTTCCTAGCTCAAGGAATCCTACGGGACTTGGTTGGGAAGGTAATGTAGCCATGGTATTCGATGAAAGGTTTAGGCAAGTCCTAAACAAGTCGTAGTAGTCTATGTTATGAAAGGACATATGCCATTCCCTAGACTTAGCATATGCATCATTCTCTACCTATGTTAAATGATTCAAGAGCATCATAATCCAAACTAAGCAATTCAACCCTAGCTACCTTTACATTTGTTTACAACTTGTGTTTAGTTAATTGATTCATTTTGCTACAACAAACATTTAAATTGTGTGCGCGTGACACGCTTTCAAACAATGACGATGTCTTTGGTTTCCAAAGGTAGTAATCGGGGGCAACTCCAATTTGTCATCCCTTGAGAACGATACAATCCGGGATTCATCCCAACACACAATCTTTGGACACCTAATCCACGAAAGAGGAGAAGGAACCGTTGTCAATGAGTAGAAAGAAAACTGGTCGTGGACCAATTCTGCAACCACAGTGAGATGGAAAAGACAATATTACCCACGCTAAAAATGGGAAAAATAAATACTGGCTAAAATTGAATGGAGAATGCATCAGAACGACCAAATTCGATAAGAAAGTAATAATCGTGGACCAATTCTGCAAGTTCTGAAAGTCGTGGATCAAAGTTGTTAGTGACATCATAGTCGTGGGACCAAAAGTGCGAAAAATTCAAAAGTGAATGCACCCCAAAAAAAAAAAGACACTCTCTTAGTTAAGTATGTCGCGTAGGGCCTTTTTAGTGGGATTTATTTCTCCCGTGTGATTTGTGAACGAACTATTACACAATAGCGAGATTTACTCGGTACAAATTTAGCAAATGTATTTATTTTTATATATTATAAATGCTCTAACCAATATATAATGCTTAGCATTTATTTTTGGTATGATATTTGGTTATAAAGTACTTGCTATTATAATTTTTGTAGGGGAAAAAATTATTCAACCTTTTCAATTCAAGCTCTACTTCAAAAAAAAAAAAATGTAGTCAAGTTTAAACTTAATTTAAAAAAAAATAAAAAATATAATGACTGTGCTTCAGAATAACTATAAAAGGAAATTGTTTAACGTTATAAATAGAGTAAGATACTAAATTGGGAAAGTTATTCTTGCTGAGAGAGTAGCGGCGATGACATCTATCTTTATCTAATGAGGTGACTTTGTCGTTCGGCTCCTCATACATAAATGATGTTAGGATTAGTCGTCTCATTCTCAAAATCAAATTAGAAAACATTAAATATTGTTTTCAGAATGCAATAGTATATGATATGACATACGTTGAACTGCCTATATCCACCACAATCCGATGAACTATCACGTCAAAATCAAATTGAACTTTAAACTTTGACTAGTCAAACTCAACACAACTTAATTAGATTATATTGTTGTTCCAATCTAAAGTCCACAAAGCGAATGTTCTGATTAGTAACTTTGCTTACTCCTCTCTTGACATTTTTTGGGGGTCTAAATTTGGCCAAAACCCACAACACACACTATAGTGAACTCATTTTTTCAATCACATATAGAGATAAATTTTCTCTAATAAAACACTAAAAAAAAAAAAGAAAAAGAAAAAAAAAACAATCCGTCCTATAATCACTCCGTAGTCTACTATTAATATTTAATTATATATAATGAAAAGAAAAAGATGCTTTACTTGTGAATTGGTTTATCTTGCTTTACATGACGAAATCATCTTTAACCTGACATGACATCTCAGTTACCATTTTAATTGGTGGTCATAGATTTAGACCACCACAGTTTAAACTTCGTTGGTCGAAGCTCAGATTCTTTGAGATGAAATTAAAATGTTTGAGATAGTATATAACATATACTACATTGTAGAGAATTATAAATATTTCAAAAAAAAATTTGTATTTTGATAATATATTAATCGAATTGTGTCTATACACACTTAAATTTAACAAGTCAAACTCTTTGAACTACAATAAATAGAGAAATTAAAGTTTAGAACATTATAAATTGTAATAGAGTCAATAGTACTAAAAAAAAAAAATGTAACAAGTCAAAATTATGAAAACAAACATGAATTCATAACAGGTTACCGCAACACGACACCAAACAACCCCTAACCCATAATTATTTTTTTAAAGCTACCAATTTGCCAAATTCCAAATTTAACCCACACAACTATTTATGGCAAATTATGTTTTGCAACCGTGTGCACTACGGGTCTAGATTCATAATTTCTATACTGTAGATTCATAAAATATATACTGTAGATTCATAATTTTATAAATATATGTTCATAATTATAGAGCTATATGTTCATAATTTTCGATGTTCATATTCCCAATTGTTGAACTCTGTATTCACAAATCACATAACTATATGTTCATAATTTGATAACTATACAGTTTAGAAATTATGAATCTACAATACAGATATTATGAATCTGCAGTATATAAATTATGAATTTACTGTATTTAAATTATAAATCTACGGTTTAGAAATTATGAATCTATAGTATAAATTTTATGAATCTACAGTATAGAAATTATGAATCTACTGTATAAAAATTATGAATCTAGACCCGTGTAAACACGGTTGCACAGCATAACAACTCTATTTATCAATATTCCCATCCAAAAAGCAATACCAATCTTTAAAAAAAAAAATATTGTCAAACACAATATTTATAATCTATACTATATATAAAAACAAAATCCTGAAATTTTAACTTCCCGCCCAATTCCTAAAAAATCTCTCTTCCTAATAAAATATATTGATTTCTACTTTCCCATTCGTACAATAATTCTGCGTTAAAATTCTATTCTAATATTATAAAATACTGTAATACAATCTATACTATATATGAAAACAAAATCCTGAAATTTTAACTTCCCGCCCAATTCCTAAAAAATCTCTCTTCCTAATAAAATATATTGATTTCTACTTTCCCATTCGTACAATAATTCTGCGTTAAAATTCTATTCTAATATTATAAAATAGTGTAATACAATCTATACTATCTATACTATATATAAAAACAAAATCCTGAAATTTTAACTTCCCGCCCAATTCCTAAAAAATCTCTCTTCCTAATAAAATATATTGATTTCTACTTTCCCATTCGTACAATAAATCTGCGTTAAAATTCTATTCTATTATTATAAAATAGTGTAATACAATCTATATACTATATACAAAAACAAAATCCTGAAATTTTAACTTCCCGCCCAATTCCTAAAAAATCTCTCTTCCTAATAAAATATATTGATTTATACTTTCCCATTCGTACAATAATTCTGCGTTAAAATTCTATTCTAATATTATAAAATAGTGTAATACAATCTATACTATATATAAAAACAAAATCCTGAAATTTTAACTTCCCGCCCAATTCCTAAAATAGTGTAATACAATCTATATACTATATACAAAAACAAAATCCTGAAATTTTAACTTCCCGCCCAATTCCTAAAAAATCTCTCTGCCTAATAAAATATATTGATTTATACTTTCCCATTCGTACAATAATTCTGCGTTAAAATTCTATTCTAATATTATAAAATAGTGTAATACAATCTATACTATATATAAAAACAAAATCCTGAAATTTTAACTTCCCGCCCAATTCCTAAAAAATCTCTCTTCCTAATAAAATATATTGATTTCTACTTTCCCATTCGTACAATAATTCTGCGTTAAAATTCTATTCTAATATTATAAAATAGTGTAATACAATCTATACTATATATAAAAACAAAATCCTGAAATTTTAACTTTTCCCGCCCAATTCATAAAAAATCTCTCTTCCTAATAAAATATATTGATTTCTACTTTCCCATTCGTACAATAATTCTGCGTTAAAATTCTATTCTAATATTATAAAATAGTGTAATACAATCTATACTATATATAAAAACAAAATCCTGAAATTTTAACTTCCCGCCCAATTCCTAAAAAATCTCTCTTCCTAATAAAATATATTGATTTCTACTTTTCCATTCGTACAATAATTCTGCGTTAAAATTCTATTCTAATATTATAAAATAGTGTAATACAATCTATACTATATATGAAAACAAAATCCTGAAATTTTAGCATTCAAAAAAAAAAAAAAATCCTGAAATTTTAACTTCCCGCTCAATTCCTAAAAAATTTATCTTCCTAATAAAATATATTGATTTCTACTTTCCCATTCGTACAATAATTCTGCGTTAAAATTCTATTCTAATATTATAAAATAGTGTAATACAATCTATACTATATATAAAAACAAAATCCTGAAATTTTAACTTCATGCCCAATTCCTAAAAAATCTCTCTTCCTAATAAAATATATTGATTTCTACTTTCCCATTCGTACAATAATTCTGCGTTAAAATTCTATTCTAATATTATAAAATAGTGTAACACAATCTATATACTATATATAAAAACAAAATCCTGAAATTTTAACTTCCCGCCCAATTCCTAAAAAATCTCTCTTCCTAATAAAATATATTGATTTCTACTTTCCCATTCGTATAATAATTCTGCGTTAAAATTCTATTCTAATATTATAAAATAGTGTAATACAATCTATACTATATATAAAAACAAAATCCTGAAATTTTAACTTACCGCCCAATTCCTAAAAAATCTCTCTTCCTAATAAAATATATTGATTTCTACTTTCCCATTCGTACAATAATTCTGCGTTAAAATTCTATTCTAATATTATAAAATAGTGTAATACAATCTATACTATATATAAAAACAAAATCCTGAAATTTTAACTTTTCCCGCCCAATTCATAAAAAATCTCTCTTCCTAATAAAATATATTGATTTCTACTTTCGCATTCGTACAATAATTCTGCGTTAAAATTCTATTCTACTATTATAAAATAGTGTAATACAATCTATACTATATATAAAAACAAAATCCTGAAATTTTAACTTTCCGCCCAATTTCTAAAACAAAATCGTGAAATCGGCCTCCTCAGCGGGAGCCTTGACCGCTGAACCGGCCTTTAATTTTTTTTTATTTTTTTTTAAGTTGTAAAGTGTCAAAAGTTCGGCAAGGCATAACTTTTGACGCCGTTGTCCGTTTTGGACAAATATTTTTTTGAAATCGCGTATTTTTTCGAGATCTATCCACCGCAAACTGCCGTAGGCGGTTTGACCCACCAATTTCTAAAAAGAAATTACTTTATTGAAGAGTTTCTAAGAAAAAACTATGAGAACCTTATGTTTTATTAATGAATTTTTTAAAATTTTTAATTCAAGAATTGTCCCGTGCATTATTTAATAATCTTTCTTTATAATTGGTCAAATTATTTAATTATGGTAAATTTGGGAATAATTAATGATGGTAATAGAAATCCTAGAAGAATATAGAATTGAACAATATTTAATTATTGTTATATTATTATTGTGACTCACGGAATACAAGAGTTAATGCTATTTTTGGTCCTAGACTTATTGGGGCATTGACACTTTTCATCCTCCATAATAAAAATTACCACTTAGTAGCCACGTTTATTGATCGTTGGACAGTTTTGATCCTCCGTCAATGACGCCGTTTGTTGACCGTGAAATAGAATGGTTTTTCTGTCTTTTTATGTTCTGATCCTTGTATTTCTCAATCCGTTGGTCACTGCTACATCCATTTCTTCAAACTGAGGTTATCCGCTTCAGTCCTTTCTAACATTAAGAAACCATCTTCACCCAACTAACAATCACAAATTTTACATTTGACATCAATCTCAAGATAATGGAAACAAGTGCAGTTGGAATAGAAAGGGCGTTAGTCCATGTCTGTGGAAATTTTGTCGAGCATACAACATAACTAGCAAAGTCAGGAATATCACCCAACCCCTCCCTTAACCTTTCTGCATCAGCTATAATAGGTATGCCCCTACTCTATTGCCTCATGCACTACAATCAAAGCAGTCTCATGCAGCCTTCCATCTAAGTAGACAATATTTACTCCAAGCGCTGAAGACAATTTTGATTTGGGTATGTAGACCCTCAGATATCATGGGTGGATATCCTGGAGTGAAAATGCACGTGCGAGTTTTTTTTTTTTGGTTGTCAACAATGACATATGTGAATGGTGAGTTTCCTCCTTTGGACACCACCATAAAAGATGTATCAACACCATCCCTTTCAAGCTCATCAAGTATTCTTTCGCCATGCGAGTCATCAGCAACCTTAGATATGATCCTTGGATTAACACCAAGATGAATTTTATCATCCGGGTTTTATCAAAGCATTGCCAGTGTTACCACCTCCTTGAACCTCAAAGCTGGTGCTCCGATTTTTATCATCCGGGTTGGGGAATGAAGCTACAGTAGCCAGGAAGTCAACACCGGTCATTCCAACACCTCAGACAATGCGATTTTTGGGGAGCGGCGGATTCCACATTTTCAGATTGAAACTTCAATGAATTTCAGGTAGAATAACAGAGTTTTTGAGGTTGTGCACCAAGTAGTTGTGGTCAGAGAGAGAGAGAGAGAGAGAGAGAGAGAGAGAGAGAGATGGGAAGGATATTTGTGGTCAATATGGAAAGGAGGACTTACAGGTGCAAATTCTACATCACGCCATCTACAAGTACAACTGCTATTTACCATAGGAGGGTTCGCCGACCTGCTGCCCTCTCTGCTTCGCCGGAACCAAAAACCACCGGTGAAGGCCCCAACCTCGCCGGATCTGTTGCTGCACCGCCAGATTTGCCTTACTGGTTCGTCGTCGGAAGGAGTTATTGCTTCGTATGCTCGCCGCCGTAAACACAACTCGCCGGAGAAGAAACTCGCTGCTACTCACTACCGACGGTTACTACTTAGCCGCCAAGTCTCGCCATCTCGCCTCACAGGAGTCACAACAGCGCTGGTTTAAACAAGATTAGAAGAATAAGACATAAAAAGACAGAAAATCCCTTCTAATTCACGGTCAACAAACGACTTCATTGACGGAGGATCAAAACTGTCCAACGACCAATAACAGTGTCTACTAAGTGTCAATTTTTATTATGGAGGATGAAAAGTGTCAATGACTCAATAAGTCTAGGACCAAAAATGGCATTAACTCCGGAATACAATACAACAATATTTAATTATGGTTATATTATTATTGTGCCTCACGACCATTATATACTAACAGTACTTGAAAAGAAACTAATAATAATAATAATATCTAAAAGTAATTAAGTGTTAATAATAATAGTAAGAATATTAACGTAAGAGTTGTAACATAGAATAAATTGTAATAATTAATAACTAAAGTCTAGGATTAAATTTGGAATTGTCAGGAAAGATAAACGACCTCGGGTGAAATTAACTCTTAAATAATTATATATCGATTTAAATATTCTTAATATATTACAACAATTCCATTCCGTGCATCGCACGAGTGAAAATACTAGTTATAGCAAACACTAATACAGCAAACATTTTTTTTTAACTAAATAAAAACCAATTACTAAATAACACATCACCACTCCATTTAGAAAGTACAGTTAGGGTTGGAACTTGGAAAGGTCAAGAAAAGAAGTTGAGAAACTAACACATTAGAAAGCGATATAACGCAATGAGTAGAGATTACGGAGTGATCCCAGCTGGGAAATTACGAGTCAAATATTCCGACGGGCATTTGGAGTGTTTGGTGTAGGAAGTTTTAGTTGAAGTACGATAAAAAATAATGAATGGTCAATGTGGAATAAATTTGAGTCGGGTATGGTACTTCCTTTTAGAAATTTATTCGCTATCTTTCAAAGGTGCTAGGAGAGTTATAAATTATAATGTAGGTTTTTCAAGATTAAAACAGATTTAAAGATTTGGTAAATGATTGCTAGCTGATTGGATTAGTGGTTTGCAGTGGCGGAGCCAGAATTGAACAATGCGGGGGGCCAATAGTTAAAGTACTAAATTAAATATATTGATACTCAGTTAACATATTTCAAAATAATCATTACATTACAAATTAAATAAAGTTTAGAATAAATCATTTATAATTGAATCTATATTAAATTATTTTGTAATATGTTTTTCAATGTACATTACTTTGTATGGTTGAAAGAATGAAAACATTCAGAAATGTTTTAAAAGACTATTGATTATTTCTTGAAAATTACCCTACTCACAACATAACATAATAGCAAATTGTTTTCTCAAATACATATACTATTCAATTTTTACATTATAATAAATGTTAAATTAAATACAAAATTTATCACATAACCACAAATTTGCATAATTAACCAAACATATTCACCCTGACATCCATTATCCATTATTTAGAATCAAACAAAACAACTATTTAAAATAAATAATAGAATATGAAACAAAAATTAACCAAACAAGTAGTTAAGAACAAAATAATAATAATAATAATAACTTGAAAAATGTGCATCGATTTTAATAACAAATTATCTTGTTATAGTATATATGCCGCATATATGTATGGTTCTAGAGAGAGAAACTAGTAGGTAAGTTAAATGTGGTTTAATTTGAATGTGAGTCAATAATATAGGGAAGACATAATTTGAAATGGGAGAGAACTGGAGAAGTTAAGATGAAAAAATATATAACTTAACTTGAGATTAATTTAAGTGAGAGGGGGGCCAAATATTAAGGAACAACAAAATTTTAATATTCTTTATAATATTTTTTTTTAAAAAAATAATCTCTATATATATTAAAGCAAAATAATAGGAGCAAAAAACTCCCGCCCAACAGCAACGACGTCGTTTTGACATAGCCGAAATATTTATGGTATTTGCGTCGGAACACGAAAGGTTTGTGCAGTGTAATAGGTAAACTTTATAGAAAACCTACATTTTTAAAAATATCTACGGTAGATCACTCTCTAATCCAATGGGATTAGAGAACGTATTTAATTCCATCACTTCCCCATATGGAACATTGAGCCCACTAACTCATACATATTCTCTAGGTATTAATTTCTAAGGAAATAGTACGAAAGGTCATCAGACCTTATATATACAGCACATATACAACACAAAATATTCTACTGTCATTCTCATTCTTCTTCAGACCTTTCGTTATTTCACACAAAAGCTGCACCGGTCACTCTCATTCTTCTTCAGACCTACAAGAAGATGTTTATCCTTGCTAGCCAAATATCCCCAATGAACACCAGGCAGGCTCTTAGGCTACGAGTGGTGAGAGCATATCAGATTCCTGAGAGAAATGATCACACGAAGATTAGATCAAAAGAAATAGTTTTTCATGATGAAGAGGTAAATGCTATTTACAAATATATATTCAAATACATCAACAGGTTTAAGTCACAGGTTTCAGTTTTTACAGTTCCTATTTATGATATATATTTAAACAGTTCCTATTGATTTTATAGGGTTCCTTCCTTCATGCTCATGTACCCAAAGAATATGTAGAAAAGTACCTAAGCTATTTCTCTGAGGGTTCAGTTTACGCTATAAAGAATTTTTGTGTTATCACCAATTTTTATTCATACAAGACCAGTCCACAGAAGTACATGATAAAATTCAATTATCAGACTATGGTCAAGGATTTAAAGAATGCAAAATTTCCGATGAAAATGTATCGTCTGAAGTCATTTAGAGAGATCAAATCTAATGAAGGCCTTGATGAGAAACAACTCTTTGGTAATCAATTGCTCTCTTATTTTCTAATTTTCTAATTAATTGATATTGTTACTATTAATTTGTACTCTAATAATGCACTATTCTGTAGATGTGATTGGTCGAGTGATTGAGATTCACTGCCCACAGGAGAAACTGATTAATGGGAAGAACTCCAGGCTGATTGACTTCACCATTGAAGACACTGAGTATTTTTTTTTTATTCGTTTCCTTCTATTTCTACTCTATTTTTAGATTTTCTGTTCTTCTAATCTCTTATCTAACATTTTGCAGTGGTATACAATTGATGTGTACTTTGTGGGACGAACACGTAAGCAAGATCGAGGCATTCTACAATTCTACCACACGAGAGGCATTATTGGTGTTGATCCAATTTTGTAGGGCTAGGGTGTGTTTAAAAAGTAAGTAAATTAAAAGTTTTAGTTTCTGGCTAAGTTATATATATATTTGTCCACATTTACCAATAATGGATTGTCTAATGTTTACTACCATAATATCTAAAGGTGGGGATGTTAAACTTTGTAGCTCCTATGATGTAACACAACTGCTGTTCAACCAGGAATCTCCACCATTTGAGGAGTTCAGAAAAAGGTTAGTCAATTAAATTTATTGCACTACCTATTAGATTGGTACCTAAGTCTTAGTGTTTTTTTTTTTTCACAGTATCAGCCATGAACAGACTCCAATGCGAAGTATTATTTCGCAATCAAGTTTTAAGGAATGTAGCTCCTATTCAGTTTCCCTATCTGGTGATATTGAGGTCCGTACTATCAGTGAAATATACAGAGACAAGGAGGTAATATTTATTTAAAACATTTTAGTTATTACCTTAGTAGATATACTGTGATCTCTATAACTATAATCTGTGGAGATATCAATGCCAACTGCTTCATTTGTAATCTGCATTTAATAATATGCATGAGATTTGAAAAAAAAAAAATTTAAAAATTAAAAGTTAATAGACTAATACTCTGAAATGTTATTTGGTTTCTTACCTGATTGAGTAAATAGATAGTCTTTACTCATGTAGACTAATATTGTACAAACCATGCTCTGTAGGCATCATTAACCTGCACAATGACAGTTAAAAAAAGAACTTAGCATCCCATTAATACTCATTAAAAGTTAATACAATAACAAATTAGATAATTAGTTTTTGGGTGCTTAGCTCATTCAGTAAACAAAATGCTGGACTAATAGCTTTGAAATAGCTGTGAGTATGGTTATGCAACTCATATTTTGTTTGTGACCCAAACCTGCACAAACAAGAGATTATTAATTTTAATCATTACCATTAGATCATTACCTATTTGATTAAATATATATGTACTCACTCTATATAGATGACCATTGTTATATGTTTTTCTCATCCATGCTCTGTATTCATCTCAAATATGCACAGTGAGTGCCATTTAACCTGCACATTTAATATTTGGCATTAGTTACAAATATAATAGCACAGAACACAAGAGTTACAAATATAACAGCACAGAACACAAGAGTCTCAATATAAGTCATTCACAGTTATTATTTTAACAAATTACAGAGTCTATTTGGGGTTACTTATCTCAGTTAGTAAATAGCATGAACACATCCCATGACAGTTTTGTTGTTATTATTATCCAACCCATACACTGTGTTTCACCCAAACCAGCACACACAAAATAATCTCTCTTAGTTATATAAACACAGTATGTTTTATTTTGTGTTAGCAAAAATAGATCAACTGATAGATATTATGCATCTCAAACATTCACAAACACTAAACCCTAAAGTAAACTTAGCCTAATGTACCTTTCTAATTCTGTAAATGTTTACCTTTCTAAATGTGTGTGTGCAGTTTGGTGATTTTTGGGTGGCAGTAAGGATTGTGTTCATTGATGATCCTGAGTGGTACTATGCTTCGTGTAGAACAAAGGGTTGCAACAAAAAGCTGAAAATGAAAGGAAAGTGGCTGTGGTGTAGTACCTGTGACAGGAATTGGGGCGATGGAACCTTGAGGTACATGGTTAAAGTTAGGGTGGTGGACTTGGATGAGAATGCTCCTTTCCTCCTATGGGACAGGGAGTGCCTTGATCTACTTGGTGTTAGCGCATATGATTTGAATTCTACCCATACTAAGGTACTAAATGTTGTTTACTATACCAAGTGTTAACTAATATACAAATTGTATAAATTTCCTATGTACACAATCTTTAAACAACAAATTAATTATTTGTAGGGCCGAAAGGGGATACCTAAGGAGCTTGAGACTCTGATTGGATTGAATCTGCTCTTTCAAATTGCTGTTCGCAAAGAACAATTCCAAAACTACCTCAATGCTTTCCCTGTTATGAGGATCATCACTGATGAAAAGATCATAGAAAAGCATGCACCAGAGCTAATTGGAGTTAGGGACAGGGATCTAAGTTCAAAGTTGGAGTTGGAGCTTACAGATGAGGATCTATGGGATCTAGAGGTATAATTGTGTTTACAATTTATACTAATTACTTTATAAATGCAAATTTTAAGTACTTACAGTTTCAACTCTCGATTTTTAAGGAAAATGACCAAGCAAATGAAGCTGAAAGTCCTCTACAAGTTGTTGCACAGAGGCTGAATGCAGAGAACACCTTAGAGAATGGAACAGTCAAGAGATCCCTCATTGATGAATTTTCAAGCACACAAAGTTCTAAAAAAAGCAAGGAAGCTGTGGTCAAAATTGAGAAATAAGCAGATTTGTTATGAGTAGAATGAGTGGGATGTGCTCTATTGAACTTTTTTTTTTTTGACTTTATGAATGCTTTTATGAGGACACAGTTGTGGTGGATTCAAACATTGGACACTGTTAAAGATGGTTTTATGAATACTCCTGATTTAAGATGGTTTTTAAATCATGTTATTTCTAAGGCAATTGTTTTATCCCTTCTGGAAAATGTTTTTGTTTTATTTTTTGTAGGTACTAAAGAGGACTGTTATTCCACATAAACCAGGAGCAGATTTTCTTCAATCACATGATGGAAAAAGACAATGCAGAAGTGATTCAACATGAAACAAAAGAAGTTGAACATAACGTGATGGAAAAAGACAATGCAGATTTGATGACACATAAAGCAAAAGAAGATGATCATCACATGAAGGGAAAAGACAATGCCGATTTGATTTCACATAAAGCAAAAGAAGATGAACATCACATGATGGAAAAAGACAATGCAGATAGTATAGCATACGGATATAGTTTCATCTGTAATTTGTTAATGTAAACATTACTTCCAAAATTAATCTAATTTTTTTTTTTTGTTTTTAGCATGCAGATTAAATTTTGGTTATACATTGTTATTTTAAGTTAAGGTATACAGTTTATTAAGATAAATGTAATCTAAATCTTAGTGATTACATATAATTTTACATGTTCTATTCCTAAAAATTTAAACACTGTAAATATGAACTACTATTTTTTTTTATTTAATCCTAAAAGCACTTCCATCACTTCCATCAATATTAATGGCTTAACGTCTTTGTTACTACTAAAACTGTTTTAAGTTTGCTCAATTAAGACACAATTCATGTTAGAATGGAATCAAAAACACCATTTTGATTAAAAATGTAATATAACTTAATCATATAGTTATTACAATAATCCTAACATAACGAAAAACAAATCACATGAACATCTGCGTAATATTTTCAGTAAACCTAAAATTAGGAACATGAGAACACTAATACTCTATTAAGTAAATAGACAAATTGATTTAAGCATATATGTATTTCAATAATCCTAACATAACGAAAAAAAAAAAAACAGATCACATGGTTATCTGGCTAATATTTTCAGTAAACATGAAATTAGGAACATGAGAACACTAAACTCTATTAAGTAAATAGACAAATTGATTTAAGTTGAGTTCAGCAAGCATAGTATAATGGATATCAAAATATACATCACAATTCTTACTATTGCATTATAGTGAATGCTAATTATTGAATTAACACTTATCTTTTTGTATGCAAGTTCAACTCGAATTGACATCGTGCATTATAAGAAGTCATTAGGGCCACAGATATGTTGAAAACAATTTGCAATATAAACTCTCTTCAAAATCCTTGGAACCACCAGAGATTCTGTGGCATCTTGCCTGCATTTTAGTCAACAATTATTAAATTTCCAGCAAGTGACATACAAATGTATATATAGAGATAAGCAGGTAATTAGAATGTACATTGTCAGGGACTAATGGCTGATTAGGCACTTACCATGTATTGACACCAACTTTGTATATCTGAAGCCTCCTCAAATGCCTTAAGATGAAAGTACAGGTTGTCATACAGATCCCACACATGATGTCTAGATCAAGGTAGTATAAAAAAATATAAGTTACAAATAATGCAATAATGACAAACTCGGTAACTAACAATCTATATCAAATTAGATTATACACCATTGGGTAGACTTAACACTTATCTTTGAGCCTTGCTAAGCAACTGTAAGTACCAAACTGGATACCATTGGTACTTACTTAGTCAAAACGTGTCACAACATTTTCACAACCACAGGTCTTTTCATATTCAAGATACCTGAAAAATAGCTTAATCAGTACCTTATTATATTTCAGACTAATTTGATTAATCAATGTAATTATGAGAAGGAAAGTGTAATAATATCACTGCATTAAGTAGCACAAATAAAACTTTTAGTATTCCAACTTGATTTATATTCACCATTTTCCAATGTTGTCTACCAATCTTGAATGGGAATGCTCTACTACTATATAATCAACACACAGGTATTCTTATTCTCTCTTAACCACTACCTAAACAAAACTGGAATTTAGCCAATTCAGTGCCAGACGAACACATGAAGAAAATTACAACTTCAACAACAATTGGAGCAAAGCGGAAGCAGAACAACAACAATCAAGGTAATACTAGAAACTGTTAAAGTAGTAGAGCATTTTTGTGTTCGAGTATAGCCCTAAATACTAGCTCAAACCATATAAACTATGTGCATGTGTTCTTGACCCCCAAAATTAATGGCATCAATTAAATTACAGTGAATAGATGTGTTGATAAACAAATTTCAGTATACACGAAGATAATTTCTAAAAATTAGTTCTATAAACTGCCGTTTTAGATAGATATATAGTCACCATACTTAGATCTGAAAAATTAGAAGAGATAGGGTTAGAAATTGTTACCCAACTTGGTATAAAATCTAGAAATCGTGTAGGAGAACACCCATTTCTGCCTTGGTCCATCGTTGAGCATCACACATTACTAACCACCAACCTTCGATCTCCCTCTATCGATGAAAGCCGGAGAAGTATAGTGTTCATATGGCGGTCGATAGACCGTGATATCTCTGAATCGGGGTTTTGACTATGGGGTTAACACTCAGATTGGGAGTATTGAACATACTTCACAGTAAGATCATCATCATCGCGAATCCATAGTATAGTTCGGTTAACAGTTCCTCATCGAACCCTAAACGGGAGTTAAGAACTTCATTTGTGGTGAGAGGACCGAGACTGGGATGGGTGAGATGAGCTTAGATGAGGATGAAGGCTAGGTGTGTAGGAAAGGGAAAGACAGCTGTTAACATCACCGTCTCAGGCCATCTGTGATGTTTATGTCAGATATATTAATTTTTATTATTATTATTATTATTATTATTATTATTATTATTATTATTATTATTATTATTATTATTATTATTATTATTATTATTATTATTATTATTATTATTATTATTATTATTATTATTATTATTATTATTATTATTATTATTATTATTATTATTATTATTATTATTAGCAAGGTACTCAATTGTTTAATTGTTTATGTTTAATTGTTTATTATTATAAGTTTAATTGTTTATGTATTACAAATTCCTGTACTCAATTGTTTACTATAATGGTTGGTAATTAATAGTTATTTTAATTACTATTATAGTGTTAGTGAAGAGCGTTATATTATCAGTTTACTATTGTTATTATTTTATTATAATAATACAAATCATTATTATTACTATCATTATATTGATAAATGTTATGTCAATATTTAGGCAATTACGAATGTAAATTAGATTAAGCTATGATTATATAATAAATTAGTTTTAGTACTTTAACATTATAATAAACATTATACAATATAATAACGTGGTTGTTGACATACTATGATTGAATAATTAAACTTGATCTATGTATGATTAACAAAAATGGTACACCAAATAATAAATGTGTACTGATAACATTGTTTTTTTTGAACAGACAACACTGTCAATGGGGAAGCGTACATGCCGTCGTTTGAATCTAACAAGAATATGAAAATTGGTACACCGCTAATTGGCGTTTTTCAAAGTTCGTTAAGTACGCGTGTTTTCATTAGCAACAATTAACTCCATTAATGGAGTTTTGTTAATATTAATTGTCATTGCAATTGACAGGTGACACTGCGGTTCGAACGACAATACGGACTACCCCAATGCCGGATTTTAGTTGCAGAATGCCGTTAAGCAACATATCAAATAGTAATTAGCTAAACCAATATTACAAATAATTTTGTAAATAAATTATCTAACAATCAAATTGGACAATTAGTATTCTAACGTGTGTGTTTTACCACTGCTCTATAATTATAGCAAATTTGACTCGATCTACCGTGGACCTTGATAAATCGCCGCGGACCAAGCGCCATAATCATTCGTTTGACTTAAATAGATCACCAGGCTCGCACGGTAATAAAGTTGAAATTTAGTATATAACCTATACTCATTTGCGGTAAATGCTACGTCATTATAATCTGTCCTACCTTAATTCACAGCGCCTTCTCCCGGACGAACACCAATACAGACTACGTCATCGCCAGTTTTTAGTAGCAGAATGCCATTAAGCAACATATCAAATAGTAATGATCTCAACAAGTATATTTGTTATAAGATTAGTATAAATTTATTTTGTAGTCAAATGTAATACTTAATCGTCTAACAAGTCGTTCTACAATTTTTTTTTGTAATTAAAGCAATTTGCGGTACAGTTAATGGCGACCGCGACAAACCAACTACATCCAATTGTACACATCGTTACTTCGACCTAAATCGAAGTCCAGATTCGCAATTAGGTATCAATATATTATGAGGAGCAATTGGTTATTGCATAGTCAATATTAAATTAGAATGTAATATATTCTATAATCGTTTCTGTAGGATTTGAAAGTAATTGTTGTGTTACAAATGACAACAACATGCAAATAATCGTGGTAGAGCCGGAGACTGAACCCATCAAGCATTGTCGAAATTTGATATCAGATTTTCACGAAGTTGTTGAACAATTGCATGACAATGTGCCCTCAAAAAATGGTGAGTACGTATTAAACGATGCCCAACGAAGACATACTATCTTTGGACTAAAATGAACTATATTATTGTTTTTCCCCGTGAACTAATATCAAAGTATTTTTTTTGTAGACAATTATTTTGATAGTGGTGATCCAGAGTATTTGTGCGAGCATTGTAATGCATTTTTTTGGTACAATGAACGGTCTAGCAATTCAAGGTCATGTGACAGGCCTAAATACTCTGGATGTTGTGTGAATGGTAAGATAAAGTTGCCATTGATGACAAGGCCTCCTCAAAAGTTGTTTGATCTATTCCTTACATCAAGTGAGAAAAACAAATGTTTTTTGAAGAATATAAGGTCCTATAACAACATGTTTTGCTTCACGTCAATGGGTGGAAAAATTGATAGAACTATTAACAACGGAACATCACCTCCTATATTCCGTATAAATGGTCAGAGTTTCCATCGGATTGGAAGTTTATTGCCTGCTCTTGGCACTCAACCAAAATTTGCACAGTTATACATTCACGATACAGAGAATGAGATACAAAATCGATCCAACTCTTTCAGGTATAATAGTCCCTGTTAATCAACTCTTTTGGCCTGTCATTTTTTAATAATAATAATCTTATATTATAATCTTATATTATATTTTTTTATTTGTTTAGGACGGAAAACAATGGTTCTGCATTTCATCTTGATGTAGTTCATGACATTAAGCAAGACCTAGATGAGCACAATGTTTTGGTTAAGTCATTCAGAATGGCCAAGTCATTTATGGAATCTAATCCTACAAGTGAAATTAGAATGAGATTAATAGGGAAGAGGTCTAAAGATGCTAGAACGTATGCGCTACCAACTACTTCCGAGGTTGCTGCTCTCATTGTTGGAGATCTAGACCCTGGCATGGGCGAACGTGATATTGTTGTCGAGTCTAGATCGGGGATGCTGAAATGAATAAGTGAATTAAACCCAGCGTATCTACCATTGCAATACCCGCTTTTATCTCCATATGGAGAGAATGGTTTTAGGGAAGACATACATTTTGCAACACATGGTACTAAACAAAATTTTGCAAGAAAGAGTGTTTCACAAAGAGAATACTTCGCGTTCCGTGTTCACGAAAGATCAAATGAGATTTCAACTATATTGTACGCTAAAAGGTTATTCCAACAATTCTTGGTTGATGCGTATACTATGGTTGAATCTTCGAGGTTGCTATATATTCGGTCAAATCAAAAAGCATTGAGATGTGAGGCGTACAAAGGTCTTTCTGATGCGTTAACACGAGGTGAAGTTCAACCTAGCTCGCAAGGTAAAAGAATAATATTACCTTCAAGTTTCACGGGAGGAGCAAGATACATGATACAGAACTACCAAGACGCCATGGCAATTTGCAAATCTATAGGTTATCCAAACCTGTTTATTACCTTTACATGTAATCCTAAATGGCCGGAGATTCACGCTTTTTGGAGAAAAGAAATTTGAAAGCTCAAGATCGTCCGGACATTGTTTGCAGAGTTTTTAAGATGAAGCTAGATTGCTTAATAAAAGAAATAAAATATGGAAAACTGTTTGGTCCGGTAAGGGCAGGTGCGCCCCGCATTTTCTTATAAATGCCTTTTTATATACATTAATTATCAATACGAATTTTATAACTCACACAATATAATTCTTTATGCAACAGTGATATACACAATTGAGTTTCAGAAACGCGGTCTTCCACACGCTCACATATTACTGTTCCTACAAGGGACGAGCTGCTTTGCCAATCCTGCTTTTATGGACACGATCATTTCTGCCGAGATCCCAGACAAGTTGATTGACGTTGAGTATTACAAAGCTGTCGAAGAATTCATGGTTCACGGTCTGTGTGGTGTTGCCAGGAGCAATTCACCGTGCATGGTAAATGGAAAGTGTTCAAAATATTTTCCAAAAAGATATATTGATGCATCCCATTTTGACCAGGATGGTTACCCGTTGTATCGAAGAAGGGATGATAAGAGGACAATAAAAAAAAATGGAATAGATTTGGACAATAGGTATGTTGTACCACATAATCGGTACTTGCTCTTGAAATACAAAGCCCACATTAATGTAGAGTGGTGTAACCAATCTAGGTCAATCAAGTACATATTCAAGTATGTCAACAAGGGTAACGACCGTGTAACGGCTGAGTTTTATAAGACTACAATGGATGAAGGTGGTAATGAGATGGTGGATGAAATAAACATGTACTATGACTGTAGGTACATCTCTGCGTGCGAGGCAGCATGGAGGTTGTTTAGTTTTGAAGTTCAGTACAGGACTCCACTGGTTGAGCGACTAAGCTTTCACTTGCCTGACTGCCAATCAGTCGTGTTCCAAGACGATGATACCATTGATCATGTCTTGAACAGAAAGACCGTTGGGCAAAGTATGTTTAATGCATGGTTTGTAGCGAACCAGAAGTTTAAAGAAGCGAGCTTATTAACTTACATTGAGATGCCTACCAAATTTGTGTGGAAAAAGGACATCCGTGAATGGCATCCAAGAAAGAAGGGTTTCTCAATTGGTCGGATATTCTATATACCACCCGCTTCAGGAGAAATTTATTATTTAAGGTGTCTATTGAACATAGTCCGCGGTCCAAAAAGCTTCCAAGATATTAGGACAGTTAATGGTGTTGAGTACTTAACGTTTAGAGATGCATGTTGTGCTCATGGATTGTTAGACGATGATAAAGAATACATTGATGCTATAAATGAAGCAAGCTACTGGTCAACTGCATATTCATTAAGGAAGCTATTTGTTGTCTTACTAACATCCTCATCCATTATTAGGCCCAAAATGTCTGGAATCAAGTGTGGAAACATTTGTCTGAAGATGCTCAACACTATCAAAGAAGAATATTAAATTAACCAGGTAATGTACATTTTTTTTGATACAATAAAATATCTTAAGTTATATCGATAACTATCTGACTGTTGCCATCGTAACAGATTTGGTCTTAACAGGGGAAGAGAAAAAGAACTTTGCATTGTTCGAATTGGAAAACCTATTGGGTCAACAAAATAAGTCTTTAAAAGACTATCCTCCGATGCCAATACCCAGTACTGATCATTCAAGGTTGTTTCAGAATAGGCTGGTTTTTGAAGAGTTAAGTTACAATTGCGAGCAGTTGAAAGAAGATGCTGAAGTGCTTTCTGCCAAACTAACCGAAGAACAAAGTGTCATCTATCATACGGTTATAAAAGACATTGCAGACGGTAAAGGTGGCTTATTTTTTGTTTATGGCTACGGTGGAATAGGAAAGACTTTCTTGTGGAGAGCGTTGTCAGCTGCAATCCGATGCAAAGGTCAGATCGTTTTAAATGTGGCATCAAGTGGCATAGCTTCTCTGTTGTTACCAGGTGGCCGAACTGCTCACTCAAGATTTGCAATACCTATTGCAATAAATGAAGACTCAACCTGTAACATTAAGCAAGGTAGCGACCTGGCTGAATTGTTGATAAAGACGAGTTTGATAATATGGGATGAAGCTCCCATGATGCACAAACATTGTTTTGAAGCATTAGACCGAACTATGAGGGATTTATTGCGTTTTGTAGACCCGTGTAGTGAAATGAAGACATTTGGTGGTAAAACTGTGGTTTTGGGTGGAGATTTCCGCCAAATTCTCCCGGTAGTTCCAAAAGGTACACGGCAAGATATTGTTTCTTCAGCCATAAATTCATCATACCTATGGGATAGTTGCAAAGTTTTAAGGTTGACACAAAACTTAAGACTAAGTTCGGTACCCAACGGTGGAAATCGGCAGGCATTACAAGAATTTGCCGATTGGATTGCTAATGTAGGTGATGGAAAGCTGGGTGGGCGGAATGATGGTTACGTAGAGGTTGAAATTCCAAAACACATGTTATTGTCATCTGGAGCGGACGATATTAAAACAATTGTGCACAGTACATTTTCTATGTTTGCAAATGGAAACCCTGACCCCGAGCATATGCTAGGTTGTGCTATATTAGCACCAACGCTCGATGTGGTCAATGCAGTAAATGACTATATGACTGAGTTGCATAATGCCGAAAGCAGGTCGTACTTTAGTTCAGACGCAGTATGCAAAGCCGACGGCGACAACGGTATATTTGGAGATGTACACACACCGGAATTTCTAAACAGCATTAGGGTTTCAGGTCTACCGAATCATACATTAACTTTGAAAATAGGTTCACCGGTAATGTTAATGAGAAATATTGACCATTCTCTTGGTTTGTGCAATGGGACTCGGTTGATAATCACAAAACTAGCAGACCATGTTATTGAAGGCGAGATTCTGTCTGGACCTAACAAAGGTACAAAAGTGTTGATCCCTCGAATGTCAATGTCACCCTCTGATCCAAGATTGCCGTTCAAATTTCAACGAAGGCAATTTCTAATTATGCTTTCATATGCAATGACCATTAACAAAAGTCAAGGAAAAACGTTGTCTCATGTTGGTTTAATACTAAAGAAACCGGTTTTTGTACACGGTCAGTTGTACGTAGCTGCATCTCGGGTTAACAATCCTGACGGTCTCAAAATATTGATAGTCAAAGACCCAAGTTCAACTACTACATCAACCACTAATGTTGTATATCATGAAGTTTTCAATAATTTGTAATTTTGTAAAGTTCTCTTTTCTTAGTTCCATGACCTTGCAACTATTTGATCTCTTTTCGTACTATTCTCTTTTCTAGGACTTAATCTCCATCTATCCCAATCATATTTCATTTATATGTTATAAATTTTAACCGCATTAGTTCACACAATTTGTAACATAATATACACACAATTAATACTTTTTAATTTACATACCGTGCAGCGCACGGGTCAATACTAGTATTATATATAATATTAAAAATTTGGGGTGGGGTGGGGTGGGGGGGGGGGGGGGGGAGGGGCAAGGCCCCCCTTAACCCACACTTGCATCCGCCCCTGGTGGTTTGAGTATCCATAGTTGATAGAATTAGTTGATTCTAGAAAAGTTTTTGATAAATTAACTGTTAGCTGATAGCTGATTGCATATAAAATGACTTTTTCAAAAAGATGATCGAAAAATCTACTTTGAGCAGTTTTTTTAATTTTAGCATTTTGGAGCAATAAGTTGTATTGTTACAAAAAGCTAATTAATCAAACACTCATATTAATTGTTTAATCAAGTTAAACAGCTAAGAGTGGTCAAATAAACCAAAATTGGAAAACGTTATGTTGTGCAACCGTGTGCACCATGCAAGGTGCACACGGTTCTAATTCATAATTTCTATACTATAGATTCATAATTTCTATACTGTAGATTCATAATTTCTATACTGTAGATTCATAAAATCTATACTGTAGATTCATAATTTTTAAACCGTAGATTCATAATTTCTATACAGTAGATTCATAATTTCTATACTGCATATTCATAATATCTGTACTGTAGATTCATAATTTCTGTGCTGTAGATTCATAATTTCTAAACTGTATAGTTATCAAATTATGATCATATAGTTCTGTGATTTGCGAATACGGAGTTCAACAATTGGGAATATGAACATTGAAAATTATGAGTATAGAGTTCTGTAATTGTGAATATAGAGTTTAATAATTATGAATATAAAGTTCAAAAATTATGAATATATAGCTTTATAATTATGAACATATAGTTTAGTAATTATGAACGTAGTTGCACAACATAATTTGCCCAAAATTGACGGATAGGCTAACTATTTTACCTAACAGGGCCCTTAATCTTTAAATATCCCTCAGAAAAAGCAACAAGATTCAAGATTTAATCTTATAGGATACAATGCAAGAGGATGAATGGAATTCTTAAGTTGCTTTGTTTAAGAACTTCCTGTAGGATTATGAGACAGGTGAAAAATCTCACTATACTGCAAGTTTATTGCATGTATTTCTTTCAGATGTCCTTTCAAAATATTTATATGAAATATTTTGACAGTTGAGAGATGTTACATGAAAATTACATCAATTTAAAATTTCAACTTCCAAAAGATATAATAATATATCTAATATAGAAAAAGTTAATTATGTAAATTATGTATGGTTTGAATATTTACATAATATAAATGTACCTCCACAAGTTTATATACTACACGCAAATAATTGTGCAATATGTATTTTTTTTTGAATATTATCAACTTTATTACAATGCAGTATCTGTTCATAACTATTTTCTCAACTTATTGAATCACAAGGAGCTAATATCACCTCCACTGAGACTCGATCCAACAACCCCTTTATACATATATGTATATTATAATTGATAAGCATAATATTTGCATGGAAAGATGAAACAAACTCACGTGATATACATTTAATATACCATCCGAATGTTAAACACATAATCCATCCGAATGATTAACTGATTAAGTATATAATCCATCCGAGAGATCATTTTCCTTAACCGAATGGTTGCTCACCTTCCAATGGTTATCTTTGACTTCTCGGAAATTAATTTTTCATAGGTTAACTTATAGATCTCGAAACTGAGTACTTTTCTGTTCCAACCTTTAGCATGAGCTACATTTTCCAATTAATTTTCTACCAAATTAAAATAATATTTATAAATACACAACTCCAAATATTATTTAACCTTTTCATGATAGTACATCTCTGAAATATTAATCTCCATGACTATATAAATTTCTAACCCTATATTAGATAAACAACTTCGAGTGCTTTCATATAGGAATAAGCATACACACATTAAAAAGTAAATTTAGTAGAGATTGATACTCAAACATTTCAATGCCAAATTAATTAAACAAATGCAATAGAGAAGAATTCTGGCCAACCTTTCAACAAAACAGTCCATTTGAAACTGCAGGTTTCTGATCTCTGTCGTCACAATAAGTCTCACGCACCTAATAGTATCCAATAGTGGCAGCAATCCATCCCTTGTTGGATGGGAAGAACCACACTTCTCTATCTATGTTTCTATGTATTTCAACTACACAAAGTATCTTCTACACATCATGGAAATGTGCATACACCTCCATTAGTTCTTCAATCCTTGTTGGGATCTCAAATTTAATTTCCTCATATTCTTTGATCCCAATATATTGATGAGGAGGTTCCTTTACTGGAAATTATGCAATTTCCGACCACTTGATGAAAGTAATCTTAAATCAAGTAGAAAGCAAAAAGTGGTCGGAAATAGTAACAAATGTTTTTCTGAATATTAAAAGTGATCGGAACAAGTCTTTTTAATTTAAGATCACTTTCAGGTGGTTAGAAATTCCATAATTTCCAGCAATTACAATCCAAGCCCCACTGCTTTTGCTTCTCACACTAACACCAATTCCATTAATGTGATCATCATTAAGAGTGGGAACAACATTTCGAACCCATGCATACTGCCTCAAATGTGTTGGAATTCTGCAACTTACCAAACTTACCTACAATATAACAAATTACCAAATCAAATCAGAATAGGAATCAAATACTTGGTAATGGTAATCAGTTTTGGTGCAAGTATTTTGCATGTTTGGTAATAAGGTGGAATTGGAATGATTACCAATAATACTATTTGGTTATGTATGATCTTATAGTGGGAATAAAAATTTTAAAAATACAAGAACAAAAAATCATGACAATTTATTTTAGAGTAAATACCCAAAATGGTCCCTCGACTATAGCTAAATTCACAAATTGGTCCTCGACTTTCAATTTCAACCAATTAAGTCCTTAACTTTGTAATTTTGACACGATTTGGTCCTCCATCTATTTGACCGTTTGTTGACCGTGATCGACGATCTCCAGAAGAACCTTCAGCTCTCGTCGGAGCACGTTGAGGCCTCCAGGATGACGTTGCACTGGTTCGGAAACACGTCGTCTTCTTCGCTCTGGTACGAACTCAACTACATTGAATCCAAAGGGAGGATGAAGAAATGCGACCGGATTTGGTAGATTGCTTTCGGCAGTTGATTCAAATGTAACAATGCGGTCTGGAAATGCAACCAGAACCTTAAAAAAACCGACGATGGACCATGAAATTACATATATATCCTCAAAAATCACAGTCAACAAATGGTCAAATAGACAGAGGACCAAATTGTGTTAAAATTACAAAGTTAAGGACTTAATTGGTCAAAATTGAAAGTCGATGACCAATTTGTGAATTTAGCTATAGTCGAGGGACCATTTTAGGTATTTACTCTTTATTCTAATATAAAGATATCAAAAGCACCAATATGAACAAAAAAATAAAAACAAAAATCTAAAAGCATGCACTAGTCCAAACTTAAAAATCAAATTATCAATTAGGAGGGAAAATAATGAAATGAAACCCTTATTTTATTGGAGAATGAGTTTTCTAATTAGGGGTAATCAAATCTTAGTAGTGTTCCCTTTCAAAAAAATAAAAATAAAAAATCTTAGTAGTGTTCTAGAAACCTATCAACCAAACAATAACAATGACTTTAATTCCAATTTCTAATAGCTAAACACATGAACCAAACACACCCTTTTATACTTTTTAAAACAAAATTTAATACTTAGAGAGTTAGAGATTGATTAGTTACTCATGAAAAGAAATGTAATTCTCATCATGGATAAATTGATTGGTTGTTACTTATGAAGAAAATGAGACAACATTATTCTTGATGAAAAATGTAATACTTTTAAATCAAAATCTAATATTAGGGTTTGAGAATTACTTATAAGAAAAATTGTAATATTTATGAAGAAAAAATGTAATGCATATGAAAAACTTGACCCGTTTCAGCGAGACAGTCTAATGGGAGATTTTACCATCAAAGATATATGCTAACATTATCAAGGAGTTCATGATCATGCCTCAAATTAAAAGTGTTGGATTACTGCAACTTACATATCTAATGACTTGAATCCAAATCTTAAGATTATCACACCTTCACAACGTGCCTACATTATGGATTACAATATACCACAATTAATACCAATTAAAGTGATAGAGATGTATCAGTGGAGGGAACATAACATATATAACTAATTTAACCTGGTACCAATTTTCAATCAAAGGAATACTCAAGGCATTGCAGTTTGCTATTGCAAGACATTGTAAGAATTCAAGACTCCCCACCCTTAGAAGCTCAACCAAACTTTTACAATTCTCAAAAGTTCAACTCTCTAAGTTCTTTCAAGTTTGATATATCCAGTGGCGGACCCAGGAATTTTTTTCAGCGGGGGCAAAATATTAAAGCAAAATTGATAATTAGAAAAAAAAAATGAAACACTTAAAAAGTATAGCCATAAATAATGTTGGATATAGAAAAATTATAAAAACACATCAAAACATTATAAAAATATGAACATAATCAATTTGATAAAATAATTTGAATAAAAGATCCATTATAAATTACACATCTCATTATTAATATAAATGAAGAACAGATAGATAAGATTCAAACCCTGGCATGCCTTCAAACCAATCACACACTTAGCCAACTAGGCTAAGGCACATTCTATAAATTTTTCTCTATTTTTTAATACTTATACTAAAACTTGTACTATATATACACATATAATACAAAAGTTATATAAGGGGTGGGGGTGGGGTGAGTGGGGCCGGGCAGCTGACCCCACTGCCCCCACAGTAGGTCCGCCACTGGATATATCTGCTACTTTTTCCAATGACACACAATTTTCTGCGGAGAGTAAATGCAGATTAGGAGGAAGGTCTTGAAGTGCTTTAAGATTTTGCCAATTGTTCAAGTAGAGCCTTCTCAAATTGGAAAGATGAGAAAGGCCAAAAGTAAGCTTTCAAAATAGCATCTTCCTAATAAATCTAAATTTTCCAATGAGCTTAGACTCCCAAGAGAAGTCCTAAGATGCATCCAGATAGTTGCAAGACACAATTAGATGTTTCCATTCAAGGAGCATATATAAATTCACAAATGAAGATGGAAAAAAAACCACCTGGATCACTACGATTTCTTCTTGAGAAAAGTTAGTTTTGATTGTACATTTGTACTAACCCCTTGTGTGACCACATGTACAGTGTTTGTAGATTTCTCAAACATCACAAAGAAAAGGGTATATGTGAGACCACAGTTCCAAAAGCATATAATTCTATTAGTTGCTCTAATTTTCCCAACTCAACTAGAAGCTCCTTAAGCTTTTCGCAACCACGGAAACTTAAAATCTCGTCTGATTTTGCAACTCCCATTGAAACATCATTTTCAACATTGCTGCCGTCAACCGACATCACAGAATGTGCAACACCGTTGCCGTTCCGGCCATTTGAATGTGCATCACGAGCAACATTCACTGTTTCAACACTCTTGGAATCCATCAACTTGTTCATACAAAGAAAATAAAGTTTTAAGATTGTTGAAAAATAATTGAACAAAGTCAATTTACCTAAAATAATATTATATATATATATATATATATATATATATATATATATATATATATATATATATATATATATATATATATGAATTTATAATTCTCCAGATTATAATTCCAACCAAAGGAAATGAAGTAAGGATTTATTGCTTAAAAGCAATAAATCCTAGATTTTTTAAGATAAAACTTACTACGGTTCAACGTTTGAGCACCCAAATGAAGGACCCGACGAACTAGAGCACGGGTAGAACACAATCGGCAAGAACGGAGTAAGAGCAGAGTTTTGAGAGAGAAAAATCAGTTGTGTGTGTTGTGTCTCTCTTGTTCACGTGAGTATATGTAGGGAGCTAACCATTAATCGTGAGAATTAATTCTCGTAACGGTCCAGAGGAGGGCAAACGCAATTCCACGATTAATTCTCGTAACGGTCCAGAGGAGGGCAAACGCAATTCTGTTGGAAAAGTATACCGAAATTTGGCATAACTTAGCTCACAAGGCCCGCGTACACGAGTCAAGCCTTTTCAAGCTTAGTTTGGAATTTAATTTACACTCCCCCTGCATGCGAGAGAAAACCTCTATGCTATACAATTTGATAAGCAATAGAAAGACTATTGTATAAATAGTGGTGCAAATCCTTCCCAAACCAATGTGGGACAAAAGCTCATTCTTTTTCCCGTCATTTTTCCAACTCAATGGGTCTACTTTGAGATTCAATATCTCATTCATCCATTATCCGTTTTGAGTGTACAACATATCAATATCTTCGTCTCACTACGAAGAACCCGAATCCACTTTGACCAGACCCAAATCGGAAGTGCACCCCACTGATAATTGTACCACAAAATAGCCACTTAAAATGCCATTTTAATGCTATTTTTCCAACAACTATTTAATATATAAAGGAGCAATTAAGGCATAGCTTAACTCGCTAAAATAAATGTATTCTCTTTATAACGCATACACCATTGAATGTTAACCGTGTTGGTTACAAATAGGTGTTTTTACAAAAGAGAAATAAGAATGATGAGGTGGTGTTATATAAAGCAAATAACGTACCTTTTAGACTCAAAGAGGATAACGAGAATACCCTTAGACCAAAAGTTCATTACTTGATTGTCGTTGGAGCACTACTTTGGGATCAGAAGTTCCATAATCGCATCATGCATGATATTATATTTGCGATCAAACTGTTAGCAACATTTAGCGCTCTCTATACAATGAAATATTGGAATAGTGTTTAACACATCCTCCGGTATCTTTGAGTCACAAAGATTTTGGCATTTATGCTAGAAACCAATATATGATTTTGTTGGGATGTTTAGGTAGTGGCTATTTCGTTTGATCCCCATGACGCTAAGTACCAAACTGATCATGCTATGAATTACCCCCAATATCCTAAATGAGGACAATAAAGTTTGTGTTGCACAAATGATAAATGGTTGGTGATGCGGTAAAATATCGTGTTTGTTCAGAATACGTATAAAGTATAAGGCCGGACAAGGTTTCGGCCCTAAAGCGATCTGCTTGTTGATTTAAGATGTTGAGCTCGGGTTACAGCATGAGGCCGAAGATTCCCGAGCTAAGTAAGGCTATATAGAAGTTGCCAAAAAGTCCCTTCTACTATCGCCTCGCGGGGTATTTATAGGGAATTCAAGGGACACATGACGAGAGGCCGGCATGTACGCCAAGTGTCCATGCATTCGGTAGTTCAATCGGTCAAATGAGGGTCGGGCACGTGTAAAAATATATTTGTCCAGTTAGTTACTTGTTGGGATTGGTTTAACTGTAAACTGTCCATGCTCGGGATCGGGGACAAGCATCTAGGTCGGACCCGAGCACAGAAGGGATAAAGCAATGGCTTATTAGGCCAACGAGCCAATGAATCCGAGGTCGGGTCGGCCAGTCGTTGTGCTTTGGTTGGTTCAGGTTGGGAAATGATCCGGATCTCGAGACGACTCGTACCCAATCAGGTTCTGGGTATAAGGAGCGCTGTAACCCGGGATATATTCCCTATCAAGTAGCCCCCTATTCTGTGTTCCGAGTCGCGGTAACATGATTAGGGGCTCGGATTATAAAATCCGATCACACTCTAAGGTTATGTCACTTAATCAGGGCAGGATCGAGTATATCACGGGTATACGGTGCACCGCGCAGATCACCATCCAAATTGAGTCGTTCACCACGCGTCGTGTTGAGAACAGTTGTCTTAGGATTTGGTTCGAATTTTAAATTCCTCCCGCCTAACTCGCGTATAAATAAGGCGTTAGGGAGAAGCATAATCGTGCTTTCTTGCAATGAATTTCCAGAGCTTCCCGAGCTTGCACACAAGGACTCAATCGGTTAAACGCAACTCGTTCAAGTCGGACGTCTCCAATCAGCTTTCTCAGTAAAGATTTAGTTTCGTGATTTTTTAATTCTCCGGTTTCCGCTTTATTGCTTATCTTTTCATTTTTAGATTTTTGACCTTCTACTTCGTTAGGTGTTATTAACCTTCTCGACTATCTCCTAAGTACTAAACCCTTCACCCCCCCCCCCCCCCCATCTTCCTTCTTAGAGAAAGGGGTACGATTAGTGACTAGGATAGTCAAAATATCTCGGTCGAGGACAATGACACCATGATCGAAGTGGATTCCTTTTCAGTGTCATCATTAATGGCATGTTTGGTTCACAAGAAAATGAATTCTTTGGAATTAGAATTCCTAAATTTTGAGGGAAAAACCTTGTTTGATTGATGAAAATTTTATTCTTTGGAGTTTGAATTATTCAAATCTGAAGAAAATAAATTCTAGCCAACCACCTTACGTTCAGACGGCATGCAGTGAGTAGTGACTCTCTCATATTGAGAGGTTATGAGATCGAGCCTTAAATTAGTAGAGGCTTTGTTGTTGTTGTTGTATGTATGGAGACATTAGTCGTTATAATCTTATTCATTGATAATTCCAAATCAACTAAACAATGAAAATTAATATTCTCAATAATTTGTTTTTATAGGACTAAAATTCTATTCATCATAAAATTTTTATGTGAACCAAATGAGTTATAATAAGCTGTACATTTTCTAGCATGTATAAATTAATAAAATTGTTGTGGGAGATTATGTCCGATGGCCTTTAGCTCCTAACCGATGAACATTGCAGATATTAGAAAATGAGAAAGAGAAAAGAAAACATGTAGAGATAGACAATACTCATTCATCCTCAACATTACAAAATGGGGGTACAACATATATAATAGACTAATAATAATGACAACAATATTATTTATAACACTCCCCCTTGGACATTATCTTACTATAACCATGCCTCGTTAAAAACTCGCTAGAAAAACCCTGTGGAGAAAAAACTAGTCGAGAAAAGAGTACAAGGTATATGGATAGTATATTTGAATACATTCATGCCTCGTTAAAAACTTCACTAGAAAAACCATGTGGGAAAAACCTAGTTGAAGAAAAGAGTACATGATATTTGTAAATTCATATATTGTACTGATTGCCTCGTTAAAAACCTTAACTTATGAAAGCCTCGTGGGAAAAACTTAGTTAAGGGAAAAAGAGTACAACCATAAGCCTTCAAGGCATAATGTTCAGGATTTTGGGGTTTGTCTATTTAAGTATTTGCCTTCAAGGCATAATCTTCAGGATTTTGGGGTTTGTCTATTTAGTTATTTATATATAACCCCCCATTAATAAATCATACTCATACCTCGTTAAAAACCACACTAGAAAAACCCATTGGGAAAAACCTAGTGAGGAAAAGAGTACATGGTATGTATATGATGCAGAAAGTATAACTATTAGTCTTTTTAAGACTCAATCTACAGGATTGACTCGAGTGAATATATACGCTGCAAAAAGTGCAACTATTAGTCTTTTAAGACCCAATCTACAGGATTGACCAATCTACAGGATTGACTCGAGTGAATATACTTCTCGTCTCCCCCTGAAGATAACAATCTTCAAATTCTACATTGTTTAAAGTAAAATCATCGTTTCAAAATGGTGTAGAGAAGGGATATGGTACAATCATCAGGATTGTCTTTAGAATTTATCAAAGGATATGGTACAATCTTCAGGATTGTCGTTAGAATTTATCATATTTTCTCATAATCATCTGGACCAATAAAATTATTTATATTTTGTCGCTCCCCCTAAATAATTTTCTTTACCCTTGCATATCAATCTCATAGATATTTTGTAGATATACATTTTCTAACTTGTCATTGGAGCAAATCTTCTGGACAAATATTTTATCACTCTTCTGGATTTCATGTGGATCAAGGTATTTTATACCATGAAAAACTATATACGTTTTTATTTGTCCCAAGTATGATGACTTCATGTCAAAAGCATCAATATGAATATTTGTACCTTGATCATCTCGTAACTTAAAAGTCGCTATGACAAAGCGAGAAAGTAATAACGAGATGATAATATACAAAATACATCTATAAGAACAAGTATTATCCCTTAGGCTTTAAGATGCTTAAAGCTTAAATTGATTTATAATATATCAATCCAAGTTATGGCGTTTAACATAATGACAATATTCAAATGACTTCTCGAAAGATGTATTTTATACTTTAAGGATATTCAAATGACGTTTTGAAGTATCGGACTTCTGGTCCTATCCTTTTAGGTAAAAATGGTCCTTATCTACTGCGGGAGATTATTTGGACATAGACTAAATAGTTTGTGAAATTCCTTTTAAGGAAATGCTCGATCTACAGGTCGATATAATACTTGATTTTTCATCTCCTTTATTTTATAAATAAGCCCCTTAATAAGTACCTAATGGTACATATTCATTTCTATAATTTCCTTATTTTAAGAAGAAATTACTCAATCAATTGCTTCACTATTTTAAGTAAAGTAAAGCATTTGTACTTCAACAACAAACATGTTGTGATATTTACTTTCTTTCATTTTTTAGAATTATAAATCCATCAAGGATTTTCAGATAAACATTAGTGTCTAATGACCCATAGTTTCTAGGTCATGACTTTAAAAAGCTGCATATCTAGAATTATTTTGTCAATTATGTAGCGGAACTTTTAATAATATTCATCATGGGAGAGTATACTTGATTATGGGTTTCTGCGTTAACCCTTAGGCTACAGACTCGCTTTATATCTCACCACCTTATCATTCTTGTTTTTCCTTTATACAAACACCATTTGTAACCTACAGGGTTAATACTTCAATGGTGTACAAAATGAATATATTAGCGAGTTGAGCTATATATGCCTTTAATTGCTCTCTTTATAGTTAATCAATCTAGGCGCTTCTGGCACCTAGCTCTGGATCCAGATTGTCATATAATATGAGCAATTTTGAAGGTAATTGTGTTGTCGACAACTTATAACATTTTTCACGAATTTCTCCCATATATATAAAAATAATTTTCAAAGTTAACCAGATTATAGCCATTTTCCGGATATTTATATCTGGTTGTTCCGCAACCCAGTATTATGAATATTTGGTGCACCTATAATTTTACTGGGTTTTTCTCGTCATCTGGACGATCATCTTAAAGATATAACTTTTTAAGATTTTCAAGAGTGACAAAAATTCTTTACTAGATCTAGTTGTTTGTGAATTTTTACTTTTCTTCTATCCCAATGAATCTCCTGCACTTCTGACGTCAAGGAGTATCGATAGATATCTATGGTCCAATTTTTGGGGAATGTGTATAGGACCAAGTCACTCTTTTTTTTTTTTTTTTTCATGAAATAGCTTTATTTGGCAGATATGTTTGATTTCTTTCTGAACTTCCAGTTCAGTTTAATTGGTACGTGGATTTAATTTTTGAAGATCATTTCATGAAATTTCTCGGCATTCCATTTCAATTTTGATCATATCTCCCCCTAATGCTGTGAACCGATCTTCATGCAGTCAGCGTATCCATCACGTCTCTCTTAGGGGCTTTAAATATTGGAGACAACAGATGGATGTTTAGATGGATACGCTATGGTGGTTATGTAATAGATTGGACTGCATTCATAAGAGTAGAAACGCAGATTTGGGAAATGTTTGTTTGAAAACCACGTATTAGATAGAAGGGGGAATAAGGATATGCAGTGTGCCGAAAATTTTTAGCATAAATATTGCATTTCCCCACCAAGTATCCGGCACATTGGAATTTTGAAAAAATAATGGTTTAGCAAGTAATTTAAATTTAGAGATTCAGCTAAACCCTTTTAGGTGTTGTCATAAGGCATGTGATGCTTTATCATAATGCCTAATGCCATATAACAATTGTCAAAAGTTGACGAGTTGAATTCTCCAACATTATCCATCCTTATATGCTTAAGAGGATAAACGGGAAATTTAATTAAATGACATTTGCTTAGAAATTTGGCAATTGTTTTGTTTGTAATTGACAACAGCCACACATATGTCTACTAGGTGGAAGTTTTGCTTTGCTTCAGGCAAGGAAACTTTGTTGGATTCAACATGGTGCTGTTCGTTCAGGTTTCAGCAAAATGCTTCGGGTGTGAAACACACGTGAGTAGTGCCTTTTACACCCATACATGAAACATAACTTGCTGTTGGGCCAAAGTTATGACTTTATTGTTGTTCTTGACGAGTTGGATCATTTTTGCTTTTTATTATGGTTTCGGAAGTTATTGTTCTTGCCACCTTAGCCTTACTTCTTTCCCGTTTTCTTCCTCAGCCCCTCTTAGTGTTGCACAATTAGGTGACGTCGTGTGCTTCGGGCACCGGTGCAGAACCAACTGGGCATGCACTATAGATTTGCGTCAACATGTGGTTGTGCTTCTACACTCATGGGAGGGGGGTGGTGTGGAAAAGAAGACAAGGGCTCGCCAATCAAATTCGTGCCAGAAAAACAATTCTGCTTACGCAACTTTAATTGGGCCACAATTTTGCATATAGTTGATTTAGAATAAGGAATTTGATTTAAAGTTTTGAAAGATCAAGGTAATGCATTCTAATTGCGATTTTAGAAAGGACCAATGAATATATACTAGTCAAATTTATCCTTCGGGGATTTCTATAAGGCATAATGATCCTTTGCAGGAAGGTATTCAGGTTGCGTAAGAAAAATAAAGCGTTGGCTTTCTGGGCTGCGTCGTTCATGGACATCTCAACGATCATGTCTTCAAAGTGACGTAGGATCGAGATAAATTTGAATATCAAGAGCCCGGATGAAATAATCACTCCCGTCCAGAACAAGTGTGGTAATAGTAGCCAGGATATATAACTTTCAAATCTATGCATACTAAGTCTGGCTAAATCCGAAGGTCCACTTGTAAAGCATAATGCAAAATAAAAAATATTATGCTAATATAACAAAATATGCATAGAAAATCATAAAATCATATGATCCAAATAAATTGCACAAAATAGCAATTTTAATTTATGAGCATATTCAATAATAAATTGAATGGCAATTTGAAAGCAATATAGTTCTCAATGCTTAAAAAAATCAAACTGCAGCCCCAAAACAATTTATATATATAAATAAATCAGGCCCAAATAAAACATGTGGATAAATATATTACAAAACTTGACCATTTAAAAGAAATGATCCATCAAAATGGGCTAAAAAAAATTATGTTATTTTAAATGGACCAAATCGGAGAGAATATAGCCCATGAAAGGTGGTCCAAATAAATGGTATGAAAAAAAAATTAAAGGGCTTAATAGAAAATCCTAGGCCGAAGAGAAAAAACGCTTCTGGCGTTTGTTATTAAAAGAGGCATGCGTTTATAACGCTTCGACAAAACCGACGAAGAACACGAAGAGCGCAAATTATGCCATGGAATCGTGTTCACCGAGAATGGTGAACACAAGGCAAAACGACGTCGTTTTTAGGCCAAAAAAAAAAAATTCGCGGATGTGGAGTTAACGGCGCGCGTTTGATCAAATTATGAATTTTCTGTTATGAGATTATGAATTTTATGAAAGTTCATAATCTCATAACAGAAAATTCATAATCGCATAACAGAAAATTCATAATCTCACAACTGAAAATTCATAATCTCATAACAGAAAATTCATAATCTTATAACAGAAAATTCATAATCTCATGGTTCCAAAGTGAATGTGTAGGCATGGTTCCAAAGTGAATGTGCAGGCATGGATTCATAATTTATGAATGTCCGTGATTTCGGACGGGAATATGTAGGCATGGTTCCAAAGTGAATGTGCAGGCATGAATTCATAATTTATGAATGTCCGAAATTATGAATGTAATGAAAATTCATAATCTCATAACAGAAAATTCATAATCGCATAACAGAAAATTCATAATCTCATAACTGAAAATTCATAATCTCATAACAGAAAATTTATAATCTTATAACAGAAAATTCATAATCTCATGGTTCCAAAGTGAATGTGTAGGCATGGTTCCAAAGTGAATGTGCAGCCATGGATTCATAATTTATGAATGTCCGTGATTTCGGACGGGAATGTGTAGGCATGGTTCCAAAGTGAATGTGCAGGCATGAATTCATAATTTATGAATGTCCGAAATCTTTGTTCACCTCAAATTAAAGTGAAACCGCAAAATGTGAAAATAAAGAATGAAAAGTCACGCAATTAATTAAAAAAAAAAAAAAAAAAAAAAAAAAAAAAAAAAAAAAAAAAAAAAAAAAAAAAGATAACGGTGTACTAACACCGTTAGAACCGTGTTCACCACAGATATTCATCCACAGATAGTGAAGCGAAGTACGGATAAGATGACTTTTAGCAACTATGGAAGAAAAAAAATACCGTTCATCGGAGAAGTAAATTAGGAGCTTGCTGATAACATGTTGTGGGAGATTATGTCTGATGCCTTTAGCTCCTAACCGATGAACATTGCAGATATTGGAAAAGGGGAAAGAGAAAAGAAAACATGTAGAGATAGACAATACTCATTCATCCTCAACATTACAAAATGGGGGTACAACATATATAATAAACTAATAATAATGACAACAATAATGTTGACCGTTACAACCGTTACATATTCTAATCATAATGTCCACACTTAATATTATTTATAACAAAAATGATATAGTTTGAATATTAGATGTATACTTAGTGTCAATATATTTATACTAAATAGTGATTTTAATCCTTCAATTATTTTATAAAACAATAGTTTTGGTCTCTGACAGAAGAAAAAAAAAAAAAAAAAAAAAAAAAAAAGGAAAAGGGTCAAATAGGCCCTCGAACTTTAACTTAAAAGTCAATTAAGCCCCTAAACTTTTTAAAGGTGCAATTACATCTATCAACAATTCATTTAGGTGCAATGAAGCCCAAAAACAAGTTAATGACCTGCTATCGCAGGTCATTAGGGTTCAGGCCACCTTCCGGCGAAATTTCGACAAAAAAAAAAAAAAAAAAAAGGTGACCGGTGGCGACCGACGACCGTTCGTCGGTCGCCGGTCACTTTTTTTTTGCCGGAAGGTGGCCTGAACCCTAATGACTTGTGATAGCAGGTCATTAACTTGTTTTTGGACTTCATTGCACTTAAATGAATTGTTGATGGATTTAATTGCACCTTTAAAAAGTTTAGGGGTCTAATTGACTTTTAAGCTAAAGTTCGAGACCCTATTTGACCATTTTCCAAAAAAAAAAAAAAAAAAAAAAAAAAAAAAAAACTGATAAATTCATCACATTTGCATTGAAGATGTATGTGAAGTCTATTAGTCAATTGCCATATCATAAAAAGGATCAAAATTGGCAGAGTGAAAAACAATAAAGTAAGATTTGTGTCGATAATTGAGAGGTTAAAATTGTTTTTTTTGTTTTTTTTTTTTTATGAAGATTTAAGACAAAAATATGCTAATGTCCTTATACATTATAACAATGTGTAATGTACTCGGACTCCCGCTATATATGTTAATCTCAATTGATGATGAAAAAAAAAAAAAAAACTGAGACCATTTTTGGGGTACCAACATTATGAATATAGTAAATGGTTACAACAAAACATTATTATGTTTTATGCTTTTATACATGCACATCCGTCTTGGCTGGGATCCCTCTTAAAAGGGAAAGAAGACTTGTTAAGTTTTGCGTAGCCAAAACAAAATAAAAAAATAGAAGAGTTAATTATCGAAATTGTGCTTTGATTATAGTGAAATAACTAATTTGGTCATTAACTTCTTTTTTGTTTAACTAAGTTCTTCCAACTTTAAAAAATCTTAACTAATTTGTCCTCTATTTGTTTAGCCATCAAACGTCCGTTTACTCAAGACAACAAATGGTGCATGTGATTATTGAAATGGTCCATTGACTCAACAAAGAGGACTAAATTGGTTATGATTTTTTAAAGTTGAAGAACGTAATTAGATCAAAAAAAAAAAAAAAGTCAATGACCAAATTGATATTTCACTATAATCAAAGGACCATTTCGATAATTAACTCAAGGAAGAAAAAAAAAAAAAACCGTATTGTATGGTTCTATAATTTCAGTTATCATCCATAGTTCATAAATTTGTGAACAAGAAATCTATCGGGTTGTCACATTTTCCGCAGAAGGAAACACAAGTTCCTTTTGCTTCAAACTGGAGTTAGTAAAACTATTTCTACAACACATCAAGACTGTTGACTACTCAACACTAAGCCTTTCAATGCAGGCATCAAACCCTCCAGAACCTCCCTTTTGGTTTGGATTCTATCCGACGAGCAATCTTCTTCCTGTCATATATAAAGTGAAAAGGCAAAACATCATGTCATGGAGTTTATTTCACTGTTGATCACACACCTATAGTGGCATTTTTAAAGATCGACCAAATTCGGTCCACTTCTCGGATTGGTTGATACTAAAAAATCAAAGAACTAAAAGTGGTAATGCAAGTATGCAACCACTATAATCAAGTCACTAATGGACAGGTAAACTACTTCCAACCATACAAAAGTAGAAAAACGCAAAAAATGAGGAAGTAAACTCACATCACCAGTTGCAGCAGACATTAGTGACAAAAGGCTCACTGTTGTGCTCTGGTAATCTGTCAGGGTCTTGAATGCGGAATCATCCAGCTTATCCTAACAGGTTATTAAAGGCAAAGATAAGAGTTTATTCACCTTGTGATGCTATCCACGCCCCCAAAATAAACTTTAACTGCCTAGAAAAGGTATAACTTGTGTGTACAGACAAGATTTCAGCTAGGCATTTCTGGGAAATTGAAGTTACACTCAACATATTGTCATAGAACAATTGAAGTGTTTACCAGACGGTATTGGAGTACAAGGGCATATACTCCCCATGGCTCTAAACCCTACTTGATCTTCCACTAAAGTAGGCATTAGAACATGGTTGGTAAAACAAAACAGAATGAATGCATCGGCTCAATCAAAAAGACATGCATATAATTTGCACTTTTGTAAGGTGCTAGACAGCTCTACTACCAAAAAGAATTTCCTCAGCAATTAGAAGTCTAATATAGTAATGAAAAGAGCAAATTCCACTTCTAGTCCCTATTCTTTTAATTTTGCCACATTACATCTTGACTTTTATTTGCTTGCCACAATTAGTCCTCTGTTTAAATTTTTGTCATTTCACCATTTAATATATCCGGCTAAGTGGCTAACATGTAATTTTATCATTCAACTATTCAAGCCTCTTGCCCCAACAAGTAATTTCTCTCCCTCTCTTGTAAACTCTTTTATTGAATGATTAAATTACATATTAGCCATATTTATTAAATGGTGGAATAACAAAATTTTAAAAGGAGGACTAATTGTGGCAAAATTAAAAGAGCATAACTAAATGTGGCAATGCCACAATAGTCGAGGGCTAAAAGTGGAATTTGCTCTAATGAAAATTTGATGTACCCAAAAAGAAAAAATATTAATGGAAATTTGGTACTGTAAAGAACTTCACAGGATAACAACCTTTAAACCAGAGACAGCAGCAGAAATGGCCCTGCCAGGAGCCTGAAGTGCTTTTCCATGAACCTGTGACCCACACAAAGGTTAGATCTAATGTTGAAAATGATCTAAATATGTGTTATTACTCTGTACTGTTATCCAACAAACCACAGATTAGAAATCAGACCAAACTGCAAAAAATAAAAAAGGTGACTAACCTGTACATAAAGTAGAGAAACAACTTTTGGTAAAAGTGAAACTGCATCAGTTTCAGCAGAAACTTGAGTTGTCAGATCCTGAATAACCACATAGTTGAGAAGCCATCAGAACTATGTACACTTCAAACAAGCAGGAAAGGGAGTGCAGTTACAAGCCACTATAACAGCATGCACTTGAAATAAGATAAAAATTCAAAATCATCCCAGATTCTGATTTATCTTGTTCTATGTAGCTGATAGGTACCAAGAGAATAAGACACACTTCAGCACATATATGACAGAAGCTACAATCCTACAGTTCAATGCTGAAAGATTATTATCATTTGTACTGCTTTAATAAATAAAACCTTACATAAAAGTCAAGCCTCACAAAAGCTCCTTAATGATTTTTATGTACACAGGTTTTAGATCAAATACCCGATTGACTCCCAACATTGTCTTGTATCCCATTGCATTTGCAAAGATTCAGTTCATTTTAGGAGGGTCAATTTGACAAATTTTTAGTTCAGATTTCATCATTAATTTATTCTACTTTGCATTGAAAACGTTACCAAACACAATAATTTGGAATTCAGTATAATTTAAAGAAAGCAGTCAAGGGATAATCGGTCTGGTTCTTTAAATAGCTAGTCATCATTCACTTCTTGACAAAAAGGTGTCTGTAGAAGTAATCTAGTGATACCTTGCGATATGAATGCAGAAGGGTCCTCTCCAATTTCTTATCCAGCTTCTTCAGAATTAATCCGCTGCAAAAAAAAACATACCATTTATTCATTTCCATAGTTTGCCAGAAATACAAATGATTCAAAGAGAAAAAATTGATAGAAACCCCTTTTGCTACCTTTCCTCTGCCAGAGCTCTTAGTGCAGTCATGAACATTTCCACCCGCTGTCAAGCACAAGAAGATTAATAATGTCAGCCAACACTACTGAAAAGATTGCATATGAGGAGAGAATTGCAATGTTTATTCTAAGTATGGAATTCCCATATAAACAGCAGAAATGAGACACAGAATCAATTGAGTTCAGAAGTAAAAAATGTCAAGGTTGTCACCCCTTTTTCTTTAATCATCATCATCATCATCATTATTATTGTCTTGACTGACTTATTCACTCTGGCCTAAAATGGACAATTACAGTAATTGATAGCAACTCTCTAAGAAAAGTTACAAAATCCCCACTTAAAGATACCTTTATGTTAGGACAGCAGATGCAACAAGAAAAATGTGGGCCACAAAAAAATTTTGAAAATTGGTTTCTGAGAAAAGCAAAACACTGACCTTCCCTTCCAAAGCTTCAAGTAGGGCAGTTGCCTTGACAGACAGTGGTCCTGGGAGACTCTTGGCCTGGGATGACAACATATTAATTCTGGAAATCCAGTACTCATTATTAACAAGCAGTACGGGGAAAATTAGGTGACAAAGTATTTACAAGAGCATTTCTATCCCCAGAGTTAAGTGAAGCAGGTTCACGATTTTGAGACTCATCAACTTCAATTCCATTTTTCAATTTATTGTGCACATCCTGCATTGATACATCATTACAACTTGTACTGTAAGACATAACCAATTATATTAGATGTACTGCCAAGAAGAAAAAAAAGCATAAAAAGAATAGTTTGCATAGGTTACCAGGTTAAGAAGCAAAGTATCCACCATAAAGGTTCCTGTAGTTCGCAACAAATGTTTGTGGAGAAGAATCTGTACAGAAAAGGGAAATACTCAATCCATATGCATGACAAATTCCAACTATTTGAACAGGATTTGTATGACTTACTGAGGTTGATTGGTCGTCTTCAAACAGATCCAATGCTTTTTCGTAAAGCTGCATATTCAAAAATGACTGGCAAGAAAAGAACAGAACCCCAATCAGATAATAGTTATGGCTATTCAACAGTTCCATCATGCTTAACTAGGGATTTCAGCAACCATGAAAACTGTGAAGGTACTAAACAACTCCATTATATTCAAAAGCTAACATGCAAAGACATTAGCTAATTACCTCATCAAGTTTCCGTTGCAAGTTATCAAGTAACTTTTTCATTTTCTGTGCATTTTCAGTAAATGCAGCCTTTCTTCTTTCCTTCCATGAATTAACGAGCAGAGGTCTTAAATGGTGTGCTAAAGGCTCAAGAAGTGTCTCAGGATCATCTGAACAGAGTTAAACCAGATTATTTGTTAAAATTATAATCAAGAAGATTTCTCTTATCAGCTGAGATATTCAGGGGAAAAAAAGCATTCTAATTAGACTGTATGCACCTTGTTCCTCAAAGTCAGGATTTAGAGAAACAATCTTTTGAGTAATCCATTCTTCTGAAATAAGGTAAGAAGGATCCTCTTCCTTTTTAGCATTTACTTTTGAGGATACCTCCTGTGAGGTAGAAGAACCTTTGCCTTTCTTTTGGTTTTTCTTGGATTTAGATGGTGCAGAATCCAGGTTATCCGAGCCAGCTTCAGCAGCCCCTGCACGAGTATTTCCAGCAGATTTTCCTTTTTTCTTCTTGGATCCTTTCTCCATGGCTTGTTTATTACCACCACCATCATGGCCAGTCTCATTGGAATCAGCCAAACTACTGGTAGTACCCTTACTGGCATGTAGCTCATCATGTGTACCAGAACTAGCTAGCATAGAAAGATTTAAGGTTTCCAACTCCTTTTCTATACTGTCAAACAGATCCTGCCAAGTATAATTGAAAAAGTAAACAAAAAAGCATGAGAAAATTAACAAGATTATAACAATTGGACTTAGTAATCTGTAAACTGCAATGTCCAAGTCAACAGCCAACAGTTTTCAAGATATACTACAGATGATTTGTAAATCCTACCTTCACAAAGCCATTGCTGAACACATACGACTCCCCCAATATAAGTGCTTTATTGGACTGAGAATCAAGAGAAAAATGAGAAAATGACAAATGTGCCCACAGTAAAGAACAATACAATAAGTGGCAGAGTAACAATAGATCACCTTTAGGGCAGTTTGAACAGATGGACAGAGGGATAGGATCTTGGATGCATCCTGGGAACCAAAGGATGCTGGCAACACTGAGAGTGAATCAATCCTGGAATTTCCAAACAATTAGAAAAAAATAATAATAACTTTTTATAATCTTTTCCTTATCATCTCACTGTTCAAATACTTCAATAGTTTTTCATCTGATGTATAGATATTATAAGAATTGTATCAATGCAGTAGCCTGCAACAATTTTTATTAGTCTATTGCATAGTTAAAAGATGCCTAGATGAGGAAGCACTGACAGTGAACTCACCATGGCGAATCACTAAAGTGAAGACATTTAACCTTTTTTCATAGATTTTTGTCAAATATTTTCACTGTGTTCATGGAATAACTACAATATTTCTTTATGTATAACACAAACAAAATTGAAAGAAAGCTTAGAGTACAGTAAATGGAAGCCTTGTACTCTAAGCTTGTACAAAAAAAAAAAAAATAAATAAAACAAAAAATAAAACAAAACAAAAACAAAAAGAAGAATATATGAGTTTCTCACCAGCTGCCACGCTCCACGGTGTCCTCTACAGCAGCATCCAACATCTCTATTATTGATGGGTGAGCAAATATCGTAGCTAAAGAAGTACCTTCTGGATATCTGGACTAAATTGGAATAGAGTGTCAAGAGTTAATAATATAAATCCAGTAAATCTCCATAGGGAACTGGGAAGACAAAAAAGACATAAAAGATAACAAGAATTCCATCATCTTTAAGAACATTTAGAGGCTTAAATTATTTAAAATTAAAAATAAAATAAAATAAAAAAACAAAACAAAAAACAAAAAACAAATAGCATGAAGATACCTGCAGGAACTGAATAGGTTGTGGGATTCCAAGTTTCTGTAAGGCTTCATAACTAATAAATGAATTCTGGGTTATCAAGAACCAAGGAGTTAATAACAAGAATGCAGAAATTAAGGGGAAACACAAAGGGAAACATGGATGCACTATCAGAAAATGAAAAAAAAAAAAAAAATAGTCTAGCACCCCAGCAGCTTCAATTGTTAATGTCTCCCATTTTGCAGTATTATGAGAGACAGGATATCAGTTTCCAAGCTTACAAGCACATTACAGTACCCAACTTCAAATTTAGGATAACACTCCATTTGAAACTAAGTTATTTCAAATCTCCAACAACTTTACATACCCTATGTGGATAAAACAAGTAATGACAATACACAAGTAATACACAATTTCCAATGTGGATAAGACATTCAGATCATGCAGCGATATGTAAACGGATAGAAACCTGTGAAAAGAAAGAGTCAACACACTCCTTTTGAGCCATGGCAAATACCTGTAACGTCCAATAGAATGCCAGTCAATGTGCAGCAGAAAAATAGCAAAAGTAATGAATACAATAAAAACACTATTTAAACCAATTCAGATTCAATACTATATTAAGCTACATACAGAAGGTGTCCAATGAACACCAGCACGGAGAGCGCCAAGGATCTGTCCTTCTTTAACTAGCCCATTAAATAACGATTGGAAGAATGAGCTTTCAACAGCTACACCACCCGCTCCATCCATTTCTTGCAGTAAACTTTGCAGTGAGTTCCACAAAGCCGACAAGTTCATTGGAACAAAAATACCCCTTGCAGCACCACGGACCATAGCATTCACCCGTGCAACATATGCTGGTGTATACAACTGGCCACCTTCAAGCCTACCTTTTACCTATTCACACCACATGGAAAAATCACTTGATACAAACCAATATCTTCTTTCAGAAACCAGTATTCAATATGATGCTATTATCCAAAAAGAGAATAGTACCAGAGTCCCAAGTCGAGGCTCAATAATGGACACTACTAGTTCCGAGCCAACTTGTAATTGCGCCGCTATTTCAGCAATGGCAATTTGGCTGCACTCCTGCAGCCTTTCATTAATTTCCTCAGCAACAGTGTCCCAATAAGAATTTGAGATTATTTCACCATTGATCAACATCAGTGATGAGTCACTCGAAACTACATGCTGTGATTGTTTCTCTACATGGAACAAGTCCATTCCGGTAGTGTCCGCTAAGTCTATCAACGAAACGCGCCCCAATCTCTTAATTTCTCCAGCTATTTCATTCCTCAAGTGTTCCTACCACCATTTAAACATAACCGCCATTTAAAAAAAAAATAAAAATGCAGAGACATAGGATAACAATCAAAGATCTTGTTATTAATCGCATACTAATCTAACTTCAGAATAATAATTTCCCTCAAATAAAAATAAGGAAATGTTAACAATTACGCCGCCCCCCACCCCACAAAAAAAAAAAAAAAAAAAAAAAAAAAAGTATGTATATGCGTACAGGAGTGATGAACTCTTTGCCGGAAACGGTGTGGAGGAGGTCGAAGTCGAGGATTTGGAGCTGCTGAAGCTTCTGAACCAATTCGACGACGTTGCGGTCGGATAAACGGACGGTGGATTTCGCTTGTTGAGCGAACTCGAACTGCCTCTGCAATTCCAGAAGTTCTTCATCCATCTTCCTATTCCGAAATTCAGCGATTCAACTCAGTCGCGATGGAGAGGAACAAAAAGAAAAAGAGTTTCGACTGAATGAATACTATACTCCGATCAGAATGATCGGCTCAGGCGATCTTAGACCGGGAAAGACTACAATTGGGTCAGCTTAGTTATGAATGCTGTAAATCTGTGTAGTTTCGGAGTCAACATGGAAAAGTGGAGGAGTCCGGCCCAAAGCCCAATCTCATTTAGGCAAATTATATCGTGCACCGTGCATCAAAACGACGTCGTTTTATATAATACGGAATCCGTTTTGCGCCGTTTCGCAAAAAATAACTTTATTCATCAGTTTTATTTTGTATCAGGTCAACACAACTACAGTTTCATTTTGATATAACTATAGTTTCATTCAATATTTATACACTCAAATATGTGAAAATGTTATTTAATTTTATTTTATATACACTATAGTTTCACTAAAACACAACTACATGATCATTTCGATATAATTACTGCTTCATTGTACAATATACACTCAAATATGTGAAATGTTATTCAGTTTCATTTTATATATACTGCAGTTTCATTTCACCACAACTATAGTATCATTTTGATATAACTGCAGTTTTATTTGATAATATAAAAATAATACGTGAGGCAGTGTCGTTTACATACACTGTAGTGTCACTCCGTTAACAATAACAGCGCGTCGTTTCTTTACTTAAAGAAACGGCGCCGTTTTGAAGCGCGATGCATAATCGATTATGCACCGCGGTCCACGATATAACGAATGCATTTTAAGAACACATGACGGATTAAAACGGCAAATTATACTGTGGACCGCGGTCCACAATGCATTGTGGTGCAGACATCAAAACGGTGTCATTTCTTTTAATGAAAAGAACGACACCTATTCCACGTCGTCCGCAAAAAGTAACTTTGATTGTATAACATATTCAGTTTCATTTTGTATACATTGAAATTTCATTTCAACACAACTACAGTTTTATTTCGATATAACTACAGTTTCATTCGATATTATACACTCAAATATGTGAAACTGTTATTCAATTTCATTTTATATACAATATAGTTTTATTACAACACAACTACATTATCATTTCGATATAACTATAGTTCCATTGCACAATATACACTCAAATATGTGAAATGTTATTCAGTTTCATTTTATATACACTGTTGTTTCATTTCAACACAACTACAGTATCATTTTGATATAACTACAATTTTGCTGGACAATATACACTCGAATATGTGAAATTGTTATTCAATTTCATTTTGTATACACTGCAGTTTCATTTCAATACAACTACAGTTTCATTTCAATTCAATTGTAGTTTCATTTGATAATATAAAAATAATACGTGATGCGGTGTCAATTGAAATACACTTTAGTTTCATTTGGTAAATAACACACCAAAAATACGCGCTTCGTTAAGCTGTAACGGCTGCCGTTTCTTTACTTAAAGAAACGACGCCGTTTTTGGACCATGGTCCACGATATAATTGCGGGATTAAAACAGTCCGGGCTTGAAATTTCAGTGGATACTTAGTGGCAAATTATATCGTACACCAAGGCGCACAACATTGTGCGCCCTTGCCAAAACGACGTCGTTTTGTATCTGTTTTTTTTTTTTTTTTTAATTTTGTTTCCCGTATCTGCCGTTAACTTCTAAAAAAAAAAAAATCATTGTTTCGGATGTACATAAATTCATAACAGAATACACATAAACTCATAACATAATACCATAATCTTACGTAATACATAATACACATAAACTCATAACATAATAGACATAAACTCTTAACAAAATACACATAAACTCTTAACATAATACATATAAAATCTTAACATAAAAAAACGATGTCGTTTTAGGCATGGCGCACAATGCATTGTGCGCCTTGGTGCACGATATAGCGATTGATACTTTGTGGCCTATGAAATCATTTCTTCTCCTTAAGGGCCGTTTGGTCCAGTGAATGAAATCAATGAATTGAACTGAATTTGATATTCAATCTCAATTTCTTTCCTCATAATGGTATTGATTTTTTTTTTTTTTAGCAAATTTTACTTTTAGTCATTGATGTTATAAATATATATTTTATGACTATTATCCTATTTTTTTGTATCTCGTATCAAATTTAATTGTACCCCATGTTGTTTGTGTATTGGTTATCTAATGAGAATGCGATTCTGGAGTTCCTGAGTTCAACTTGATCCCCTTCTCTCCCTCCCTCTTTTCTCTGTATGATTTTGAGAGCATATGACTACACAAGAATATACCATAATTTACAACAATTGACTATTATAATAATATCATATTTAGTCCAACTTTTTTAATTTTGCCTTATTACATTCTCGATTTTCATTTATTTGCTACAATTAATCATTCGTTTTAATTTCTATCACTTCATTGATTAATAAAAAGGCTAGCATGTAATTTCATCATTCAAGCTTCATGCCTTAACATTAAATTTCTCTTACTTGTTCATAAACTCTTTTTAATTGAATGATGAATTACATGTTACACATCTTTATTAGTTTTTTTTTATTGATTCTCTCTAGGAAATTTCCTCTCCTTTCTTTCTTTATTTTGGTAAGTTTCCGTTGCTAGTATCGTCCTTCCATGGAGGCTGCGGCCGTCGTGCCGCCGTCGACCTCCCCACCGGTGGTGGACGGGGGAGTGGGAGGGCCCTCACCAGTAAGAAAGCATGTGAAAGTACTCAAACAGACGTTCGCCGAAACTACAACGGCAACTCCCTCGTTGGGAGACGATAACATGACAGAGCAATCCGACGACGATTGGCTTGAGGAAAAATCGGTGGTGGAAACTGAAAAGGTTAATAAGATTGTATACGAAGGGGTTCCAGTTGTGAGACTATCAAAGGAGCTTCGTGCCGATTTGGAGAAGCCTTGGTGCAAATCCCTGATCCTCTAGTTTCTAGGAAAAGCCCCAGCCTTCCCGATCGTTCAACAACGTATGATCAGACTTTGGAATCTAACAGGGAAGGTGGAGATCCTAGACCTTGGCTATGGACACTACATTGCTAGATTTGGTGTCGCTCAGGATTACAAACATGTCCTACTTGAAGGACCGTGGAAGATTTTTGGTTGTTACGTCATCCCGCAGAGATGGAGATCGAACTTCAATCCTCAGACCGCCAAGATGGAAAAGATGGCGGTTTGGGTACAACTACCGGGGTTGCCATTTGAACTCTTCAGGGAAGACGTGTTAAGGGAAATTCTTGCACCAGTAGTTACTTTGCTAAAAATTGATAAGACTACGTCGGAGGTAGACATGGTGAAATTTGCAAGGGCATCAATTGAAGTTGACCTTCGAAAACCCCTCGTGGCCATGGTTGCAGTTGACGACTGGCTCCAGAAGGTTTCTTTTGAGGGCCTTCATGTGATATGTTTCGACTGTAGTGCAGTTGGACATGTGTCCTCAAAATGCCCAAGGAATCAAGCTACTGAAAATCCTATCACTGAACCTACTCTGGTGACGGAGATGCATGTGGATGACAATGGGCAGGACGTGACTACGAAAGTTATCCAAGTGACTGAGAAACATGGGTCGTGGATGGTTGTGACTAACAAGCATTCCAAGATGAAAGATAAGGGGAATGGCAAGGGAGTCAAGCCGGCAGGCAAGCCCCAAGTCGATAGCCATCCGGCGAAAGGGAAAAAATAGGTGGTTGGCACAAGGCTGCACGCTGAGAAGCCAGCTCCAACCTCCGCCAATATTGGTATCCCCTCCCCCTCTTTTGTTGATAAAAACTTGTTTGCAGCTTTGCAGGATGAGGGTGCCCTCCATGATACTCCAGTTCTGGCGGAAGAGGTGACTACCAATCTTAAAACTGCTAAGCCGAAACAAACGGAGAAACACTCCCAAAACCAATCCTGGGACGAAAGCTAAACTGCCTTCTGCAATTGGGAGAAAGATTGACAGGATTAATGCCGTGAACAACTCTAGTGTGAATGCTGGAAGGGTGTTTGTTTTTGGTTCCATCCCTGAAGTCGGATCGACAAGTCAGGTGGGTGGTTCTAGAAGTGGAGAGACGACGCCAGATGGGGGGTGGTAACCAAACCCCCTCGTCGCCAAGTGGTTCCTCATGAATGTCATCGCTTGGAATTATCGGGATATTGAGAACCGGGAATCCATTCGTCACGCCAATCTCCTTTTAGCTGAAAAGGTCGTGGGGGCGATTTGTTTCCTGGAAACCAAAACTAATAAAGCTGACAAGCTGCTTAAAGCGTTAGGTAAGTTGGGCTTCAATGACTCCTACATTGTTAACACCCTTGGTTTTGCAGGCGGACTCCTCTTAGTTTGGAATAAAATCTTACCAGACTTGGATATCGTCAGTAGTAACACGCAAGTGATCCATTGTCGGCTCTCTTTAGGTGGCATTTTTTGTGCCTTTGTCTCCTTTGCTTATGTCAGACCGAACCCGAGAGCAAAAGACCTGTTTTGGTTGGATTGTAAGCGCTACAGCAGCTCAATAGCTAATTCGAGGATTTTGTTAGGTGACTTTAATGATGTGGCCTCTACCAACGATCAGTGGGGGGAGGGGAGGCACCATTAATATTAATAATGTTAATAAATTCTGTGAAGCTTTCAGTGATTGCAGGCTCCAAGAAGTCAACTCTACCAGCCCTAAGTTTACGTGGACAAGACAAGTGGGAGGTCGTACCACTCTCAGACGGAGACTTGATCGGGCCTTTTGGAATATAGAAGCTCAGTCGTTGTTCCCCGAAGGAAAATCTAGGATTCTGACTAGAACCCATTCTGACCATAACCCCATAGCTTTTGTTAGTATTGCAGGTTCTGCACCCCCAAGGAACAACCGCCCATTCAGATTCGAAGCTGTCTGACTAACTCATACAGGTTACAGAGATATCTAGAAACAAGCTTGGTGAAACCGGGATCATGACGCTGGTGGAGCAATCGAGGAAGTTGTCAGCCTCAGTAAGCAATGGAATGAGAATACGTTTGGTAATATTTTTAAAAGAAAAAGACTTTTGCAGGCTAGAGTGCATGGCATCCAAACCTCTCCTTAGTATAACACGTCCCGGGGGCTCCAGGTTTTGGAAAAGAAACTTCTGAAGGAGCTTAATAAAACTTTGGAACAAGAGGAACTCCTTTGGTTCCAAAAGTCTAGGAAAGTTTGGATTCAAGACGGAGACAGAAACACCAAGTTCTATCACACGTCTACGGTTGTCAGAAGGAGTAGGGGAGAATCCGTGGCCTCAAACTCAATGGTGAGTGGAATTCTAATCCTAAAGTTTTATCTGATCACATATCTGATTTCTTTGAAAAACTTTTTGCTAAGTCGGTATCGTTGAGCCAACCTGCACCGGATTTGCACAATGGCCGACGTATATCCCAAATAGAGGCGGACCAACTGATCAAAAGGGCTAGTCTGGATGAAGTAAAAAAAAAAAAAAAAACAGTCTTCGGTATGAAATGGATGGGTAGTCCAGGACTGGACGGGATCCAAGCAGCTTTCTACCAAGACTTCTGGGAAGAGGTAGGAATTTCGGTCACTAACCTAAGACTTCTGGGAAGAGGTAGGAATTTCGGTCACTAACCTGGTTAACGTATCCCTGGAAACAGGTAAACTCTCGAGGACCATGCTTGAAGCTTTCATTTCTCTTATTCCGAAAAAAAAAAAAAGATAATCCTGAAAGTGGGGCGGATTTCAGACCCATTACCCTGTTGAATGTCATTTTTAAAATTATTTCTAAGGTGATTGTCAATAGGCTCAGACCCTTAATGATGAAAATCATTGGCTAACTTTCTCCCGGGGAGGTCCGCGCTTGATAATATTGTGCTCACTCAAGAGGTGATTCATACCATGAGCAATAAAAAAGGTAAAAAAAAAAAAAAGGCGATGGTGGTCAAAGTGGACCTCCATAAAGCCTATGACAGCATTGATTGAGATTTCTTAAACTAAGTCTTGACAGACTTTGGGTTCCTAATAAGCTTATAAATCTGATTCTCTTCTCTCTCCGGGAAAGTAAAATTGGTATTCTCTGGAATGGAGGTAAGTTGCCTTTCTTTACCCCTGGTAAAGGGCTTCGCCAGGGAGACCCCCTAGCCCCCTACCTGTTCATTCTAGCTATGGAAAAATTATCTTACTTGATTCATGCGGAGAACTTGATGAATAACTGGAAACCTATTCACATTACCCGAGGAGGGATAGACATCTCCCACCTCTTCTTCACGGACGATCTGTTACTTTTTGGGGAAGCTTCTGAAGCCCAAATCACGGCTATTATGGGATGCTTGAACAAATTTTCCAACCAATCAGGTTTGAACATCAATACTTCTAAATCGCTTATTTTTTGCTCCAATAATACTCCAAACAGGATTAAAAGACGTTTGGGTGCTACTGCTAATATCCCGGTCATCGAGAACTTGGGTAAGTACCTTGGAATCCCGATCCTTCATAAACGAATGTCAAGACAACAGTTCATGTACATTCTGGATAAGATGAGATCCAAACTTGCAAACTGGAAAAAGGATTCCTTAAGCCTAGCCGGGAGAAGAGTTTTGGTACAATCGACACTTGCTACTGTCCCGTGCTACTGTCCCGGTCTACACCATGCAAGTCATTGCCCTACCCTCAGTTACGTGTAATAATATTGACAAAATATGCAGGAACTTTCTTTGGGGCTCCTCGGAGAAAAAATAGAAAATTCACCCTGTTAATTGAAGGATTGTCTGTAGACCACGGGAGATCGACGGATTGGGGCTGAGAATGGCGAAAGAATTTAACTTAGCCCTCCTAGCTAAACTAGCCTGGCAAATGCTGAATAATCCGGAGAAATTGTGGGTAAAAGCCCTTAACCAAAAATATGTCCAGAATGGGAATTTTTTCACGTCGACGGTCCCGGATCAAGCTTCGTGGGGTTGGAGAAGTGTCGTGAAGGGGAGAGCCATTGTGGAGATGGGAGCGAAATGGAGGGTTGGAAACGGTAAAAACATCGACTTTTGGTCGGATTGGTGGGTTAATGAAAAACCCCTTGCATTGGAGATGGATATTGACGTCCCAAACGACCTATACAACATAAAAGTGAGTCACTTCATTACAACTGAACAGGACTGGGACTTTGATGCCCTGCAGAACTCTCTGTCGAACAACATCGTTGACAAAATTTGCTCAATTCCAATCCCAGTCGAGGAGGAAACTGACGACGCTCTCGTTTGTCCAAACAACTCGTCGGGTAAGTTTTCGGTCTCCTCGGCCTTCTCTCTAATTGCAAGTACCGATCAACCGGAAGGGGACTGGAGTGGAATCTGGAAATTCAGCTATCTGGAAAAAATTAAGACTTTCCTATGGCTCATGCATAACGGAAAGTTGATGACGAATGAAGAAAGATGGATTCGAAGACTTACGGAGGATGATGCATGCCCGAGATGCCACCATGATGTGGAGTCTATTCCTCACCTCTTCCGGGACTGCTATTTTGCCAAACAAGTCTGGGACCAGTTCGATCGAGAAAGAGGCTTAGGACGCAGGTTCATGCTGTTCGACGAATGGTTTGCGGTTAACAGTACAAGCAACCGGCACTTAGCGGATGGAACCAAGTGGGGATCTCTCTTCATTTATGGGCTCTGGGAGATTTGGAAAGCAAGTAACAACCTCATCTTCAATGGTCACACCAAACCTCCGAATCAAATATACATTATGGCTCTGAAAGGAACACTGGAAGCTCACAGGTTTCTGGTGAAGCACAAAGGAGTTGCACAGGGAAACTGGAAATAGATAACATTGTTGCCGCCGGAAATGGGTTGGAGAAAGCTGAACACCGATGGAGCTATGAAAGGCAATACGGGGTTAGCCAGCGCAGGTGATCTAATCAGAGACGTGTCTGGCAGATGGATAAAAGGGTACGTCACAAATATTGGACTGACGGACAGCTTCTCGTCAGAGTTGTGGGGCCTAAGGGAGGGTTTACGACTGTGCCTGAGAGAGGGGTTCAATAACATCTGGGTGGAGATGGACTCGGCAACGGTAGTCGTCATCATGAACAGGGGTAGTGTCTCAAATGAGCCGCTAGGGTCTCTTGTCAAAGATTGCCTGGACTTAACTTGCAAATTTGAGAATTGTCGGGTCTCTCTCATAGGCCGGGAAGGGAACAAGTGTGTAGATTGACTTGCCAATTTAGGGCAATCAACCGCTTGGGGAACAACTATTCTTGACAACGCACCGGATAATCTTCTTAATCTGTTGTATGCCGATGCTATGAACACTCCGACTCTTAGAGTCAGATAATAGCTCTCGTTGAGGGCTTCAGAAGCACCCAAAAAAAAATCTTTATTAGTTTATTAAATAGAGGAATGAAAAATTTAAACAAATGACTAATTGTAACAAGTAAATGAAATTCAAAGATGTAATAAGACAAAATTAAAATATAATAATAAATGTGACAATGTCACAATAATTAATGATTAAAGGTGAATTTGTTTTTTTTTTTTCTTTCTTTCTTTACAATAAACAAGGTAGGATTTCATGAAATATATTTTATATAATTATCATATGGTTATTTAACTATTAGATTGTAAATGAATATAGAAGATGATAATATATGTCAAATTATAAAATAAATTAGATGGTAAAGAATTTTTTTAGTAATACTAACTCTATTATAATGTAGTATCTATTCATACATACTTTCTGGACTTATTGAAACACAAAAAGTCAATACCTCACTAGGGTTCGAACCTGTGAGCTTCCATTTGGTAAAGGATTTAATAATAATAAAAAAATTAATATGAATGTCTTTTTATAGTTGTGTAATCTTTTAAATGAAGTTTGAGTACAGAACTGTTAGTATAGTTAATATTTCTTATATTATTATTTGTGTAACACTTGTATGTATTTATGTGGTAATAGATTAAGTCTATGGTAGTTATAGTAGGATGCTAATAGTCAGGTGTAGGTTAGAGTTCAGTTCTGGATATAACTCTGTAATTCCTATTATCCTGTTAATGATTGAATCGCTTTCGCTAATCTGGTATCAGCCAGGTAACGATTCTCTCTACCTCCACCGCGCAAACGCTACCCCCTCTCACCCTCTCTCCCTCCGGCCATGTCGATGAATTCATCGGAGCACACCGTCTCCGCCGCCGGGACTCCCTCGCCGGCCGGTGGTGGCTCCCTCGCCGGAGCTCATCATTACGTATCAATGAAGCTTACGTCCAGGAATTTCCTATTCTGGCGTACGCAATTGATACCGTTTCTCCGGGGGCAGGAGCTTCTGGGCTATGTCGATGGTTCGTTCCCGTGCCCGCCGGCAACCATCTCCACCGCTCCGTCCTCAGGTGACTCTTCCAGTGCAACACCGGCGACATCAACCCCGAATCCCGCGTACAGTGCGTGGGTGAAGCAGGATCAATCGATCCTTTCACTTCTGGTGTCGTCCATGTCCGACGAAGTTTTGCACTTGGCCCTCGGCCGGAACACCGCTGCCGAGGTCTGGACCGCCATCACCAACGCCCTTGGTTCTTCGAGTCAGGCCCGATGCCTGAATCTGTTGGCGCAGATTCAACAGCTTCGCCAGGGAAACTCCACAACCGCCGAGTATTTAGGGCGTGCCGGCGTCTTGGTCGAATCATTGATACAAGCCGGCAGACCTCTCACGCTCATGGAGCAGAACTTGTATGTCCTCCGCGGACTCCGGCCAGAACTAAAGACCCTTGCTGCCTCCCTCACGGCTTCTGGAAATCCAGTTACGTTGTCACACTTATCCGACTTTTTGCAGGCGCATGAATTCATCTTGGTTGATGACTATCCCCCGGCCGACGGAACAGCGGCACACACGGCGCTGTAGACCAATCCCGGTCGCGGCCAGAGCAGTGGTGGTCGGACTGGACAGTCGACGCCAAATCGTGGTGGTGGCCGGCAGGGACGTGGGCAGAACAGAGGCGGTCGTGGAGGTCGTGGAGCACCGCGGTGTCAAATATGCCGCTCTCACGGCCACACCGCCGTGTATTGTTACAAAAGGTACACCACTCAACCGGCGGCGCAAGCCCATGTGGCGTTATCCGGCGAGACACCGGCGGCGGCAGTCAACCCTCCGGCCGACGGGTGGTACCCGGATACTGGCGCGACGGCCCACGCTACACCGGATGCAGGAATGATGACACATGCGGATGAATACGGGGGTCCTGATGTCCTCCGGGTTGGTAATGGCGCAGGTTTGGAAATCTCACAAGTCGGTCATGCGTCTATCCCATCTGTGTCAAAATCCTTAAAATTAAACAATATATTACATGTCCTGGCTTTATCTGTTCCTTTATTGTCAGTGCATAAATTTACTACTGATAATAATGTATTTTTTGAATTTCACAATTCATGTTTTATTGTGAAGGACTCCACAACCAAAGCGGTCCTGCTTAGAGGTCCCACTACGGGTGGTTTGTACAAGCTTCCGCTGTTTCGGTCACAGTTTGCACTTTTGAGTTCCCGTACCAATCCCACGATCTGGCATCGCAGGCTCGGTCACCCGCACAAACACGTTCTCAACAAAGTACTGAAAAGTTGCCCGGTCACCTCCAATAAACCTGCGTCCGTCGAGTCATGCACCTCATGTCATCTTGGGAAATCTTCCCGTTTTAAATTAGATAATAATTCTCATTGTAGTGAAAATGTGTTAGATTTGATATACACGGACATATGGGGTCCATCTCCTGTATTATCAACTAGTGGATTTCGCTACTTTTTATTATTTGTAGATGATTTCTCAAGATTCTGCTGGTTTTACCCATTACGGGTGAAATCAGACATATATAAAACTTTTGAGTCGTTTCGTGTGTTGGTAGAACGCCAGTTTTCGCGTTCTATCAAGTCTGTTCAATCGGATTTAGGGGGTGAATACCGAAAACTCCATACAACCTTTGAAAAATTAGGGATAAATCATCGCCAGTCATGTGCCTATACACATGAACAAAACGGGAGAGTCGAGCGGCGGAACAGACACATTGTCGAAACCGGCCTTGCTCTCCTTGCTCAAGGCAATGTACCCCATGAATACTGGGACTATGCCTTTGAAACTGCGACATGCCTAATTAATTTCTTACCCTCCTCAGCCATACAATTTGAAAGCCCATACACTCGTCTATTCAAAGTGTCTCCCCCATACACATTCCTTCGTGTCTTCGGGTGTCAGTGCTACCCTTATCTACGCCCGTATAATCGGCACAAGATAGAGTATCGCTCGGCCCCATGTGTGTTCCTAGGTTACCCGGTTTCCTTTAGGGGATACAGATGTCTTGACTTGACAAGTGGGAAAACCTACACTTGCCGTCATGTCAGGTTTGACGAATCAGTGTTTCCTTTTTTAACAGATCCTGTAAACAAAGGCTCAACACCAACGACGCTGCCATGGGCTGTTGCTCCTGTTGTAGCACGTGTTCAACCTCAAACACATGAACCGGACATCACTCCTGTCCAGAATTGTGATGAACCTATACCGCTGGCTCAGGAACCACCTCAGTTAGCAATCACCCACACTGCCCCAGCCAGAACAAGACGGAAACGTGTTCAGCCTCAGCCGCAATCTCACGTTATGCGGCTTCGGCACATGACTCGAGGGACTAATGAGAAGTTCAGGCTCTAAATGTCACCACGGACCCCACTTGCTACTCTCAGGCTGTGGGTCACTCACACTGGCGTGAGGCAATGGATCAGGAGTTTAATGCTCTCATTCATAATAACACTTGGCGACTTGTACCACCGGAACCCCACATGAATATAATTGGGTGCAAATGGGTATTCCGCACCAAACGCACCGCTGATGGAACCATAGAACGGCACAAGGCCCGCCTTGTTGCCAAAGGGTTTAACCAAGTCGCAGGGGAGGATTTTTTCGACACTTTCAGTCCCGTGGTTAAACCAACCACGGTTCGCATGCTACTGTCCTTAGCCGTGTCGAATAGATGGACTCTACGCCAGCTAGATGTCCACAATGCCTTCCTGAATGGCCATCTAGCAGAAACTGTTTACATGAAGCAACCACCAGGTTACGAAGACCCAACAAATCCCGGCCATGTGTGTCACCTACAGAGGTCCTTGTACGGTCTCAAACAGGCACCCCGAGCCTGGTTCAAGCGTCTTCATGATTTCTTATTATCTACGGGGTTTCATTCATCCAAAACAGACGTATCTCTCTTTTATTATACTGCAGGGGCGTCACGGGTATTTCTGTTGGTTTATGTCGATGACATAATAATGATGGGCAACGACACCAAACTCGTGACTGATTTGCTACATCGTTTGTCAACCACCTTCAAGATACGGGATCTGGGCACGCCAAGCTTCTTCTTAGGGATTGAAACGGTAGCAGTTGACACGGGACTGATTCTCTCCCAACGTCGGTACATGAAGGACTTACTGGGCCGCGCAGGTATGACGGACTGCAAGCCGCTAGCTACACCAGCTGCAGTGACCAAGGCAGTAACACCCTCCGAGGAGTTATTTGACAATCCCACGCAATACCGGCGCATTGTAGGTGCTTTACAGTACGTCACTATTACCAGGCCAGATCTGTCATACGCAGTAAACAGGCTGTGTCAGTTCATGCACTCTCCGACGGTTGATCAATGGGCTCTAGTTAAACGTGTTCTGCGCTACATCAAGGGGACTCTAGATTTTGGGCTGCGTCTCACACCGTCCGCGTCTACCACCATACATGCCTACTCTGACTCTGACTGGGCTGGGTGTCCGCTGGATAGGAAGAGTACGAGCGGGTATGCAGTTTTCTTGGGTAAGAATCTCATATCTTGGTTATCCAAGAAGCAACGCACTGTCGCACGCTCGTCAACAGAAGCCGAATACAAAGCCCTTGCTGATGTTTCCGCCGAAGTTACCTGGATTAATTCTTTGTTGCGTGAGTTAGGGCTACATTCGGGTGAACCCGCGACTTTGTGGTGCGACAACCTCGGGGCAACTTACCTGTGTGTTAATCCGGTCTTCCATGCCAGGACGAAACACGTGGAGATTGACTATCACTTCGTTCGTGACAAAGTGGTGTCCGGGGATTTTTTGGTCAACTATGTGTCCACCACTGATCAGCTAGCAAATGTTTTCACCAAGCCATTGTCCGGACCGAGATTTGCTGCTTTACGGGACAAGCTCAATGTGGAGGCTCTCCAACCTTGTGCTTGAGGGGGTGTGTTAGTATAGTTAATATTTCTTATATTATTATTTGTGTAACACTTGTATGTATTTATGTGGTAATAGATTAAGTCTATGGTAGTTATAGTAGGATGCTAATAGTCAGGTGTAGGTTAGAGTTCAGTTCTGGATATAACTCTGTAATTCCTATTATCCTGTTAATGATTGAATCGCTTTCGCTAATCTACTTAAAATTGAATTATAAACTATAAAATTTTATGAAAAATTTATAATTTATGCCACTCACAAATATGTAAATTATCAGTGTTACCCCTAAATTATTAGTGATGTAAATATTACCTCTCAATTTTCAAAACATGACATATATTGTCCCTCCACTAACGGAACCCGTTATATGCACAGTTTAATAAGGGTGAAAATGTAATTTTCATTTTAATTTCTATTTTCTCTTTCCCCTTTCTCTTTCTCCTTCACCAATTCACTATATCCTTTCTCGGCGTTTTGTGTCTTAACTTTCCTTTCTTCTCCCAAGTTCTTCTTTGTTTCTCCTTCTTTCTTCTCATTCTTCCTATTTTCTTCTTCGTTTGTCCTTCTTTTGTTTTTTTTTAAGAGAGCCACAAAGGTATCATTGAGCTACAAATTACTTGACTTATTGTTAGTAATTACTTTTATATTTATAGTTAACCGCTGTGCCAAACTTTTAAATATGTGCCATGGCTCGTCGTTTTTGTCTATCGATACAATATGAGAATAAGAATTCGTAGAGAGAGTTTTATTATTAATCAATCGTATCTACAAAGTACATGAATGGATGTATTTATAGGGATATAAGAGATAATCCTATCTAGCACAAGGCTAGTAAAACTAAGGTTATAATAATATTGCCACTCACCTTGTGCTCATGACATCTTTGTGGTTCTCTTTGAGGGAATGTCACATGATCGAACCCGAACTCGATATTAATAAGTTATAATAATATTTTGAGATGGAGTAGTGTTGGAAAAAATCCTACTTCATGTGACAATGAAAATCACAAATTCGATGCAGTGCACAAATACGAGATAATACACAATAAATGTCAACAAGAAAATTATTGGGTGAACCATAACAAAAAGTACATTTTTAATATACTAAATATACATTATTTGTGTATTGAATGTACATTATACAATATAATGTACACTCAGTACGCAAATAATGTACATCCTCTGAATATAATGTACATTTTAAATATACTAAAAGTACATTATTTTTGTACTGAATATACATTATTTTACAATATACAAAATATGGTCCACACAATAATGATGTATGTCAACCCAAGAGACACACGATTTATGTGAAAAATCCCAAATTGAAAAAAAAAAAAAATCACGGGACCACCACAATAAATATTTTCACTATAACAAGTCTTGGGTACAAAGTTTCAGACTACTACACAAGCCAAACATTCAAAAATCATCAAATACAAAAACTCTAGGCTAAAAGAATTTTGGTAGGGGAGGAATTGAAGTTTAAGAAATGCATATGGAAGCAACATAAAAAGCAGTTTTATTTCTTAGTGACAGTAAATTTAATTTATAACGTAAGACGAGTTTACACGAACTTTGTAAGAGATTACAAAATTCTTTCTCAAATTTGAATATCAATCTATAATTTCTTACAAAATTGAGATAAGATTATATCACTTTGGCAGCTCAAACACGCGTGTGAAAGCTAAAATGTGGGCATTAAAAGCCGGCCTCCAACCGAAAAGAGCAAAGAGTAATGCCATGAACTGCATATGCAGCTTTATAATAATGGAATCATAAAAACATAGGCGTCCGTACGCTTATGTCCAGCAACTTTCTTCGACCCTTTGCCATGTAATTAATGAACACAATTTATTATTGATCTATGCAGCCCTAAACAATTCACATGGCATGCCCATGTACACACTGCAATTAATTATGTTGTATTTCCACTATTACACATTCATTGCTCACCCTATCAACCGATGAATCAGTTCCATCTTAAGCTTTATTTTGCTAGCAATGACAAAGTATATGATTTGAATTCTATCCAAACTAAAAATTAATATATGAATTTAATATTATTGTGAACACATACTAGTATACAAATATTTAAAAAGTTTATTGCTCAGTTGATGCACATCTAATGATTTACTTCATCAACAAGTCTTCAAAGTCGAAGCAATGGGAAGGCCTAAAGTTTAGAGTTCAAACCTATATTTAGTTATGTATTACAATGAGTGTATTCATTAACTTTAATTGAGATTGTAATGTGTAATGTAGTATTTTTTTTATTTTTTTTTTTTATTTACAGAGAGCTCATAGTTGTTATTTGAATGTGCACTCTGTGTGAAGCCTGTCCTGTGATCCTAACTGACAAAGAACATAAGGAGGTAAACCAATTTATTGTTGACTGGCTCAAACTAAGAAGGCCAATATATAGATAGCTCAAGGAAGTTAATTAAGCTTGATACCTTGTGGTTAAGTTAAATGTCAGACCAATTTGGTTGAATTTGTCCAAATAAACGTATACAATATAATTAACTATTAATTTTTTTAAATTGAAAATAAGTTCATTTGTATGTGAGCTTCCCTCATATACAACTTCAATTCAAGAAGTCATAACCATCCATTTTCTCATAATAGAAACGCTAGTTTTAGAATGCGGACAACGAAATATCTCTAAGAAATAACACTATCAAACCCGCAATCAGCCATGCACTTCACTATATAGGGAGGAAAATGATGATGATGATATGATTTTTTTTAGTACATCCGACAACAATTTTATTTTCATTAAGAGATTTAACCCCCATATAGTACAACGACATGACTGCCGTCGGGACACGAAAATTAAAGGATAATTATTCTTATTCAATTTATTCATGGCTTTCAAATTAATTAATAAAACATCATATCCTTGTAAAAATGTAAAGGAACGAATATATTTATTACTAAGGGGACAATTTCTCAAAACAATAGCTTCTTTAGGATTAATATTACATCGCACTCCGTATATCTGTTTATATGGGAACTGCTCGCACGGAAGAGAAGTGAGAACCATTCAGCATCGTCCACGTATCTAGATTTAAGGGATAGAAAAATACTGATTTAAAAAAAAAAAAAAAAATACGATGACATTTTCGTAAATAATTGAACATTGACGTGCAAGTAAAATGTATTACAAGTGCAAGTAGCAGTTTCATATAGTGTACCTCAGTGCATGTAAAATGTATTACAAGTGCAGGTAAAATGTATTACACGTGCAAGTAAAATTTACGTTGAACATCAAAACTAAGTGCACCGAATGTTATAGCTAGGTGCACATATAGTTATAAGTAGTTGCACCTAGGTGCATGAATGTTAACAATGTAAAATTACATGCACTTGTAAGCAGGGTTGTAAAAATCGGTCTAGGCGCTCGCCTAGGCCCCGCCTAGGCGCTAGGCGCCTCTAGACCGTGGCGATTTCCCCTTTAGGCGCCCGCCTAGGTTATCGGCCGCCTAGGCGTCCGCCTAGCGCCTAACTCGGCCGATTTGGCCGCCTAGCGTCTAAGTTAGTCGAGTTAACTCGTCCATTTTGGTCGAGTTAACCCAATCGGCTCGGTTTATTTTTTTATTATATATATATGTGTGTGTGCGCGCGCGCGCATACATATATATAATATGACATATATACACTCGTAGACTAGTTTGATACTTTGAATCTTTGGATGATTGAAGTATTTGAGTATTTTTAATTTTTTATATTGTTTTAATGTTTTTTTTTTTTTGAAAACCATTGTTTTGATGTTATGACTTATGAATTATCATTAATTGATTTATTTGAATGTGTTATCTGATTAAATGTTGAAAACAACCTCATTAAAATTGTCAAACTGCAAGTCTACCACTGTTTTTTAGGCGCCCGCCTAGCACCGCCTAGATTCCGCCTAGGCGCCGCCTAGGCGCTAGGCGCTGTCCGGGCGCCCGACTAGCGCCTAGCGCCTATTGCAACCATGCTTGTAAGTGAAAGTATGTGCACTTGTAAGGGATTTTACCTGCATTTTTTACTTGCAAAGGTGCACCACCGACTACTTGCACTTATATAACTTACATGCACCAAAAGTTCAACAACTACTCACATTAAGCACAAACTCGCGCACGTTAAGCACAAAACTCACGCATGTTAAACACAAAATTCACGCACCGTAAGCACAAAACTCACGCACTTAAGCACAAAACTCACGCACTTAAGTTTTCAACAACTCACATTAAGCACAACCCCACACATATTAAGCACAAACCCCACACATATTAAGCACAAGACTCACGCACTCAGGGGCGGAGCCACCCCTACCCCAAGGGGTGCCCTGGCCCCCCCACCCCACCCCCATTTTTAATAAATATATAGGTATATATTATTATAATAGGGATAAATTACACTTTTGGCCCCCCTCCTATTTTTTTTTTTTTTTTTAAATAATCTATTATGTATATATTAAATGAACTCGAAAGTTACACTTTTCGTCCCTAAGTTATGAGAAATTGTAGAATTCGTCCATAATTGTTGGTCGTGTTCACTTTTCGTCTCTAAACTATAATTGACGTTGCAAATTTCGTCCTTTAAATGACATGTTGTGGTCACTCTTCCTTTCTAAGCTATACTTTGTTCCTAATGTTTTGTTAGTAAAGGGACGAAATTTGCAACATCAATTACGGAGAATATTTTAGGGACAAAAAGTAATTAAGCATGACTAATAATTATGAATTCTTCAATTACCCTATAACTTAGTGGTTAAAAGTGTAATTTTTTCTATTTTTTACTATTGTATAATTTTTGTGTTATGTAAAAAAAATTCAAAAGTAATGTTTGACAATCTTAACGATCGTACTCATATAATTATATATTTCATATATTATTGTACATAGTATAATTAAAAATAATTATCAATAATAATTGGCACAATCATATATGGTATATATATAATAATATTGTGTGGTTGGTACTAATATGAACTAAGATAATAAATTTCTTCTATAAATTTGGCCCCCCCAACCCCAGCTTTCTGGCTCCGCCACTGCACGCACTTGAAGTACAACACACTTAATTATATATATATATATATATATATATATATATATATATATATATATATATATATATGTGTGTGTGTGTGTGTGTGTGTGTGTGTGTGTGTGTGTGTGTGTGTGTGTGTGTGTGTGTGAGAGATAACAAGTCCTTAGGAGAAAACTAAGAACCAACCGTAACATTACATTACATCTATAAAAATTAGACGGACCTAATCAATTTTTAAAAAAAAAAAAAAAAAAAAGATGCGGTGGATTTTTTGTAATTATCACCAACTTAATATGCAAACTTGAACATTAAAATCGGTACTTTTCAAAATTTTCCAGGTTTTCACATTTAGTATTAACATATTGCACACTTAGTATTAACATTTTGCACATTTAGTATTAAAAGATTGCACTTGCAAAAATACGAAAGTGCATTGCACTTAGGATTTCGATTTTAGAGTTTATGACTGAGTTTTTGTTTTATTTGGTTTAGTGGTTCACTTTTTACTTCTTAGGACCTAGCATTTACAGTTTAGATTTAAAATTTAGCCTTTTCATTAATTTTTAAAAATTTATTATGTTTGCATATTTAGTTGTCATTCACATATTGCTTACTTAAATATTTAAGTTTGCAAAATAAAGTTGACAATAATTACAAAAATGTCAACGTATTTTTTTTTTTTTTAAATCTGATTTGATTCAATTCATTTAATTTTTACAAATATAAGGATGAGATTCAAATTTTGCACATTGCACCTTCATTGCGGAAAAATTGTCCATTTCTAATAAAAAATTTTAACCGCTTTAAAAATATACGAAAATTTTCAACTTTGAATTGAAACAAATAACTCTAGTAAATAACATAATTTATGTCTGCTTGGATGATAAAAATTTATAATGGTGATCGAAAAATTTTTGGTGTCTGATTTAACATTTTAAAATTTTTGAAAAGGTTTACTCCTTTATATATAGTAATGAAAGAAAGAGGAGAAGAAAAGAAAAAGGAGGGAACGAAAAGCAGGAAGAGAAGAAGAGGACAAGGAGAAGGTGAATTGAAGACGGTGAAGTTAGGTTGCCATAAATTTCTTTAAATTGTTGTTTTTGTTTTGTTTTGTTTTTTGTCTTGTTTTTTGTTTTTTGTTTTTTGGTTTCTCAACTTAGCATATTAAAAAAAAAAAAAAACACAAGTGTCAAATACGCACATCTACTACTGCAAAGTGCTCAATTCCCACCACGAACTAAATTAAGTGTCAAATAGGCCCATTTATTAGCTAAATTTGTTCGATTGACTTTTTTTACAGGTTGCCCATTCAATTATTAAAAAATAAAAAAAAATAAAGAAATTTCAGCCACCGGCTGTTCGCGCCGGACAGCCGGTGGCTGCGTATTTCACAGACAGCCACGATTGTCAAACACCAGTTGTGGCTGTCTAGTTGTCTTCGCCGGACAGCCACAACTATTTGTAAAATACGCAGCCAGCGGACAGCCGGTGGCTGAAATTCCTTTATTTATTTATTATTTTTTTATTTTTATTTTTATTTTTATTTTTAAATAATTGAATAATTTTAACCATTTTTGGATAGTGAAAAATTATTCTAAAATTTCAACCCGTGGTTATCAAAATATTTTGTATATATATCTTTACGGATGCCCTCAATGTATAGTTAAACTAGTCAACCAAGACAAAATAAGTTTATAAGTTTAGCCTTCCTCAAGGTTGAATCCTCAACCCCAAGGACCCGATCAATTAGTCAACCAAGACAAAGTAAGTTTATAAGTTTAGCCTTCCTCAAGGTCCTGATAGAGCATCTAGGAGGATGCCCCTCGCTTTGAGAGGTTATTCTCACACTATTACAGGTGTGACTCGATACCCGATCATTCTTCACAAACTTCACCCCTATAACCAATTGAACAGCCCATGCAAACACTTATCTATATTCATAGATCTAGGGTTCCATGATTAGTAAGTTGGGGCATTAAGGTCCTTTACCACAAAACCTTTATTCCCTCACTGGCTGTCTCGCCATATATATAAGTATTCATTACAAGATAACTAAAGATACTCATAGAATACATGCATGGTTTAGGCTTGTGTTTCATTTTCCTAATTTGTGGTCAGAAATTAGAATTGCATAATTTTAGCCATATGAGTATTTAATTTTTATTACTACATATTAAAGTTTAATGTAAATAGTCTTTTATTGAATTTAATTCACTCAAAAAGGGTAAGTCGGTAAGATATATAATGTATTGTCCAAAAAAAAAAATCTTTACGCATTTGTTAACTATAGACACATAAATTAAGCACTTTTCATTCTTCCAAAGGCTGAACCCCAACCAATTAAGCACTTTTCATGTTTGTACTATAAGCGCATTTAGTACTACGGTCACATATTGTCTGCTATTAAAAATGTGAATGGTGTTTCTTGTATTAGTGGGCGTAGATTGTATTGTATGATTCAATAAATACTATTTGGCCTTTTAAAAAAAAAATTACTATTTGGCAAAATGATCATTCCACATATTAAGGCTTCCCCAGGCATCGGCTCTTAATTAAAAAAAAAAAAAAAAAAGAAGAGGAATTAATAAAGCAATAAATGCAAATTCCTAAAACACGTACTTGTATACCAGTATACCAATACAAAGTGATTTACACCAAGTAGTCATCACCAACGTACAATTTTTCTTTTATTTCACATATTTATGGTAGAAAAAAAAAATCAAATAAAATTCACAAAAATAAGAGGTAAATCAAAGAAAACAGATGAATCCTTTAATTTAATTTCTTTTCATTTTCTTCTGAAAAAGGAAACCTAACGAAGAAAAAGGGAAAAAAAAACATAATTGTTACTATAGTCTTTCAATTTAATTAAATAAATTTGATCTCTCATCAATTGTCTAAAGTATTATGAATTGAGTCCCTTGTCATATAGTACTACCCTCAAACTTCACTAGTACTCTAGTAGTCCAGATAATCCGAACAAATCTGGCACGTGTGTACTAATAGAGTTTGAAAGTTGGTACTATATCGAAGGGTTGAATTAACAACAATTTAGATAATTTCGAGTAGTGATCAAATTTGTTCAGATCTCTAAGAAGAGGGTAAAATTGAGGGACTAAAAGTGCATTTTTTACCGGAAGAAAAACATCATGGGATGACGTAGTCATCTGGAATGTTGAAGGTGTTTGGATCTTCATGTTGGAGCCATCCAAACTTGTCCAAGAAAGGGTTGGTTAGGGTTTGGGGAGGGTAGTTATGGATGTCATCTTTCCACACATTTTCTTCTTCTCCCAAATCCCTAACCACCTCCCACAGGCAACTGTTGCACTTAAACCCCGCCCCGAAGCTGATCATGAACACCTTGTCGCCTTTCTTGAGCCGCTTCTTGGCCTCCATGTACCCCAGAACGTACCAGAGGCTACTGGCGGAGGTGTTGCCGAACCGGTGGAGCGTCATTCTCGCCGGCTCCAGATCGTACTCGCTCAGGTTCAGGTTCTGCCCGATGCCGTCGATCACCGCCTTCCCGCCGGTGTGCAGGCAGAAGTGGTCCACCCCGGTCTTGAAATCCGGCGGCGGCGGCGGCTTGCCGCCGCCGCCGCCGAGTTTCCGGCGGGATGTGAGTATAACGAAGCGGAGGAGCTCCCTGATGGGGAGGATCTTCGGGGCGATTTCTTTAAGGTTGTCGACGAAAGCTCGGGTGGCGGCTTTCGGCAGCGTCTTCCCCAGGTGGAACCCGACACGCCCCTCCTCGTCCTCCGTCTGTATACAACAGCCGTACGATTCTTCTTTCGCTCCATGGTGGGTTCTTACTAGGCATTTCAGCTTGAACATGGATTTCTCCCGTAAACCCGGTTTGTTGGTGAGCAAAATCGCGCAGCCGCCGCTCCGGAACAGACAATTGGACAGAATCATGGATCTGTCGTTCCCGGAGTACCAGTTGGGGCTGAGCGACTCCGAGGTTACAACCAACGCCAAAAGATTCCTCTGGGTCTTGAGAATATTCTGTACGATGTTAACCGATATCAAGCTGGCGCTGCACCCCATTCCGGTGAGGTTATACACCTTAACATTCTCCTTCATCTTGTACTTGTTAACGATCCGGGCCGACAGCGACGGCGAGCACGCCAGCATCGAAACGTTAACGACCAGAACGTCGATCTCCTGCGGGGAAACCCCTTGCCGGTCCAGCAACCGCCCGATGCTGTCGGAGAAAAACTCCTCCATCTCCATGATCCCGTCCTCGTACGTCGGACACTCCTCCCGGCCGTCGAACACCATCCTCGGCGCGTACGTTTGTTCCCCGATGCCGGAGCTCACGATGGCCTTCAACAGAAACTTGTACTCGTTCAACCCCAGGTTCTTGTTCCTCCTAATCACCTCCCCACTGAACTTAGTGCTCAGCTTCCGGTCGTCGCCGGGCTTGTAGCATTGGTAGTCCAGAATGTAGCAGCCTTGGTGTTTCTTTTGGTCTATGATCTTCCATATGAAGAAGAAGAGGAGGTAGAGGGGAGGGAGAGAGTAGCATAAAATGGTGAAGGGATCCATGAAAGACAATAAGAGGGTGAATGTTTTTTTTTTGTTTTTTGTTTTTTGAAAAATGAGATGTTGTGAAGTACGTACGTTGGGTTTTTTTTTTGGGGTGACAACTTTAAATTAAACACGGAGTTATATAGTAAGAGGTGGGTGTTTGGAGTAGGACATGTGAAGAAACCAAGTAAAGTTGCAAACTTTCTTTAATTTCATGTTCTCAATTTAAAGGGTAAAACTCTATAACTCCCACCACCTTATTGGTGCATGACACCTCTCCATCAATCTTTATTGCAATATTAATTTCAGCCCAGCCCCTACTTGTATTTCACAATAGTCAAGTTTGACTTCTGGTAGGATCGTGGTAAATTTTTATGTAAACCATAAAAAAAATGTATTTTAATATATTAAAAGTGCATTATTTATTAATGAAGGTACATTATATAAAATAATGTATTTTTAGTACTCAACTCAAATCATGTTTGTACTTTCCCTGAATACAAAGTATATTTTTAATATACTAAAATTACATTATTTATATACTAAATGTACATTATTTGATAGTATGCAAAATAATGTACTTTCAGTCTTTCAGTACTAAAATAATGTACTTTCAAATAATGTACTTTATGTACACAAATAATGTACTTTTTATTTGTGGTCCACAATTGTGTGGATCATGCTTCATGCAATAATGACTTAATCAGAGTGTAATTTGCTCTTTTTTATTTGTTTGAGTCGGTCATCTATGGACAATATATGTCAATATATATTCTTGTGATTCTTTGTTGGCAAGAGATACATACAATTCGGGATTTACTCAATGTATAACTTTGAATAGTAATTGTGAATTTCTCTCCTTACCAAAAAAAAAAAAAAAAAAAAAAAAAGTCATATCATGAACCAGGGGCTAGGGTGCATGTAGCAACATGCATTTAAGACATTCATTTTGTTTTTTCTCTTTAATTTTTATTTCAACTCCAATTTATTTTTTTCTTGTTGTACAAAAAAAATTAATATAAAACAATATTATTAAAAACCTTTGATTGAGATTTTTTTAATGTCACCCATATTGATATATATTTTTATTTAAAAATAAATAAATTTATAAGTAGATAAATTCATTACTTTAGTGCAATGTTTATATATATTAAGTTTGTTTTTGTGAATATATAAAAGAAATATTATGAACCTACAAAGTAAATGTAAATAGATTTGGTATACATACAATTTAGTGTTTATGTACATTAATGTTTAGGTTTTTGAACATAAAGAACATACATGATTAATATTATTAAACATGATGCATTTATCGACATCATCAACAATTTAATATAAAATGAAGTTGTTTGGGATTAGGTTCACCATGCAAGATGGACCCTAATCCACGGGTATAAATTTAGTATATTTGGATTATCATGGAGCTACGTTTTTTTAGTAATTTATAATTTATAATAAAAGTTATTTTGAATAAAAAAGACATATATCTGTAATATAATGCTTCCTTACCCGGTAAACTATGATGTCAAAATATGATACCAATATTTCCTTTTTAGAAAAATAGAAAACTTATTGGATGGGGTTTAGAGCATCAAACTTAGCATTTTACCGGTAAAAATGTTACCGGATAATATTATTATGTAACTGAGTTAATGTAAGTTGTTTTGCAATAGGTTTAGTACAGAGGTAAAAGTCTCTCTCCCTCCTCATCCAAGAAATCATTTATTTATACAGTATAATGGTAACAACTATAATAATAGGCAGTAATGACTTTCTAATGAGTGCAACGGCTCCCTTCCATAAGTGTAGGTCCCCTCAGTAACTGCTCTTTAATGAGGCGGTACGTAACAGCTATATCATAATGAAGAGCTGAACCATTATTCCCTTGTCTTGAATGAGCGGGGTAGCAAATGACTTTGCCCGTTGGGTTTCCACGGGGCGCCGGGTCAGGTGCCTGTCGACAAACCGGGTCGGGTGCTAGCACCATTACTCTCTCACCAGCCCCCCTACTCCTGAGTCTGCGAATTTGTTTGAGTTGGCTTGGGAGTAAAACTGAATCAAAGATACTCATTTTTTTAAACCAAAGTCCCGGAGGTTGCCCGAGGCGCAGGGCCTCGGCCGATGCTGCCCGAGGCGTGCGCCTCGGCCGACGATGGCAAGTTGGGTGCCTCGGCCAATGTGGGTCGAGGCGGGCGCCTCCGCCGATGTGGGCCGAGGCGCATGACTTTGTTTGGTCTGCCTTTGGGGAGACTTTCATACACTCCGGCAGGAATTCTACCATTCTCATCTCATCAGGTTGCTTTAAAATGACACTAATAGGATGGGTAAGCGGGGTTAAATTATGTAGGGAGACCAGGCAAGGTCGCTCGTGGTCTCGGCCTTTCCCTGTGAACGAGTGGTCTGGGCGTGGTGCCTGGTTGGGCGGACCAGCTTTCCCAGGCTTCCCACCCTTTCTACCATTTTCTTCATCCTTCTTCTTCCTATCAACCTCATCTGCTTCCGCATAATGGTTGGCTGTCGTCATCGGCGGAGGCGCACGCCTCGGCCCACATCGGCGGAGGCGCCCGCCTCGGCCCACATCGGCGGAGGCGCCCGCCTCGGCCATCATCGGCGGAGGCGCACGCCTCGGCCCGGCGCCTCGGCCCACATTGGTCGAGGCGCCCAACTTGCCATCATCGGCCGAGGCCCCGCGCCTCGGCCAACCTCCGGGACTTTGCTTAAAAAAAATGAGTATCTTTGATTCAGTTTTACTCCCAAGTCAGCTCAAACACATCCGTAGGCTCGGGAGTAGGGGGGCTGGTGACGAGTAATGGTGCTAGCACCCGACCCGGGTTGTCAACAAGCACCTGACCCGGCGCTCCGTGGAAACCCAACGGGCAAAAGTCATTTACTACCCCGCTCATTCAAGACAAGGAAATAATGGTTCAGCTCCTCATTATGATATAGCTGTTACGTACCTCCTCATCAAAGAGTAGTTACTGAGGGGACCTACACTTATGGAAGGGAGCCGTTGCACTCATTAGAAGGCCATTACTGCCTATTATTATAGCTGTTACCATTATACTGTATAAATAGATGATTTCTTGGATGAGGAGGGAGAGAGACTTTTACCTCTGTACTGAACATATTGCAACACAACTTACATTGACTCAGTTACATAATAATATTATCTGGTAACATTTTTACCGTCAACCATCAAAATGTAGTGTTGGTTATTAGGCAAGTATAAGAAAATAAAGTTGCGTCTTCGTTACTAGTTATAGCTTAACTTTTTAGCATAATAGTAAATGATTAATCTTAATGATTGATTTCAGATCAAGCTAGCAGGTGTTAGGAGGGGATGCCGTATAGACGCTCAAAGGGTCAAGTTCTGGCATTAATTTCCTAGCAAGTATAAGAAAATAATGCTACACTTCAATTCACTGTTAGCTAACTTTTGGTATAGTAGTGAGTCCATGATCCTGACAAAACTTGACAAAGAAAGACTACATAAAATGCATTTATTTATACATTTCTCCAACTTAAAAATAGAGAATTAAAAACCGAAAAGAGAAATAAAAAAACAATTGTATTTACATGTACAATTCTCCAATTTAACTCGAAAATAAAATAGAAGTAATGCATCTCTCAATTTGAACAATATCCGAGAGCAGTGGGAGGTTGTAAATCATGGTGACTCAACTGAACATTAATCACAGAGGCTAGACTGGTGCTCACTGCGCACAAGGAGCCCCCCTCACTTTGAGAGGTTGCTCCCACACTGCCGCTGGTGAGACTCGATCCCTGGTCATTCTTTTAAAGTTTCACCTCTATGACCAGTTGAGCTACCCATGCGGGTGAGATGAAACCTTAACAGGGCGTTTGGTTGGAGGGAGGGAATTATGTAGGAAAGGAATTGTAATTCCATGGGAGTTGAATTACTGGGAATAAAGTGGGAATTTAAATTCCAGTGTTTGGTTGACTGGAATAGAATTACTGGGAATTTCAATTCAAATGTTTGGTATACATGAGAATTGAAAGGGAATAAGTAGTATAAAATAAAAAATGTCCATTATTGTTGTTAGACATTAATTTTAGGTTACAAAAAGAAGGAGTAATTTTGACTCATCAGTATATTTTTTTTCCAGGAATAAAAATACCAGGGGGGACATGGGATTTTAATTCCATGAAAATGGGGGAATTGCAATTCCATGGAATTGCAATTCCCTTCAACCAAACTACCAAATTTAATGGTCTTTGAAATTAGATGAGAATTAAGTGGAAAGGGAATTTAAAATCCCTCCGACCAAGAACATAATATTCGATCTACTTATGATCTCCTGGAGACATGAAACTTGACATAGAAGATAGAACTGATGACCGACCGGCACGTGTCGTTTAATTCTTGGGCTGTAAAGGGTATACTAGCACAGTGGTTAACATGGTACGGACCAAAAAAAATAAAAAACAATGATAATGATCACAAGCTTGGGCCGTGTTTGAAGTTGGCGCAATTAAGAATGGAGATGGTTGGTAGATGGGGCAAATTATGCTGTGCATCCGTATGCACCATGCAGGGTGCATACGGATGCAAAAACGACGTCATTTTGTATAAAACACGCGTCCTACTTAAAAAAAAATCAGTTTCGATTCACAGTAACAACATTATGTTATTCATTTTTAGTTCATTCATTTTGAATTTTTTAGTTATGAAATTCTGGAAGTGTAGTTTTGCAATTCTGGAAGTGTAGTTATGAAGTTATGGATGTGTAGTTATGCAATTCTGGAATTATAGTTATGCAATTCTGGAAGTGTAGTTATGCAATTCTGGAAGTGAAGTTATGCAATTCTGGAAGTGTAGTTATGCAATTCTGGAAGTGAAGTTATGCAATTCTGGAAGTATAGTTATGCAATTCTGGAAGTGTAGTTATGAAATTATGGATGTGTAGTGAAATTATGGATGTGTAGTTATGCAATTCTGATTTTTTTTTATTATTATTTTTTAAGTTAGACGCCAAAACGACGTCGTTTTTGCATCTGTGCATACGGATGCACAGCATAACGCTCCGGTAGATGGGGGAAAATTATATTGTGCAACGGTGTGCACCATGCATGGTGCACACGGAATTGAATTCATAATTTCTATATTATAGATTTATAATTTCTATACTATAAATTCATAATTTTTATATTATAGATTTATAATTATTGAACTCTATATTCACAAATCACAATTACAGAACTCTATGTTCGTAATTTTTGATGTTCATATTCTCAATTGTTGAACTCTGTATTCACAAATCACATAACTATATGTTCATAATTTAATAACTATACAGTTTAGAAATTATGAATATCTACAATACAGAAATTATGAATCTGCAGTATAAAAATTATGAATCTATTGTATAGAAATTATAAATCTACTGTATTGAAATTATGAATCTATGGTTTAGAAATTATGAATCTACAATATAGATTTTATGAATCTACAGTACAGAAATTATGAATATATAATATAGAAATTATGAATTTATGGTATAAAAATTATGAATTCAATTTCGTGTGTATCATGTATGGTGCACGGTTGCACTGCATAACGATCCGTAGATGGGAGTGTAGAGTACAAATTTATTAAAGGTAACCAAACATGGTTCCATTCAATCGGCAGGTCAGGGGAGTAAAGGATCGGATCGGAGCTGTACTGTTGTCTTCAAATCCAAAAGCCAATATTTTCAACCATCCATATATACTTTGGTTATTTCCATGTATGTATATGTTCTATATATACACAATCAATATATATAATTAATTCTTTTTAGTATGTAACACATTTTTTTGAATGCTACTGACTCTATTACAATGTAGTATCTGTTCATAATTACTTTCTCAACTTACTGAAGCACAAAGAGTCAATAACGCCTCCACTGAGGGTCGAACTCACAACCTCTCATATGAGAGTCTAATGAGACTCTTTTTAGTATGTAACACATTTAATTTGCTCTTTAATGTTCATGGTTTACATGGTGTTGTACCTAGTATAATCACACATTTACGGATTACTATACGAAGAGTATTTATTATTCTTTTGTTCAAAAGAGTGAGTATATAGGGTATTAATTAGTCAATTCAATGAATAACACCTCAAACAATTGAGGATCACATCAATAATCTTACATAAAGGGATTATTACACTACATAAAAGGCATAAGTACTGCCCGACAGATATTAGTTTTAACTTAAATTAAATAGGTATTATATTCCAGGAGGGGGTAAACCTAGTGTCCACAAGGTCCCAATTCCATTTGGTGTAACTTTCATATTGTGGTTGTTAGAGTTCGATCATGCATGTATCTTTATTCACAATCTATCATGCAGAAATCAACTAAGTTGGGTGAAAGCCGGTGAAGAGTAAGTCCAGCAAATTGGTGGTTAGGAGGATTGTTGAGTTGAGGCCGGATGGGCTAAGTCTAGCACCTTGTCTTTCAAAATTGAGGCGTATATAAGGAAATAAATTTATGTCTTCACTACGAGCTATAGTTTTTGACATAGTGGTAAACGCTTGATCCTAACAAGTGGTATCGAAGCCAGGTCACTGGTTCTAGTGCTAAGGCTGTTGGCCCGGGCTGGTGAAGGGCCAAGTCCGGGGGAGGGGGAATGTTGGAAAAAAATAGCTTAAAATGGCATAAAATGGCATGTTAAGTGGCTATTTTGTGATACAAATATCATTGGGGTCCACTTCCGATTTGGGTCGGGTCAAAGTGGATTCGGATTCTTCGTAGTGAGACGAAGAGATCGATATATTGTACGCTCAAAACGGATAATGGGTGAATGAGATATTGATTCTCAAAGTAGACCCATTTGAGTTGGAAAATGAAGGGAAAAAGTGAGCTTTTGTCCCACATTGGTTTGAAAAGAGGATTCCCCCCCCCCTTATATACAAGAGTTCTTTTGAAGCTTGTAGAATTGTATAGCATAGAGGCTCTCTCGCGCGAGGGGGGGGGGGGGGGGGGTGGGTGCAAACCAAATTCCAACTAGAAGAGATTGAAAAAGGCTTGATTCAAGCTCGTGTGCGTCGGCACCTGCGGGAATTGGCTGGCCGAGACTTGCAATTTAACCTTGAATTAAAACTCAAGGTAGTGGTTGCTGTTACAGGAGTTGTGGGGGTGCATTTTAATGCCAAAATAAAAGCAGAGGGTAGTGAAAAGCAGTTTTACACATAGAAAGAACAACAAGCACACTACACGAAACTTTGTTTTCCAGCTTCAAAATTCTGCTTCTACTCCTTTTCTTTAGCCTACTGTGTTCATAGCCGTGTCTTGCTCGCCGGATTCCTTGTTTGAGTGCTCAAACATTGAATCACTAGCAAGTTTTATCCTGGGAACCCTAGACCACAACGCTCCTAGCATCTTTGGGAGGTGACAAATAAGGTTTTAAAGAAAGAGTGCTCACTTGACTCTTGCAAAAACCCAATATCAAACACTAGCCATTTTCTTCATCTTATCTTCCCTTCTTTCCAGAAAATAATAATCATATTTTATTTGATTATTATTTGTTTTTCTACCAATGGATCCAACAGGGAATTGTTGGGCGGAGGCCGGTGAAGGGCCAAGTCCCACAATTGGTGGCTATATGACGGTATATAAGTGTTGGGCGGAGGTTGGTGAAGGGTCAAGTCTAGCAATTGGTGGCGGTATATAAGTGTTGGGCGGAGGCCAGTGATGAAGGGCCAAGTCTAGCAATTTGTGGCTATGTGACGGTATTTAAGTGTTGGGCGAAGGGCGAATTCTAGCAATTGGTGGCTATGTGATGGTATATAAGTAAATAAAGTTGCGTCTTCACCACGAGCTATAGTTTTTCGCATGATCCTAACAATAATTGATAACAATAATGGCACAACTTTATTTTACTTAAATAACACTTAGCACTATGCTGGACTTGACCCTCCAAGCCTCTACCCAAGAATTGGGATACAATAACTCACACGGGTTTAGCCCAATGGTTTAGTGGGCAGTATTTGGGGTAAGAGACCAAGGTTTGAACCTCGGCGGTGGTAGTGTTAGAATTATGTCCAAAGTGGACAGCGCACCGGCATCCTCCCACATGTTCTGTCGGATCGGAGTGTGGGAGACTCTTAGGGTTGGGGATTCAGCTTTTTGGAGTAAGAATTGGGATACAATATTCGTTGATGCATAAATATTGATTCATCAGCAGATTGTAAAAGGTGGCTCCAATAATATGAATGGATATATGAGAGGAAACTTGTGAATTATTAGATGGGAAGCGATGAACATCAACCATTAAAATGTCAACGGAACTCACAGGGTTAAAGCAGGCAGTGTATCAAGGCCAGTTTTATTTTCCTGTCGTTTCTTCCTTTACAGCTAAACTTGATAACGACATATTGCGGAGTATATATATATATATATATATATATATATATATATATATATATATATATATATATATATAGGTTTTATTATGTGACCATATATACTCCTAGCTAGTTGTATACTGGGTGGGACATGTTTGCCTAACTTTATAAACATTTTTCATTTAATTGTATACATAGATAGCTCAAAACATATATGTCAGCTCTAAATTGACTAGTGATGGGGTATTTTAGTAGTATATCCGACGATCATTATTGTGTGGACTATACTATCAAATAATGTACATTCAGTATACAAATATATAATGTACTTTTAATATATAAAAAATGTATATTGTATTCAAAGAAAATACATTATTTGAGTACTGAAAGTACATAATTTTGTATAATGTACATTCAATACACGAATAATATAATTTTAGTATATTCAAAATGTACTTCTTGGTATGGTCCACACATCACTATGTTGCCTATATCCGACGGTAGAATTAGAACCAAGAATTTGCATAACCCCACAAAGTTGCTATCTTATATGGGAGGTTGTGGGTTCGAGCCTCAGTGTAGGCGATATTAACTTTTTGTGCTTCATTAGGTTGAGAAAGTATCTATGAACAGATACTACATTGTAATAGGGCCAGTAGTATTAAAAAAAAAAAACATTTTTCAATTAATTGTGTTGGAAAAATTAGTTTAAAATGACATAAAATGACATGTTAAGTGGCTATTTTGTGGTACAATTATCAGTGGGGTCCACTTCCAATTTGGGTCGGGTCAAAGTGGATTCAGGTTCTTCGTAGTGAGACGAAAAGATTGATATATTGTACGCTCAAAACGGATAATGGGTGAATGAGATATTGATTCTCAAAGTAGACCAATTTGAGTTGGAAAATGAAGGGAAAAAGTGAGCTTTTGTCCCACATTGGATTGGAAAGAGGATTTGACCCCCCTTTTATACAAGAGCTCTTTTAGAACTTGTAGAATTGTATAGTATTGAGGCTCTCTTTTGCAGGGGGGGTGTTCTAAACATGCCACTTGATGGGAGCCGAAACTGAACAGCAAGTTTTGATTGTTATGGGGATTGAATTCATTTGTTACAGAAAATTCCCTATATAAGAGAAGGTAGCAAGAAGCAGTTTTTACACAACAAGAGAACAAGCACACTACACGAAAGTATCTTTTTCCAGCCTCAAAATTCTGCTTCTACTCCTTTTCTTAGCCATACTGTGTTCATAGCCTTGCTTTGTTCGCCGGATTCATTTGTTTGTGTGCTCAAACATTGAATCACAAGCAAGTTTTATCCTGGGAAGCCTAGGCCACGAAGCTCCTAGCACTTTTGAGAGGTGGCAAACAGGGCCGTTCCTAAGAAGATTGGGGTCCTGTGCAAAAATTTAACATGGGCCTCTTTTTGTATAATTGTAAATTAGTAAATTACCCGTGCGATATATGGATAATTTTTTATTATATATTTAAATAATAAAATTAATGATGAAATTATAAACAATTCTAATATTTGAAAGTGTACATTTATTTGAAATTATAAGATTCGTATATTAGTATTGAAATTGATTACTTAAAAATTATATTAGGAACTTTAAAAAAAAATTATATTATGAAAAGTCTAAACAAAAAATGGAAGGAAGAGAATGACTAACTGATATTATTTTAAGTAATAAAAATATACTATAATCAAATGAAGATATATTATATTGTACCAAAATATATAATAATCTATAAAAAAAATTAAATTGAGGATGTCAAATGCACAAACAACGCGCTTCAAATTAATGATTACTGAGACGGAATTCTTCCGTTGTAAATACAAATCTTGCGTGTATACATTATAATACGAATATGAGTAATTTTTACTCTTTATATATAATAATTTTTACAATATTCAAATAGGATTATAACTCTATATATAAATCAATTCTTTAAGAATTAAGAATGTAAACTTTATAGAATTTTAGACCGTCTTGATTTCTTTATAAATAAGTTATACCAACACTAAATAATTTAATATATAAAACATAAATATATACTTTTTTTTTTTAACGTGCCCCCAAAATTTGGGGGCACAGCAACCAAACTATGAAATGTGTGTACATAACTCCGTAATATATACATATTCATTGAGATGATTTGGGGCCTCCAAAATTTGGGGGCCCTGTGCGTATGCCCTGGCCAAACATGGCCAGGGACGACACTAGTGACAAATAAGGTTTTAAGGAAAGAGTGATCGCTTGATTCTTGTAAAAATCCAACAAAAAAGTCAAATTCTCCATCTTTCCTTCCCTTGTTTTTTTAGAAAAATAATAATCTTATTTATTGAATTATTATTTGTTTTCCTACCAACGATTCCAACAAATTGTACAGATAATTCAAAATATGCGGGTCAGCCCTAAATTGCCTAGCAATAAAACATATTAGTTGTATACATGGTGAATAAAGTTGGAACCAAGAATTCGGCTAACTCCACAAACAATATTTTTTCAATTAATTATATACATATATAGATGGGTCAAAACATGTAGGTGAGCCCTAACTTGCCCTGCACTGGGCAAGTTAGGATATAATTTTTTTTTGCCCACAAAAAGTTGGCATTATAGGTCAATAATTACTTTTAAAATTTGTAAAGAACAAGAAATTAACCAATTAAGTTAATAACATATCTGTTTAAAAAAAAAGTAAATAATATATCTTTCTTTTATGTGTTCTGGATTTTCAAACCTAGAGATTAAAAAAAATTGGGGGTTTAAAAGTCATATGTAACACGCATGGAATGCGTGTGTGTGTATATATATATATATATATATATATATATATATATATATATATATATATATATATATATATATATATATATATATATAGAAGAGCGCTCATATGCGGCGGGGTCTTACGGTGCGGCGGTGCGGTCAAATTTCAGAATACACCAACAGCGTTAACAATATGCACCAACAGTGTAATAAAAACACACCCCAATGAAATGTAATAAAACATCACAAAATACACCACAGACTCAAAAAAACACACCATATAACTCACCACCCCCAATGGTGTATTTCCGAACAGTGTATGGTGTTTTTACTCACACCTAATGGTGTGTGTTTGGTGATGCAGGGCTCTGTTTACTCTGTTTTGTGTGGTGTATTTCCTAACGTTGATGGTGCATATTTGGTGAACTATTGGTGTTGCCGCACCGTAAGAAATAACCGCACCGTAAGACACTGCCGCACCTGAACCCGCCTATATATATATATATATATATATATATATATATATATATATATATATATAATCGCACTCAGGTGCGAATGCTTCGCCCATGCGCGAAATAGGAATGAATTCTGTTCGTCCACGTGTCCAGATCTAATGGATGAGAAACACTGATGTTTTAAAAAAACACGGTGGCATTTTCGTAAATAATTGAACATCGAAGTGCAAGTAAAACGTATTACAAGTGCATGTAAAATGTATTATAGGTGCAAGTAAAAATTTACACTAAGCATCAATACTTAGTTGCACCTATAGTTCTAAGTAGTTGCACCTATAGTTCTAAGTAGTTGCACACATAGTTATAAGTAGTTGCACCTAGGTATATGAATGTTTGCGAGTGGTTTTCAGGGATATTACTATCCGCTGAACTCAGATCAATGAATGTTAACAAGGCAAAATTACATGCACTTATAGGTGAAAGTAGTTGCAGTTATAGTTATAAATAGTTGCACCTATAGTTATAAATAGTTGCACATATAGTTATAAGCACACCCAGGTGCATGAATGTTTGCGGAAAGTGAATGCTAACAAGGTAAAATTACATGCACTTATAGGTGAAAGTAGGTGCACATATAGTTATAAGTAGTTGCACCTATAGTTATAAATAGTTGCACATATAGTTATAAGCACACCCAGGTGCATGAATGTTTGCGGAAAGTGAATGCTAACAATTAAGGCAAAATTACATGCACTTATAGGTGAAAGTAGGTGCACTTGTAAGTGATTTTACTTGCACTTCGATGTTCAATTATTGAAAAAAACTACTCAAAACAGTTTTTTTTTTTTTTTTTTTTTTTTTTTTTTTTTTTTTTCGATCAGCTTTTTGAAAAAGTCATTTTGCATGTAATTAGCTATCAACTAACAGTTAATTTACCAAACATATTTCTACAATAACCTTATGCTATCAACTAGTTAAACTCACTAACCCAGTCAACTAACAGTTATTTACCAAACATCCCCTAAAACTAATATAGCATAACTTGTGCAAAAAAATTAAAGATTAAAAAAATTAAAAATAAACATAGCTTTTAGAGAACGCATGGTAGGGATCAGAATATATTTATTCTTCAGAATCATTCGGCAATCAAATAACTACTTTTATTTCCTAATAAATACATATGGTCATGCATGTGCGCAATAGAATGCACCACCCATATAAATGGACATTGCAACTTCCATACAACTGGACATTGCAACTTTGGTATTTGTACATTTGATTTTGAAATTTTTATGTGATGGACTGTTTTAACTAGTAATGTATTTTTAGTGTATTAATTTTTGAGTTTTGATTAAATTTTTAAAGAAATTTCAGCTCGTTAGGCAATTAGGTTCGGTTATTAATAATCGACCAAAATTTTTGATTTTTGCTCGGTTCGGTTATGAGATCTCCGTCGGTTATGCAAAGGTCATAGATTTTTCTGTTATTTCGGTTATTAACTGAAAATCGACCGATGCTCACACCTAACTATACAAGTACTTATTATTTCTTATAAAATTGCTTCTTTTATTTTCGTTTTTAATTGGTGGTAAATTAACGTGTTCCTCGCGTGAATCCTTGTATCGTTTCATCACAAGAATGAATATATATATATATATATATATATATATATATATATATATATATATATATATATATATATATATATATATATATATAGAGGGGTGATCACATGTGGCCATGTTATTAGGTGTGGTCATATGGTCAATTATAGGCCATTAGATTAGATAGATCCAATGAATCATATTAATCAAGATTTTTTCAGAATTTTCGCGCACATTCTCCTACCTAGCGAACTGCAAGGGTAAACTCGTCATAAAAGATCGGAATAGGGAAAATCACATTGTTGTGTGTTTTATTACACTATTGGTGCATGTTGTCAACATTGTTGGTGTATTCTGGAACCCGACCGTTATAAATGGCCACTGTAATTACCATAACACGGGAATACACCATTGGTGTGTTTCACTGTGGTGTGTTTTATTACACTATTGGTGTATGTTGTCAACACTGTTGGCGTATTCTGGAACCCACCCGCTATAAATGGTCACTGTAATTACCATAACACCCCCACTTACCAAAACGCGCGAAAATCCTAAGAATTACCACTACCATTAGATTAAACTGATTCAACGACACAGATACGACCATACAACCACACCTAATGACATGACCACATATGAGCGTTCTTCATATATATATATATATATATATATATATATATATATATATATATATATATATATATATATATATATATATATATATATATATATATATATATATATATATATATATATATATATATATATATATATATATATATATATATATATATATTCAAAAACATAATAAGTCTCTATCAATGTTATATCATTAATTTATGTCCATCCTTTTGTATGCTAATCAATGTTATATGTATGTATGTATATACAAATAATGATCTCGGGAGTAGCTCACAATCTCAATTTTTTGATCAATTTACTGATCAAGGAAACAATGTGGTGAGTCCAACCTTTCTTGATGTTGATCTATATGATGTAAGTGTGTTGAACCTAACTGAGGTGAGCAATGACTTGATTGAGAATTAAGCCATGCATGGCAATCACCACACTGAAGAAGCACAATCACACCATCATGAAAGTGGTCAAGGTGACACACTTGTGCTCGAAGACCATACCCCCGAAAGAGCAAGAGAAGTGCAAGGAAATCAAGCACAATCTCAGTTGCTTGGTGACAACTCAGCTCATGAAGAAAGACCTCGATCGGCAAATCAAGCAGAAAGACCAAACAATGGTGAAACTGTCTCGGCTGACAACTTAAAGAGATTGGAAAACATTGTTTTTGGTCTAGTAGATAGAATGGAAAGTTTGATCCAAGGAATATACACTCATGTGGATCACATTGTCAATGCTCAAACTAGAAAAATTGAAGGCTCGTTTGTGAAAAATCAGAAGAGTCAACAATATCTCATTGATACACACCAATCATTAGAAAGACAAATTGGTGGTTTGAACTCCAATATGAAAGGCTTGCTCATTGAATTTTTCCTATAACTTTCTCAAGCCCTCAATCAATACAGAAAAGCCAGTGAAGTGGTTTCCGTAAATCAAACCCAAAAGCATTCTAAAGGTAGTTCATCAACATGAGAACCAAATCCGGGATGTTCACACAGATGTTGATTCCCTCAACACCAAAGTATGGTGTCTTCGTGGTTCTTATAGCATCATTGCAGAATCTGTATCTTCCCTTCGTGAATCTGTTCATGAGTTAGTTGATTATGTCAAAAGGGGGGAAGATAGATTCTGTCATTTGGAAGGAATGATGTAAGCTATCATGACTGTCATGTCATCCAAGAGTGGTGGTGGAAGCAGCAGTAGAGGCAGAGCTGGCAGAACCAACATAGCAAGTCAAGGGGGATTGGAGTACTGGTTCGGAGGAGAGGAAAATAGTCAAAGAGGTTCAAGCAGTGCAAATACCTCTAATAGATCCTTTCGTGAGGTTATTTATGCAGGTGGAAATCAAGAATACATAAATTGGTTCAACAAAGTGGCTCTCTATTTGGAATCCACACCAAGAGATGGCAGAATTGAAGTACCAAGAATGGTGAATCAAATGACTTACCAAAAGGCATGAAGAAATGCAATCCATGTGATCAAAACATGTAGATCTTTGAAGAGAATTTCATGCATATCAAAGGATATGCTAAAGCCTTAATGATGATGGTACTCCTAGACTATATCAAGGTGAATGGAGCAGATCTACATGGAGAAAGAAATCTGGAAGAATGCATCACTTGGTATGAAGAAGGAGCACTGCCAAGAAACAACATCACGGAAGCTTTCAATTTCTATATAACTAGGCAGGTATGCGATGAATATGCCATTGGAAATAATTTCATTGATATTCAGAATCATATCAATCGCATACTTAAGGAAAAAAAAAAAGGAACAAGATGATTAAGTAATTTGTGTAATTTGTGACACAATATTTTTGTATGGCTTACAAACTCTAAGTATGGCTATGAATATCTTGCTGCTGATCAACTAATTATGATGCTTATGGTACTCTATTTATTGTTGTTTTAATTTGTCTTAAAAGGTAAGTTTTAACTTAGCTTGTATTAATCGCATAATTGGAAAAATTGCAAAAATCTTTAATATTAAAAGTCCAAAAATGTGAATAGGAAATCATTGCTAAAAATACCTTTCCTAGAGTCAAAATCAAATGTCAAACTCATCATGGCTATGTCTAATATTAATAAAATATTTTTGAAAATTCAACTATTTTAAAGACTAAGCCAAATGACTGAGTATAGGTTTTGGCGTCATCAAAAAGGGGAAAAATTGATAGGAATATTTTTGTAATATGGTTTTGATGAACCAAATGTACTTTAGATCCCCTTAGAATTTAGGTCTTTAGTACAAGCATTATAATTCAGTTAGTCCAGCCAAAAGAAGCAAAAGAAAGACTACTACATGAAGAACAAAATTAATTTGGATAATTAATTTTGGTCCTACGAGTATTCATCCAGAAGACAAGCATTAAAAAAAAGGTGTTACAATGAATGATTGGATGAGCCTCACAGTGAAATGGTAAAAGTTTTTGTACACAATGATCATACCCAAGATCGAATCCCCCTAAAGACTTATCTTTTTGAAGCTAAATATGAAGGAACGCATCTAGACTCAAAGAAGTAAGATGTATCAAGTACAAGAAGCAAGATGTACCAAGGTCAAACAAGCAAGATGTGGCCAATGACAAGTAAGAAGTAGTGATATGATTTTGACAAGCAAGGAAGGCAAACCAAACACAATATATCGTTCGAAAAAGAGCACGATGAGCAAGATGTGGCCAAGGACAAGTAAGAAGTAGTGATATGATTTTGACAAGCAAGGAAAGGCAAACCAAGCACAATATATCGTTCGAAAAAGAGCACGATGTGACCAGATCAAACAAGCACGATGTAGCTATAAGCAAGATCTGATTTGGACAAGCAAGGAAGTCAAAACAAGCACAATGTGTCTTTCGAAAAGGAGCAAGATGTGCTCAAGCAAAAATAATCAGAACACTGAATAAATTCGAATGAATTTATTTTGGTTCATCTCACATGTCACAAGAATCCAAATTGCCTGAAGACATGATCAGAACGGTGAAAATTTATGGAGGCATGGATAAAACCTTATCCTAGAATTAAATCATGTCAGAAAGATTTATTGCCAAGAGACGTTGGAAATTCAAAAATGACGAAGATAATAATTTTTAGAAACAACTTGAAAATCAAGTTGAAATAAAAATATTATATTGTCGACAAGTTGGCAATCAAATCAAAATTGAAGAACCTAGTGTCAACAATATCAGGCTACAAAGATTCAAAATTCAAATATCAAATTATCCCGCTCCAACGGATATATTTGATCATCTATAAAAAGCCATGAAGACTTGAAGATGAAAGAGAGCGAGACGGACGAACAACTTGCAAAGAGAAATATACAAGTGCAAAATACTCTTGAGTCAAAATATTCATTGAGATATCTAGAAAAGAGACTTAGTCTGAGTAGTCTCAAAAGTAGTTGGAGAGATACAATTACCTTCATAATTGTAATTGTAAAAAGAGTATAGTTGTGTGTAAAATACTCTAGTGAGTGTAGCTGTGTGCAAAACACTCGTAGTTGCTAAGTGTAGCTGTGTGCAACACACTTAGTTGGCGTTTGAGTATAGCTGTGTGCGAAGTACTCAGGTTTGAGTGTAGCTGTGTGCGAAACACTCGGAGTTGGGTGTAGCTGTGTGCAAGACATCCGAAGAAGTGCTTGTGTAGCACTTATTCACTATTGTAACTTTGTGTGGAAAATAGTGAATTACTCCTAGACGCGAAAGGAATAAAGTGGACTAGGAAGATTACGCCACTTCCGAACCACTATAAATTCTCTCTCTCATTTACATACCGCACTTACATAATTCTCTTTATTTATTTAGTATTTGACTAACTAGTTTACTATTCACTGCTGATCTCAGTCATTCGGATTTGGTGTGTTTTCACGTGTGCATGCAACTCAAACTTTTCATGCATAACATTTAAGTTACTCTAAGAAATTGTGACGTGTTGCATGTGACATTTATCACACGGTTGATTTCGCACTAAGTCTTATACACAATCTTGAATAATCTTGTTAAATATTGAGTGAACCATCTCCTTTAAATACTCAAGAATATTCTTGGTTATTTTTTACACATCATCTGAGCATATTTAATGTAGTGCATGTGATCCAATTTACTATTTGGGCATAACACTTTACATATATTTATTCCGCTGTGCACTCCAAATTAAATACCTGACTATTCATTTGTTACTTGGAGTTGAAATTACCAAAGTGTTATTTATTTTGAAAAAGTTTAGAAAGTCTATTCACCCCCCCTCTAGACTTTCTACCACCCTATTGGGACCAACAATATATATATATGTGTGTGTGTGTGTGTGTGTGTGTGTGTGTCCATCACCTCCTCTGTCTTCTTAAAAACCAAAGTAATGACTGAGGAACCTAAGACTCAGTTATGAAAATTCTAAAAAAAATTGTAACTTCTAAAAACGATTATTGACTAAACTACTGCATATGAAAAAAATTTACATATTAAAAATCTCAAGTTATTCCGTTGGTGAATTTCTCATAAAAGCAACCTGAGAAATTTGACATCATTTTGTATCTCAAAAGTTCTAGTTTGATTACCTTTGTTGCTCAGTAAAGAAAATTAAAAATTGATAGGAAAGTGTGTTTCACACGTTTGAAGACAATGATCAAGTGTTTCTTTGTTTGTGCTAAGTCTTAAGTTTGTTATATGAGAGCCAGGTTCCTAACAAGTCATACTAAAGTTATTGAAATGCTTTTAAAATTGAACAATCTTGAAATAAGAGGCTAAGAAGTGAAAAATAATATTGTGTAAGTGATTTTGATATAAGAATGAGAATAAAATGTGAATTTCCTACTTTACCTCTCAAATTTTAAATATTTTTTTAATTCTTTCGTCAGTTTTAACGGTCTGGGACCAAATGCGCCACTTCGTTCATAATTGAGGGACTAAAAATGAAAACGGTCATAACTCAGGGACTTAATCAGAACTTGACCGGGTATAACTCAGGGACCAAAAATGCAATTTTCCTTTTTTAATATTTTTTTTTTGATAAATATTTATTTTTAATAGATTGCAGACTGGATCTTTCCTATTAGTTTATAGGTCCTGACATAGTGTAATAAAAATGTCATATATGTACACGGAGTTAACATAAATTTTTCATAACTAATTTTAAATTTAATTCATGAATACAAAAATATTAATGTCAAAGAAATTGAAATAAAGTTAAAAAATTTTCAACAATTTATGAACGCTAGTCTAAAATAATAAATTTCATGGATTTTTTAGTTCAAATCCATAGTATTAAAGTATAAATTTTATGAATCTATAGTATAAAAATTATGGATCTACAGTATAGAAATTATGAATCTACAGTATAGAAATTATGGATATGGAACCGTGTCCACCTTGCAAACCTTGCAAGGTGGACACGTGCTCACAACATAACGTTCCTTGTTTGTGAGTTGTCAACGTCCATAGTTACGCAATAGACCAATTAGGTTCCGTTAACATATGAGACTAGTACCATACGCGCATTACGTGAATAGTTCAATGCCCAATTTGTAATTTTAAATTAGTGTTTCAGAATTTATCAAAGTATCATTCGGTATCCTGGTGTATATCAATGCAAGATTATCAAAACTTCATAAAAGTAAATATTTGAAGAATGCATAACTATGACCTGTGACATAATTTTTCATAAAATTATCTAGTGCAATAGCAGTTTTAGTGAGAAACACCTTCACTGGATTGTACCCAAACATAATTTTTGCAACACAAAACCCTATTAACTGGCATGATCCATGCTTCCACTTGTTGCCACTTCCGCCAGAAACAAATTCTTGATTTAATCTAGTCCCCTAGTGCGCTTCACTGCAATTTGAGTGCCTTGGCGCAGTGCACCTTCAAAAACAGAATCAAATCCTCCTTCCCCAAAAGACAATGATAATAGGCATAATTTCTCATCTGTGTTGAATATATACTGTAAATTAGGTGCATCGTTTCATCAATGTCAATGTGTGATTCTAATTAATACTAAAATCAAAATAATATTAACCATTCATTTCAACAAACAATTACACCAACATTTTTTAGTTCCCGTTAGGGCCTAACTTTATTGGCTCTTATTAGCTTTGTAGATATACACAATATTATAACAATAAAAAGTTTAAAACTAAAATAATTTGTAAGTGTACAACTGATACTAAGGTTGAAAAAATCGCTAGGCGCCCCCAGGCGTCGATTAATCGGCGCCTAAGAGCAATTTTTTAAAAAAAATAAAAATTAAAAGATTTTAAAAAACATTATTTAAGACTTTCTAATTATAAACTATTTAATACTTTAATAGTTAGTACTAAAATATTAAATATTAGCCTAAAAAACATCTAGAATTGTAAATTGTATTAAGATCGATTTAAAGAATCAAAACACAACACAAAGTCACAACTCACAAAGTATTAATGTTAAAGTACATGAATTCAAATAATTTTGTATTACATTTTTTGGATTTGCAACCGATCTAAACAAAATAACCCATTTAAAAAAAAACACGAAAAAATAACTAACTGGGAACCTAAATTCCCGCCTAGGCAGCTTAGTTTCCGCGGCAATCTAGTCGGCGCCTAGGCGGCCGACCGCATAGAATGGCGATTCCTCCGAATTTCTAGGCGGCCAGCTGCTAGCTAGCGCCTAGGCGCGATTTTTGCAACCTTGAATGACACACATTTTATTCTATTTTTATTGACTAAATTATTTGTCAAAACTTAGCTAGTATGGTTAGACTGTATTAGGGTCTGTATTTGTTATAATAATAATAATAATAATAATAATATTATTATTATTATTATTAGTAATGGTTAAACCAAGTATTAAATTAGTTTGTTATGAATAATGCATGGATGCAGTAGGTGGGTTATGCATGGTATCACTACATAGATTGTGGCCTTAATTATAGCTTTACATGGAGCATTACTCCTAATCTTTAGCTTTATTAGTGGTTATCTTTTAGTATAAATAGGTTAGTATTGTTCATTCATTAATCATCAATTCAAAGAGTTATTTTTCCTCTCTCTCTCTCTCTCTTCTCAATATATAAATATAATATATAAATATATTATATTTAATATATATTATAGATATATTATATTATATTTAATATATATTATATTAAATATATTATATTTAATATATCTAACATTTGGTATCAGAGCCAAATATGGCTGCAAATTTGACTGGTATCAAAGCCAGTCAACCTTTCAACCCCGAGATATTTTCCGTAGTGAAATATGACTGCAAATTTCAATATTGTATGGACGGGTCCCAAATTGGACGGGAAACTCGATTAAAATTATTGGCAAATTATGATGTCCACACATTTGTAAGCTCAAAATCTTTGGAGCTTTGTTGATCCCAGTCTACCCGAAGGAGCTGATGCAGCCGCTATACGGCGAGATAAATTGGCCTTGGGTCAGATTCACCAAGGTGTTCATTATTCCATTTTTGGGCAATTAGCTCGTGCTCAAACAGCAAAACAAGCTTGGGACATCTTAAAGGTGTCACACAAAGGAGTCGATTGGGCACAGAAGTCTAAGTTGCAGTCGTTGAGAAGGTTGTATGATAATTGTGAGATGACCTCTACAGAAACAGTAGATGCGTATTTCACTCGTCTTATTGATATGGTGAATACGAAGAGGCTATATGGAGATACGATTGAAGATGGTGCAGTGGTTGAAAAAGTTCTGCGAACTATGCCGATGAAGTATGACCATGTGGTGGCTTCAATAACAGAGTCACACAAAACCGAGCTCTTATCAATTGCAGAGCTGAAAGGTATGGTAGAAAGTCATATTGACAGGATTGCGTCAAAATCAGAACCACTAGCAGAAGAAGCTTTGAAGAGTCAAGTCACCCTTAATGTGACTGGTACTAATCAAAGAGGTGGAGGATCTAGTAGAGGTCGTGGAAGAGGAAGAGGAGGTTCTAGTGGAAGAGGTCGTGGTAACTTCAACCAAGGAGGAGGACGTGGTACCTCCAACCAAGGAAGAGGTGGAGGTAATACCAAACAAGGTAAATTTCCATTTCATTGCTACAATTGTGGCAAGTATGGGCACAAGATTGCAGATTGTTGGTATAATGAGGACAACAATCGTGGAAATCAAGCAAACATTGCTGAAAATACTGCTGAAAAGTCTGGTGAGAATTCTGAAACCTTACTTTTGGCCAGTGATAGTTTTTCTGCTGATAAGAACATATGGTTCTTGGATACTGGGTGTAGTAACCATATGTGTGGGAAGAAAGAATTGTTTTCCGAACTAGATGAATCAGTCCGGTCTGAAGTAACGTTTGGCAATAAGTCAAAGGTGCCAATTTTGGGAAAAGGTAAAATCTCTATTCAGTTGAAGGATGGTACTCACAATTTTATATCCGATGTGTTCTATGTTCCTGAACTACACCAAAATTTGTTGAGTTTGGGTCAGTTGTCAGAAAAAGGATATAAGATACATATTGCTCAAGGGTGTTGTACCATTGAAGATGCTAAAGGAGTTTTGATTGCAAAGGTAAATATGTCCCAAAATCGACTATTTCCTTTGAAAATTAAGCATACTCTCCTTGATTGCTTTAATTCTGAAGTTTGTGATGATAATTGGTTATGGCATATGCGGTTTGGGCATTTCCATTTCTCTGGGTTAAACTATCTTGCGAGAAAGGAACTTGTTTCTGATTTACCTGTTGTGAATGTCCCTGATCGTATCTGTGAGATTTGTGTGATTGGGAAGAAGCATAGAGATCCCTTTCCCGTGGGCAAGTCAAGGAGAGCTACAAAACAGTTGGAGATTGTTCACTCAGACCTGTGTTCGTTGGAGGTTCCCTCACATGGATGTTGTAAGTACTTTATTACTTTCATTGATGATTTCAGTAGGAAAACATGGGTTTACTTTCTGAAGCAAAAGTCTGAAGCATGTGATGTTTTCAAACAATTTAAGGCTTTTGTTGAAAAGCAAAGTGGTTATGAAGTAAAAATCTTGAGAACTGATAGAGGTACAGAATATATTGCTTGTGATAATTTTATGAAAGAAAAGGGTATTCAACACCAAATGACAGCTAGATACACTCCACAACAAAACAGAGTGGCTGAGAGGAAGAATAGGTCAATCATGGATATGGTGAGGTGCATGTTGAAATCCAAGGATCTGCCTAAACCTTTTTGGGCAGAAGCTGTTGCTTGTGCTGTCTATGTGTTGAATAGGTGTCCAACTAAGAGTGTCCATGATAAGACGCCCGAAGAAGCTTGGAGTGGGAGAAAACCCTCTATCAAATATCTCAAGGTTTTTGGATGTTTGGCATATGCACATGTGCCAGATCCATTGAGCAATAAATTGGATGATAAAGGTGAGAAGTGCATATTCATTGGTTATAGTGACGCTTCAAAGGCTTATAAACTCTACAATCCTGAAACTAAAAAGGTTGTTATAAGTCGTGATGTCACTTTTGATGAATATGGTGCCTGGGATTGGTTAGCTAAAGATGAAAGTTCAGTTGTTATTCCTGTTGTTGAAAATGTTGTTGAAGAGCAACCGATTCCAGATAATGTCAAGTCTTCTTCACAGCCAGAGTCGTCAGTTCGACGATCACAACGCGAGCGCCACTTACCAGCTCGCTTGCAGGATTATGTTTTGGGTCAATATAATGATATGTCGGATGAAGATATTGTTCAATTTGCACTTTTTGCAGATTGTGACCCTTTATCCTTTGAGGAGGCTGCTACAAAAACTCATTGGCTTAAGGCGATGGGTGAAGAGATACGTGTCATTGAAAAGAATGGTACCCGGGAATTAACAGAATTACCTCCTGAAAAGAAGTCAATTGGAGTCAAGTGGCTTTACAGAACGAAATACAAGTCAGTATGTCCAACTTGAAGACGGAGACATTTCTTAAATTGAAGAAGGAGATATTGGGATGACCAATATATCCAACTTGGTTTAAAGGAGGCAATGTTATAATAATAATAATAATAATAATAATAATAATAATAATAATAATAATAATAATAATAATAATATTATTATTATTATTATTATTATTATTATTATTATTATTATTATTATTATTATTATTATTATTATTATTATTATTATTAGTAATGGTTAAACCAAGTATTAAATTAGTTTGTTATGAATAATGCATGGATGCAGTAGGTGGGTTATGCATGGTATCACTACATAGATTGTGGCCTTAATTGTAGCTTTACATGGAGCATTACTCCTAATCTTTAGCTTTATTAGTGGTTATATTTTAGTATAAATAGGTTAGTATTGTTCATTCATTAATCATCAATTCAAAGAGTTATTTTTCCTCTCTCTCTCTCTCTTCTCAATATATAAATATAATATATAAATATATTATATTTAATATATATTATAGATATATTATATTATATTTAATATATATTATATTAAATATATTATATTTAATATATCTAACAGTATTTCAGCCGGGGTCTACTTCAGAAGCTACTACCTTACAGTTTGGGTCTACTTCAGAAGAATCTATGCTTGAGTCTGAACGTATTCCATGAAGGGTGAATTTCACTAACTACCAGTTTTCATGTATCATTTTGAATTGAATGGAGCACCTTATTTTGAGGATTTTATGCAGCAATTATTCAGACAAGTTGGTAACATTATTTCGATTATAAAATGGGGAATTGAAGATCATGAAGAGGCCGAACAAGCACTCTAAATATTGGTTAATATTCTAAGTTTTGCATTTCATTATATCTCATCTTTGAAGTGATCTAAGAGCTCTACGAGGCTTATCACGAAACGTGATCATGTTGTGTTTCGTGATCATGTTGTGTTGAAGTTTGAAGTGTGTCTTTTGGGTTGCACGTACTCACTCAAGTAGATGGTAAAGATTGAGTTGGTGTAATTGGTTAAGACCATAGTGTGTATGGATTTATCTTACCGACCCTTGTAATCTTTGATGATCATCTAGTGAATTGGACTGACTTGAGTTGCCCCGCAGATGTGAGATGTTTTGCTCCGAACTGTATTACCAATTATTGTGTTCATGGTTTCTTTTCTTTACTTATATTTTATCCTGCTTATTATTAGTGTGTCCGATACAATCTATAATCTAGATAAATAATTCAATTAAAATTAAGTAAAAATTAACTAGATAGGATGAGAATATAATTGTGTTGTATTGATTGATCAATCTGAGAGTACAGAGAGCGAATATATAGATACTAGATAGAATCCTAGTCTAACACGAATAAGGCAGTCCCAGTCTAATACTAATAATATAGTCCTAATACTTGCGATGGAGTAAATTAAAACGTAATGACGAAAGAGGTTTAGTAAAAATGTCTGCTATATGATCTTTGGTAGAAATAAAATGAACTTGCAACTCCTTCTTTGCTACTTTGTCACGAACAAAGTGATAGTCGGTCTCAATGTGCTTCGTGCGAGCATGAAACACCAGATTAGCACATAAATAAGTGGCTCCAAGGTTGTCACACCAGAGCTTAGGCGCAGAAGATGGTGCAAAATCAATTTCCTTCATCAGAGAAACAAGCCAACTAACTTTTGCAGAAACATTAGCCAGCCCTTTATACTCAGATTCAGTTGAGAAACGAGTCACGGTGCGCTGTTTTTGACATACCCATGAAACAAGATTGCTCCCCAGAAACACAGCGAAACCACTAGTTGACTTTCAGTCATCCCGATTGCCGGCCCAATCCGAATCAGAATATGCATGAATATCCAGAGAGGTAGAAGAGGAAATATTGAGACCAAGATTGAGTGTCCCATTCACATACCGTAAAGCTCTCTTCAGAGTCGCCTAGTCCGCCATAGTAGGAGAGTGAATGTGCTGACACAAACGATTAACAGCATAAGAGAGATCACGACGGGTTACCGTAAGATACTGCAGAGCACCTGCAAGACTGCGGTACTGAGTGGGGTCAGCATATGGAACCTCATCACCTGTCACGGCTTTTGTAGTGGAAACTGGCATGGCAACGGGCTTGCAATCCACCATACCTGCTCGCTTGAGAATATTCTTCATATACCGTTGCTGAGACAGAAGCATGCCTCCAGACACCGGAACAGTCTCAATACCCAAAAAAAAAAAAAAAAGAAAGCACACCCATATCGCGAACTTTAAATTCAAGAGCCAATTTGTCAATAAGAGCAGCCACATGAGTTGAATCAGAACCCATAACCAAGATGTCATCCACATAAATCATAAAATAAAGCTGAATATTGCCACGTGAGTAAATAAACAAAGAGACATCGGTTTTGGAAGGCGAGAAGCCCGCAGAAACCCGAAAATCATGCAAACGTGTGAACCATGCACGAGGGGCTCGTTTGAGACCATACAGAGAACATTGAAGTAGACACACATGCCCAGGCATAGATTTGTCCTCATAGCCAAGCGGCTGGCGCATATAAACTGTCTCAGCCAAGTTGCCATTCAAAAACACATTGTGGATATCCAACTGTCGAATAGTCCATCCACGAGAAACTGATAAAGATAAGAGAAGACGTACTGTAGTCGGTTTAACCACGGGACTGAAAGTCTCAAAGAAGTCCTCACCAGCCACCTGATTAAAACCCTTGGCAACTAATCGAGCCTTGTGACGCTCAATTGAACCATCAGCTGTCCTTTTGGTTCTAAACACCCACTTGCAACCAACCACATTCATACCTGATTTATAAGGAACAAGTTGCCATGTATTGTTATGCACCAGGGCATTAAATTCCAAGTCCATTGCATCATGCCACTCAGAATATTTGACAACTTGAGAGTAGCACGTGGGCTAAGTAGTAACATCAGCGGACAATGCGACATGATCATGTGGTCCCGTGTTTCGTGTAGCCATACCGTGAGGCCGAGCACGAGTTGGTGAAACGGGATGACGAGACCGACCGCGCGGACGGCCACGCGGCCGAGCAGTCGGCTGCTCCGTGACAGTCCGCTCGGACTGGGCGACGGTCTCGGGACTGGGTTGGCTGGCACGGCAGCGGGTGCAGTTGGCGGTTCAGCAAGCGGCTTGGCAATGTGGTCATGCGACCGCACCGCATCATCATTGGCAAAAATAGGTGCAACGGCCCACGGTTCCGGGATCGGTGTAACAACCTGCGAATCAACACGAGCAACAAACGAAAAAACAGTCTCATCGAATCGCACATGGCGACAGATATAAACCTTGTTAGTGTTAGTGTCCAAACAACGATAGCCACGAAAAGACGGAGGATATCCAAGAAAGACACAGGGAGAAGAACGAAACTGTAGTTTGTTGCGGTTCTATGGACGCAAGTTGGGGAAGCATAGACACCCAAATACCCGGAGATAGGTATAGGACGGAGGGAAATGATGTAATAGATAATGTGGAGATTTATCAGATAAGACACGAGTGGGCATTTTATTAATCAGGTACACAGCGGTTTCAAACGCATAATCCCAGAAATGAGAGGGGACAGATGCTTGAGCCATTAAGGCAAGACCTGTCTCAACCACATGCCGATGCTTGCGCTCCACCCTCCCGTTTTGCTCATGAGTATACGCACAGGATTGCCTGTGACGAATACCAAGAGATGCCAGAGTGGAGCCAAGCTTTTTATACTCTCCCCCTAAATCAAATTGAAAAGAAAGAATTTTGCGGGGAAATGATCTTTCAACAAGTCACCGAAACTTATCAAATATGGCATATAACTCAGATTTAGCACACATGGGATAATACCACATATATCTAGTGTAATCATCAACAAACAAAACAAAATATTTAAAGCCATTCGCAGAGATTAATGGCGCAGGGCCCCAAATATCAGAATATATTAATTCTAAAGGTTGCGTACTAGTGGTTACAACAATAGATAAAGGAAAGCGAGATGATTTTCTCAATTAACAAGACGAACAAATATTGGGAAGATCATTGGAATTAAAAGTACTAAGAGACGAAGACCCTAAAATTTGGCGCAGAACCCGGGAGTGAGGGTGCCCGAGACGCATGTGCCAAACAAAAGACCACCGTGCGGCAACAAAAGCAGCTGGAGCTGGACGCGAAGTAGGCCAGGAATAGAGATCCCCCGATGCATGCCCTTTAAACATAATTTTCCTGGTGATAGTGTCCTTCATAAAGAAACACGAAGGGTGAAACTCAAAGAAAACATTATTATCTTTAACAAAACGCTGAACAGATAATAACGAAGAAGATAAACCAGGGACATGCAAGACATCACTCATCCTAAAGGACCTAGAATCAGTAGCTAACGAAGCGGAACCAACATTAACAATGGGCAAACCTGTACCACTGCCGACTCGGAGTGTTTCCGGACCATCATAACCTGTCGCAGATGTCAGCAAGGAAGAAGAAGGGGTGGCATGATTGGTAGCATCAGTGTCCGGAAACCACTGATGAGGATCATTTGCAGAACCATCATCACCAGAAACAGCCACATGTGCCTGAGGAGCCGGGGAATCAAGCGTAAAACGCTGCCAACAGGAAATAGCAGAGTGACCTTGCTTGCTACAAATTTGACATCGAGGGCCCGAACCAGATCACCCCCGGCCACGGCCACGGTTCCCTCGATCACGGCCTCCTCCTCCACGCTGCTGAGAACCACCGCCCGGGCCACCGTGACCTCCACGGTTGAAAACCATAGCAGTCGGCACACCAATAGGGACGCCATCATCGGAGCAGATCCACTCTTGCGATACTAGAAAGTCCGCTACCTCCGTTAGCGGAATAGGAGCTCCACGAGCCAGGGTCGCAACCAATGGCCGAAACATAGGGCGCAGACCACGGAATACATATAAATGTTTATCGTCTAACTCAACCTGACGACCGGCGAGAGCCAACTCATCAACCAACATCTGCGCACGACCAAGATAGTCGGAGATGGAAGAATCACCTTGCCGTAGGGCCTGAGACCGCGTCGATGAACCTAGGGTTTGCTCAATGGTCTGCCATAGCTATCGTGATGTGCTTCGGCCGACAGTGAGACGCAGAGTCTCCTCGGACAAAGACGAGATAAGCATCGAAAGGATGGCCTTGTCCTGTCGCCACCAAGAAGTCTGTCGTGCCGAGAGGTCCGTAGCCGCCGCGCCGGAGCTGTCGGCAGTTGAGGTGGTCGCCGAGACAGTCGTCGGAAATGGCACGGTACCATCAATAAAACTAAGAAGCCCTTGGCCTTCGAGGAACGGTAGCATCTGAGTTCTCCAGAATAAATAATTTCGGGAAGTTAATTTCAAGGAGACGAAGTCATGTGCCGAGGAAAGACTATTACTGGCGGACACAGGAGGAACATCGGTAACAGTCCGTTCAGAAAATCTAAGAACAGAGCCGTCATCACCGAGAATTTCCATGAGAGAAAACCTAGATAACTGATACCAAATATAATTGTGTTGTATTGATGATCAATCTGAGAGTACATAGAGCGAATATATAAATACTAGATAGAATCCTAGTCTAACACAAATAAGGTAGTCCCAGTCTAATACTAATAATATAATCCTAATAGATAGTTCTTACATTCAAAATTCACTATCCTTTTTCATAATTAATAAAGAATAATTGAGAAACTAAAAAAGACATGCAAGTGAACTTGAACCACATGCAGTGGGTCACAAATTTCATTAAGCCAATGGACATACACAACAAATTATAGCTTTAGACGCATTCAACATGCATTATATTCTATATCGATCAACACATAAAACAAGTTTAATATTATTGTACAACAAGTTGCTTGTGACTTGTGAACGTCCATAATTGCGCAATAGACCAATCACCTTTCGTGTAGTCACGTCCTAGACTTCTCTCCATTTTATAATGACATATAAACCAGTCTAATTTAATGATGCTTAATATTTAGTCAACGATATTATTGAGGTTTTTTTTTTTTTTTTTTTTTTTTTTTTTTTTTTTTTTTTTGGTTAGTACTAGTGACTCTATTACAATGCAGTATCGGTTCATAACTACTTTCTCAACCTATTGAAGCACAAAGAGTCAATACCGACTTCGCTAAGGCTCGAAACCACAAGATCCTTCGCATATTATTGAGGTTAATATATTACTAACTTGTGCCATTTAGTAATAAGTCACTCGTTCGAACCATGACAATAAGCTTAAAAAGCCTCACATATAGTACGCTTTAAAAGTTCAGTGCACCTTATCCAACTTCATCCGAAACAACTGTCCAACCTAACAGTTAATCTTGACAACACGTGGACTCTGTTACAACTGCTCTATGTTCTTGTTGAGGACGTAACTCTAATTACGAGGAAAACCACCATCAGACACACATCTATAGTTTATTGGCCATTTTGTAGTGGCTAAATGTCACCATAACTTATAAATACAACATACATGTACTATAAAATGGGTCAACATTTTGCTAAACTAAGCTAGCTAGACACACCAAGACTATGTGGTTTAATGGTACCCGGGTTGGACTTCTATTTGGAAGGGTTGTGAGTTCGAGCCTTAGTGAAGGTGTTATTGGTTCTTTGTGTTTCAGTAGGTTGAGAAAGTATATGAACAGATACTACATTGTAATAGAGCCAGCAACATTCCACAAAAGTTAGCAAAATCACTTACACTTCCCGATTATAATCTTGTGATTAGCTTACGATTTATGTTGGGATCTTAAGTCAATAAATTGAACAACAACCGCCAGATACAAAATTTTGTTCATAATTTTACAATATATGCTTAAGTAGCTTCATTTTGATCGATTAACAAAAGGTCACGTCCACTAATACCCAATTAACACCAAGAGTTGTGAGATCATGCCAACATATGTATGTAAATTGTATATAAAATTTTGTATGCAATTTACATTTTTAATGTCCATTTGTTTATTTTTAGAATGGAAAAAGTATCAAATATGCCACTAATCTTATAGATTTTATACAATTAAACCATTGAACTTCAAACGTGTATAATTGAACCATTGACGGTAAGTATGTTACTGGAAATATAATATAAGAATAACAATAGTTGTATTGCTACGTGTTTCAGTACAAAATATTCAGCCTGTGTCTTTGTACAGAATATTGAACCTGTCCCCCTCCTCATCCAAGGATCATCTACTTATACAGTATAATGGTAACAACTATAATAATAGACAGTAATGGCCTTCTAATGAGTGCAACGGCTCCCTTCCATAAGTGTAGGTTCTTTGATGAGGTGGTACGTAACAGCTATATCATAATGAGGAGTTGAGCCATTATTTCCTTGTCTTGAATGAGCGGGGTAGTAAATGACTTCTACCTGTTGGGTTTCCACGGGGCGCCGGGTCATGTGCCTGTTGACAACCCGGGTCGGGTGCTAGCATTATTACTCTGTCAACCATTAAACAAGCAAAATATGTGCAATTAGGACATTTTTTCATCAATTTGTTCCAGTGCAATTTGAGTTGAAAATATTTAAATATTTCCACCCAACTAGCATAGTAGAGGAAATTGAAACTATTATTAGTATATACCATGTAAGTAATGTAATTAGATTCTATTGGAAAGAATCAGAAAAATATCTCAATTGCACTTGTTTTTGCATGTTTGATTGTTCAATTGCAAATATTTTAAGTTCAATGGCTTAATTTCACAAAAAATTATACGTTTAATGGTTTGTTTTTTTATTTTTATTTTTTGAAGTAATGAACTCGCAATATAAGAGCGGTTGTGAAATCAGGTGGGATGTCAAATCGTTTTGAATGAATTAACCAAGCACTATTCGCTTTAGCAAGGCACTGGAGAGCTTGATTTCTGTCTAGTTTAATGTTTTATTAATTTAACACTTTTCCCTTTTTAGAATTATTTGAGTTCTATCCAATTTTTGGAATATATAAAAGATATCAAATCAATTCAATTAAACAAATTACAATATGTTGAAAGGAATTGAGTAGGGGGACTTAAGACTCTAATATAAAATGGCGACTAACGTATTTGTTACAAACATCTAAATCGAATTTTATCTAAAAGATTATAAATCACCATCAGTATCATTCATCGTTAACTCAAAAAAATCTGTGAGGTCCATATCAGTTAAAAATAAAATTGTGAAACTTTAATTCTTTATATGGAATTAGGGCCCATATAAAACGAATGAAAATCGAGTTTACTTGTATATACCAATATATACATCATTGTAGGTGGAGTGGATATGGAATATAATTGGAACTGCCGGTCAACTTGCATGTTGAGGTATATATACTAGCATTTTGTACATGTAATGCACAAAAATTTATGCCCAATATTAAAATATTGATAAAAATAAATAATTAAAAATTAAAAATCTAAAATCAAATTATATATACACAAATAATATATGTACTTTATACACACACACATATATGATTTACCATTCATAGAAATTTAATTAAAATATAATCAATCATTAAATTTTTTATATAATGATTTTAATAAAATGATAATTAAATAATAGGAAAAAGATATGATAGATATAGGTGTATGGTAATAAATAATAATGATAGAATTATCAATTTTAGAATTAAAAAGTAACGGTGTTATAACGGTGTAAGGATAGTTTTGTCTGACAAAAATGTAGTAGGGATAATTTTCTCTAATAACATTGAAGTTTACAATATTTAAAGTAAAATGTATATATTTATTAGCATACAAAAAGATGGACATAAATCAAGGATATAACAGAGTGAGTGCGTGCGTGCGTGTGTGTGTGCGCGCGCACCATAAAATTATATTGATAGCGGGTAACAGGAACGAAAAGTGTATTATTGGATTGATAAGGCCCAACACCCTTCAAATAATATAAATGGGCAAACTATATCGTGCACCAGGGCGCACAATGCACCAAAACGACGTCATTTTGTTTTGTTTTTTTTTTTTTTTTAGAAATTCCGTTTTTCGTTTCTGCCGTTAAATTCTAAAAAAAATCCTCTGTTTCGAATGTACATAAACTCATAACATAATACACATAATCTAATAAATAATACACATAAACTGTTCACATAATACACTTAAATTCTTAACATGATACACATAAACTTTTGACATAATACACATAAACTCTTAACAGAATACACATAAACTCTTAACATAGTACACATAAACTCTTAACATAATACACATAAAATCTTAACATAAAAAATGACGTCGTTTTGAACAGTGCGCACAATGCATTGTGCGCCCTGGTGCACGATATAACGATTGATATAAATGAGATACAAGTGTATTGAACAAATAAAGGTATAAATTTGGCCTAAGGGGCCCAACTACCAAGCCAACCACAGGTCCACAGGGGTGGACTACTACTACTAACTAGTAGACCGCAAAATACAATTGACGTACTGCATCATTAATTGGGGGTACATCAAGAGAAAAGAAGAGCTAATAATTAATGGGTTAAAACGAACACCACCCCTACCTTTTATACTACCCCCAGGGCCACATGCCATGGGCAGGTGTGCGGACCACAACGCTCCGCCCTCCCTTGCCATACACTGCACGTATCCCATTAGGTGTTGTGCTTTCCCGCAAACATTTCGATGCACGCCACATCGCATAGCAAGTTTGGGGTAATAGCCAACTGTCCGAAGACTACGCACATACCCCTACCTTGCCACCTCACCGCCCAAAGTAGTTCATTCCAAGGGTCTGTCATCTACGACGAGCCGTCTGCCAACCATCCGAGTGATCTGTCACAGCCGGACGAACTATAAAACTGGGCCTTCCAGCTGCCGGCAGAGGGCCATGGCGACATGGCAAGTGGCAAAAAAGCCCGGGGACAATAAACCCAGGAATAGTCCACCAGTCTGCCTTTAGCGATCCACTCTGGTCAGCTCGACCCCCATGAGGTCCGCTACTTACTAGCCAGCCCAGATTCGGCACTAGGGTCCTGGGCGGCACCCCCATGATCCAGGCAAACCGCTCCTCCCCACCATTTTTTTTTCCAGGATTGTTCTTCATATTGCGTTACCAAACGCGTCCTTAACCCATGTAATCTTTGGTGATCATCTTGTGAATTGGACTGACGTTAGTTGCCCCGCAGACGTGAGATGTTTTGCTCCGAACTGTGTTACCAATTATTGTGTTCATGGTTTCTTTTCTTTACTTATATTTTATCCTGCTTATTATTAGTGCGTCTGATACAATCTATAATCTAGATAAATAATTCAATTAAAATTAAGTAAAAATTAACTAGATACTTCTTGCATTCAAAATTCACTATCCTTTTTCATAATTAATAAAGAATAATTGAGAAACTAAAAAAGACATGCAAGTGAACTTGAACCACATGCAGTGGGTCACAAATTTCATTAAGCCAATGGACATACACAACAAATTATAGCTTTAGACGCATTCAACATGCATTATATTCTATATCGATCAACACATAAAACAAGTTTAATATTAGTGGACAACAAGTTGCTTGTGACTTGTGAACGTCCATAATTGCGCAATAGACTAATCAACTTTCGTGTAGTCACGTCCTAGACTTCTCTCCATTTTATAATGACATAAACCAGTCTAATTTAATGATGCTTAATATTTAGTCAACGATATTATTGAAGTATTTTTTTTTTTTTTTAAGTACTATTGACTCTGTTATAATGCAATATCTGTTCATAACTACTTTCTAAATTTAATTATTGAAGCACAAAGAGACAATACCGACTTCACTAAGGCTCGAACCCACAAGATCCTTGGCATATTATTGAGGTTAATATTATTAACTTGTGCCATTTAGTAATATGTCACTCGTTCGAACCATGACAATAAGCTTAAAAAGCCTCATATATAGTACGCTTTAAAAGTTCAGTGCACCTTACCCAACTTCATCCGGAACAAGTGTCCAATCTAACAGTTAATCTTGACAACATGTGGATTCTATTACAACTGCTTTATATTCTTGTTGAGAACGTAACTCTAATTACAAGGAAACCACCATTAGACACACATCTATAGTTTATTGGCCATATTGTAGTGGCTAGATGTCACCATAACTTATAAATAAAACATACATGTACTATAAAATGGGTCGACATTTTGCTAAACTAGCTAGACACATTTCTCATTGGCTCACCCGAGTGATTGAGAACCCTTTCCTTCTCCTATTACTTTGTCAAATCACTTACACTACCCGATTATAATCTTGTGATTAGCTTACGATTTATGTTGGGATCTTAAGTCAATAAATTGAACAACAGCCGCCAGATACAAAATTTTGTTCATAATTTTACAATATATGCTTAAGTAGCCTCATTTTGATCGATTAACAAAAGGTCACGTCCACTAATACCCAATTAACACCAGGAATTATTGTGAGATCATGCCAACATATGTATGTAAATTTTATATAAAATTTTGTATGCAAATTACATTTTTAATGTCCATTTGTTTATTTTTAGAATGGAAAAAGTAAAAAATAGGCCACTAATCTTATAGATTTTGTACAATTAGACCATCGAACTTAAACGTGTATAATTGAACCATTAAACAAGCAAAATATGTGCAATTAGGACATTTTTTCATCAATTTGTTTCAATGCAATTTGAGTTGAAAATATTTAAATATACCTCCCAACTAGCATAGTAGAGGAAATTGGAACTATTATTAGTATATACCATGTAAGTAATGTAATTAGATTCTATTGGAAAAAATCAGAAAAATATCTCAATTGCACTTTTTTTTGCATGTTTGATTGTTCAATTGCAAATATTTTAAGTTCAATGGCTTAATTTCACAAAAATTATAAGTTTAATGGTTTATTTATTCTTTTTTTTTTTTTTTGAAATAATGAACTCACAATAAAATTAAATAAGAGCGGTTATGAAGTCAGCTGGGATGTCAAATCGTTTTGAATGAATTAACCAAGCACCATTCGCTTTAGCAAGGCACTGGAGAGCTTGATTTCTGTCTAGTTTAATGTTTTATTAATTTAACACTTTTCCCTTTTTAGAATTATTTGAGTTCTATCCAATTTTTGGAATATATAAAAGATATTAAATCAATTCAATTAAACAAATTTCAATATATATATGTTGAAAGGAATTGAGTTGGACTTAGTTAAAACTCTATATAAAATGGCGACTAACGTATTTGTTACAAACATCTAAATCGAATCTTATCTAAAAGATTATAAATCACCATCAGTATCATTCATCGTTAACTCAAAAAAATCTGTGAGGTCCATATCAGTTAAAAATAAAATTGTGAAACTTTAATTCTTTATATGGAATTAGGGCCCATATAAAACGAATGAAAATCGAGTTTACTTGTATATACCAATATATACATTCTTCCAAAAGGCTGAACCTCAACCCTAAGATATACCAATATATACATCATTATAGGTGGAGTTGATATGGAATATAATTGGAACTGCCGGTCAACTTGCATGTTGAGGTATATATACTAGCATTTTGTGTATGAAATGTACAAAAATTTATGTCCAATATTAAAAAATTGATAAAAATAAATAATTAAAAATCATAATTTGAATTATATATACACAAATAATATATGTATTATTTTATACACACACATATGTGATTCACCATTCATAGAAATTTAAATAAAATATAATCAATCATTAAATTAATTATATAATGATTTTAATAAAATGATAATTAAAGAATACAAAAAAGATATGATAGATATAGGTGTATGGTAATAAATAATAATGATAGAATTATCAATCTTAAAATTAAAAAGTAACGGTATTATAACGGTGTAAGGATAGTTTTGTCTAACAAGAATGTAGTAGGGATAATTTTGCCTAATAACATTGAAGTGTACAATATTTAACGTAAAATGTATATATTTATTAGCATACAAAAAGGACATAAATCAAGGATATAACCTTGATTGAGACTTATTATGTTTTTGGATATATATATATATATATATATATATATATATATATATATATATATATATATATATGTGTGTGTGTGTGTGTGTGTGTGTGTGTGTGTGTGTGTGTGTGTGTGTGTGTGTGTGTGTGTGTGTGTGTGTAACAGGAACGAAAAGTGTATTATTGGATTGATAGGGCCCAACACCCTTCAAATAATATAAATGGGCAAATTATATCATTCACCAGGTGCAAAATGCATTGTGCGCCCTGGCCAAAACGACGTCGTTTTGTATCTTTTTTTTTTTTTTTTTTTTTTTTTTTTTTTGTAGAAATTCCGTTTTTCGTTTCTGCTGTTAACTTCTTAAAAAAATCCCTTGTTTCGAATGTACATAAACTCATAACATAATACACATAATCTAACATAATACATAATACACATAAACTCTTAACATAATACACATAAACTTTTAATATAATACATATAAACTCTTAACATAATATACATAAAATCTTAACATAAAAAGCAACGTCATTTTGGACAGTGCGCACAATGCATTGTGCGCCCTGGTGCACGATATAACGATTGATATAAATGAGCTACAAGTGTATTGAACAAATAAAGGGATAAATTTGGCCTAAGGGGCCCAACTACCAAGCCAACCACATCCACAGGGGTGGACTACTACTGCTAACTAGTAGACCGCAAAAGAGAATTGACGTACTGCATCATTAATTGGGGGTACATCAAGAGAAGAGAAGAGCTAATAATGGGTTAAAACCAACACCACCCCTACCTTTTATACTACTCACAGGGCCACATGCCATGGGCAGGTGTGCGGACCACAACGCTTCGCCCTCCCTTGCCATACACTGCATGTATCTCATTAGATGTTGTGTTTTCCCGCAAACATCTCCATGCACGCCACATCGTATAGCAAGTTTGGGGTCTTAACCAACTGTCCGAAGACTGCGCGCATATCCCTATCTAGCCACTTCACCGCCCAAAGCAGTTCATTCTAGGGGTCTGTCATCTACAACGAGCCGTTTGCCAACCATCCGAGTGGTTTGCCACAGCCGGACGAACTATAAAACTAGGCCCTCCAACTGCCGGCAGAGGGCCATGGCGACATGGCAAGTGGCAAAAATGTTCCGGGACAATAAACCCGGGAATAGTCCACCAGCTTGCCTTTAGCGATCCACTCTAGTCAGCTCGACCCCCATGAGGTCCGCTACTCACTAGCCAGCCCAGATTCGGCACTAGGGTCCTAGCCGGCTCCCCCATGATCCAGGCAAACCGCTCCTCCCCACCACTTTTCTTCTTTTTTTTTTTTTTTTTGTTTTTTTTTTGTTTTGTTTTGTTTTGTTTTTTTTTTTTTTTTTTTTTTTTTTTTCAGGATTGTTCTCCATATTGCGTTACCAAACACCTCCTTAACCCTTTTTACTAAGCTTTGTGCTATGGCACCATGTACTTTACGCCTTATCACATTTTGAGCCCCAACTTTCTTACCTTCTTCACTTTACACCCCATCCATTCAGTCTTTGTGCTCCGGCCCATGTACTTTACGTTTTACCACCCTTTTGCCCCCAAACTTTTTTATTTCTCCATCCAATTTAGCCCCCAAAAACAATGCCTTGGGCTCCAATTATTTCTAGACCTAATTAACGCTTGGGTCTCCCTTCACTAGCCCAATCGACATTGGGCCAGAGCCCATGGCCCCATCAATATATAACTTAGGTTTCCATCTTTCTTGGGCTATATTTATAATCAATCTAACTCCGTGGTTCAACACCAAAATGCACAAGGAGTCCACCTCAATCTAAAAATCTCAATGTTCTTGGCAAGAATTGAATACACCCTACTGTTAGAAGCAAGTCTTAAATAAGACTTCTCATTCACTAGACTAATGCATTGACATGTATTTATTGTTCTCAAGTTTGAATACGTTGTCACGATGTAATTAATGCAAGTATAACTAAAATAGCTAGTCTCAACGAAGCTCTAACTACTAACTACTACTGGAATCAAGAATTGAATAGTTTGGGAGAAGAATTAATAGTTAGTAATAATCATAAATTTTAGTCAATGGTAGCTCAATAATTGAGTCAATTTGACTGAAAGATTTTTTGATTATTGACTCTTTCATTTTTTTTGAATGCCTTATTGACTTTTTCATATTTGATCATTAACTTAAAAATTGATCTGCTTAAAATATTGAGAAGTTGTCAAATTTAGTCCTTTAATGCTAAATTTATTGGATAGCTATCAAATCAAAGAGTAAAATTGTAATTTACATGCATTAACATTGTAGAACCTTTGTTAGTTAGTTTAAAACAATCAAAATTTTCAAATGGCATGAATACTCAAGAAGATCGTCGATTGTTTGCAAAGGGCAACACCTTTAATGTGCTAACATAACAAAATTACAACTTTATCATCAAATTTGATGTTTGGCAAATGGATTTGGTAATAAAGAACAACATATTTGTTGATTTGTTGACAAATGGGCTTTAGACAGGTGATATTAATTAGAAAGTGACTTATTAATTGCAACTCAACGATGTTAGATTAAGGATACTTACTATTACGGCAACTTTTTTTAGACTGAATATAAGGTACATTTGTAATCTACAAAAAGTTACTGTTATAAAAATTGGCCTAGGCGTTAGGCGCTCCTAAACCGTGTTGATTTTCTCTTTAGGTGGCTGTCTAGGCACCTAACTCGAACGATTCGACTGAGTTGGCGGAGAACTCGACCGAATTTGGCCGAGTTAACTCGTCCAATTCGGCCGAGTTAGTCGAGTCACACACACACACACACACACACACACACACATATATAACATACGCCCACACACATACACTTTTTTTTAGTTAGTCGCCTAAGCCGTCTAGGCGCTAGGCGCTATTCTACCACCCGGCTAGCCCCTAGCGCCTTCTGCAACCATGTAAAAAATACATTATTTATGCACTGAATGTACACTATTTGATAGTATATTCAGTACTTAAAATAATATATTTTTCATAAATACAATGTACATTTCTAATATATTAAATTTATATTATTTAATAATATACAAAATAATATACTTTCAGTATTCAAATAATGTAATTTCCATTAATACAAAGTATATTTTAATATACTAAATTACATTATTTGTGTACTAAATGTACATTATTTAATAGTATATAAAACAATGTACTTTCTGTGCTCAAATAATATACTTTATGTTCACAAATAATGTACTTTTATACTATGGTCTATAGAATAATGATCCTACTATTACCTTGTGGAACCATATTGGGTGTATTCCATATAGATTGGAGCTATACGATTAAGCATATCTATTGAAATACAAATGTTTGTGCTGACTGGATGAAAATACACCATTCTTCACCCGGGGGATTAATTCAACCACTTTATTTTGCAGATGTTGTCATTGCCCAACTTAAATGTTAGGACTATAGCGGAATAATGCGGAAGCGAAGAATCGAAAATTGAGAATTATAGAAGTTAAATAATAGGAAAAACTATATAAATGACAAAGAATATAATAAAAGGGAAAATATATAATATATATATTATAACTCAAAAAGAAATTGAGAAGAAACAATATAATATATATGTATCTACGTGAAGACAAAGAAAAAGAGTGAAAGAATGAATTCAATTGTTTGATGCAATTTACAAAGCATAAAGCTATCCTATTTATACAATGCAAACAAGAGAAAAACAAGGCAAATATGTGGAAGTTCATAGTGCTCGGCAAACATGCAAGAGAAGTGGACATGGAGCATGCGTTGCGTACGGTTGAAAGAAATGACTTCAAGGATGAATTTTAGCCACAAAATATTACTCATGTCCTAACAATCTCCACCTTGGATCAAATTCATCGTGAAATTAACAACTGGAACAGTCGACTAAACTCAAACGCTGCTTGAACTTAGCAATAGGAAGAACCTCAAAATAGCAGGATGGATCACCATCAACCTCCTATGCGACTGAAAGAGCATAAGCAATCAAGTTGTTTTCATCATCACTAGCATACCTAGCAGGTTTTTTAATTGTCCTCCTATGACGATCCATAGCAATGGAATACTCTCGTTGTGGCTCGACGAGAGGTGTTGTGCTAGTAGATGCATCATCTTTAGTATTACCATCGGTGGTAGTAATACTATCAATAGGCCTGAATTCAAACTCCACCTTCTCACCAGTACTTTGCGTCTCACCTGTACTGGGAACTTTTCCAGAAGAAAGTAGTGCATTTTCGTCAAAAGTGATATCTCGACTCAGAATGATTTTCCGAGAATCAGGAAACCATAGACGATACCCTTTTGACTCAGAGGCATAACCAAGGAAAATGCATTTGACAGCTCTCGGGTTTAATTTACCTGTACTAGAATGAGCATATGCATGACATCCAAAAACTCTTAAGATAGAGTAGTCAACATGATTACCTGACCAAACTTCTTCTGGAATTTTGAAATCAAGGGATGAATGTGGAGATCTATTTACCAAATAGCAAGCAGTAGAAACAGCCTCGGCCCAAAAATCACGCCGTTTCCATAACCCAGCATTAGAGAGCATACAACGTGCTCTTTCCAATAGAGTCCTGTTCAAACGTTCGGCAACACCATTTTGCTGGGGTTTACCAGGCAAGGTCTCATGTCTGGAGATTCCATTTGCCGCACAAAAGTCATTGAAATCTGACTCACAGAACTCCAAGCCATTGTCTGTCCTGAGCTTCTTGACTTTTTTACCTGTCTGAGTCTCAACAAGTATTTTCCACTTCTTGAAAATAGAAAATGCCTGATTTTTATGTTTCAGGAAATAGACCCAGACTTTACGAGAAAAGTCATCAATAATAGACATAAAATATCTACAGCCTCCCATAAACTGGAATTTAGTTGGTCCCCATAAATCGAAATGTATATATTCCAATACATCTTTGGTACGGTGTGTAGCAGTAGAGAAACTAACCCTCTTTTGTTTCCCAAAAACACAATGCTCACAAAATTGTAATTTACCGGTACCTGAACCACCAAGGAGGCCTTTCTTGCTCAGGAGATGCATGCCTTTCTCACTCATATGCCCCAGACGCATATGCCATAGTTGAGTGAGATCCGCATCAGACATCGATGAGGATACCGCTACTGAACCTGTCACAGTACTGCTATGCAACACGTACAAGCTTCTAGAACGAGAAGCTTTCATGAGAACAAGAGAGCCTTTTATGACTTTCAGAACTCCACCTTCAGCTATGTACTTGCACCCCCAGAGATTCCAAGGTGCCCAATGATATCAGATTGCGTTTCAAATCAGGAATATACCGAACAATGGTAAGAGTCCTGATAACGTTATCATGAGTTTTAATCTGAACACTTCCAATTCCACGAACCTTGCAATGGGTATCATTACCCAGCAAGACAACATCACCATCAACCGGTTCCAGAGAGATGAACCAGTCTTTGTGAGGACACATGTGGAATGTACAACCAGAGTCCAGAATCCACTCAGTTTCGCTCCGTTTGCAACCGGAGCTAACAGATAACATAACATCGCCTTCTGAATCACTTTCCACAACACTAGCTTCGGCGGACTTATTTTCTCTTTCTTGCTTGTTTTTCAACTTGAAGCATTTAGTCACATCATGACCATGCTTCTTGCAGTACTTGCAGGATTTGTTGGACTTACGCCCTTTGGACTTGGATCTAGAATTTTTATTGCTACTCCCTGATTCAAGTGAACGACCCCTTACAGTCAAGCCTTCACCTTTGTCCTCAGACTTAATTTCAAAGTCAAACTTTTCTTTGGACAATAGGTTTGACTTAACATTGTCAAAAGTAAGGGTATCACTACTATTACCATACAACATAATTTCTTTGAAATGCTTGTATGATTTAGGGAGGGAGACAAACAATAAAACAACACGATCCTCATCTTCAATTACGACATCAATATTCTCCAAGTCTAATAAAATAGAATTAAATTCATCCAAGTGAGATTTAATAGAAGTACCTTTCGTCATACGGATTGTGTACAGACGCTCCTTCAAGCGTAGCGTGTTCGCCAGAGTCTTGGCCATGTAAAGCGTATCCAGTTTGGACCATAAATCTGACGCAGTCGTCTCACTTACTACCTCACGTAGAACCTCTTTAGACAGGCACAAAAGAATGGTTGAACGTGCCTTGTCATCCAAATCTTCCCAACCTTCATTTGTCATTGTAACCGGTTTCTTCTTCTTCCCAGCTAGCGCTTTCTTCAAACCGTTCTGGGTTAGAACGGCTTCCATCTGAACCTTCCAGATAGAAAAGCTAATTTTCCCGTCTAACTTCTCGATATCGAACTTAGTAACATTTGACATCTTTGAAAATAATTCTCAAATAAACTGCTCTGATACCACTTGTTAGGACTATAGCGGAATAATGCGGAAGCGAAGAATAAAAAATTGAGAATTATAGAAGTTAAATAATAGGAAAAACTATATAAATGACAAAGAATATAATAAAAGGGAAAATATATAATATATATATTATAACTCAAAAAGAAATTGAGAAGAAACAATATAATATATATGTATCTACGTGAAGACAAAGAAAAAGAGTGAAAGAATGAATTCAATTGTTTGATGCAATTTGCAAAGCATAAAGCTATCCTATTTATACAATGCAAACAAGAGAAAAACAAGGCAAATATGTGGAAGTCCATAGTGCTCGGCAAACATGCAAGAGAAGTGGACATGGAGCATGCGTTGCGTACGGTTGAAAGAAATGACTTCAAGGATGAATTTTAGCCACAAAATATTACTCATGTCCTAACACTAAATTTCTTTATGTTGGTGAAATACTAAAATTTTGTTTATCATTGTAAAAAAAAAAAAAGAAAAAAAAAAGAAGCAATACATGGATCATATCTGATAATTAGTTTTCTATAATGAAGTCCATGATAATTGCAACGTGCTGACTTTACAAAGGCTAACAATTAACATTCATTTATTATGTGTTGTTGAGTAAGGGTATTAAATGTTTTAATTTGTTGGTGGCTGCTGTTGACGGCTTATTGTAAGTGTATAAATGATACACGTAAAAAACCCTTAATATAAATTGGCTAATTTAATTATTAAAGGGTTAGAATTATTTAATGTGAAATACTTTATGTTATACTCGTTGGACCATTTTCCATCAACTAATAATTAATTTGAATGGCTACAATTAATTGGTGAAATTAAGATTGAAAATGAAGGAAGTCAGCAATACAGTACACATAATGAAGCTTCCAAATCAAATGTGTGGTTGTGGTTCATTGAAGATTATATGATGCTGATTATGTGGATGTGATGCTAATTATGTGGATCAAAGTGGGATTAATATTTTACTATAAAAGGAAGCCACCCCAATGAGGAAAGTTGCTGATTTGGAACTACTATTCTCAGTGAAAGCATTCTCTATAAAGTTATCAAATTAATCTGATTATATTATTGTAGTTTAATTCTGGACTGCACAGACAGTACTTGGTACAACTGAAGCTTCGCTTGAAGATTGTTATGACATGCTCGGTTCAGTCCTGAATAGGTGTTAGGAAGGGTTGTAGTGGTAAAGGCTGAGAGCCATTTGTACTTACCTCTTGTAATACTCCTTGGTGAACATCTATAGTGGATTGGGCAGACGTGGGTTGCCCCGCAGACGTAGGAGAAGCGCTCCGAATTGCGTAACAATTCTCTTGTGTTATTGTTTTATTTTATGCTTCCAATTTTCGTTATTTACATTTGATTAACAAATCTAATTAATGAACGCGATTGTTGCATAACATTAAATCAAGTAGAAATATAAGTTAAATCTTGCATTCAAGATTCACGGTGCAATTTCAATTGGTATGAGAGCCTGCAGACTTAATTTATTACTATGTTGATCTGGCTATTTCGTGCATCTTGAACTCAAGCTTTCAGCGACTTTTATTGCTTTCTTTATTCTGTTAATTTGTTCAATCTCACGGGTTGTTGAGTGTTACAGAATGGATCGTGTTAAGGTTCTTCCCCAGCTATTCGGCGACAACTACGCTTATTGGAAAGCTCGCACACGTACACATCTAAAAGCTCAAGGTGATGCAGTATGGCGGTCCGTGGTGACGGGTTGGACTCATCCGACTAAAGCCAGTACCAGTGATGATGGAACGCGAGTAACTAAACCTGAAAGCGAATGGTCCCAAACTGAAATAACTAATGCTGGATATAACGATAAGGACTTAGATACGATTTACTCCCTTATGCATGAAAGTCAGTTTTCTATAGTTGCAGGTATTGTTTCTGCTAAAGGTGCGTGGGAGGCTCTTCAGTCAACTTACAAAGGAACTACGTTAGTGAAACAATCAAAGTTGCAACTGGTCCAGTCCGACTTTGAAGAGCTTCGGATGACACCATCACGAACTTTCACACACGCGTACAGGAACTGGCGAATCGTGCGATGGTCCTCGGTGAACCTTTCCCACAAGCAAAACTTGTTAAAACAATTCTAAGGTCCTTACCACCGAGGTTCAGAATGAAAGTCACGGCTATTCAGGAACACGACGGCTGGGAGAACAAAGCTGTTACTCAATTAATGAGAAATCTTAGAACCTATGAAATGGAAATTTTAACTGATCACACGAAAACGAAAAACCAAAAAAATGTAGCTTTTGCCGCTGAAGGAAATAATGTTGTATCTGATTCAGATGAACCATGCGATGATACAGTTGTTTTTTTGACTAAACAGTTCTCTAAAATTTTGAAACAGGTATTAACAAATTCAGGCAACAGAAATCCACAAAGAGGAGCAACATCGTCCAAAGCTGGTCCCAGGACAGGTTCGTCAAACTTCAAGCAGTCTGTCTCATGTCCATGACAGTCCAAAGAAAAACCTAACAATAAAGGAATCAAGTGCTATGAATGTGAAGGCCTTGGACATGTACAAGCAGAGTGTGCCACCTATCTTAGACGCAAAAAGTCTATGTCAGTCATTACCTGGAGTGACGACGAGCCTGACGTTGAAACAACTGGATCTGATGTTGAAGAAATCTCGGGTAACTTTGTCGCATTTACTGCACGTGTCACTGGCTGTTCGGAATCTGTTGAAGGAGCTGACTCAGAGGGTGGTGAATATGTCTCCGCGAAAGATTTAGAACTAAATGCCTTGTGTTAGGAATAAATTGTAATAGATTTTGATATGCCATATTGTAATTCGTAGATCCCCAATTTTATTAGACTAGTCGAGTCATAGACCAAGAAAGGGAAAAATAAATTCATTAGTTGAGGAAATGGATGAAGAAGAGATAAAGCCAAAAATCAAGAATTTGCCTTGAGAAAATGGCAAACAAAAGAGGAAGGTGTATGCGTATGAGATTCAAGAAGAAATCGCTCAAGAAAATCCCTCAAGAAATCCCTAAGAAGAAAGAACGTGACTTGAAGTTTGCATGAAGCTATCTTGAAGATCAAGCATCTATGGAAAAAAAGGAGTACACCAAGTGAAACCAGAAGATGACTAAAATGTTGTATGGATGAGATGGTAGAAGCTTGAAATATTATGTGCAAGGTCATAGGTTCAAATCTCAGTTAAAGTAAGAGGCGATGGTTTGGCCGAAAGGATGCAATTTGCAAAGTCGAAGGGAAGGCAATTTCAATTTGAAGAAAATTGACATAGGGATGCAATTTCTGAGAAGAAGTTGCAGAAGCAAAAATACTAGTCTAACTAGTAAGGGATTATATTTTGAAGATAAAAATCCCAAGAGGCGTGATCTACAGCAGATGGAGATTCATGGGACGCCATTTTTGCTAAAACCTCAAGCTCAACTTGAAATCTCTGACATATCTGTAACGTTATCTTATCTTCTGACAAAAGGCTATACAGCTAAGAAGAAATTCAAAAATGAGAACGTTTCTCTCCAACGGAAATATTCTCATTACCAGCTATAAATAGATGAAGATTGGAGCAGTGGAAAGCAGAAGCAAGAACGCAATAGAGCAAGAACAGAGCTAAACAGAGCATACAAAATTCAAAGAAAGCTTTCCATCTCAGGAGCTTAAATTGATATATTCTTTGTGAGATAAACACTCAGAGTGATACAGAGCTTAGAAAAGAAATATCCAAGAGTGTTAAAATCTTCATCAACTTCAAGAGACTCAGCGCACCATTGAAGATCATCTACAGAGTCTCAAAGTTGGAATCAAGGCAAAACTTGTTTTGGAGCAAAACAAGGGAAAGGAGGAAAGTAACACGGAGTTGTGAAATCCTGGATTGTCACACGGAGCTGTGAGATCCGAAGCAGCAGTGTCGGAGGACATTGGGCGTCATTAGTGCGGGCTTTGTGATCAAAGCACTAGATCACGGAAGATACGTTTCTACCGGATCGTAGAAGACGGGGGGAAAGTAACGCGGAGTCGTGAAATCCTGGGAAAGTAACGCGGCGACGTGAAACCCGAAGCAGCAGTGTTGGTGTCACTGGGCGTGATTAGTGTGGGCTTGGTGATCAAAGCACTAGATCACGGAATTCAATCCATCTTGGAACCAAGAAGTGGTGGATATAGTGAATTGGCTCTTGCAGAAAAGAGCAAGTGGAGTAGGAGGATTACACCACCTCGCGAACCACTATAAATTGCCTTGTGTTCTTTACTGCTTTCTTTACTTACTGCTCTTGCTTGCTTCTCACGAGAATAATCTTGACACGATCTACACACACACACCGTATCATTTATTAATTTCCGCTGTGCACCATACTCTAACTATCTAGTTAAGAGTTTTGGTTTATCTCTAGCTTAGCAATTGTGGTACTGTGCTAAAAAGTTTGAAAGTCTATTCACCCCCCCCCCCTCTAGACTTTCACCTTACCTCTTTTGGTACCAACAATTGGTATCAGAGCGGGTGCCTATCCGAGTCAGAATTTGTCTCTAATCGATACTAACAATTGGTATCAAGGCCTGTAGCCTATTTGAGTCAAATTTGTTTCAAAGCAAGTTGTCTCTTTGGGTCAACCTTGTTTCTGACTACTAGGCAGATCCATCTTACCCAGTGTGTGTAAATTGGATTATTTGTCTCTCGTATCAACCGAGAAGATGAATAAAGATTTAGCTCAAAATCTATTACTCTCGCTTGATAAATTTGATGATTGGAAAGTTCGTATGCAGGTTCATCTATCAGCTTTACACGATGAAATGTGGGAAGTTATTTCCACTGGCCCGATCGAAATAGTGAAAGTAAATACGGCTTTTCTTCTATCACCGGATGCTCAACAATTCGTACCTAAGCCAAAACCGGAGTGGACGTCGGATGATAGAAAGAGGAACAATCTTGACAACATTGCCAAAGATATTCTGTTCAAAGCCATTGATGATACAATATTCCCAAAGGTTCGAAAATGTACAAGTGCAAAAGAAATTTGGGATACTCTCATCAAGATCGGAGAAGGAGATGAACAAGAAAAAGATAACAAGCTCACTATTGCTATGAAGAAGTTCGGGGACTTCAAAATGCTCTCAAATGAATCCATTGTTGATATGGAAGCTCGAATGATCAAAATCCTTGGAGAAATTAATGACCTTGTCAAAAATATTAGCCAAAAGGAAATTAGTCTCAAAGTTCTACGAGGCTTACCATCTACATGGGATATGAAGGTTACGGCTATGCGAGATCACCGAGATCTAAGAATATTGTCAACCGACAAATTATTTAGTGATCTTAAAGCATATGAGTTCGAAATGAAGGCCAAAGATGATGATGCTCATGAAATTCGAAATCCAGCTCTAATGGCCGAACAACCGTCAACCTCCAGGTCAGTAGATAATATTGATTTTATAACTGACGAATAATTTGCTCTTTTTGTTAGAAAATTCAAAAGGTTCATGCGAAAAGGAGACAACAAAAATTCTGCTCGTGGAAAATATGTCTCTCGCACAACACAAGAAGAGAAAGTCAAAGAAAACAACAATTTATGCTACAATTGCCGCAAACCTGGACATTTCAAAATAAATTGTCCATATCCGATCGTTAGCAAGTATCAAGGCATAAATGTTGAATCTACACCGAATGAATCCGAAAGCAAAGATCGAAGGTTCAAGCGCGACAAAAGAAAAGCTCTCGTTAGCAATGAACCAAATGAAAATGATGAGTCGAATGGATTGTCATCAAGTGATGAAAGCTCAAGTTCGGAAGATGACACGGCTCTAATATGCAAATCAATTGAGTTGAGTTCAAGTGAAGAGTGCTTTATGGCTCTTGGAGCAGAGGAAGAAGAGGTAACATCTAATTCTTTCAATTCCGTTAATTCCTCTTTTTCTCGTGAATCTATTGGCAGTCTAATGCGAGATTGTCAAGAGATTATGCTCACTCATCCTCAACTCAAGGAGCGCAATAATATTCTAATTCTTGAAAAAGAAGAGATGAATAAAAAATTGCAAGATGCTTTACTTGAAGTGAGTAACTTGAAGAGTGAAAATATTCAACTTCAAGAAGAGTGTAAATCAAGAGAGGTTAGAGAACATAACCTTCGGGCTACCATTGCTACGTTTACTAATTCGTCTAAAATTATGGATAAAATGGTAAACATGCAAAAGCCATCAGGAGATAGAACCGGAATCGGTTATGACTCCACATGTTCTCAAACCCCTCTGAAACTGACTAATCTTACTACTCCTTTAACTAATAAAGAGCAAGTGGTAAAATTTGTTAAAAGTCAGTATAGCACAATGAGACAAGGACTTGGCTATCATGAGAAAGCAAAGTTGAATGTTGAAAGGCCGAAACAGTTCAATACTACGGCAAAGCAACAAAAATTCTTCAAACAAAGATATGCCAAAGAGTCAAGTGCAAAAAGAATTTTTAGAAAAGAGGGAAGCTTTTCTAGAAATAGAGATGGAAGATTTTATTCCACTCAAAAGGATTGGCTGTGTAAATCTTGTTTTAATGCTTCTTATAGACCAAAGCAACAATCCTCTTCCCAGGTGCCTAGATATAAAAATGTTTTTCAAAACCCGGCACCAAAAATGTTTTCAAAAGTTAATTATGATTATCATGTTTCAAATGGTTACAAACCGCCTTATCTTAATTCAATAGGATCTAGGTGGGTTTGGTTACCAAAAATTACTAACAGCAAAGGACCCAAGCAAGTATGGGTACCTAAAACCAACTAATCTTTTTTGTAGGATGTTTGGTACATCGACAGTGGTTGCTCACGCCACATGACTAGAAATAAATCTTGTCTAGTGAATTTCAAGAAAATCGATGGACCAAAAGTTATATTTGGAGGAAATCAAAATTATGGAACTACAAAAGGAGTTGGTACAATTGAAAGAAATGGTTTAAAGATCGAAGATGTTTCATTTGTTGAAGGCCTAAAATTCAATTTGTTGAGCACTAGTCAATTTTGTGATAAAGGCTATCTTGTGGAATTTTCCAAAGACAATTGTCTAATAAAAAATGAGCTCTCAAATGAAGTTGTGCTCACTGGAAAAAGGCGAAAGAATATGTACATTGTTGATTGGAGCACAAGCAAAGATTCAGTATGCTTAATGGCCAGAAATTCGAATGAAGCAAATTGGGAATGGCACAAAAAGCTCAACCATTTAAACTTCAAGACTATCAATTAGCTTGCAAAGAAAAATCTAGTTGAAGGGTTACCAAGTATTATCTTCAAGAAGGACCAAGTGTGTGATGCATGCCAACGCGGAAAGCAAATCAAATCATCATTCAAGTCTAAGACGCACGAATCAACATCAAGACCGCTAAGCTTGTTACACATGGACTTATTTGGACCGGTTGATCCAATAAGTGTAAGTGGTAAGAAATATACTCTTGTTGTTGTTGATGATTTTTCCAGGTACACTTGGACCATGTTTCTCAAGAAGAAAAATGAAGTTGAACAAGTGTTGCTGAAGCTGTTGAAGCAACTACAAAATGAGAAAGAATTGCAAATATCAAAAATCCGAACCGATCGCGGAACCGAGTTCGTGAATGGAGTTATACAAGCTTTTTGCAATTCACATGGAATTTCTCATCAATTATCTGCCGCTAGAACACCACAACAAAACGGCGTTGCCGAAAGAAGAAACCGGACGCTTAAAGAAGCCGCACGAGTGATGATTAGTGCAGCCGGTCTCCCGAAAAGATATTGGGCGGAAGCTATCAACATTGCTTGCTATACGCAAAATCGAAGCATGATCCATAAGCAGTACAAGAAGACGCCATATGAGCTATATAAAGGGAGAAAACCAAATATTGGTTATTTTCATATTTTTGGATCAAATGCTTTATTCATATTAATGATAAATTGCATCTAAAAGCTTTTGATGAGCGTGCAGATGAAGGAATTTTTCTAGGATATTCGACTACCAGCAAAGCATTCAGAGTATTGAACAAAAGAACAATGGTGGTTGAAGAATCCATACACGTGGGAATGGATGAGTTGGAAATTAATTCTCTAGAAAATCCCATCTCTCATCCAGTAAGAAATGAAGTGCGAGATGCAATTGGTATTGAAATTGCAAATCAACCCAGGGATGCAGTTGAAGTGGAAATTGCAAATCAACCCTTGGATGCAATTACTGGAGAAGTTGGAAATCTAGAAAATGAAGCAGAAATTCGAAACAGTACTACCTCTTCTCAACTAGTAAATCCACCCAGCACCATGCACCCTTTTGAACCAGACTTAAGATGGCTCAAAAATCACCCACCAGAATTAGTGATCGGAAATGTTCGAGATGGCGTGAAAACAAGATCATCTACCATGGAAGCATTGTTCACATGTTATCTATCTCAAATTGAACCAAAAGAAGTGGACGAAGCTCTAAATGATCCAAGTTGGATTGACGCCATGCAAGAGGAACTCGATCAATTCAAAAGAAATGACGTTTGGGAACTTGTTCCAAGACCAATGAACCACAATGTTGTAGGAACTAAATGGGTCTTCCGGAACAAAGCAAACGGAGAAGGTGTGATTGTTAGGAATAAAGCATGGCTCGTTGCAAAAGGATACTCTCAAGAAGAAGGAATAGATTTTGATGAAACCTTTGCACCAGTAGCCAGACTCGAAGCTATAAGGATTTTCCTAGCCTACGCCGCACACAAAGATTTCACCGTTTATCAAATGGACATGAAAAGCGCATTCTTGAATGGACTACTCGAAGAAGAAGTTTATGTCGAACAACCCCCAGGTTTTGAGGTAAAAGGCGAAGGTGATAAAGTCTACAAACTTAAAAAGGCATTGTATGGGTTGAAACAAGCACCTAGAGCTTGGTATGATACCTTGTCAATGTTCTTGATAAGCTGTGGATTCACCAAAGGCCTTGTTGACAAAACTCTATTTAGAATTCAAGATGGTGATCATATTTTATTAGTGCAAATTTATGTTGATGATATTATTTTTGGAAGCACTAATAATTCTTTGTGTGAGAAATTTTCGAAGCTTATGCAGAATAAATTCGAAATGAGCATGATGGGTGAATTGAATTATTTCTTGGGCTTACAAGTCAAACAATTGAAGGAAGGAATATTCATCAATCAAGCAAAGTACACCCGTGACTTGATAAAGAAGTTTGGCCTTGATGGAAAATCATCGATCAAAATTCCTATGAGTACATCAATAAGGCTAGACAAAGACGAAGATGGAAAGATGTCGAACAAACGAAGTATAGAGGAATGATTGGTTCACTACTATACCTCACTGCAAGCAGGCCGGACATTTCTTATGCTGTGGGAGTGTGTGCAAGATTCCAAGCAAATCCAAAAGAAAGCCACCTCACCGCAACAAAGAAAATCATAAGATACTTGAAGGGCACAATCAATGTTGGATTGTGGTATCCTAAAGGTACAGATTTTACTCTAACTGGTTTTTCAGATGCGGATTTTGCAGGTTGTAAAATAGACAGAAAAAGCACCTCCGGAACGTGTCAATTCTTGGGAGGAAGGCTTGTTTCTTGGTTTAGCAAAAAAGTAAAATTCCATCGCAACTAGTACCGCCGAGGCCGAATATATTGCTGCAGGAAGTTGTTGTGCTCAAATTTTATGGATGAAGCAACAATTAAAGGATTATGGAGTGAATTGCGACGATGTTAGCATATTTTGTAACAATACAAGTGCAATCGCTACCACCCACAATCTAGTGCTTCACTCAAGAACCAAACATATCGACATACGACATCATTTCATAAGGGATCATGTTGAAAAGAAAGATCTAAAAATCGAGTATATCCCTACGGAGAACCAAGTTGCAGATATTCTCACAAAGCCTTTATGCGAAATGAGATTTTCTACTTTAAGGCATGAATTGGGAATGTTGGAAATGAGCTAAGTATCACTGAACTTAATCTCTTGATCTAAAATGATACATATGCTCAAAATATGTGTTCTACGTGTTTATATGCTATTATATGTTTTACGTGTTTACATATTTCTATGTGCTTAATTTTCATGTAAACTAATTTGCTAAATGTGTTAAGTGTTCAATTATATATTTGCATGTAGTGTTTAACGTGAGTTTATATGCCATGCAAATTAATGTGACTAAATGTGCAATTTTTATTTAATCTAATTTGTTTTTGAATTGCATATTTTGATCGTTACTTGGACTGCAAGTTATGTTCATGTTTGTGTTAATTTGTTTGCATGAACAATTTATTTTTGATATATGATCTATAATTTGGTTTATACTTATGTGCTAATTGTTTTTAATTAGTTTATTTTAATTGGTATCTAAAATAATTGGCCAGTTTCTAAATATTTGATTATTTGATTATATTTGTGTTTTAGAAACTACCGTATATGTGTTTAATTAAAATTTGACTAATTTTCCAAATCTATGTTTATTGTGATTAAGGAATTACCGTGTATATGTCTGTTTATATATGGATGTGATTTAATTGGTATGATTTAAAATTCCATGTATATGTTTCGAAATTATATGTGTGATTTCCGAAATTATGTGTAATTTGTGTGATTATATTTATGTTTTTTTTTTATATGATACATCTAACGTGAAAGTGTTTTTGAGATGAAAAAGGAAGAGATCAGATTGGATTGAAAACCTCCACCCTTTAAACCTCTACCCCATAAAACCCAATCCCATCAAAACTCTTCACCTTTCAAACCTATACCTCTTAAACTTCCACCCTTAAATTAAATCCCACAAAAATCTCACCCCCTCTCACAAAATCAGATCCCCTCTCATTAATCCTAATCGACACCCTCTCTCTCGAAGATCTCGATCGTCACCCATGCCTCAAATCTGAGAAAATCTCCTCTTCAACTCCAGTAGTTACTTGTCTAATCTCTCTTAGCACCGTCCTCCTCAACCAATAGAAACTCACCCAAATTTAATGGATGTCAATCATACCTGTTCAGAACCCATCTGTCGACCATAACCCCTAAAGCCCTCAGACGTTCTCGAGCCTATATATTGGCGATAGCAACCCAGACACCAACCGTGCAAGTAGTCTATTTTTTTGCAGGAGAACAATGGTGTCAAAGGAGAAGAACAATGGAGAAAGGAGAACATCCAAGAGAATCTGGAATCAAGTGCGACTCCAAAAGTTACGAGCCAGAAGGGCTGAGGCTGGAGGACATCTTGTTGGAGACACTGCAAACGACCCTCTTGTCGTATCTGAAGAGAAAAGCTTTGATAAATATACACCTGTCTCACCACCACGAGAACCAGGTTTTATTTATGAAGAAGGAGATGCCAAGAAAAGCCTATCACCACCGTGTCAAGGCTTAGCCGAACCAGAGAAGTCCAAAGGGTCTGAATCCCCTTTTCTGAAGTTTTCACCTGTTGTTTAGCCGGACATCTACCAGGAGATCCTGAACATGAGCGATGCCGAGTACCTCCACTATCTGAAGCAGCTGACATTTGGACCGGTCATGCCACCACCAGGATTTGAAGGGCATACTCAAGAACCTCTTGCACCACCCGTTCAAAATGTTGCACCATCGGCCGTAGAACAAGATTTACCACCAGTTCCACCTGAACTTTTTCTGCAATCTGCTCCACCACCGGTGAATCCCCGTATCCGTCCACCCATGGACTATACAAGGTTCTTCAATGCAACGTACTCGTCCTCAAGCTCGAACATGCACAGCGAAGATTCAGGACCAGGGTACTGCCCATCTCCTCCACACACTGACGAGGACAACAGTGAAGATGAATGTTGTTCTACTAATCGCAGTTGATGTGGTTGTACTGTCAAGAATGTCTTTTGTGATCCTCTTTTGTACTCCTGATTAAAGGAGTAATAAATAAAAAAAAAAGTTGGGTTGGCTGTGTTTGGAACAAATCGTATTTCCTACCCCATTAAAAAGGACCAAAAATGAACAATCTTCCTCATCACGTCATATGGTCAAAAGTAAAAAAAAAATGGACCCTACAAGGGATGTATTAAGAGACCAAATTGATGGTGAAATCAGACCATCAATTGGGGGGGGGGGGGGGGGGAATACTTATATGAAGCGCCAGTGCACAATAACACCTCTGTGATGTCTCCTCAAAATAACTCTCTGGAAGAAGTCAATTTAAATACAGAGATTATTTCAAGAACAGAGGTTATTGAAGAAGAAATTGAAAATCATCTTGAAGAAGCCGAATCACCAGAAGAAAATTTGCAGCTCGTTGAAAATCCAGTTCTTGGTGATTCACGAAGGAATTTGTTCAAAAGTCTACACTCTCTGAACATGAGTAGAAGCCGAACTCGAGAAGAAGATGAAGATGATTTGTTAACTTCACTGTTTGCAAAAGTCACAGAATCAAGTGATGTTGTGTGTCAAAAGATTGGAACTACTCTTACCGAGCAAGGACATCTCTCGTTACAACACTTTGAGGACACACGAACAAATTTGAAGGAGCTATTGGAACATCAAAATGCACTGTAAACAAGAATAGACAGAGCTGAAAGACATCTAAAAGGAGATCTCACCGAAGGATTATTGGAGATAATCCAACTGATGAAGAAGGAACGAGAAGCTACCGAGAAGATCAACAATGAAAGACACATGAGACAAATAAAAGTGATACAAGACCAGGAGACAAGGATAAATGACCTTGAGGTAGAATTATCCTCTATGGTTAACAAAATATCTGATTTGCAGGATGTTTCTCTCAAAACACATGATGGAGTTAAGATTGTTAAAGCCAATCAAGAACAAGATTCCAAATCCCTTGGCTTTTTGACTGATAATGCCATAATGGGGGAAGAAATTCTCAATCATCTGGCTTTACAACAACATGAATTCATCATTGGAAGTCAACCGCAACAGCCAGTTTTGACCGCCGCACCAACGAAAGGCCGAAGCCGAGGACGTGGTCAACAATCCCAAGTTGGTTTCGCTCAATTTGCAAATCCGAGTCTTGGATCAAGCTCATCTAAAGTTGCTGAAACTCGAGGATGGCTCGAATGCTCAAAAGGAACCATAACACCACAGAAAATTTGGACATCCGAGAATGTGCCGAGTATGGTGAAAAGATGGCCAAAAGCTGATCAAGCTCAATGGATTTCGGACAAGAATAAAGAAGAAGAAGCAAAAAGGAAGCAAACTGAGATGTGGTATGAGCTTAGAGATTATACCAACAATAATGGTGAAAGTTTGGGACTCCAAAGAAGCTTTGAAGAATGCATAATTTGGTGGGAAGCCGGAGCTCTTCCGGGCACCAATATTAAAGGGGCATTTGGACACTACATGGCTGGAAATGTGACTAAAAGATTTGAATGCGAGAAGTTCAAAAATGATATTTGCAAGATGAGAGAACATATCAAGGATATATTGAAAGCTGACATGGGAGTCAAGAAACCCAGAAGGTAATCAGAAATAAATTCCTCAAAAATATGATGTTTTGAATATCTATATTTTGGAATGATTTTGGCTACAATAATATTTCCTCTAATCGACTAATATGAATAAATATTTCCCATGGTTTGATCTAAGTCTGTTTTGATTTATTTTGGCTATCATGTATTAGTTCGTGAATTAAAAAGACAAGAATTGTTAAACGCATGCAAAAATTTGAAAAGATAAAAATTGATTAAAAATTAATCAAGGATGCGTATAGGACTTGTCTAATTAATTCACAAGTTTTCATTTTCCCTAGAATTATTTTTGTCAAACTCATCTTGGCTTTGTCAAAATAAAATTGAGCAAAAATGAAATTATTTTTCAAAGACTTAAAGCCAATGTTTGAGTATAAGTTATGGCATTATCAAAAGGGGGGAAATTGTTAGGAATAAATTGTAATAGATTTTGATATGCCATATTGTAATTCGTAGATCCCCAATTTTATTAGACTAGTCGAGTCATAGACCAAGAAAGGAAAAAATAAATTCATTAGTTGAGGAAATGGATGAAGAAGAGATAAAGCCAAAAATCAAGAATTTGCCTTGAGAAAATGGCAAACAAAAGAGGAAGATGTATGCGTATGAGATTCAAGAAGAAATCCATCAAGAAAATCCCTCAAGAAATCCCGAAGAAGAAAGAACGTGACTTGAAGTTTGCATGAAGCTATCTTGAAGATCAAGCATCTATGGAAAGAAAGGAGTACATCAAGTGAAACCAGAAAATGACTAAAAGGTTGTACGGACGAGATGGTAGAATCTTGAAATATTATGTACAAGGTCACAGGTTTGAATCTCACATCCCATATATTTTAAAGAAGCTAAGTTTAATTCCATCAGTTAAAGTAAGAGGTGATGGTTTGGCCGAAGGGATGCAATTTGCAAAGTCAAATGGGATGAGATTTCCAGGGAAGCAATTTGCAAAGTCAAAGAGGATTGGTATCCCAAAAATTGACATAGGGATGCAATTTCATCTCAAGGATTGCAGTCATCTACAAGCTTCAATTCAATTGGAGATATAAATTGCAAGGGATGAGATTGCAAGTCCAAATCAAGTAAGGGACGAGAGATATAAATTGCAAGGGATGAGATTGCAAGTCCAAATCAAGTAAGGGACGAGATTTCAATTGACAAATCTAGCAAGGGATAGAGATTTCATTTCCCAAAATAGCAAGGGATGAAGTTTCACAAGGGAAAATATGAGAAGAAGTTGCAGAAGCAAAAATACTAGTCTAACTAATAAGGGATTATATTGGAGATTATATTTTGAAGATAAAAATCCCAAGAGGCGTGATCTACACCAGATGGAGATTCATGGGACGCCATTTTTGCTAAAACCTCAAGCTCAACTTGAAATATCTGACATATCTGCAACGTTATCTTATCTTCTGACAAAAGGCTATACAGCTAAGAAGAAATTCAAAAATGAGAACGTTTCTCTCCAACGGAAATGTTCTCATTACCAGCTATAAATAGATGAAGATTGGAGCAGTGGAAAGCAGAAGCAAGAACGCAATAGAGCAAGAACAGAGCTAAACAGAGCATACAAAATTCAAAGAAAGCTTTCCATCTCAGGAGCTTAAATTGATATATTCTTTGTGAGATAAACACTCAGAGTGATACAGAGCTTAGAAAAGAAATATCCAAGAGTGTTAAAATCTTCATCAACTTCAAGAGACTCAGCGCACCATTGAAGATCATCTACAGAGTCTCAAAGTTGGAATCAAGGCAAAACTTGTTTTGGAGCAAAACAAGGGAAAGGAGGAAAGTAACACGGAGTTGTGAAATCCTGGATTGTCACACGGAGCTGTGAGATCCGAAGCAGCAGTGTCGGAGGACATTGGGCGTCATTAGTGCGGGCTTTGTGATCAAAGCACTAGATCACGGAAGATACGTTTCTACCGGATCGTAGAAGACGGGGGGAAAGTAACGCGGAGTCGTGAAATCCTGGGAAAGTAACGCGGCGACGTGAAACCCGAAGCAGCAGTGTTGGTGTCACTGGGCGTGATTAGTGTGGGCTTGGTGATCAAAGCACTAGATCACGGAATTCAATCCATCTTGGAACCAAGAAGTGGTGGATATAGTGAATTGGCTCTTGCAGAAAAGAGCAAGTGGAGTAGGAGGATTACACCACCTCGCGAACCACTATAAATTGCCTTGTGTTCTTTACTGCTTTCTTTACTTACTGCTCTTGCTTGCTTCTCACGAGAATAATCTTGACACGATCTACACACACACCGTATCATTTATTAATTTTCGCTGTGCACCATACTCTAACAATCTAGTTAAGAGTTTTGGTTTATCTCTGGCTTAGCAATTGTGGTACTGTGCTAAAAAGTTTGAAAGTCTATTCACCCCCCCCCCCCCTCTAGACTTTCACCTTACCTCTTTTGGGACCAACACCTTGTCTTTTGAAGTTGAGTTTAATAAGTTGTATCCCAAATGGAAGCCCTACGAAAAGCAAATCGTAAACTAGCTAGTGAGATAGAGATTGTAACAAATGCTAGCAAAGTATATCAAACTCAAATAGCTGATAGGAATGTACTGCTTAAAGAGGCAGCCGACCGAGAAGAAAAACTAAGACACGAAGTACAGACAGGGAATGTACTGCTTATGGAGGCTGCCGACAGAGAAGAGAAACTACAAAAAGAAGTACAGACCTTGAAGTAGGAGTTAAGCACCTACAAACGACAAATCCAAATGATGGACACCACCTCAACACTTGACAAAATCCTTGATTCCGGAAGAAAAACTTCTACAAAATTTGGTTTGGGTTTCACAGGAAGCAACTCAAAAGATAAAACGGTATTTGTCAAAGCGTCTGGACCTAATCCAGAGGACATCCCTGAATCCAGCACAATGAAACGCACCCGTGGTATAGTAAGATCAAATAAGCTACATTATAAACTCTATAACCCCGTATGTCATTATTGCCGGTTACGAGGTCATACCAGACCTGAATGCTACCACTTTTACAAGGATTAAAGAATCGAGAAATTCAGGCACAAGAACATTCAACCCTTTACAAAATAGATTTGGGTTAAAAAGACTGACTATATTTCATTTATTTCTTTTCACTCTAAAAGTGCAGGAAGAGAAGAGAAATGGTAATTTGACAGCGGGTGTTCCAGTCACATGACAGGAAATGCCAAATTCTAAGTAACGTAAATGCAAGCAAAGGTGAAGTTACCTTTGGTGACGGTATTAAAGGTCAAGTCACTGGCATAGGCACGCTAAATGTAGTTGGCCTGCCAAAACTAGAAAAAGTATTGCTAGTCACTGGACTTCACGCAAATCTCATAAGTATAAGTCAACTATGTGACTAAAACTGGAACGTGTGCTTCACAAAAAATATCTGCAGTGTCCTGGACAAAACAAATCAATGCGTTATGGAGGGTAAAAGGTCAATTGACAATGGCTATATTCTAACTAACATATCTTCTGTTGCAGGACCAGCATAGATGAAGCTGAGCTATGGCACCAAAAACTGGGGCATCTGAGTTACAGACTACTTGATAAACTAATAAAGATAGAAGGTGTTCGTGGTTTACCCAAGATGAAATTCGAATAAACCATTTGTGGTGCCTACCAAGCTGGGAAACAAACCAAATCAACACGAGTCACTGCCTAGAACTGATCCACATGGATCTCATTGGTTCTACTCAAACAGAGAGTTTTAGAGGTAAGAAATACATATCGGTATGTGTTGATGTTTTTTTTCACGTTTTTCTTGGGTAATCTTTCTCAGGGAAAAATCCAAGCACTTGAAGCTTTCAAAACACTGGGACTGAAACTCCAAAAGGAAAGAAATGAACCTATTATTCGAATTCGAAGTGATCACAGACGGAAATTCGACAACAACTTGTTAGATGCCTTTTGCAATCAATCAGGAATTACCCACGAGTATTCAACACCAAAGACACCTCAACAAAACGGAGTCGTTGAATGAAAAAAACGCACCATTCAAGAAATGGGACGAGTCCTGCTCAACGCCAAAGGATTACCTCAAAAATTCTGGACAGAAGCTGTAAACACCGCATGTCACATCCCCAACCAAGTCTATCTTCGGCCAGGCACAAGTTAAACACCGTATGAATTATGGAAAGGTAAGAAACCGAATATTAAATACTTTAACATTTTTGGCTCACGATGTTTTATTTTGGAGGATAGAAATACTGTTGCAAAATTTGAACCAAAAAGCGACGACGGGATCTTTCCCGGTTATTCAACGAACAGTAGGGCATATCGTGTATACAACAAAGTGATCAAGACCATCATGGAGTCTACAAATGTTGTAATTGATGATCAATCGAATGATATTGTTGAAGTTTCACAACATGAGTCAGTGACAGAACCTGATGCAAACCGTTCTGAAACTCCTGAACCAGATCCAGAGTCGCCTACACCATCATCCACGCCAACTTAACATGACCCAGAACCAGAACCAGAATCTGATATTGATCAAGACGACATTGACATTCCAACACCCATCGACAGTAGATCATCCATCTTCAAAAGTAATTTTGCCATCATCTTTGGTGATAAGGTCTACAGGTTCATTACTCTCTAATTCCTTTTGTTGATTTCATGAATTTTTTAGGGTGTCATTGTCTAATGTGTCCTGTGAAATACCTACAAATTTCCCTATGTCTAAAGCTGAGATTTTATGTGTTCCTTTACCAAATTTGGTGCCCTCTTCTTCAATATCCTTGCACTCATCAAATCTTGACAATTCTTCATCTTTGCCAGTGTAATATTCTGCATCTGTGAGAGGATCTGTTTTAGGATCAGGAATTTATCTTTTGAATTAATGGTTCTATTCCTACATGCTCTCACACTGCATATATGTTTTATTTGGAGTGTGTCTATGATTGATTTTCCCTCTATTTTATCTTTTTTAATTTTCTTGCAATTAGTCCTTTTTGTTGCCTACTACTCTATGTGTTTACTAAACTGCGGGTTAATTTTTTGCGTTTTGTTCTTGACTGTTTTCTATGTGTTTACTAAATGTTCTACTTGCGTTGTTTTGAGTGCTTTTAAACTATAAACCTATTTTTGCTTAGGTTATTTTATTGGTGTTTCTTGTGTTGAATCTTTGATTTCTCTATGGTTACTTGAATGAAAATTTGATGTAATTTGTTTAATATTTGTATTATCCTGTGTTACTATGTGAATGTGTTTTTGTTGGTCCGGTCATGACCGTATCTGTGTTTACTTGTGTACTTATTGTGCTAAACTGTTATGAATTCTTTGCTGAAGTTGATTTATATGAATCTGTGCCTGATTTTGATTTATTTGAATCTCTGGCTGAATATGCTTTACATGCCTGTGCTTGTTTTGTTTGTGTGTTTTATCGTGCTATCTGGTATGAATCTGTGCTTGACTTTGCTTTATATGAATCTGTGCGTAAATGTGCTTTATCTGAATGTGCTTACTGTCATATTTACCAATCTGTCTTCTTGAGTGACCCAATTGTGTGCTTTTTGTGTTATTTGTTACGAATTTGTGCTTGAATGCGTTTGTTACTTGGTATGTTTTATCTACTTAATCTGCTCCAACTTGACTTGTGCTTATATGCTATTTGTTAAAATTGTCATCACGTTTTGCGTTTGTCGTTGTTTCTAATCTTCATATGCAGGTTCAGTCTAATAGGGCACTCCGTCATACTCAATCCACGAATATAGATGTTCACCTTTGTCAATTCATTGGCAAAAAAGAGAGAGTATATACAAAGGGGGAGTATGGATTAAGGGGGAGTTTTGGTAAAACTATTGGAATTGGAGTCGCACTGATTGGTAGCAGTTGGCTGATTGTTGGATGGTTATTTTTGGCTTCTGATTGTTATTGGATTCATAATTCATATTATTGGGATTTGGCTTTTGATTATCATTGGATTCATTATTTGCTTCTGATTATTATTGGATTCATAATTCATATTATTGGGATTTGGCTTCTGATTATCATTGGATTCATTATTTATATTATGAGATTCTTATCTATATCTTGTTACTCACATCAGTTCCGCGGATTATCTATGCATTATTTGAGTGTGATACAGCTTGGGATACAGTTGTCTGTTGGGATGATTATCAGTGGATGAAGCTACAGTCCATATGACATGGTAATTTCTCAAAATAATTCTAACCCATAGGTTTACATGTCAAGCTAGTATACTAAGGGCCACATATTAATAAACTGTTTGAAAGTGAATTTATTTTGGCCCTAAGTATACATGCATTAGTTTTTGCCAATTAAATTGCTAAAGGGGGAGATTGTAAGTGTATAAACAATACACGTAAAAAACCCTTAATATAAATTGGCTAATTTAATTATTAAAGGGTTAGAATTATATAATGTGAAATACTTTATGTTATACTCTTTGGACCATTTTCCATCAACTAATAATTAATTTGAATGGCTACAATTAATTGGTGAAATTAAGATTGAAAATGAAGGAAGTCAGCAATACAGTACACATAATGAGGTTTCCAAATCAAATGTGTGGTTGTGGTTCATTGAAGATTATATGATGCTGATTATGTAGATGTGATGCTGATTATGTAGATGTGATGCTAATTATGTGGATCAAAGTGGGATTAATATTTTAGTATAAAAGGAAGCCACCCCAATGAGGAAAGCTGCTGATTTGGAACTACTATTCTCAGTGAAAGCATTCTCTATAAAGTTATCAAATTAATCTAATTATATTATTGTAGTTTAGTTCTAGACTGCACATGTAACACCCCGTGTTACGACCCCTAAACCCAAATTAATTAATTAATTGCTCAACCCAAAAAGGGAGTTAAAATCCATTAATTAACTAAAAAGGGGTCCACCATAATTCATGGGCCCTTATCCCTAAAACCAATCCCTTAGTCCTATAGGAAATAGAATTAGCAAAACCACACCACTTAGACCTTGATTGGGACTCTTATATATATATGTATATATATATATATATATATATATATATATATATATATATATATATATATATATATATATATATATATATATATATATATATATATATATATATATATATATATATATATATATATATATATATATATATATTTGACTTAAGAGGCACCTAGAACTCACACCACAATAACTTTCACCACACAAGAATTCCCCAAGAATTCCCATAGGAGAAATCAAGAAAGAAGAAATCTTAAAGAAAGACCCTTCATAGCCAAGGAAATTAATTAAGGCTAAGAGGTAACCCATGTCTCAACAAAACCTATTTTCTTCGCTATAAACTCATTCCTTGGCCTCCTTCTATATGCTTGTGTCTTGATTAATTCCTCTATGCTATTTGTGATATATTCTTGATGATTGATAAGATGATTTATGTGTATTCTTGGTAATCTTGATGATCTTGATGTTGAAAAGAGGTTCTTGATATTGATATGATGATTCTTGACAAGTCTTGATATTTCTTGATGTTAAAGATAAATTGTGATTTTGATGATTTGGGAGGGATTAGAGCCCTAGGGTGGATTGGGAAATTGTGTTATAATGTTCTTGATATGTATTTGGGTGGGAATTCGCATGTTCGGGTGTTGTTTATGTTTAGAAGTCATAATAGGATGAGTTATACGTGGTTCTTGCTTTTATCCGTTAATTGCCTACGTGGTGCCGTTAATTGCGTTCAAAAGTGTCTAAGCATGGTTTCGGGTTCCACAAAGGATCCCGGGACGTAATTGTGATAAAAGAGTCAGCGGGGGGTAGGTGGGGGTAGGGGTACCCGCCACCTACCTGCTGCCCGAAAATCACCGTCGGGCAGCGGGCAGCCGGCGGGTAACCCCCACCCACCGGCTACCCGCTGGTCCGTGCCCACCCCAGGTCTTCGGCTTCCCCGTTTGATGTTCCCCATTCCCCCGTGGTGTCCCAACGGACCCCGTTTGTCATGCCTGAGTCTAGTTTGATGCTTTGGGTACCGTTCGTAGGATAAAAGAGTCTTAGGAATTGCATGCTAGTCGAATCGGTGACCCGTCGACCTAGGTGGAAGTCGTATGAACCCCTTAGGACTATTCTTAGTATATGAATGATCACACGTAAGCTTATTTATGTGTCTTCTCCTTCCCAATGTGCTATTATGTGCTACTATGTGCTATTGTGTGTTATGTGATGCATGATTCCTCAATTTGGTTGCGATCAAATTGGCTATACGGGCAGTTGGATGGGTTGAGAACCATCCCAACTGTTAACCAGGCCGGTTGCGATCGGTCAGGTATATAAATATTATATAGGGCTGCGGTCCACTGTTGGTTACTTATGAGCTACACTTCTTGGGCTGCGGTCCACATGGGCCTCGGGTATGATGACCCACCGAACTGGACGCGCCAGCCGGTGTGTAGGGCCAATAAACCCGAGGAAGGCTGTAGTCCACCGACCTGAGTAATCAGGCGGTGTGTAAGGCTACGGCTGGCTGCGATCCACCGAGTGATGGGACAGCGGTGTGTAGGGCCGTAGTCTCCGAGGATCTTCGCCCACCGACTGAGTCCCTCAGCGGTGTGTAGGCTTGATCCGCTACGGTCCACCGACTGTACGCATCAACAGTGTGTAGGGTCGTAAGTCCCCCCTTGTATTCACAGTCCACCGACTGGGCGCGTCAGCGGTGTGTAAGATTGTGGTCTGACGTTGAGTTCGTCAGCGGTCTTTAAAGGGTTGGTTGCGATCAACTCCCTTCATGCTGCGGTATGAGGTAGGGTGCTGCGGGGCCGTGTTAGTGCTATATGCACTAACCCTCATGTTCGGGGCATGCGATTGGTCCCGTGGCGCCAGCTCAGTGTGATTGAGTGTCACAAATGATGATTGAATGATGATATGATTGATGTGGAAATAGACTGTGACCTTAGTTGCGTATTCTTTATGATGATTCTCCTTAACTGTTATTATTGATGCTTACCCCTATTTGCTGAGTCCATTCCTGGTTTTAAAACTAGAGTCTCTTAAGTATATATCTTCCTGCTTCAAAATGATTTTCGTATACCTATATATATCTATCTATAATGTATTTCAACGCGTTGGAGTGGGTTACCAGCATCATTCGCTGAACAGATATATTTGGCTTTCAGGCACCAATGATTAGACCCGGAGCGCGCTAGAGATCCGAAGCATAGATTAGTTAGTTTCCATTCGGACTGCGTGCCATGATTATGTATTGACATTTGTATTGAGGATTCTAGTTAGTTAGCCTGTGCATCTGAGTTCTCCAGCTCAGATGTGGCATATCACCCCGCACACTTATGTTGATTTTGGGATTTAATGAGAATTCACCTTTATTATATAAGCTTTAAAAGTTTAAAAATTTCGGGGTGTTACAGCACAGACAGTACCTGGTACAACTGAAGCTTCGCTTGAAGATTGTTATGGCATGCACAGTTCAGTCCTGAATAGGTGTTAGGAAGGGTTGTAGTGGTAAAGACTGAGAGTCATTTGTACTTACCTCTTGTAATACTCCTTGGTGAACATCTATAGTGGATTGGGCAAACGTGGGTTGCCCCGCAGACGTAGGAGAAGCGCTCCGAACTGCGTAGCAATTCTCTTGTGTTATTGTTTTATTTTATGCTTTCAATTTTCGTTATTTACATTTGATTAACAAATCTAATTAATGAACGCGATTCTTGCATAACATAAAATCAAGTAGAAATATAAGTTAAATCTTGCATTCAAGATTCACGGTGCAATTACTTACCATAAATGCAGGCTTCAAAATTCTGGGATTTTTGCTGTTGCTGATGAGAACAGATAGTTTTCTGTATATTTAGTCACGGAAGGTTTACAAAGAGGAAATATATACAATGCTAAAGGATATAGAATTATAATACACCAAGGACTCCTAGAGTCCTAACACTCCCCCTCAAGCGGAGGGTCTCAGGACGAAACCTGCAGCTTGTCACGAAGAAACAACGAAAGCTGCGGAGCTGGCAACGGCTTCGTAAATATATCAGCAAGCTGATGCTTTGTATAAATAAAATTAATCAAAAGTCACATTCTCACGAACGAAGTGATAGTCAATCTCCACGTGTTTCGTTCGTGCATGAAACACAGGATTGACACACATATAAGTGGCCCCTTGATTGTCACACCACAACCGCAGAGTATGCAACAGAGACACACCAAGCTCACGCAATAAAGAAATAATCCACGTCACCACCTCCACAGACACATCCACCAATGTCTTCTTCTCTGCTTCAATAGACGACTTGACAACTGTGGTTGCTTCTTGCAAGACCAAGAGATCAAATTCGTGCCCAAGAACACAACAAACGCACTAGTGGATTTCCTATCCTCCGTCAGAGTCAGAAAAGACATGCAAATCCGAACTGATATTCTGCCGAAACCGTACACCATAAGTCAGAGTGCCTTTAACGTAGCGCAAAATAAACTTTAACTGCATCTAGTCGGGCGAATGCATATGCTGACACAACTTGTTCACTGCAAATAAGAGATTCAGCCGAGTGATCATTAGATATTGGAAAGCACCAGCTAGACTCCAATACCGAGTGGGGTCATCATATAATGCATTATCATTGGAAACCACACGAGCCACATAAACAGGCGTGGTAAGAGGCCGGCTTGCAATCCATCATGCATGCACGCTTCAAGATATCACACATGTACCGTCACTGCGCATGAAAGAAGCAGACCACCGTTACAGGCAATTGTCTCAATCCCAAGAAAAAAAGACGAGGCTCCCATATCACGGATCTTAAATGCCGCAGCAGTTTAGCTAAAAGAATGTCAATAAGAGACAGATTGTTACCCATAAGAAGGATGTCATCTACATATACCCGAACATACACACGTGACGAGCCCTGCACGAAGATAACTAGCGACACATTCGTCTTCGATGGGCAAAAACCAGCAGATTAAAGAAAATCGTGCAACCGATTAAACCAGGCCCTAGGAGCTTGCTTCAGACAATACAACTGTTGATTTTCACAGCCTCGATGGCTGCCCGGCAGGCCAACACTACCGGATATTTGTTATTTTTTGGAGGTGATGAAAACGAGGACCAAGATCTCAATGAGAGAGAGAATAATGAAGTCTTACTTCTCTAGGGTTTTTACCCTTAAAAATGCTGATCCCAAGGGATATTTATACATAGATGTGGGGTTTATACATGGTAAGTAGGGCTGGCGTAAGGGCTAATGCAACCGCTAACTAACTTCCTTTTCCTTCCGAATTAACTAAGGAAACTGCCTAATGAGCAACGATTGCTTCCGCAGAATCCGCTGATACGCGTCTCTGGGTGTGCACCCGGTCAAGAATGGTCCCGACTGCGTGGAGGCGCCTTCCTAGGTCCTTATCCCAGTCCATGACTCTTTGGCAAGAACCCTCCTCTTTCTTCTACTTTCACTCTGCCACATTACAAAAGTTTGACAAAAAATTTACAAAAAAAAAAATAATAATAAAATAAAATAAAATCTCTTGGAGGTGTTGTAACCCTACACGACGAAATGTAAGCATCATTTAAAAGAAGTATAAAATTCAACTCTGATCTTTCCAAACATTTTTTTTCAAACATACATATATATATATATATATATATATATATATATATATATATATATATATATATATAACTTACACACACACACACACACACACACACACATATATATATATATATATATATATATATATATATATATATATATATATATATGTGTGTGTGTGTGTGTGTGTGTGTGTGTGTGTGTGTGTGTGTGTGTGTGTGTGTGTGTGTGTAAGAGATATATATATATATATATATATATATATATATATATATATATATATATATATATATATATATATATATATATATATATATATATATATATTCATTAGATTAGTATTAGTTAGTGATCCCGACTTAGTGAGTCCTTTCTTCCGTGATGAACTGTTGGCACCAGTCCTACATTTTGTCTCTGTGGACCGAGAAAGGGGGTTCGGCGGGAAGAGAAGTGTACCAGGAGAGAAGCAAGGAGGTCAACCTCTTTCAAATATACAACATGGATTCTGACATTGTAGTTGGCCTCTCATGTCGATCCGAATGAATCATCATTTCCACGGAGGTCAATCTTTGCCTGCCTGAAACTGTGGATGAAAAATGAAAATATGATGCTGGAAAGTCCATTGGGCTATTCATAGCTCCCTTGGGCCTGATCCTAATCTACCTGAAGACTTATGTAGTGTATGTCCATTAATTTGATTAAAAATCAAATGTTTATCATTTAGATTGCGGCCCAAAATAATTAATTGAGAGTTTTTGCTCTAAGCCCACACAATGTCTGTCGGGTCGTTATACGTGCACCACGGTCAAAACGACGCCGTTTCTTTAAGTAAAGAAACGGCTCACCGTTAGTGTTAACGGAGCGACATTACTTTATATCTAAACCGACATTGTCTCACGTATTATTTTTATATTATCTAATGAAACTGTAGTTATATCAAAATGATACTGTAATTGTGGTAAAATGAAACTGCAAATGTATATAAAATGAAACTGAATAACATTTCACATATTTGAGTGTATATTGTACAATGGAGCTGTAATTATATCGAAATGATCATGTAGTTGTGTTTTAATGAAACTATAGTGTATATAAAATAAAATTAAATAACATTTTCACATATTTGAGTTTATAAATATCGAATGAAACTGTAGTTATATCGAAATGAAACTGTAATTGTGTTGAACTGAAACTGCAGTGTATACAAAATAAAACTGAAGAACAGAATTATTTTTTTGCGAAACAGCGCAAAACAAATGCCTTTTATTTTCATTAACTAAAACGACATCATTTTGATGCGCGATGCATAATCGATTATGCACCGCGGTGCATCATATAATTTGCCAGGTCTCTCTGAATTTTCTGTCTTAATCTTTTACCTTCTCCATATTCTCTCTGCATTTTACTGTGTATAACTACTATGATCACACAAGATTCACATGAGGTTACACCATACTAGCTCTACAACAAACAAAAAAATTGTTAGAATTGTATTGAACGAGAGTTGGGGAAATAAGTGATGGGGAAGGGATGTTGAGTACGTGGCAGGACGCGGTAACGTGGGGTATTTTTGTTTTGTTTCGTTTTGTTTTTTTCTTGAAAGGATTTCGTTTTGTTTGTTACTTTGTCATTGAAGGTTTCAATTTTCAAAAGTCATAGTACGAAGTATATATATGTCTGACGTGGTAAAACATTACTCCGTTTTATTATTTTTTATTATTGTATGATTACATCAGGAAGTCAAAATGAGATGTATGATGAAACCTAGTTGTTGTTTGTAAATTGTAATAATAAAAAAAATATTTGCTATGATTTTTTATAGATATGTGTGAAAATAAAAAGATAAAAGTAAAAACTGTATGAGTATTTATGAAAGTCTTTAAACGTGTAAAATTTGACAAGAATAGGTGAAAAATTTATCTGATTTAGACACAGAAAAAAATAAATTTGTAGAAAAAATTGAAAAGTTTGAAATTGAAAGGTTGATTTCAACTATTTATATTTGTGAAGAAAAACTCTAGAAATCTAATTCTAATTTAATCTAAAAACATAATAAGTTTCAATCCAAGTTATACCCCTGGTTTATGTCCCTATCGTTAACTTTTTTTTTTTTGTACCTTATATTATAAAATTTGTACTACACAATTTTTTGGACAAAAATATCCCTACCGTTATAACTTTTGTATCTTTTCACATTATTATTACCATGTATATCATACACAATATTTTTTTTTCCTACATTCTTCAATAATAAGATTGATTTTATTTTGATTTTAATTAAATTTTACCATAGTTATATTTAGTAATTTATCATTTATATATATATATATATATATATATATATATATATATATATATATATATATATATATATATATATATATATATATATATATATATATATATATATAGTGAAAGGTTCCAGTGCGGTTGGGTGCTTCCCGAGCGGTTGTGCAGTTAATTAATGTGCGCGAGCTTTGTACTAATGTGTTTGAGTCTTGTGCTTATGTGTCTGAACTTTGTACTTAATGTGCGTGAGTGTGTAATGTTAATGTGCGTGAGTTATGTACTTAATGTGCCTGAGTCTTTGTGTTTAATGTGTCTGAGATTTGTACTTAATGTGCGTGAGTGTGTAATGTTAATGTGCTCCTGTTGCTCCTGTACATATACGTCTTCGTCTTCTTCTTCTCTTCCTCTCTTTTCCCTTAATCCTCTCTTCCCCTCTCTCTGTTCTTCATCATATACGTCTTCATCTTCTCTTCCTATTCCCTTAATCCTCTCTTCCCCTCTCTCTGTTCTTCATCATATACGTCTTCGTCTCCATCTAACTTTTGTGTTTAATGTGTGTGAGTTTGTGGTCTGAATGTATTTTGTTTATAGCTTCCTGTGCGATTGTGTTAAAAGTCACGCTTATTAAGCACAAACCTCTCGCACATTAAGCACAATACTCAGACACATTAAGTACAAAACTCACGCACATTAACATTACACACTCACGCACATTAAGTATAAAACTCACGCACATTAATCAACCGCACAACCGCATGGGAAGCCACAAATGCACCTGATCCCTTCCCTATATATATATATATATATATATATATATATATATATATATATATATATATATATATATATATATATATAGAATGTGGTCATGTCATTAAGTGTGGCAGTGTGGTTATATCTGTGTCGTTGAATCAGTTTAATCTAATGGCATTGGCTAATTTTGAGGATTTGAAGATTTTCGCGCATGGAGGTGTTATGGTAATTACAGTAGCTATTTATAGTGGCCGAGTTCCAGAATACACCAATAGTGTTGACAACATGCACGAACAGTGTAATAAAATACACCATAGTGAAACACACCAATAGTGTATTTCCGAACACTGTATGGTGTATTTATTCATATCTAATGGCGCGTTTTTGGTGATGCGTACCTAATTTGTGTATGTTTTTTGTTATGCATTTCATAACATGGATTGTGTATATTTGTATAACAATTGGTGCAGCCGCACTGACCAAACGGGAAGGCGTTGACGCACCTGAACTTGGCACCAATGAGAATCTACAAATACACTAGAGTAAGGCTAATAATGCACCGATTACACAAATAATACACACAACACTGTGATTTTCTCTATTCCGGTGCCTTATAACGAGTTTACCCTTGTAGTTTGCTGTGTAGGAGAATGTGCACGAAAATACTAGAAGAATCTTGATTAATGTGATTCATTGGATCTATCTAATCTAATGGCCTGTAATTGACCATATGACCACAACTGACAACATGGTCACATGTGATCACCCCAATATATCTATATATATATATATATATATATATATATATATATATATATATATATATATATATATATATATATATATATATATATATGGTGTGAATCACATGAGATCCCCAATTTAAATGAGATCATGAGACCTCATCTTAGCCGTTAATAGAATCCTAATGGAAGATTGATATTGAATGAGAAATAGAATTTATGGAGAACAATGTAATGGGCATGTTCCATGTAGATTAGAGAGTGTGAGCCCAAAGGGATGAGGAGGGGGGGAGGGGGGGGGGGGTCACACGCATGGGCTCGCATGCATGCCTATACGTACGCTTGGACCTCGCAAACATGCATGCATGAGTGTATGCGAGGTGATTGCATGCCTACAAGGTAGCGGCTGCGCATAAGGATGACGGTTGCATGCGTACAAGGTGGCGGCTGCGCGCACGGATGACGGTTGCATGCGTACAAGGTCTGTAACACCCCTAAAATTTAAAACTTTTTAAGACTTATAAAAGGAAGATAGTTTTATTATTAAATCCAAAACAGAGCATTCTAAACACAAGGGCCTGGGGTGCTATGCCACATCTGAGGTGGAGAACTCAGATGCACAGGCTATGCTAACTAAATATCCTCAAGTAATGTCAATACATCATCAAGGCACGCAGGCCGAAAGGAAAGCTATCTATCTAAACCTTGATCCTCTAGCGCGCTCCGGAGCTACTCATTTGTTCCTGAAAGCCAAATATATCTGTTCAGCGAATAATGCTGGTAACCCACTCCAACGCGTTAAAATACAATATAGGTATATATATATATATATATATATATATATATATATATATATATATATATATATATATATATAGGAAAATCATTTTGAAGCCGGAAGATATATGCATCGGAAACTCTAGCTTTAAAACCAGGAATAGACTCGACAAGTATGGACAAGCACATTCAACAGTTATAATCAAGCAAATAAAGACACTAGCATATGTCCTAAGGTCACAAGCTTGTTTCTTATCATTCATATCATCATTCAATCATTATCTTATCATATAAGCACACTTTGGTGGCGCCACAGGACCAATCGCATACTCATACATGAGGGTCAGCGCATATAGCGCTAACACGGCCCCGCAGCACCCTGCCTCGTACCGCAGCACGAAGGGGTTGACCGCAGCCAACCGATGAACCACAGCTCATCATAACGTTTGACCGCAGCCAAACGGTGGACCGCAGCCCAAAAGTGTATTTCTGATCGCAACCAGATTATGAACCGCAGCTCATGTAAAACGTTTGATCGCAACCAAACTGTGGACCGCAGCCCAAAAGAGTATTTCTGATCACAACTAGATTATGAACCGCAGCTCATGTATAGTTAATTTGATCGCAACCAAATTGGGGTATCATGCACACATAACACATAGCAAGCACATGCAACCCACATAAACACATTGGGAAAGGGGAGAAAACGTATAATGAAACCTATGCGTGGTCATCCACACACTAGGTATAATCCTAAGGGGTTCATACTTCTTTCACCTAGGCCAATGGGGTACCAATTTAACTAGCATGCAATATACAAGACCCTTTTTATCCAAAGAACGACACTCGAAACATCAAACTAGACTTAGGCACGATAAACAGAGTCCGCTGGGACACCACGAGGGTCGGGGAAACATCAAACTGGGAAACCACCATCCCAAATTGGGAGAAACCAGCGGGTGGATGGACCACCCGCCAACTGCCCGCCGGCGGCGACATGCCGGGCAGCGGGTGCCCGGCGGGCAGTCGCCTGCTCCCCGGCAACGCCCTTTGGGGCAGCGGGTAGGTGGCAGGTTTCCCTACCCCCACCTACCCCCCACTGACTCTTTTACAATATAATGGTCCCGGGATCTTTCGTGGAACCCAAAACCATGTTTAGACACTTTTAAACATAAACGACGACACCATGTAGTCAAATAATGGATCAAAACCAAGAATCATATTGAACATATCCTAACATGACTTCTAAACGTAATTAACACCCGAACATGCGAAGTCCCACCCAAATATATCAATAATATCACAATACGAAATTCCCAATTTTAACCTAGGGCTCTAATCATATTTAAATCACAAAATCATACCTTATCTTTAAAATCAAGAACATCAAGATTCATCAAGAACAACACACAATTATCAAGATCCTCTTATAATCATCAAGATTATCAAGATCAACAAACAAGATCATCTCATCAACATCAAAATCATATCGTAATCATCATAAAAGATTTATCAAGACACAAGCATAGAATAAGGAGCCAAAGAAGAAGATTATAGCAAGGAAAATAGGTTTTGTTGAGACATGGGTTACCTCTAAGCCTTAATTAGATTCCTTGGCTGGGTGGCCGAGGTGAAGCCTTCTTCCTTCCCGAGTAGGTACCCGAGGTAATCCTTATACCCCGTGCCTTGGGTACCGATCCATCCCTTCCGGTCATAGTCCGACACACCCGTGGTGGTCAGTTTTAGGAGTTTGGCCAGGCGGCCTTCAGAGAGTACTATCTCTGTGCCTCGGATTTTGGCGGTGATTTCTAACTTGTCGCGCCGTTTGACGACTACCAAGTGGCGATAGAATTCTTTCACCAACTCGGGCTACGTATCTCCTTTCATTGTGAGATAGGTATCCAAAAGCCCTTGGAAATTAAGCATATCTACCAATTCCGGAGAGAATTGGTCGGGTTCGAGGGCTTTACCTCCGATCACCGTGTAGTCGGCGTTGTTCCATTCCGGGGTCTGAATTCCAACGGGCTTCTTCGGCATTGCGAGATTCTTTAGGGTGGTATTTTTTTCTGGTGATGTTTTTCCGGCGAACTTCCGGCGAGGATTTCCAGCGACGACAGTGTGGCTCGATTTTTTGACGGCGAGGCGTGGCTGTCCTGGGCGGAGCAGAAGATCGTGTGGGCAGCTGGAGGAAGCCGGGCGTACTCGGGCGGCGCGCGGCAGTGGGCGAGTGACGGGTGGCTACCGGGGCTGTGGCGGCGGTGTCGTCGACCGGTTGCGGTGGCGACCTGTTGGCGGGGAGCGGAGCGGCGAGCGTTGGGCGGTGGATGGTGGTGCGGCAGCAGGTTTGTGGATGTGAGGGGGGCGACGGCGGTTTGTTACAGGGGAGGAGAGAGAGAGAGAGAGAGAGAGAGAGAGAGAGAGTTGTGTGTTTGGAGGAAGAATAAGGGTTTTTTGAGGGGGTTTTGTGGGTTTTAGGGATTTGGAGGGGTTTAAGAAGGGAGTGTTCCCTTAAAGTTTTAAGAAACACTCATAACTTAGTAGTTAAGGCTTTGGCCTTGTAAATGAGAAGTTCAAGGTTCCATTCCCATGGTAGCATTAGTCCTTTTTATTGTGCATCCTTTGAATCCTTCCTTACCCTTCTTTTGACCCAAGTGGCAAGAGGTTTGACTGGTCTTCCTTGTTGAACTTTTGTCTTTATTGGGTGTTGCTTTTGGTGACTCGTAGGCTCTTGGGGAATGTTTTAGTCCCTCCTTTTTATGCTAATTTATTTGACTTTGTCTTTTATTTATAATAATTTCTGAGTAACTAAACTAAATAAGTAGTTTCACTACGAGGGTAGTTTACAGGGGTTTACTGATTATCCTAAGCAGAATTCTTCTTCCCGGTTTTCTTCGGATTGATTTGCGGGGTCCTCGTCTTCTGGGGCCGTGTTTTCTTCGTTGAGATTGCCCTCGTTTTCAAGATCGGCCTATGTGCGGCTCATGACGAATACTTTTCCGGAAGCACCGTAATTCCCTTGACTGCTTGTGCCCCCGTGTTGGCCCATAATGGTAGGGCGTGAGTTTGGGGTTGAGTGCATTGGAAGGACCTGTGTCCTTCTCCCATGCAGTTGAAGCATCGCCAGGGGTTTCCCATGCAGTCCTTGCCTCTATGGTCTTTGTTGCATCTCCGGCAAAAGGAGGGTCTCGCACTAGTTTCGTTGTTTCTTAGGGGTGGCCCTTGGCAAGTTGGGTTGATTGGCCTTGCGTTAATGTCGTTTCTTGTTCTTTTCACGGGTGGTGTCCCACCTCCCGTGTTCCTCTTACGAATCTGTTCCTGGACCCCACGTTGTAATAGCTGGATTCGATAGAGGTTGGCGGCACTGGAGTAAACCTCGTTGAGGGTCCGGGGTCCGCTCACGATTAGTGCCTTTCGGGCTTCGAAGTTGAGGCCCGACACAAACTTTTCTATCTTGGTCGTCTCTGTAGGGACCAACTCGGGTGCGAAACTGACCAGTTCGAGGAACCGTTTGTGGTACTCCATGACGGTGGCCATCCCTTGTTTCAAGTGGAGGAATTCTTCGTACATGGATGCTCTCACGTGCGCGGGGTAGAATCGTTCTCATAGTCGTGTCTTTAGGTTTTCCCAGTTGAATCTCGGTTCCTGTCTGTAAGTGGGTCCTTCGTGGATCCACCAAAGGTCGGCCTCGTTCCGAAGTAGAACGAGGCTATCTCTACACGGCGTTCTTCTGGGCACTCTACCAACCCGAGAATTTTGTCGAAGGTTCGAATCCATTCTTCGAGGATTGCAGGGTCCTCTTCCCACGAGAAGATGAGTGGCCGATGATTTGAGACTTGTCGGGTGATTTCTGAGTGTGCGTTTGGCGGTGGTGGTGGTCGGTTGTTGTTATGGAGAGCTACGTCGCTTAGTGTCTGGGTGACCTGAGTCAGTTGATGTAGAGTTTGAGCCAAAGGACCGTGAGTGGTGGGTTCGGGGGTCCTTGATTGTCTTCTGTTTGGTGCCATGCTAATGGTCTACAAGGCCAATGTTTATCGTAATGATGAGTTAGTGTGTTTCACCTTTACCATGATGCGATAAGCGTAGGGGAGAGTTCTTTTAAATTAAATGTAGAATAGAGTGAGGGGGGAATTTATATAATGATAGGTAGGCTCACAACCTCACCGCGCGTCCTAAGATTTCTGAGTCCTTTATTCCTAAATACTTAGAGTTCAAGCTTACTGTCCTAAAGTCTTGTCTTAAGAGTCTTATCCTAGGGTCAAACTTAGACTCTGATACCAACTGTAACACCCCTAAAATTTAAAACTTTTTAAGAATTATAAAAGGAAGATAGTTTTATTATTAAATCCAAACTCAGAGCATTCTAAAGACAAGGGTCTGGGGTGCTATGCCACATCTGAGCTGGAAAACTCAGATGCACAGGCTATGCTAACTAAATATCCTCAAGTAATGTCAATACATCATCAAGGCACGCAGACCGAAAGGAAAGCTATCTATCTAAACCTTGATCCTCTAGCGCGCTCCGGAGCTACTCATTTGTTCCTGAAAGCCAAATATATCTGTTCAGCGAATAATGCTGGTAACCCACTCCAACGCGTTAAAATACAATATAGGTATATATATATATATATATGTATATATATATATATATACATATATATATATATATATATATATATATATATATATATATATATATATATAGGAAAAGCATTTTGAAGCCGGAAGATATATGCTTAGGAAACTCTAGCTTTAAAACCAGGAATAGACTCGACAAGTAGGGACAAGCACATTCAACAGTTATAATCAAGCATATAAAGACACTAACATATGTCCTAAGGTCACAAGCTTGTTTCTTATCATTCATATCATCATTCAATCATTATCTTATCATATAAGCACACTTTGGTGGCGCCACAAGACCAATCGCATGCCCATACATGAGAGTCAGCGCATATAGCGCTAACACGGCCCTGCAGCACCCTGCCTCGTACCGCAGCACGAAGGGGTTGACCGCAGCCAATGGATGAACCGCAGCTCATCATAACGTTTGACCGCAGCCAAACGGTGGACCGCAACCCAAAAGTGTATTTCTGATCGCAACCAGATTATGAACCGCAGCTCATGTAAAACGTTTGATCGCAATCAAATGGTGGACCGCATCCCAAAAGAGTATTTCTGATCGCAACCAGATTATGAACCGCAGCTCATGTATAGCCAATTTGATCGCAACCAAATTGGGGTATCATGCACACATAACACATAGCAAGCACATGCAACCCACACAAACACATTGGGAAAGGGGAGATAACGAATAATGAAACCTATGCGTGGTTATCCTCATACTAGGAATAATCCTAAGGGGTTCATACTTCTTTCACCTAGGCCAATGGGGTACCAATTCAACTAGCATGCAATATACAAGACCCTTTTTATCCAAAGAACGGCACCCGAAACATCAAAATAGACTTAGGCACGATAAACGGAGTCCGGTGGGACACCGCGAGGGTCGGGGAAACATCAAACTGGGAAACCACCATCCCAAATTGGGAGAAACCAGCGGGTGGAGAACCACTCGCCGGCGGCGACATGCCGGGCAGTGGGTGCCCGGCGGGCAGTCGCCTGCCCGTCGACTGCTCGCTGCCAGCAACGCCCTAAGGGGTAGCAGGTAGGTGGCGGGTTCCCCTACCCCTACCTACCCCCCACTGACTCTTTTTCAATATAATGGTTCCCGAGATCTTTCGTGGAACCCGAAACCATGTTTAGACACTTTTAAACATAAACGACGACACCACGTAGTCAAATAATGGATCAAAACCAAGAATCATATTGAACATATCCTAACATGACTTCTAAACGTAATTAACACCTGAACATGCGAAGTCCCATCCAAATATATCAAGAATATCACAATACGAAATTCCCAATTTTAACCTAGGGCTCTAATCATATTTAAATCACAAGATAATACCTTATCTTTAAAATCAAGAACATCAAGATTCATCAAGAATAACACACAATTATCAAGATCCTCTTATAATCATCAAGATTATCAAGATCAAGACACAAGCATTGAATAAGGAGCCAAAGAAGAAGATTATAGCATGGAAAATAGGTTTTGTTGAGACATGGGTTACCTCTTAGCCTTAATTAGATTCCTTGGCTATTAAGGTTCTTTCTCTAAGATCTCTTATTCTTGATTTCTCCTACGTTGGTGATAGGGGAATTCTTGTGTGGTGATATCTATTGTGGTGTGACTTCTAGGTGTCTCCTATGACCCTATTTATATATCTAAGAGTCCTAATTAGGGTCTGAATGGTATGAGTTTGCTAATTCTATTTCTTACAGGACTAAAGGATTAGTTTAAGGATAAGGGTCCATGGTCTATGGTGGACCCTTCGCAATTAATTAATGGATTTTAATTCTCTTTTTAGGGTAAGTAATTAAATAATCAATTTGGATTAGAGGCCGTAACACGGGGTGTTACAAGGTGGCGCCTGTGCGCATGGGTGGCGGTTGCACGCGTACATGGTGGCGGCTGAGCGCACGGGTGGCGGTTGCATGCGTACAAGGTGGTGGCTGCGCGTATGGATGACGATTGCATGCGTACAAGGTGGCGGCTGCGCGTATGGGTGGCGGTTGCATGCACGCTGTTGGAGACTACGTACGTGCATGCATGTGGGTGGAATGATGGCTAGTGCATGCATGCAGCGCACGGAAGGGCAGCTGACGGAGGGCGGTGCGTATAGGAGCAAGAATCCCGGGATAGTGCGATATAAGATCGGTCCTGTTTGAGCAGTTAGGGGTTTGTACGGAGAGGGGAAGACACGTGTATGGTGGGAGTTGGAGGCCTGTAGATGGCATACACGTGGGTGGTATGCGGAAGTCCTGATAGGGTATAAAAGGGTGGGTTGCGGTCAGTTTAGGACATGGCAAGAAACACAAAAGACCTGGCAGCCTGGCAGTCTGAGTCTTCTCTCTCTCCTAATTGGTCCAAAGATCGATTTTAGTATTATGCATGTAATTCAGGTTTCTGTCTATCCGCTTATTTCCCTTTTCACCGTACAACTTTCCTGTACTATTGTTCTGGGCCTGCGACATTGGACTTGTGCGCGTTTATGTGGGCCTCGCCCCCCACTGGTAATAATAGCTATTTTATTCTGTTCTATATTTCATATACCCGGTTTATGGTGGATCCGATTTCATTAAAACCATCATTAGAACCGTCTGTGGGGACCGTTACAAAAAGCGTGCGTCCCTAGATTTACCCATCCTCTTACATTCTATCACGCACTCAAGTCCCAGCGAGCACCCAGATGAACAGATCTCGAAGTAGACTTCCACCCGGTACGCGCGGGCCTAGCGTGGGGTGGCGGATGCCGCCTCCTGGAGGGGCATGGAATACATAAGTTCCTTTCCTAGATTTGGTACGCTTTCACATTTTCTTCTCTTTCTGGTTTTGTTTTTCATCCTCGTTATTAAGCATAATAAAGTTATGTTGATCCTAACACAATGATGAATCTTTATTATCTATCCGCAGGAACGCGAGTTCCGCTCCAACATGCGCATCTTCACCTGGGCCTACAGGGATTGTAGCCCAGCGTACATTCCCGAAAAAAAAAAAAAAAAAAAAAAAATCACACGGTGTGTGGGCTAGCATGAGGCAGCAGGCAGCCCCCACACTAGTATACCATCGTTTAAAGGGACGCGATCCCCAAGACGAGGGGTATACACACATTCACCTAGGCTTGCAGGGTATGGTACGCAGCCCAGCGTGCGCCGTTCCCTAAAAAAAAAAAAAAAAAAGGTATCACACGGTGTGTGTGCTAGCATGAGGCAGCAGGCAGCCCCCACACTAGTATACCATCATTGAAGGGGACGCGATCCCCAAGACGAGGGGTATACACACATCCACCTGGGCCTGCAGGGTATGGTACGCAGCCCAACGTGCACCGTTTATAAAAAAATAAAAATAAATAAAAAAAAAATTGTGTGGTGCTAGCATGAGGTAGCATGCAGCCATGCAGTCCATCTACAGGTACACCCAGGTTAACAGGATGCGATCTCAAAGCCGAGGGCGTACACGTTTCCATTTGGGCCTGTAGCGGCCGACTTATTATCTATCCGACTTCTTAGCGGTCAAAATTATTTCTTTCCCGCTTCTTAGCGGTCGACGTGCAGTGTCGTGCTTTTCAGCGGTCGACTTATTACTACCCCACTTCTTAGTGGTCAATGCGGTCGACGCATCCTATTCCATTATGCGACTCAATGTTCAATATGTGCCGCTCCTCAGTGGGCCACTAAGACACCCTTCACGGCTTGGCGTCCCAGTAAGCCCACACGAAGGGAAAGTGGCGAGTAGTTCTATCTAACTCTTGTAGGGAAAGGAGAGCTTCCAGGCCGGGAGTTGGAAGGGTCGAGGTACGTTGAAGGTCAAGAGCATATATACTTTCTTTACTCGTCAGAGACAACTAATGAAAGTGGGGGACTTGAGATGGGGCCAGGATACCCAGGGCCAGGGCCCATTTTATAAGAAAAGTCTTGGCCCAAGTGGGGGTGATGAGTAATAGAGGTGATCGGGTATTGGGAGCTGGGTCATACGGCGCCGTGAAAGACGAACTGATTCCACATCCCAATCTCTTTGGAGTGATCAGGAAAGCCCTACCAGGCAGGGATGGCGAAGTAGGGATCATCGGTTGAGGTGGTTGTTGTAGAGGACCTCTTGCATTTGCCGCTGTCCCCTGTAAAAGGAAGCCTCACCTTCGCGAACTATTCGACTCTGATTCTCCAACGTCTCTCGCAACTAAACCTCTACGAGAGGAGACATAGCAACCCGACCACCCTGCGTTGTCACCCAGTATTGAAAGATCTGCACGGAAGGAGGACATGTAACTGACGAGGATCTTGAGCCTCTCGCCATATATATATATACATAGTTGATCAAAAAAAAAATATTAGTCAATAACCAAATCAGTAATTTCACTAGATGACCATTTCAATAATTAACTCTATAAATATTTATTTTATATATGGTCTCTCTCCTATTTTAATATTATATATATACGGATTATTCCCTTTGTATATATATACAAAAGAGAAAATTACTGATTTGGTCCCTCAACTATGAGGATTTTATCAATTTGGTCATCGACTACTAAAATTACTCAATTTGGTCATCGACTATGACATTTTTATCCGATTTGGTCCTAAAGTCAAACTAGTGTACGTGATTAAGGCAATAAATTTGAGGATATTATTGTAATTGAACATTATGTCCTTTTTCGGCTGTCCACGTTTATCCCACGCTTTGCCTTTTTTTTTTTTTTTTTTTTTTTTGGAAAACACACGCTTTGCCTTCAGACAAACAAAAAACTTTTTAGTTGTAAACAAAAAACCCTAATCGCACAATCCAGTTGAATGTAATTCATCTTCAAATTTCAGGCCTCCTTTGTTTAACGAAGCCCAACAATATCCGAACTATCACAGGATTACCCAGACCATGGCAGTTCCAACTGAAGCAACTCATTGGGCCAGGTGAGCATGGATCCTAGAGCCCACCTCATCAAACATAGCAATTTGCTGACCCTCAATAGCCATTGGACTGGCCCATTTATCACTCTCACTCTCAAAGCCCATTCTCCTTTTTTGGACCACAACTACAACTCCCTCACTCTCCTCTCCCTGACTATAACTCCCCATATTCACTCCCTCATTTAAATCATTTATGTTTTTCCTGACCGTTGAGTCTACTCTTTCCTTCCCCCTTAACGATTGCCCTAAATGTGTATTCATTACAACCGTTACAGCCTCTCCACCTCCCTCAACCCTCTTCACCTCCCATATCACCGAACTCACCGCCGCCACTGGATCTAGCACTGCTGGAAATACATGAATTTCCGACGACTTTTCCGACCACCATAAAAACTGGTCGGAAAAACCGACTTATTATCATTTTTCCGGTAACCGCAAAAGATGGTCGGAAAGCGGTCGGAACTTCCGACCACCAACGCAAGGTAGTCGGAAATACCGACCATACTCATGAGTGGTCGGAAATTTCAACAGCTTGCATTTATTTTGCAATTATTTTCCGACCATCTACAAAGGTGGTCGGAAAATATTGGCAGCTTGCATTTAATTTGCAAAAAATGTCGGTAGCTTGCATTTAATTTGCATTTAGTTTCCGACCACTTTTGTAGGTGGTCGGAAATAGCTTTATATATATACTCCTTCTGCGTATTTTCAGACCATTTTCTCTGTTTTTTTTTTACATCTTTCTGCTCATTTTTTCCTTGTTACAGGTATTCTTTCATATAATCTTCTATAATAGTGCTAAAATGAAGTTCTACTACATCATATATATCATATCAAGCTAAGGTATGTGTATATATTATTAGATCTTCCATTTAATAAGCTATACTTTTTTTTAGATCTAGGTTTGATTTTTTTGAATACTTATTTAGATTATTTATTTTATGATTGAATAATGTATAGTGTGCATATATGTATATGTGTTTGTATGTGTGTATGCTTATAATTATTTGTGTATTTTTTTAATTGCATTTTATATGTGTGTATATTTATTAGTGTGCTTGTATATAATTATTTAAAATATTAGTATTATTTGTAATATATTTATATATGTGTTTGTATTGTATATATGTTTTTGCAGTAGTTTTATATGACTAATATACCTGAACATCGAAAATGGATGTATAACCGATTGTTACCCGAAAAAAGGGGGTACACTGATGAGTTCTTAATGGGTGTTGAGGAATTTGTAAATTATGCAAGCACGCTTCCTATATACGAGGTTTCAATGAAGATTAGGTGCCCATGTAGTAAGTGTAAGAACAGAGTACATTTGTCTGCAGATGATGTTCGTGTTCATTTGTATAAGAAGGGTTTTGAACCGAATTATTGGATTTGGACGTGTCACAATGAGCACCCCCCCTCAATACAACCACATATGAATGAGGGCCCTAGTGAAAATAATCGGTATGAACAAATGGTTTTTGATGTATCTGGTCCATCATTTTTTCCACTAAATGCCGAGAATGACCAAGATGAAGAGCCACATAGTAGTGCAAAAAACTTCTATGATTTGTTAAATGCTGCGAGACAACCTTTATCAATGAATGTTAATGAAGAAACAGAGCTGGCATATACATTGAGGATGATGAATATCAAGACAACTTTTAATATACTGCAGCTAGCAATGGATCAGATATTTGAGTATATTAACCATTTGATGGGTCCCGATAATCGAGTACCTACCAGGTATTATGATGCAAAAAAATTACTTACAAAGCTTGGTCTTGGACATGAGAAGATTGATTGTTGTGTAAACAATTGTATGTTGTACTATAAGTCTGAAATAAATGACAAGCATTGTAAGTTTTGTGGTGAGGCAAGATTTAAACCTTGCCCATCTGGATCTACTCGTGCAAAAAAGGTACCTCGCAAAAGAATGCATTACCTTCCTCTCATTCCTCGATTGCAACGTTTGTATGCATCACATAGCTCTGCTTCACACATGCGATGGCATTATGAAAATCGCCGCGAACCTGGTATTATGTGTCATCCCTCTGATGGTGAAGCATGGAAGCACTTTGATAGAAGGTTCCCTGATTTCTCAGCAGATCCTCGAAATGTAAGATTAGGTTTATGTTCTGATGGATTTTCTCCTGTTGGTTTCAATGCAAAGCCGTACTCTTGTTGGCCTGTTATGGTTGTTCCGTATAATCTCCCACCTTCAATGTGTATGACTACACCATACACATTCTTAACCTGTATTATTCCTGGACCGAAGAACCCAAAGGCCAATATTGATGTCTATCTACAGCCTTTAATTGATGAACTTCAATTGTTATGGGAAACAGGTGTCTTAACTTATGATGCATCACTTAAACAAAATTTTATGATGCGCGCTGCGTTAATGTGGACCATCAATGACTTTCCTGCATACGGTATGTTATCTGGATGGCAGACAGCCGGGAAACTAGCATGTCCTTATTGTCTTCATTATTCTAAATCATTTTATTTGAAGAATGGTCATAAAACATGTTGGTTTGATTGTCACCGTCAATTCCTTCCAATGAATCACTCCTGGAGGAAGAATCGAGATACCTTCGTCAAGCAACGAGCTGAGAAATCAAGACCTCAACCAATTTGGACAGGAGATGAGTTGTTTCATAGTTTGGAAAATATCCCAAGGATTATTGATGGTCCAATTGGTCGCATCGAGGGGTTTGGACAATCACACAATTGGAAAAAAAAGAGCATATTTTGAGATTTGCCTTATTGGAAGGATAATTTGCTACGGCATAATCTTGATGTGATGCATATAGAGAAAAATGTGTTTGATAACATCTTCCACACAGTTATGGATGTCAAAGGCACAGCTAAAAATAAAGACACGCCTAGTGCACGTCTCGATATGAAGGACATATGTAATAGGCCCGAACTTGAGTTGGTGGAAAAGAATGGATGTTACCTTATGCCCAAGGCAAGCTACAGTTTGAATCGTACTAATCAATTAGCTGTCTATGAGTGGTTACGAACTGTGAAGTTACCTGATGGATTTTCTTCTAATTTGGCTACATGTGTTGATTCCACATCTTCTAAATTAATTGGGATGAAAAGTCATGATTGTCATATTTTTATGCAGTTTCTTTTGCCTATAGCCTTCATGTTTTTACCAAGCTGTCACTGGAAGCCTTTGACTGAGTTAAGTGCGTTTTTCAGAAATCTTTGCTCTACATCCCTACGTGTAGACAAAATACATGAAATGGAAAACTCGATTGTTTTAACATTGTGTAAGTTAGAACGGTTTTCCCTCCAGCACTGTTTGACTGTATGGAACACTTGCCTGTCCATCTTCCCTATGAAGCACGTTTAGGTGGCCCAGTACAATATCGTTGGATGTATCCATTTGAACGCTTCCTCAATCACTTGAAGTCCAAAATGAAAAACAAGAGATATGTTGAAGGTTCAATTGCTGATGCATATATGCTTGAAGAGTCAACACACTTTGCATCATTTTATTTTGACGATGATGTGCAAAGTAGAAGAACAATGATAGGTCGGAACCTAAATGATGGCGGCATTGATCATAACTTGCCAATTACTTTGTCAATATTTAATCGACCAGGTCGGTTGATGGGAAAGAGAAGGACAAGATATTTGAGTGCAGAAGAACGTTTCGCCGCTCATCAATATGTGTTACTAAATTGTGAGGAGGTTCAACCGATTTTAAGGTATGTTTGCTCCATTTTTTCCTATTTTGGTTTCAAAGGTATATATCTAATATCGTTATTGTAGGATGTATGAAAATGGTTTACGATGTTACAATCCTGGTTGTACTGATGAAGATGTAGACGATGAAATTGAAAGCAATTTTGCACAATGGTTTAAAGAATATGTAAGAAGTTAATGTTCTTTGTCATTCTTGATTCCTTATTATCTATATTTTTTGTTATATGACATGTCCTTTATATTTATTATTAGGTATATTGTCCAACGAACAAGGTGTGTAACCAATCACTCATTGATTTGGCATCTAGACCGATAATGGAGGTTAGCACATACACTGGGTATGTCGTTAATGGTTTCAAGTTCCAAACTGAAGAACATTGTCGTAGAAAGTCGACTTCTAACTATGGAGTGTCAATCAAGGGAGCAGGGTTAGCACAATCTGAATCAAATTTTTTTGGCACATTGCAAGAAGTTGTTGAGGTTGAGTACCCCAATGTTCCAATTAAAAAGGTTGTTCTCTTCAAGTGTGAGTGGTTTGACCCAACACCCAATATTGGGTCAATATTCAATTCTGAATATGGCATCGCTGAGGTGCACTGCAATAAACGATATAGGAAGTATGATCCTTTTATCATTGCACAAAGTGCATGTCAGGTGTGTTATATCCCATACCCACGAGGTATACGGGAGAAAATGAATTGGTGGGTAGTTTTGAATGTACGACCTAGAGGAGCTATTGACAGTGCCTATAGCTCTAGTTACACATATCAACAAGATAACATATCGTTGCATACATATGGAGTTGATCAAAGTATTCAAGATGACGTTCAAGAGTTAGTGCATGAACCATTACAAATGAATGAAGTGGAATTACCTCAAAGTGAAAATCAATGGGCTGACCAAGGTGTCGTCCAAACTGAAGATTCAGAAGAAGAGGATAGTGAAGAAATTGAAGAAGAGGACAATGATGATTCTGAACAAGATGATAGTGGAGATGTTGATGATAAAGATGATAATGACAAATCTGACAATGATGAGGGTGATTTTTAATTTATATTTTAAATTTAGATGATTTTTATGTGTATTTTAATTATTGTATTTTAAATCATAATGCTAAAAAAAAAAAAAAAAACATTTTGTGCGAAAATTTCACTAGGCGCCATTCTCAATTTGGCCCTAAATATTTCGCTGACTAGCTTCTCCCTCCACTCCGCTCCACTTCTCCCTCCTTCAGTTCTCCCTCATTCACTCCCATTCTAAGCCCTAAATTTTTGCTAATCATTTACTCCTTCACTTCTCCCTCATTCACTCTTTCACTCCCAGACTTCGCCCCAGATTTTACCCCAATTTCACCTCACCTTCCTCATTCACTCCTTCAATCCCTCACTCCCATCCCCACATTTCACTTGGCCTTCCTCCTTCAAGGCACCGACAGCAATGCATGAGCCACCAACGGCAGCAACTCACCGGCACCATCGTGTTCATTAGTAAACCACCAGCAACATCGTCCATCACGTAAGCCAAGTTTTTGTTTTTTTGAGTTGTTTTAATCTGTTGACCTAGTTTAGAATTTTAATCAGTTAGGTATATTTATATGTATGTAGAAGATGCTTTAGATGATGTTAATAATTGATTTCTTATTTGTGCCAGCTTGATAAGAATTTTTTTTTTTTTTTAAACCAGATGATGCTTTAGATTGTGTTTAGACATTTTTTTTTTTTGAGTTTATTCTCTACTGAGTTATGGTGAAAAGGAATTGGAAAGAACTTCAGGGCTTAGATGTTTAAAATTTCATGTCCCAATCTATTCAATAACCATAACATCAGTCTAAAAAAATAACTAAAACAGTGGAGAATTCTAGTTTGGAGATGTTTTAGATAATGTTAATAATTCATTTCTTATTTGTGTCAGGAGTGGAGCACCAGGAGTCCCCGGTGTCATTGCTGTTGAAGGTGCTTTCACAACCATTGCACTTGGAATTTGGGTGAAAATCATTGAACTTGAAACCTCGGTCATTTTTTTTCTTTTTTAAATTTTCCATGTCCCTTACACTTGATTTTATATTTATACTCAATCATGGAGTAGACAATTGTCTATAGCCCACTAGAAGTAGGTGAACAGTGAACTGCCAAGAAGTAGGTAATTAAATATTTTTTAATCCTAAAATTATATTTCTTTATCAAGAATTTCTTCTGTGCAGAGAAATTTGTGATAATATAAAATCTCAGTTCTGACTTCTCACCATGTGTTATGTGTATTCTTTTAACTTATATAGTTTTCATGAATTTTTATATTGTCTTTTAAGTATTGTGCTTTATGTTTAATGATGTTATCCATTTTGCTTTGCTAGTGATATTAGGGAAAGGGAATGTCTTACAACATGTTGAGATTAGACACTTCTATTGTTCTGAATTTTTAATATTGTATGACATGGTAAGAATACACAGGCACACACATAAAAGCCAATCTCTTTAATTCTTTTGGAGTCATCTGAGGATGGGAAATCTAAGAGCAGAAAAGGGTCAAGAACCAGAAGCCTAAGTGATTTTCTTGAGACTCCATTCTTGACCCCCATTACCCCCTAATCTAATACTTTGTTCTTATTCCATTCCCATGTCTCCATACACCTGTAATAATCAATGTACACACATAAAGTCATTTCTGTCTGATTCAGTTCTGTTTTAATTCATTTGTTTTTAATTTAGTGACATTTTTATACTTCTAAATATACTTCATTTGTTTCAGCTGATTATTGATTATTGGTGGAACTAGTGGTGGTGCTTTCATTGACGTGGTGGGACAACTGCACCAGTTATATATTGAAACCTTTATCTTTGAGCAGCCAGCTAGGTAAACATGCTCCACCACCTGAAAATTCCCATAACTGAACACTGACCAGTTATATTAAATGTACCTGGTTACATTTATGCTGAGGACACAACCTTTCCCATATCTAATTTGATTGAAATGAATTATATATTACATTTATGCAGAAAATGTCTCAACGTAATCCACGGTAAAAGAATAAAAGGTTGATGTCCCGACCACCAATATCTAATTCTGAACGAAATCAACTACCAAGTCCATCAAATAATGTTGCAAACTCCAGCCCACCATCAAATACTGTCGCAAACTCCAGCCCACCATCAAGTACTTTACCACAATCCAGCCGAAATAGCGATTCAGAGCGTACTATATCAGCATCACCAGATAATGTTTCATCACCTCCAATTTCACCAAGCAATAGGCCCACAATACACCCCATTAGGAACAATTCGTAAGTCATATATTGATAATTGTAACGTGTTTACCTTTATCTCTAACATTTATAATTTGTTACAGGTTTGAGCCATGCAAGGCAAATAGGGAAGTTATCGATTGCATTACTAAAATATTCCCTGATGCAATAAAGTCATATAGTGCTGCTCCTAGACATATGAAGGACATCTGGTTTAATGAGTTCAAGGTAAATGAGTTTGTAACTGCTATTAGTAAATTAGTTTATAATTGCTAAAGGAAACTGCTAATATGTATTAACAGAATACATGCATGCATGTAATTAATATTCCTTTACTAATTACAATTTGTTTTTTTTTTTTAATTTTATCAAAAGAAATTATACAAGTGGAATCCTAAAGATGAGGCAGTTATTCAGAGAATATTTCACCGAAAGCTGCTAGGAGACTGTCTGACACATTGTATGAGGTTCGTAGCAAGTTGGCAAACGGTGATCCACCACCACAATGGATGCTTGATCCAGTTTTAGCTCAATACCGCATCATGTGGGATAAAGAGGACTTTAAGAAAACTTCCGAGAAGAATAAAAGAAACAGAAATTCAGACTGTGGGGGATTGGGACCGTCGCTGCACACTGCGGGTTCAATTCCCATAACTGAGCATAGAAGAAGATTGGTAAGTCATTTACTATTTAAATACATTTTATAGTTAAACAAAAATATTAATATTTGGTTTATTGTTCTTGGATAGAAAGAAAAACATGGTGAAGAGCCCACGCATGCAATGTTGTTCCAAGAAACACACAAGCGCAAAAAGAGTAATGAGTTTGCTTGCAAAAAAGCTAAACTAGTAATGGTAAGATACTATATTTTCTTATTTTTACTTCATGACGTGACAATCATTGAATTAATCTCTACTTTGATGCTTCATTTGTTTGCTTTCACAAAGTTTCATTGCTGGACCTTTCCACTTATTACTACACATTTTAAAACAAATCTGGCTTTTTTTTTTTCTGATCATTTTCTGTTAGCTGCTTTGTATGTTGTTTGCATTTCATTTTTAGCCTTCCTTCTACACTGAACTTGACATATCTGCTTATAGGCAAATCTGAGGACTTTGAGGTTTGTTGGTATGGGATTTTATTTTTTTTAGTTTCTGAAGAATTGACTATTACACTGAGTCTATTTGACTGTTTCTATAAACAATGCATCTAAGACACTATAAGAAAAATGCACATAGACAACATTAGAAAGACAACAGTTTTTAAGAAAAGTGTTGTCTTTTGTATAAAAGACAACAGTTTAGTCCAAAACTATTGTCTTTGATGCAACACTTTTGTCAAAGACAACGGTTTTTACTTAACCGTTGTTATAAGTGTGTTGTCTTTGTGTATTTTGTGAAAAGACAACACCACAACGACAACGGTTTTTTAAAACCGTTGTCTATGTGCGTTTTTTTTTTAAATAAGACAACGGTTTTTTTAACTGTTGTCGTTGGTGTGTTGTCTTTAAGCGCAATGGAATACACAACACTAGATAGACAACGGTTGTAAACAACCGTTGTCTTTGTGTGCTCTTTTTTTAAAAAAAGACAACGGTTTTATTTAACCGTTGTCGTTGGTGTGTTGTCGTTAAGCGCACTCGAATACACAACACTATAACGACAACGGTTTTATATAACCGTTGTCGTTGCGTGTTCTTTATTTGTTTAAGACAACGGTTTTATTTAACCGTTGTCTTTGGTATGTTGTCTTTAAGCGTATTTAAATACACAACACTACAAAGACAACGATTTTAAAAATTCTGTTGTCTTTGCGCATTATTATTTAACAGGTATATAAAATAAAAACTAGGATGTTAACAACAAGAGTCGAACCTATGACCTCAAACTTAACAAGCAAGCAGTCTAACCAACTAAGCAACAACAACTCTTATTTCTAAAGGTGCAACATCTGGTATATAACTGGGTTCCTTCTGTTTTGTTTGTGAAAACCAAAACAACAATTTTAGAAAATAGTTGAAGAATTCCCCCCAAAAAGAATAAAACTTGAGACCTCTAACATAGTAAACTAAACTAAATCCACCAAGACACACCAACACTTGTGTACTTGAGTGCAACATCTAGTATATTACCAGTTTGTTTATGTGTTGTCTTTAAGAACCAAGACAATGATTGTATAAAATAGGTTAAGAATACCACCACGAAGGATAGAACCCAAGACCTTTAACATAACATAACAAACAAAACTAAATCCACCAAGCCACACCAACTCTTATGTATTAAAGTGTTACACCTTATCTTTTACCTATAATTTAACAAAGAAAGAATACAATTCAAAAGTTAATTTAATAGTTCTATTTTCGTTCATATTTAAATATATAAAATTATTCACCAAAATTTCAAAATAATTCATTATTAAAGTTTTATTTTTAATTATATTACAATTAAGACCAATCTAGGAATTAAAAAACAATAATAATTATCAAGTATAAAAAACAATAATGGTGCGGTATGATGTGTAGGGTTACGGGCGGTATGATAGGGGCCGAGGTTGGTAATCGACTCTTCTGGCTAGCGCATGACTAACAAGGTTAGCTATATGTTGGTAATCGACCCTTCCGGCTAGTGACTGTCAATGTTAGCTATATGTTGGTAATCGACCCTTCCGACTAGCGCATGACTAACATGGTTAGCTATGTTGGTAATCGACCCTTCCGGCTAGCGCATGACTAACAAGGTTAGCTATATGTTGGTAATCGACCCTTCCGGCATGCCTGGGACACATTGAGAATGAATATGAAAGAGTAGTTGATCGATGCTGTACAGTTAGCTATATCCCATTTCTTTTGCCGCGATCTTAATTAGCTTTATGTTCATAAATACCAAACTATATATTCATAATTTTTGAATTGAAATGCATATTTCCAATTGTTGATAACTATACAGTTTAGAAATTATCAATCAACAATACAGAAATTATGAATCTGCAGTATAGAAATTATGAATTTACTGTATAGAAATTATTAATCTATACAACTGTATTTAAATTAGAAATATACTATATAGAAATTATTATGAATCTAACTACATTATAGAAATCTATGAATCTCGTGTTTTGTACCTATATACCCGGAACTATTTTAATTAACCGGATGTAGCGACCCAAGTAATTAATTAAACTAAAATTTTGTTACAAAATTTCCCTCTAAGCTAAGATAAAATTTCCCTCTAAGACAAAATTTCCCTCTAAAACAAAATTGGGAATGAAATTTTTGTCTTTCCCTCTAAGACAAAAATTCGCACAACAACTCCGCCGACCGCCACTCTCCGATCAGACAACAACTCGCACAGACAAAATTTCCCTCTCATATCAGACAACAACTCGTTCAGATACAACTCCATCAAACTCCGCCGACCGCCACTCTCCGCAGTCGCCGTCGCTGAGCCTGGGTGGAAGTCGACAATAGAGAAGCTCTCCACAGTCGCCGTCGCTGAGCCTGGGTGGAAGTCGACAACAGAGAAGCTCTCCGCAGTCGCCGTCGCTGAGTCCACGTCGCCGTCGACAACACAGAAGCCCTCCGCGGTCAGCTGCGCCGCCGTCTCCCGTCAGCGTCGCTCTCAACCTACACCTCTTCCCTCCTCTACCGCCATCTCCTCCTCCCTACTCTTCCACCGTTGGATTCCCCATCACAAACCTACAGGTTAGTCCTAAACCCTAGATTAATTGTTGGATTATTAGGTTGTGAATTTTCTTACTCCCTAAATTAATTGTATTACCTTGAGCTTTGCGTGAGGTAGAAATATTAAAATGTCTTCTTTGAAAGTTTGAATTTGCAGTTTTGAGCTTTCTTTAGTTAAAAGCTTTTAATACAGTGTGTGTGTCTATATTATATATGAATCAGTGGATGGTTCTGTTTGGGTTTCTTTACCTGAAGAAACCTTGAAATATGTGGACTACTCCTGGAAATTTTATAGTGTTGAATTGCTTGAATAGGCTGTAGTTGTTTGGGGTGTTTTATCCATATGAAGGGAGTCAAAGGACACTGATGATGTGAACTTTGTCCTGAGTTTCCCTGTTGTTTCTTATGATACTATGTTGGAGGTCTGTCTATGTCTCTGTGATACACAGTTGTGCATATTTTTCATGTCATCTATCTTCAGAGTGTATCATCCACCATGAATATAAGATTTCAGCTCATCAAGGTTGATGTTCCAAGTTCTGATTCCCCCTGGCTTGGCATTTAGATACTACATGTTTTCTTTTTACCAAAAATCCTTGTCGGTATACAAGTCTATATTGCTAGTATTATGTTGTGTTTGAGTTGTTTACATATCCCAGATTGATAATCAAATTATTGCTTCCTTGTCTCTTCTGTTTTGTACTGACAATAGTTTTTGCAGTAATTTTTCCAACTCCCTCACAACCGAACTTGGCTATGGAGTATTAGATATTATGCAATTTTTAAACCAAAATCCTTGTCTTCTTTATACAACTCTGTATTACCAGGTGTATACAAGTATATATTACTAGGTGTGTTTTGTGTTTCAGTTGTTTGCATATCCTTGATTGATTATCAACTCCTTGCTTGCTTTTTCTATTGGCTATTGCATAATAATTTTTGCAATTACTCATTAACTCTTCACTAGAAACTCTGAGGATCCGTGCTTGATACAGTGACAGTGATGTTGCAATCTTTTGCTTGTTCTTGATCGTTGAATTTTCTTATTCCCTAAATTTTCTACAACACATGGCTTCATAGCCTTGCTGTCCTAGTTATGCTTCCTCAACTGGTTACTTTGTAATCTGCTATGCTCTTTTTAGTCAAACAAACATGTATATTTTGATAATGTGTAAACAAATGAATTAACTCCATGGTTTCTTTAGCAAATTTCCGTGCTGCTGCCCTCTCCATAGCAGCCTTCTGTTTTGCTGCTTCCCTCTCTTTGCGAAGCTCTTCTTTCTGTCTTTTCCTCTCAGCCTGGACTCAATATACAAGAAATATGGTAGCTATCAGCCACTGAATATAGCAGAAGTTTAAGGAGAGAAACTAAAATAAAACCGCCCTCAAACATACCCTCAAAAGCTCTCTCTGCAAAAATTTCTCTCGTGTTTCCATTTCACGCTTTTCCTCACGTTGAAACCTCTCTTCCTTCCTCTGTTGTTCACGCATTAGCCTTTGTTCTTCTTTCCTTCTCTCACGATCCAGTCTTTCCATTTCCTTTTTCACTTGTTCTTCCCTCTTAAGTGAGAAAAGAAAATTGTTTCAGATTTCAAAAGTAAAATTGCAGAAAGTAGTTGCAAAAAAATAATAATAATAATAATAAATAATAAAATAATAATAATAAAATCCAAAGGTTTGAAGGAACATAAAAATATACCTTTCTCCTTAAAAGATCCTGTTTCTCAAGTTCTTTTCGAATCCTTTTTTCATGAGCTAGTGCTTCCTTTCCTATTCTAGCTTCATCGTGTGTATATATACACTTTAAGTCTTTGAGAATGAGAGACAACTTTGTTCTTCATATCATCTGTTTAATGATTTTTACTATAACAAATAAATTTAAACTACAAAATAAAGAACCTTGTAATTTAAACTCTGCACCAAACTGTGATATTTGATTTTTTTCGCATTGTATTCGAGTTGTTTATTTGTCAAAGTGCAAAGTGCTGCATAAGAAACTTGTCATTGAGCTGCAAGTTGCAACTTTAGACCCTTTGGAACTTTGGAATACATTTAATTTCATTTGCATGGACCTAAAAAAAGAATTCACTAGAAAAAAATGACTTCACCTACAAGAAAAATACTATATAGACAATTGTGTCTGCTTTGCAAGTAATTACAATAGATCTTATTAAGTCATCACACATCATGAGCATCAGAAAATGATCCTGTGGGGTTTTCTTCTTCCCCTTCAATTTCTACCACCTAATTATTTTGGCCAATACCTGTTCAGAAGTGTCAAACAAGGAAAAACAGAAACAAAAAGCAAAAAGCAAAAAGCAAAAAAACAAAACTAAGTGAAACTAACCCGGAGAATGTCAGCTACACCTTCAGGATAAAACTCCCTATGCCTGGCAGTTCCAGGAAGGGGATCACCTTCATCATTTTCCTCAACCTTTTCAGATTCTGTGCCACTTCCCTTATCTGGCAAGAGCATATCAGTAAATGTTCCTATCTCATGGAGCTTCTTGCAAGCATCCAAACAAACCGCCTATACAGAACATAGTAAGTATTTAATGAATAATCTCAACTAATGTAGATAACACTTAACTAAGTTGAGGGCAGTAATAAGAAAACCTGTTGTTTATCAACTATCAGTGGGTAACTGGGAGCAGTAGAAGTGGATAAGTATCATCTACAAAGACACATCAAGAAGAAACTTTTCCTTAAGGGAAACCTACAATAGTATATCTGCAGGTTCAAAGTACACAAAATAGTATAGTCCAAGTATTTTACTGCAATATAGTTCTCTTTGTTGGTTTGATTTTGCACTTCAATGTAGTATCGTTCAAGAAGTCTTAATTTTATCTTAATGTATGGTGCTATGGCAGAAATATAATGTGAAGCTTTTATTTAATCATGTTTGTCTTATAAACTAAAGTGTGCTTAATCTTTGTGGTTTGGTGTTAAGTGTCAAAATCCGGCCGGCTTATAAACACTCAATTACAAAGATTTGATCTTTTTCATGGAAATATGGCAGAATATAGAAACAAGTCAACCAACTTTGGTATAGAGCCTATTTGACTTGATAGTATTTGCATACAGTTAAAGAGCAAATTAGGATTCTCATCAATCCAGATTGTCAAGTTCTTGGTTGCAGTGGCATTATATAGAGGATGTGTTTTGTTTTGCTTGGGCCTTGAGGAAGAGATTTGTATTGCCAATGCATTGATTTTACTCTACATGAATAGACTCTAGTATGCCATTTTAGTTTCCTGTCTAGCAAGTTGCCATTTTAGTGTTTCCTATCTAGCTTTTCTGTACTATAACCTTCCAGATTGGAGAGCTTTCCGAATTACTCCTAACTTATTTTGCATTTCATTGCAAATTATTTATATCTATACTAATTTATTTTCTTACTTTTTACATGTAGTTTCAACAAGTTGATTATGACAGAGCGGTTATTGATATGGTGCGTTCTGAATGGGCCGATATTCTATCAAGTCATATAGAGTAGGTATGATTTGGTCATTAGAACGTTGTGATTATTTGGACTTGAATTGGTTCGGGGAATTATTTTTTGTGTAGTAGTATTATGACTTGGATGATAATTAGAATTGGTCATGGAAGTCTTTTGACTTGTTATTTTGAACCTTATTAGCTTGTGCACAATTATGTAACTACACTTTGAAACATATGGTGAATGGATAAATTGTTTTTTTTTATATGATTATAATTTAAGCAGTTGAAAAACGGTTAAAAACCGTTGTCTATTTTACAATAGACAACAGTTAGAAACCGTTGACTTTTCTACAAAAGACAACAGTTTATGGGTGTGACAAAAGCGATTTCAACAACACACAATAGACAACAATTTATAACTGTTGTCTTTTAAAGAAAAGACAACAGTTAAAAACCGTTGTCTATGTATGTGACTTTTAACAACACTGGTTTCAACAACGCTTAAAAGACAACGGTTAAAAAACCGTTGTCGTTGGTAGAAAAGACAACAGTTAATAACCGTTGTCTATGTGCGTGACTTTTAACAACACCGATTTCAACAACACTTAATAGACAACGGTTAAAAAACCGTTGTTGTTGGTAAAAAAGACAACGGTTTATAACCGTTGTCTATGTGCGTGACTTTTAACAACACCGGTTTCAACAACACTTAATAGACAACGGTTAAAAAACCGTTGTCGTTGGTAGAAAAGACAACGGTTAATAACTGTTGTCTATGTGCGTGACTTTTAACAACACCGGCTTCAACAACACTTAATAGACAACGGTTAAAAAACCGTTGTTGTTTATAGAAAAGACAACGGTTAATAACCGTTGTCTATGTGCGTGACTTTTAACAATACCGGTTTCAACAACACTTAATAGACAACGGTTAAAAAACCATTGTCGTTTCTAGAAAAGACAACGGTTATTAACCGTTGTCTATGTGCGTGACTTACAACAACACCGGCTTCAACAACACTGAATAGACAACGGTTAAAAAACCGTTGTTGTTTCTAGAAAAGACAACGGTTAAAAAACCGTTGTCTATGCGCGGGACTTACAACAACACTGGCTTCAACAACAGAAATTATACCCCTACGACAACGGTTAATAACCGTTGTCTATGTGCATTTTTCTTGTAGTGAGATTTTTTAGCTAAGTATAAGCAGCTACATCTCCCATGGTTGTACATTGAACACTTATTGATAGTTAAGGCATCCTATTGTACTTGATGGCATTAATTTTAATTTATTATAATTATACTACTTTTACTGCATGTATATTCATTACAGTTATCTTTATTGAAATTTGGATTGGATTATTGTATATTTTGGATTACTGTATACTCATTACAGTCTTATTTCATTAGTGTATATTTTGAGTTGGATTAATTTTACTATATATTCATTACGTACTGTGTACAACTTCTTCATTATTTTTATTAAAATATGAATTCGGTATTTACTGTTATAAGAATTAGATTATTTGCTTGCTCTAAGTAATATTATTGTAGCTAATATTTGTTTTTAAGTAGTTAATATTTGCTTATTTGCTTAATTGAATTATTATGCAGTAGCTAATATTTGCTTTTCACCTTAATTAAACTATGATTAGATCTTGTAATTTAGGCCTCAATAATTGGTAGTGAAATAAATAAAATAAATTTAACAATTTTATTCAAAATAATAGGTTATATTTCCTTGGTTTAAGTATATAGTAGTATGTACAATACAATTTGGTTTAATATTGTATTGTCAAGCAGTACTGCTTTTCTTGGTTTAATTAGCTTAATTGAGTGATGGTAGGCAGCTTCTTTGTTTGAAAAAAATATGGTCCCTTTCATTTGAGTGATTGTAGGCACCAGGTAGTGCTGTTAAATGCAAAAATAGATGTCAAATCGGCCAAAGTTCATTTAGTTAAGATGATAGTGGTTTAATGTTATTATCTTTTGATTATTCATGTTGGAATTGAGGATGGTTTGCATGGTTGATTAGTAATCTTATTATTCTTTGATTATATCCTTCGAATATGTGAATATAGGAGGTTGCAGCTGAAAAAAAAAACAAACTCAACTTGAGCTTGGAGATTCAAATATATGGTTTGAGGCAACCGGTGGTCTCAAGAAAGGAGGGAACGTTTTTGGATTCGGATCGGACACCCCACACTACTTTCCTGAGGTTGTGAGGCAAAAGAATTCAAAATCTGGGCAATCATCATCTCATGTAGCTTGTGAGGAAAAAATTAATCAACTACAAGAAGAGAACAAGCAGTTGAAGGATAGATTTGCATTGATGGAAGCTCAAATTGCTGCACTTTGTGGTTCAAATCAGTTGTGTTTCCAATCTATAGATCCAGTCGGTAGCCATGAAAGTAGTGGTGTTGGGCTAGATGATCTTGGAATGAATGATGGCATGCAATCTCATATGCAAGAACAATAGGTCAAGATTCTAACTTGTTTTTTATGCTACTTGTGATGTAGGAAATATTTTGATTTGTAAAGTAGCATTTTAGAATTGGAAACTAACTTGTTTTTTATGCTACTTGTGATGTAGGAAATATTTTGATTTGTAAAGTAGCATTTTAGAATTGGAAACTAGTGTTTTGAAAGTGAATGTTAGAATTGAAACATTATGTGTAACTAAATTTGTTATTTAAATATATAATATTTGTAGTGTTATGAATTTATTACTTGTTTTAAAATTGGTAAAGCAGTGAAAAAATTGTAGAAAAAGCAAAAAAAAAAAATAAATATATTTTTCTAAAAAAAATATTTACTGGTTGCTGGAAAAACAAATTCTTGGTTCTAGATTTCCGACCATGGGGTGGTCGGAAATTTGGAACACAATCTTGGATCCGGATTTTCCGACCACCATGGTGGTCGGAAATCACGGGGATCTGTCCAATTCCAAGCTCGTCGTTGTGTTCCGACGACTCTATATAAGATGGTCGCTACTTCCGACCACAAAACAAGGTGGTCGGAAGTACCGACAAGGCATTTTCCGAACCCCCAAATGATCGGAAAAGTGGTCGAAAGAGACGTTTCCGACCGGATTTAGTCCATTTCCGACCACTTTCGGGTGGTCGGAATTTTGTTGTTTTCCAGCAGTGTAGCACTACCCACTTGTTTACCGTCGAGACCACCCCCTTCCGACCACCTGCCCTCAGCCATGAGCCAAAAGGCTTCTCCACCCCCACATAATCCTTATCAAAAAACAAAGGTCAAACGTGATCTGCATGCCCAATAGTACCACATAAAAAAACAGAAAGAGGGTAAACGTTCGTACCGGAGATCAGCTCAGACCCAGTCCCCACCAGGCCGCTTCAACTTCATACACTTCTTCAATGGTAACTGAACATTGATCATTACCTGAACTCCCTTATAAAAGTTTTGCAGACAACGTCAAAGTTACGTTGATCAATGGATTCAAACACCCCAACATGATTACCGATAAGTATGGCAACCCTCTCAAACATGAATCCCGGTGGCAAATTATGAACCTGAACCCAGAAGGAAGCATAATCCAACCAAACCTTCAAAGGATTATCTACATTCCCTAAACGCTTCATCAACACCAAGTTCTGATCAAAGGTCCAATGACCATCATCAAGAACCCAATAAATGTCCTTCTCATGGTAGAAGGTTAACAAAAAACGACTATCACCAAGCTCACAAACATGCACTCCTCGCCTTGGACGCCAAGCAGAAGCCATGACATCCCGGAACACTACTATCTAGCTTCACCGGTTTTTAAGTAACAACATGACCACCGCCGCAAACCGGAAATCAAAGACTGGTTGTGCGATATCCTCAACTTCAACAAGAACCCCATCATCGTCATCACCAATTTGAAGTGCTTCGCATGCTTCTACAATACCACTAGGCTCACCCTTTTCAATCGTAGATGACTAAAGGACACGTACCCTGGAAATAAGAAAGAGAACTCAGGAATCGAAAAATCATAATACCAGGCAGGAAGAAACACTCTACGGAAGAGAGAGGGAGAGAGAGAAAAAAATTAATCGTTTGTTAAACATCTAAAATGAGTGTTTCCTAAATAGTTTTGCTGAATTAGCTTATTGATGTCAAAAAAAAAAAAGAAAAAAAAAATTACTTTGAGTAATTTTTTTTTTTGGCATCAAATGATTACTCGCAAATAGTAAATAATTAATTTACCAAACACCTTTCTACAAACCGTTAATAATACTATAAACTTGTCAGAACAACTAATACAATTAGGTAGCAACTAACCGTTAATCATCAATCACTCGAATATATTTTTGAAGTATGCAAATAGTCATTTCTATGAATAATTATTGGTCAATTTTCTCTTTATTTATGAACACAAGTAATATCTTCTAAAATACTAGGTCACATAATTAGTATACTTTGCTGGAATATTTACAATAAAAAAAAAAAGAAAAAAAAAAAGAAGAAAAAGATCAGAATCTGTGGCGTTAAAGAGTTGCAACTAAATAGCAAAATTCAACCTTTGACTTATAGTTTTTGTCAAAGGATGTAGACTAACTTTTTTTTTTTTTTTTTTTGAAGACAGGATGTAGACTAACTCTATTATCAAATACTCCGTATTTATTAGAAAAAGTATAATATAGTTATGGTGTTTTATAATGTTGATTGAAAACTACTTTCGGTGGTGTATTTATTAGAAAAAGTATAATATAGTTATGGTGTTTTATAATGTTGATTGAAAACTATTTTCGGTGGTGTAATTTATGAGAATGGAAAATGATGTAAAAGTTTTTCTCAACACATTAATTGATCTATTCTTCTATCAAAGTTCACGTTAATTTGGTAAATTCTAATGTAATACTGTAATTATAATGCTTTTAATTTTACTTATGTATAAGAATGCTTATAATTTTTTTTTTTCAAAGAATATCAATATGTTCATCCCATTGACATCCAAGCTTTTTTCTTAAATATTTTTTTTACAGAAAACATAATACTTTTGAGAACAAATATTTTATTTTATATTTTTCTCAAAGTATTACATTTTCTCATATAAATAATAAACATTTTATTCATGATTTAGTATTACATTTGATAGTATAAGTATTACATTTTATCTTGACCCGACACGTCGTCTCACGGATGTCCATGAGACAGTCACACACAAGTTTTTGTCAAGTAAAAATTATATATTTACATTTAACTCAAATGAATATATCTAAAAATATTTTAAATATTTACAAAAAAATATTAATATTATCTCAACTTAATTTTAAGTGAACTTGGGTTATTGGCTTGAATATATTTTTAGTTATGTTATATAAGAAGTATGTATAAGTCCAATATGGTAAAACACTAAAACATTATTATTATTATTATTATTATTATTATTATTATTATTATTATTATTATTATTATTATTATTATTATTATTATTATTATTATTATTATTATTTATTTATTTATTTATTTTATTGTATGATTACATTATTAGAAAGTCAAAATGATATGTGTTGATTAAGTCCATCAAAGTCTAGGTGTGTTGAGTGATGTATGTAAAGTTTAAATTTGTAATACACAACTATACATTTCTTTAAGAAAAATAAAATTGCATTTTTTTCTTTCCCAAAACTTACATTTTTAACTCATAAAATCAGTGTTAATTTAATCTTTAATTATTAGTACTTGTAAATGTGATCCTTAATTAGTCATAAAAATAGTTATGTTTATTCTTATGATCAATATAATCACTTGAAAAAGTTACATATATATATTTTCAAAGATGAAAGCAGCATGACTGATCCTTAAAAAAAAAAAAAAAAAAAAAAAAAAAAAAAAAAAAAAGTGACTAGTATCATAATTCAATTTGGATCCCTTCACTATAAGAAAAAATTGCATGCATTTCAAGTTCAAATTATAAGGTGACTGTAAATTTTGTTTATACTTCTAAATTATTATGAGTTCTGAAATTGATTATTCACAAAAGTGATTATTTTTATCCTCACTCTGATCTGTTACTCACGTGTAAAAGTTGCACATTTGATCTATAATTGGTGTGTTTGAAAAACAGTTATCAATCAACTTTTGTTTTATTTAATTAATTTTAACTCTTTGACATGGTCAAATAACTAAAATGAGTGTTATATAAATAATTTTGTTGACTTAACGTATCGATATCAATAAACTACATTTAAAAAAAAAATGCTACTTAGAAAAATTTTTTTGGCACATGATGATTACTCGCATATAGTAAATAGTAAATTTATCAAACATCTTTTTATAAACTGCCGATACTACTAACTAGATAAAATAACAAACTCAAATAACTATCAACTAACAATTTAATCATCAAACACCCAAATATATTTTTTAAGTATGCAAATAGTCATTTATGTGACTAATTATTGGTCAAATTTCTCTTTATTTATGCACACAAGTAATATATTCTAAAATACTAGATCACATAATTAATTGACTTCGTTGGAATTTTTTTTTTTTTTTTTAAGATGAATATCAGAATCTGTGGTCATGTAAAGATTTGCAACTAAATTGTAAAAGTCAACCTATGACTTAATAGTTTTAGTCTATATTTTCTACTTAGTTCTATTTTGGGTCCTAAATTTATAGATGACAATTTACTTTTAGTCCCTTTTTATCATAACATCCACTTTACATGTGCGCATAAATATTAAATAAAGAGAAAATTGACTAATAATTATTCATAGAAATGACTATTTGCATACTTCAAAAATATATTCGAGTGTTTGATGATTAACGGTACGGTTAGCTGATACCTAATTGTGTTAGTTGTTTTGACCAATTAATAGTATTATTAACGGTTTGTAGGACGGTGTTTGGTAAATTAATTGTTTACTATCTGCGAGCAATCATTTGATGCCAAAAAAATTACTCCAAGTAGTCTACAAAGGAGTTTTCAACAATGTATAATTCAAAGCAGTTATATTATGTATTATTCTTACAAAAATATGACAAAATTGTTAGATATTTACATATTACATATATATTCCGTGCAAATAATTTCTATACCTGAGTTACTACACAACAAGATAATGAGATCAATTAATACAAATCCGAAACATTGATATATAAATTGTCTAAACTTTCAGTACCAGATACATATATCTACATGTTCGCTATTATATGGGTAATTATTTCCTCGAATTAAAGCAATAATAACATCATAAAACATAATCGATTAAACAAAAATCATCAATTGCACTATATAATTGTTGGTTTTTGGGTTTTTGGGCCCAGGGAGGTCCAACACAACCTTGGTCGGTGGATTCACCTTTCACATGCGGCCTATAGAAAAATAAGTAGAACAAATATAACTCAATGCTTTTTGCACGTGGAAACCGAAAGGAAAATCACGGGCCTTTTTGGGCGGTGCCAAGCCTAACTCCACTATGTATTTTGTAGGTGTCTTTGTACATGTTGTATGGCTATTTTGTATATAGAGATATTGTTTAAGAATAAAGCAATCTTTGATACCGAGAAATGGAGTATGCTTCTTGGTGGGATGGTGGTGGACTCTTCTCATATGGAGTCTTCTTAATGTGTGGAAGAGTGATGGAGTCTTCTTCATGTGTGGAGTGAAGCCTTCCTGGGAGAGTAGTTGTGGGAGAGTGATATGTGGTCTTCTAGTGTGTAGGAATAGTGCTTGGGAGAGTCCTCCCATGTGTAGATGAATGAGTGGAATCCCCCTCCTTGTGCTCTTCTTCTCCCTTTTATAGCTAGCTCATCCCAAAAGTGTCCGTTGGACCATTTAGTAGGGTATTGATGGGTGATAATTAGGGGGTTATGGGTACATAGTTGGTTGATAAAGAGGCTAACGGCTAGTTAGTAAGTAGGGTAATAATCAGGCAATAATAAGGTAGTAAATAGGTTTCATGGGTGATAATGTAGGAATAACGGCTAGTTTAGGCCGACCCTCTACACGTGCCGACATTCCGGGTCGAGCCGACTCCTGGGTCGAACCGACCCCTCGGTTTGGCCGATATCTATTCTTGGGCTTGCTCCATTTTCTTCTTGGGCTTGATCTCTTTTCTTCTTGGGCCCGGAGCCCACGGGGTTCACACCCCATCAACTAGTCCCTCACTTTTTTATGTCTCGCACTCAGCAGGGCATGGAAAAGTATATTGTCTCACCTCAAAATTCCCTTTATTAGCCGCCTCGATTTTTGCCAACACTTCATTCAAGATTCCAAACAACTCCATCCTCATGAATTCTCTTCGTTCGCCATATGACCGACTGCTTCAATGGATGCGACCCTCTGGCTTCGAGCCCCTTTTTTTCTTTAGTCGTCGAAGTGAATCTCGGCTGTAACTTTTTCTTTCTCTAATAAACTTCTAAGGGTTTGGACCCTCGATTCCTTCTTTATTCGCCGAGTCCCTCAGTCGAGGCGACTTTCGGTGATAGCTTCTTTTTTCTCTAAGAAACGTCTAAGGGTTGGAACCCTTGTTTCTTTTCTCTTTTTCTAAGAAACGTCTAAGGGTCAGAACCCTTGTTTCTTTTGTCTTTTTCTCTAAGCAACGTCTAAGGGTCAAAACCCCTGTTTCTTTTATCTTTTTCTCTAAGAAACGTCTAAGGGTCGGAACCCTTGTTTCTTTTCTCTTTTTCTCTAAGAAACGTCTAAGGGTCGGAACCCTAGCTTGTTTCTTTTCTCTTTTTCTCTAAGAAATGTCTAAGGGTCGGAACCCTTGTTTCTTTTCTCTTTTTCTCTAAGAAACGTCTAAGGGTCGAAACCCTTGTTTCTTTTGTCTTTTTCTCTAAGAAACATCTAAGGGTCAGAACCCCTGTTGCCTTTCTCTTTTTCTCTAAGAAACGTCTAAGGGTCGGAACCCTTGTTTCTTTTCTCTTTTTCTCTAAGAAACGTCTAAGGATCTGAACCCTTGTTTCTTTTCTCTTTTCTTGCCGAGTCCCTCAGTCGAGGCAACCCTTTAGGCTTTTTCTATCTAAGAAACTGTTTAGGGTTAGTGCCCCGTCGTTTCTTTACTTTCTCGCCGAGTCCCTCAGTCGAGGCGACTCCTATAGGCTTTTTCTCGGAAACGTCTAAGGGTCTGGGACCTTGTTTCCTATCTTTTCTCGCCGAGTCCCTCAGTCGAGGCGACCCCTTAGGCTTTTTCTTTCTCAAAAACTGTTTAGGATCAGTGCCCCGTCGTTTCTTTACTTTCTCGCCGAGTCCCTCAGTCGAGGCGACTCCTGTTGGCTTTTTCTCGGAAACGTCTAAGGGTCTGGGCCCTTGTTTCCTATCTTTTCTCGCCGAGTCCCTCAGTCGAGGCGACCCCTTAAGCTTTTTCTTTCTCAGAAACTATTTAGGGTCAGTGCCCCATTGTTTCTTTACTTTCTCGCCGAGTCCCTCAGTCGAGGCGACTCCTGTAGGTTTTTTCTCGGAAACGTCTAAGGGTCTGGGCCCTTGTTTCCTATCTTTTCTCGCCGAGTCCCTCAGTCTAGGCGACCCCTTAGGCTTTTTCTTTCTCATAAACTGTTTAGGGTCAGTGCCCCGTCGTTTCTTTCTTTTCTTGCCAAATTCTCTTAGTCGAGGCAACCCCTGTAGGCTTTTTCTTTGAAACGTCTAGGGGACAGTGCCCTTTGTTTCTTTCTTTTCTTGTCGAGTCCCTCAGTCGAGGTGACTCCTTTGACTTTTTCTATGAAACGTCTAAGAGACAGTGCCCTTTGTTTCTTTCTTTTTTTGCCGAGTCCCTCAGTCGAGGTGACTCCTTCGGCTTTTTCTAAGAAACGTCTAAGGGTCCTGGCCCTTGTTTCTTTTATTTTTTCTCTGGCCGAGTCCCTCAGTCGAGGCGACTCCTAGCTATGACTTTTCTTTTTCTAGTAAACTTCTAAGAGTTTGAACTCTTGGTTCTTTCTTTACTGACTCGCGTCCTTTTGTCGGGGTGATTCTCGGTTGTAGCTTTACTTTTTCTTCCTTTATATAGCCCCTTGTAGATGAGAAATTCCATGAGCAATATTTTGGAATGTATATGTATTTTCTTGCCACGCCCAGAATATATCCCAATCTGTTGTGCGGCACATGTGACTGGAAGCTAAGCTCGCCATATGCAGAAGGATCCATCCTCGAGGCTCGCATAAGAGATAATACTCGGGCAGACTCTTTTGAGCCGACCATTTAGAGCTGATTGGGAACAAGTGAGTGAGCTGCCCTTTAGTCTGCCTTATATTCCTTCAATGAATTTAATTTGGATTTCTCCTATTCTTCGTCTTCTATCCGTAAGTCTGCCTTAAAAGTTTTCCAGACAACGTTAAAGTTACGTCGATCAATGGATTCAAACACCCCAAAATGATTACCGATAAGTGTGGGAAGCCTCTCAAACATGAATCCCGGTGGCAAATTATGAACCTGAACCCAGAAGGAAGCATAATCCAACCGAACCTTCAAAGGATCGTCTACATTCCCTAAACGCTTCATCAACACTAAGTTCTGATCAAAGTTCTAAGGACCATCCTCCAGAACCCAACAAATGTCATTCTCACGGTAGAAGGTTAACAAAAAACGACTATCACCAAGCTCACGAACATGCACTCCTCGCCTTGGACGCCACGCAAAATCCATGACATCCCGGAACACTACCATCTAGCTTCACTGGTTTTTCAGTAACAACACGACCAATCGCCGCAAACCGAAAATCAAAGACTAGTTGTGCGATATCCTCAACTTCAACAAGAACCCCATCATCGTCATCACCAATTTGAAGTGCTTTGCATGCTTCTACAATACCACTATGCTCACCCTTCTCAATCGTAGATGACTAAAGGATGGAAACGTACCCTGAAAATTAGAAAGAGAATTCAGGAAGCGAAAAATCCTAATACCAGGCTGGAAGAAACACTCTACGAGAGAGAGAGAGAGAGAGAGAGATAGAGAGAGAGAGAAATCAATCGTTTGTTAAACATCTAAAAATGAGTGTTTCCTAAATAGTTTTGCTGACTTAGCTTATTGATGTCAATAAGTTATTTTATTTTATTTTTAAAAAAAAAAAAAAAAATTACTTGGAGTAATTTTTTTTGGCATCAAATGATTACTCGCAGATAGTAAACAATTAATTTACCAAACACATTCCTACAAACCGTTAATAATACTATCAACTGGTCAAAACAACTAACACAATTAGGTATCAGCTAACCGTTAATCATCAAACATTCGAATATATTTTTGAAGTATGCAAATAGTCATTTCTATGAATAATTATTGGTCAATTTTCTCTTTATTTATCCATACAAGTAATATCTTCTAAAATACTAGGTCACATAATTAGTTTACATTGTTGGAATATTTACAAAAAAAAAAAAAAAAAAAACAAAAAAACAAAAAAAAAAAAAAAAGATCAGAATTTGTGGCCTTAAAGAGTTGCAACTAAATAGCAAAAGTTAACCTTTGACTTATATTTTTGGCCAAAGGATGTAGAGTGATTCTATTATCAAATACTCCGTATTTATTAGAAAAAATATAATATTTTTTTGAAGGTAGAAAAAATATAATATAGTTATGGTGTTTTATAATGTTGATTGAAAACTAATTTGGTGTATTTATGAGAATGGAAAATGATGTAGAAGTATTTCTCAACACATTAATTGATCTATTCTTCTATAGAAGTTCACGTTTTTTTTTTTTTTTTTTTTTTTTTAAATTACAAAGGAAAGGGGATACCTATCTACATATACAACCTACACCTACATTGAGACTCAAACCTTAAACCTCTCACATAAATGAGCAACCCAATATCAGTGAACCACAAGCCGCTTGGTAAGTTCACGTTAATTTGATAAATTCTAACGTAATAGTGTAATTATAATGCTTTTAATTTTACTTATGTATAAGAATGCTTATAATTCTTTTTTTTTCAAATAATATCAATATGTTCATTCCATTGACATCTAAGCTTTTTTCTTAAGTGATCATTTGATACTTTTTCATCAATTATTTTTAAAATATATATATATATATATATATATATATATATATATATATATATATATATATATATATACACGGAATGTATTTAATTGGTCATTTGATATTTTCTTGTCAATTAGTTTTTTTTTTTAAATAATTTCAGAAAATATATTTACAGAAAAAAAATAGAGAATTAAACCAACCCTAGCTTAGATTTATTTTTTATAATTTCAAAGAATTATATTTATTATTGATTCAAACAAACTTTCTCGGATCAAAATTCACATTAAATATACTAAGGGTGTGTTTGGTTTGCACATGGGAATCGGAATGGGTATCAAATACTTGGTAATGGTAATGACTTTTAGTGAAAGTATTTTGCATATTTGTTAGTAGGATGGAATGTGAATGATTATCAATAATGTTGTTTGATTATGTATGATCCAATAATGGGAATAAATATTTTTAAAATACAAGAACACAAAATCAAGACAATTTATTCTAATATAAAGACATACAAAACACCAATATGAACAAAAAAAAAAAAAAAAAAAAATTCTAAAGCACTAATCAAAGGGGATGAGAAGGAATAAGGGAATGAAAGGGGATGATACCCTTATTTTATTTGAGTATGGGTATTTCAATTAAGGGGATATTTGAAACTCATAGTAGTGTTCTAAAAACCTATCAACCAAACAATACCAATCACTTTGATACCCATTTCTTAGAGCTAAACCTGTCAACCAAACACACCCTTAACTTTTTCATATTTTTAAATTATTAATAAATTGAATTTTCCTAATTATCAAGTGGATTATAATTATATTACAAAATACAAAGCATTTGTTGCATATGCGGAGTATTTATTCGTCTCGCTGGTTAACAGATTGACACTTTTGTTGTATCACTATTGTGTTTAAGTATATTTATTTCATAATTTTGTACAGACATGACCGCATAGCGCAGTGGATTAGCGCGTTTGACTTCGGATCAAAAGGTCGTGGGTTCGACTCCCACTGTGGTCAATTTTGGAGGAAAATTGCAGTTGAACTTATGGCGATGATGCTCTATCGGCGGACGGCGGTCAGTATGTTGGGAAATTGCGCAGTTAGATCCTATGCGATAAGGGCTCAATTAAGTGGGCGGCCTAGCGTATTAGAGTATTAGACCATATGCGAGAGCGATTATGATTATACCATTTCAAAAAGTTTAACCGAGTGGGTAGCTATAATACCCCTATGCGACTAACTCAACCAAGGAGGGTGGCTACACCATATGTGAACTGACTAGCTCAATCAAGAAATGTGGTTACACCCTATGTGACAAGGTGGCTACACCCTATGTGACAAGTTCATCTAAAAGGATAGTAAACTCTATGCAACTAGTTCGGCCAAGAGTGTCTTGACAAAAGGGTGCATGATTATGCAACGAGCTCTCAACTAAATTCAAAACGGGTTTAATCCGCTGGGTAAGTCCATCCACTTTTCTACTCTATTTGAGGCAGCATTTTTTAAATTTGGTGTACAGGTTAAAGAAGAGTATTATTCTAAGACAATTATACCAATTCTTGCTACATGCTGTTCACCGCGTCAAGTTAACAACCATGAATGGTATATTGGTATCGTTCAATAAGCAGATAGTATAATAAAAAAGATCGAATAATCACTACACATTGAACACAAAGCAAGAACACTCATAACATATTTAGTCTTTGGACAAGAATATTTGAAACAAAAATCTCAAAATTGCAAGGGGCTTTTACTAATAGGAAATTTTCAAGAAAATATCCAAATTGAAAAAAATTTTGTCTGTCCTTGATGTTCAGCCACAACTAATTCACTATATAAGTTGTAATATATTAAACCTTAATAGCATATATATTTTCTCATTGGGAAGTACATCTCTCTCTTCTTCAGCCTTTCTGCCTTTAATACACACACACACTGATATATATATATATATATATATATATATATATATATATATATATATATATATATATATAACATTCTTTTATATTAATAATGAGAAGTGTAACTAATAATGTGTTTTCTATTCAAATTATTTTATCAAATTAATTATGTTTCATATTTTGTTATGAATATTTTTATAAAGTTTTGATGTGTTTTATTTTTCGTCTATATCCAATAATATTTATAACTATATTTCTTAGGTAATTTATTTATTTATTTTTTAAATTATATCTTTTGTTTTAATGTTTCGCCTTTACTGAAAAAATTTTCTGAATCCGTCTCTATTTCTTCGCCCCCCCTCCATCGAATTTCTAACTTGTCCTTGATAACGATCACTCGATCAGTTCCTCATTTTTGCTGTAGCTGTTTTCTTCTGGCAAAATGTGTTACAAGACAAGTATTTATAGAGGGAGGTCACGCCACGGGATGGCTGGGTATTTTGTTTTGTTTGTTACTTTTTTTTCTTTGTTTGTTAGTTTGTCATTGAAGGTTTCAAAGGTCATAGTCCAAACACTAAAACATTATTCCGTGTTATTATTAATTATTATTATTATTATTATTATTATTATTATTATTTATTATTGTATGATTATGTCAGAAATTCAAAATGAGATGTGTTGAGTATGTCCACGAAGTGTAGATGTGTTGAGCAATCATTATTGTATGGACCATGGTCCATACAAATTGTGTAGATCATATTTTGTATACTGTACAATAATGTACATTCAGTATAAAAATAATGTACATTCAATATAAAAATAATGTACATTATATTTAGGGGATGTACATTATTTGTATATTGAGTGTACATTATATTGTATAATATACATTCAGTAAAAAAATAATGTACATTTATTATATTAAAAATGTACTTTTTGTTATGGTGCATACAACACTGTATGGACCATGGTCCACGCAAGAATTTGCCATGTGTTGAGTGATGGATGTAAATTAAAATTTAAGGCCGAGCTGCTTATCAATTGAAAAATTTCTCCAATTTTTTTATTGGAGAACAAAAAATAGAAAACTTGATTACTAACATTTTTGATTTTGAAAATTAAAAATATTTTTCAATTTTTTAGAAAACTTGAGAATTCTTAAAAACTATTTTCTAAATGAAAAATATTTTCTAAATAAATAATATCTATTTTGGCTATATATCACTACAACCACATTTTTACCATTATCAACTTACGAATCAGAGTACATATTTATTTATTACATTGATTACATTAATTATCATTTTCTTTTATTTATCATCATTTTCTATCTTTTCTACTTGCATTTACGTATATAAACATAACTTATTTGCTTAAGCTTAAAGGTAGACATTATTCACATTATCACAATTAAAATTTGAACTCTACACTAATTTTTAGATTTTGATTGAACTCAATATATTATTGGTTCAGATATTTTTAGTTATGTTATATCGTAATATAAGTTAGATCCAGATATCTGATATTAAAACTTCACATATATTAAACTTCAAAATAGAAAGGGTCACACTTGTGTGAGACCATCTCATGGATCTTTATCCGTGAGACGGGTCGGATTGGGTCAGGTTAATATGTAAATGTAATATTTATACTAGCAAATGTAATACTAAATCAAGAATTAATTTTATTTTTTTTTTTACAGAAAACATAATACTTTTAAGGACAAATGTTTTATTTAATATTTTTTCTCAAAAGTATTACATTTTCTCATATGAATAATAAACATTTTATTCCTGATTTAGTAATACATTTGATAGTATAAGTATTATATTTTATCTTGACCCGACCCGTCTCATGGATGTACATGAGACAGTCTCACACAAGTTTTTGCCAAGTAAAAAGTATATATTTACATTTAACTCAAATGAATATATCCAAAAATATTTTAAATATTTACTAAAAAACATTAATATTATCTCAACTTAATTTTAAGTGAACTTAATAGGTTATTGGCTTGGATATATTTTTAGTTATGTTATATAATATGGATAAGTCTGATATGGTAAAACACTAAAACATTATTATTATTATTATTATTATTATTATTATTATTATTATTTATTTATTTATTTTATTGTATGATTACATTAGTAGCACGTTTGGTTCACGGAATGAATTTGGAGGGAATAGGAATGTTATTCCACAAGGAATGGAATAGGTAAGGAATAAAATAGGAATTGTATTCTGTTGTTTGGTTAGCTAGAGGAATAGACTTTAGTAATTGTATTCCAGTGTTTGGTTGGTTAAAGGAATAGAAATGGAATAGGTTTTAAAGACATAAATACCCTTATAGAAATAATAATAATAATAATAATAAATAATAATAATAATAATAATAATAATAATAACAACAATAACAACAATAATAATAATAATGAATATGATTATGATATATTGAATGTTATATATATATATATATATATATATATATATATATATATATATATATATATATGGATATATAAAAATTATAATTAATTAAATATATACATTTATATAATACATTATATTTATTAAATAAATATAAATATTATATAATGTGCAAAGGGTATTTTTGGTATTTGTGATATAAAAGCTATTCCCAAGGGCATGGGAATAGCTAATACCAAGGCCCCCCTAGGAATGGCTATTACCCTTGCGAAGGTAATAGCTCATTCCTAGGCATGCTATTCCCATGACAAAATGATCCAACTAAACGATGGAATAGATCTATTCCAAGGAATGTTATTCCATTCCCGACCTATTCCATGAACCAAACATGCCATAGAGAGTCAAAATGAGATGTGTTGATTAAGTCCATCAAAGTCTAGGTGTGTTGATGTATGTAAAGTTTAAATGTGTAATACACAACTATAAATTTCTTTAAGAAAAATAAAATTACATTTTTTTCTTTCCCAAAAATTACATTTTTAACTCATAAAATCAGTGTTAATTTAATCTTTAATTATTAGTACTTGTAAATGTGATCCTTAATTAGTCATAAAAATAGTTATGTTTATTCTTATGATCAATATAATCACTTGAAAAAGTTACATATATATTTTCAAAGATGAAAGCAGCATGACTGATCCCTAAAAAAAATAAAAAAAGTGACTAGTATCATAATTCAATTTGGATCCCTTTACTATAAGAAAAAATTGCATGCATTTCTAGTTCAAATTATAAGGTGATTGTAAATTTTGTTTATACTTCTTAATTATTATGAGTTCTAAAATTGATCGTTATTTAATTAATATTTATTCACAAAAGTGATTATTTTTATCCTCACTCTGTTACTTACGTGTAAAAGTTACACATTTGGTTTATAATTGGTGTGTTTGAAAAACAGTTAGCAATCAATTAACTTTTGTTTTATTTAATCAATTTTAACTCTTTGACATGGTCAAATAACTAAAATGAGTGTTATGTAAATAATTTTGTTGATTTAACTTATCAATATCAATAAACTAAATTATTATATTTCCTTTTAAAAAGTTACTTGAAGTAATTTTTTTTTTTTTTTTTTTTGACACCAAATGGTTACTCTATAGTAAATAGTAAATTTACCAAACATCTTTTTTTATAAATCATTGATACTACTAACTAGATAAAACAACTAACTCAATTAACTATCAGCTAACAAATAATCATCAAACACCCAAATATATTTTTAAGTATACAAATAGTCATTAATGTGACTAATTATTGGTCAATTTTCTCTTTATTTATGCACACAAGTAATATATTCTAAAATACTAGATCACATAATTAATTGACTTCGTTGGGATTTTTTTTTTTTTTTTTAAAGATGAATATTAGAATCTGTGGTCATGTAAAGAGTTGCAACTAAATTGTAAAAGTCAACCTTTGACTTATAGTTTTGGTCTATATTTTTGAGTTAGTTCCATTTTTGGTCTTATATTTATAGGTGGCAATCTACTTTTAATCTATTTTTATCAGAACATTCACTTTTGGTCATAGTATTATTGTGACATGACCAATTTTGGTCCTCTATCAACAAAATCGTTGAAATTTCGTTAAATTGAAGGACATTTTTATCTTTTTAATACAAAGTGCGTTGACCCGTTATATTTATTTTTAAAAAAGTATTCATAATTGAAGAGCGAAATACCGTTGTATTTAATTAACGAAATTTCAACTATTTTTTTAATAGAGGACCAAAAGATTAATTTTATTTTAATATTTTTATTTTCCTATTTTACCCTCTACTATATTATTTATTTTTTCCTAAATACCTTTGCACTCCATTAATGGAGTAATCCATTAACTATTTATTATTCTTAACTTACTTATTGATTTTCATAAGGAATGTCTTAGGTTCGAAGCTCATCCCAATCAAAGTTGGCATAATTGTTGAACATATACTGTAAAAAAATACAATATAAAATTTAACATGAATTTTGGTGTATTAATTAGTGTTACTATACAAATAGCATTCAAAGTTGAACATCAAAGATAACAAATAAGAAACCTTGAACATCATTTTCTTGCATATGTTTTTAAAATAAATCTATTAGGAATAATTGTAAAATTTTGATGAGCCAAAAATGTAATTTAAAAATTATTAATATTCCTAATTTTATTTTATTTAGAGTCTAGGAAAATTTTTGGAGATACTTAGTTCTAGCTCTTTGAAATTTTAATTAAAAGGGGGAAGAAATCAAAATTTTTCATGCCAATTAGAAAATAATTTTACTTTTGGAACAAAAATGGCATAAGAATTATTTCTTAAAAAGTAGCAAAGCTTGTAGAAGGATTGTACAAGTCAAAGTCATTAAATTAATAAAGAAACGATGAGAACGGAATAAATTGTATTGAATAAACATGATTACAAAGATACAAGATACATGAATATATAAGGAGGAAATCACAGGGAGACTAGAATAGTGAGTCATAATCTAACTCAAAGACAGAGTCCTAATACCCCCCTCAAGCACATGGTATATTAGTCACCTGTAGCTTGTCTCTAAGAAAAGAAAATCTAGGGTCAGACAGTGCTTTAGTAAAAATGTCAGCAAGTTGATCTTTGGTTGAAATAAAATTTACTTGAATATCTCCAGAAGAAACTCTGTCTCTAACAAAATGATAGAGGGTAAAATAGGAAGACTAAGAATTTCCTGACAGTCCCGCACTAACTCAGAATCCCATTGATTAGACCCAATACAGAAAAGAGAGCTAACCAAAGGATTGTCCAAATATTCAGGCTCAAGAGTCGTAACAAAAGGGATTATTAGAATATGGTAACTATGGCTAGGACTGTGCATCGGATGGGTTCGGGCGGATTGGATTTCGGAACCCCTAAACCGTTCAGATTTCGGAGTGACAGATTATTCCCCTATCCGTTTATTTAAGGGTTTAACTCATCGGATATTTCAAAGTCGGATTACGGATGATTTTGCTCGGATTTCGGATTGAGTCGGATTGGATAAAAAAAAATACAAATTAAGCACAAAATAAGTAAATCAGCAAAAATTGGTTTAAGTAAAGCTAAGTTAGCTAACTAGCTAAGTAGTAACTACTAACTACTTAACAACTTACAACTTAAAAAACAAAACTCATACAACTTAATGAACTCTTATAGACTGAACATACTACAAAACTTTAATTACATTTTTCAAGTTTACAAAAAATAGTTCAGCATTCAGGTGTGCAATAGCAAGTTAGCAAGTCAGCAAATCAGAAGTCACAGTGGATATTGGAACTGCAAGAATATCCCTTGCCAATTTTGAGAGAATGGGCAGCCTCTCAGAGTTCACCTTCCACCATCTAAGGATATCAAAATCATCCTTGTTTTCCAGAACAGCCTCACTCAAATATAGTTGCAGCTCAGTCTGTTTAATCCTTCCACCACTTTCCAACCTTTGCCTTTTGAGTTCACTTTTCAACCTAGATTGTGACTTACCAACAGTAGTAGCACTAGACTGCACTGTCACTGGTTGAGAAGGTTGGGCAACAGCAGCTGGTTCAGTGCTTACATTCACAGAGTAAGTGGCTGCATAATCATTGAACAGCTCAACCAGTGCAGATTAGACCTTAGCAAAACAGTCTTTGCCTTTATCTTCACCATAAAGTTGAGTAAACTGGGCAGGCATATACTCAACTTTATCTCTAGGGTCCAAAATTTTGGCAAAGAATATCACACAGTTCATTTTATCAGTGTCCCCACCACCGCCCCCGTCCTCCCCCCCCCCCCCCCCCCCCCCCCCCCCCTATTTTTGAAACTAGTTTTCATTTGGGCGCCCATATCCTGTTAAGATTGTAACCAAGCAAAGATACAAAGAATTAACACATACATATTTTAAACAATGCTCAACAGAATAACAGGTATTAAATTCACCTTTTCATTTCCAAATTCAGCACCAGTCATGTCATCTAACATGCAACTAAGATCAGAGATCTCACTAAAGAAAGTGTTAGATGTCACATAAAGAGAACCAGAAATTCTCACAGTCATATTATAGAAAGTTTTCAACGGAGTTACTAAGCTTTTCACATCAAACCAATCCATAAAAGTTGGCACAGAGGTACCAAGGTCAGCAGAAAATGAGGAATCATGTAATTTAAAAATTATTAATATTTTCAATTTTATTTTATTTAGAGTCTAGGAAAATTTCTGGAGATACTTAGATCTAGCTCTTTGAAATTTTAATTAAAAGGGGAAGAAATCAAAATTGTTCATGCCAATTAGAAAAAAATTCTTTAATTTTACTTTTGGAACAAAAATGGCGTAAGAATTATTTCTAAAAAAGTAGCAAAGCTTGTAAAGGATTGTACAAGTCAAAGTCATTCAATTAACAAAGAAACGATGAGAATGGAATAAATTGTATTGAATAAACATGATTACAAAGATACAAAATACATGAATATAAAGGGAGAAAATCACATGGAGACTAGGATAGTGAGTCATAATCTAACTCAAATACATAGAGTTATAATCTAACTCAAATACATAGAGTCATAATATCCCCTCAAGCACAAGGTATACTAGTCACCTGTAGCTTGTCTCTAATAAAATAAAATCTAGGGTCAGGCAGTGCTTTAGTAAAAATGTTATCTTTGGATGAAATAAAATTTACTTGAATATCTCCAGAAGAAACTCTATCTCTAACAAAAAGATAATCGATCTCCACATGTTTGGTGCGAGCATGGAAAATGGGATTTGCACACATGCATGGCGGCAAGGACATCATGGTGGTAGGACAAGAATTAGCCCTACAGAGTATTTCTCATTCTATATACATGAGAAGGTAAATGAGAAGCATACATTGTTATATTCTAGGAGATTATTTCAACAATACTTGGTTGATGCATATACAATGATTGAATATGCATGCTTGATCTACATTAGAACTCATCAAAAGGCATTGGATTGTGAAGCTTATCAGGGGGTTGAATGATGCATTAACAAGGGGCAAATTAGATCCCACAGATCGGGATGAAAGAATTATACTCCCATCATCATTCATAGGTGGAGCTAGGTATATGATTCAAAACTATCAAGATGCAATGACAATATGCAGGCACATCGGTTATCCACATTTGTTCTTAACATTCACATGCAACCCGAAGTGGCCTGAGATTGAGCGATATGTTGCACAACATGGCCTTAAAGCAGAGGATAGACCCAATATTGTTTGTCTCGTGTTTAAGATGAAACTTGATGCTTTGATTGAAGAGATCAAAACAGAAAAGCTGTTTGGCGACATATGTGAAGGTATGTATTTGATTATCATACATACTTTAATGTGCCATAATTAAATCTAAATTCAATTTTATAAAATTCAACTGGTTTTTTTTTTTTTCTTTTTAATTCTGATAAGTTATCTACACGATTGAATTTCAAAAAAGATAACTCCATCACACGCACATATTGCTATTTGCCAAAAGAATAAATCGGGTAAATTCCGCAACCGAAATTGATGCCTTGATTTCTGCTTAAATTCCAGACCCAAATGCTGACAATGAGTACAATGACGCAGTTAGCGCATTCATGTTGCACGGACCATGTAGACAACTCCGGAAGAATTCGATGTGCATGGTAAATGGTAAATGTTCAAAGTATTTTCCAAAAAAATATGTTAGTCAGACGATTTTGGATAAAGATGGTTACCTAATCTATAGAAAGCGTTGCAATGGACGCATAATCAGTAGGAATGGAATCGAACTTGATAACCGTTACGTTGTCTCGCATAATAAACATCTGCTTCTAAAATATTGCACAAAAATTAACGTTGAATGGTGCAACTAGTCGAGATCGGTTAAATATTTATTCAAATACGAGAATAAAGGAAATACTACTTGATGTGTACCTTGTGGGATTCTCATGTTGAGTCTCTATTACCTGTACAAGGTCACTCAGCATAATTATATGCTGAAGTTTAATTATAAAACAGAAGTCAAACAGATCAACTCTATAGGCTTTCCACTTTTTATGTTTCGGCTTACAAGTTTTGTGTCTTTGAAAGATCCCAAGGAAGTTAATGACAAGGAGCTCATTGGTAAAACCCTAATTATACTATTACTAATAAAATTGCTTAGGCATATAATCACTGCTTATATTCTTTCAATATGTTTCAGATGTTATAGGTCGTGTGGTGGAGATATATAACCCTGTAGACAAGATTGTGGGTGGTAAAGCCACAAAACTAATTGACTTTCAAATCTGTGATAATGCGTAAGTTTTATATATTTTGTTTATTTCCTATAGTTTTAGGGTTTGTTTATTTATTCCACTTTCTAAGTTTCCTTTTTTGTTTATTATATTTAATTATTTTCCTTTTCTACCTACCAAAAACAGTGATAACTACTTGATGTGTACCTTGTGGGATTCTCATGTTGAGTCTCTACTGCCATACTACAATTCAAGTTCAAATGAACCAGTGATTGTAGTTATTCAATGTTGTAGGGCAAAGGTGGTTAGTGGTGAGTCTTTGAACCTTATACTGTCCTCCTCTAATTTATGCAATAGACACCAATGCTATGTGTTTTTATATGTGTATTTTTTTGTAGGTGAGGTCAGAATAACATCATCATATGATGCAACTAAGATCTGGGTAAATGCTAATTTTGATGAGTTCAAGGACTTCAAATCTCAGTAAGTCTATGTAATGCATAAACTTCCTACCATTTATGAGTTCTAAATGAATGTCATTTACTGATTAAAAATCTATTTATTTTTTGCAGGTTAAAAGTTCAAGAGACTCCAATTAAAAGTTTGAGCACTGTGACTCTAAACTCCCAGTCCACAGGGATTGAGAGTTTCCAAAAGGGTGAAAGGATTGTGTCTACAATCTTTGATCTATCTAAGCTGCATGTTGTTAATTACATATTAAAAAGCTTTCTTACAAATCTATTTTGTGGTGTTAAACATATTTTTTGTAACTATTTTTTCAGGATGAGGATTACTATATTCCTGGTGAAATTATGGCTATAGAGTCTTCTATAGACGATTGGTACTACATGGCATGCATGACACCTGGCTGTAACAGGAAGCTTAAAATAATTCAAGGGGTCTTAAGCTGTGACAAGTGTGTAAAACCATTTGAGGAAGGTATTGCTAGATATAAGCTTTTGGTGAGAGTCTTAGACAAAACCACAGATGCAACTTTCCTGCTCTGGGATAGGGAAATGGCAGAATTAGTTGGCATTCTTGCTACTCTGTTGTATGAGAAGTACAAAAAGGTACTTCTGTTGCTTCTACTAATTGTATAAGCCTTCTAAAATTTCTATTCTTTTTTTTACTAATCGTAGTACTTATCAGGCCGATGTTGACATCCCCACTGAGATTGAGGTGGTGATTGGTTTAAAAATGATTTTTAAAGTGGGGATTAAAAGAGCTCAAATGAAAGGCAGTAATCCAGCTTACAATGTAATGAGGGTTCTAATGGATGAGCAGTTGTTAGATCCTTATTGTTCCAGATTATTTGAAGATCAAGAAAAAGACCTAATGTCACAGCAAATAGAAGAGGATGAGAACACTTCTCAACATTCTGAGGTGATTTGTGTTTAACTAAACCCTATCTTTTACTTAAATACGTTAAGTAATTTCTAATTTTTTGTTCTACATATTGTTTTGCAGGAAGCCTCTAAAGAAGAAGAGGTCAATAGTCCTGCTAACACAAGGCCATCAGAATCCCAAGTTGATGCTCAAGCAGATTCTCCTACTACTAAAAGGTCATTGCTGGATCAGTTCTCATCCTCAAAAGGGAGCAAAAGGTCAAAGGGGGGACTCATTAAGAAGGAGAAGATGAACTGAATTGTTTCAAAAAACATCTGAACAATACTTTAAGCCTCTGAGCTGTTTTGATTTCTTTTTTTTCTTTTTTTTTTTTTTTTAATTTCTGCATTGCACTAAACATTTTGTTGACTATGTTTTGGTTTAACTGAGTATTATTCTGGACTATTTTGGTTTTTATTATGGTTTTTAGTATGTTTTAATTTCTCCTAATTATATAACAAAATTACTTAAGGATACTATTGTATTTTATTTTTTTTCCTATATTATTTCCTAGGACAAACAACAAATACTATATTGCTTAGAATTTGACTTGCATTGTATATACAATTCAAAGTCTTTAGACCAGATTTTTTTAAAAATAATGCATCAAAAGTTTATTGTTTTAACAATAAAGACATATATGAAATAAAGACATGTTTTAACAATAAAGTGTATAAGGGAACTAAAACCAGTTTTCCTATATATGAAACTACACCCTAAACTGTAGACTTTATTGTTAAAACATGTCTTTATTTTTTAGGACATACTATAATACACTTAGAGTATCTTGCATGATACTTAAACAAACAACAAGTTAACACCACAACTTAGAAAAATCAAAAGAGTTTAAAAAAATGCATCAAATATCTAAAATCTCATAATAGTAGACCAGAAAGGTTCATAAAAACAGTTTTCCTATACTTAATTCTTAAAAAAATTGTTTTTTATATGAAAGTTATCATATAACTTAGGTATAACAAGTTAACACCACAACTTAGGAAAAAAATTAAACAGTTTTTTTTAAAAAAAAAACATCAAATATCTAAAATCTCATAATAGTAGACTAGAAAGGGAACCACAAACAGTTTTCCTATACATATTCTTAAAAAAATTGTTTTTTTTTTTTATATGAAAGTTATACATAGTATTATACACTTAGATGTATAAGTACACCCAAAACTGTAGACTTTATTGTTAAAAAGAGTCTTTATTTTTTAAGACATACTTGTTAGGAATATATTGTAAATTTTGATGAGCCGAATGTATTTTTGAAAAATCAAGTAGTTCCCATTTTTATTCTATTTGAGTCAGTTTGAGTCTACGGAGTATGGTGCACCCATATCATGCAACCCATGTACAAGTCTGGAAAATCACAAGTTGATTTTAAATGTTAAGCGGGATTATAGCTTAACATAATTAAGTTGCGGATAAGTTACCAAGAACCATGCTAGAGGAGTTGGAAGAAACGCGTGTGAGCTATGCCAAATGATCTTAAGTTTGAATCTCAAGTGAAGCATTTTTAAGCTTGGGAGACTAGCTTGGACCGTATGGGAGACTAGCTTGGACCGTATAACCGTATGGGTAGCTCAAAGTATACCAAACCGTATGGGAGACTAGCTAGATGCAGACTAGGTAAAGGAGACTAGCTAAGAATATGGAGACTAAGTAAAGTGCACAAGTCTCACAAAAGCCATGCACCATATGGAGAAACACACCAAGTATGGTGGACCAAGCTTAAATTCGAAACAGAGCATCTCACCATGAACAACTATGAAGTTTTTACAGAGGTTCCAGTATAATATTTTACAAGGATCACGAAGGAGAAAATATCTGATATATTTTCATCTGAACATCAAGTTTTAACAGTGGAACCGGAGACGCTTAAAGAAGGCTGATTCGCGGAGAAATTATTTTATACTCAAGCAAGAATCAACAGATAAATTATTTGATCAACTTGACATGTCAGAGTATTTATGAAGGACCAGAAATGTCAAAGATTGCCGCGCCGAACTTATTCAAATTTTGGAGGCTACAAAATTCAAGACACAGCAACGGGAAAATTATTCAAATCATCTGACAAAAGGAGAAATGACATCTACCTAATATTTCAGATCAAGTTGACAATATTATTTGATCAACTACAATTCAAAATGGACGATCAAGATCGATAGTTGATCAAACGGGCAAATAGCTTTCACTAGCTATAAATTGTCCAAGCAGACTTGAAAACAAGCAGTGAAGAGTTCAGAGATAAGAACCCCAAGTGATTGAGCAGTTCAACAACTTGAACAACGGCTAAGACCTACAAGCAAAAGATACAAGTTATTTTTTAATTAGCCGAAAAGGGGGAAACAGAGCTTCATAGAATTAAATTCAAGTCTGAGTGAGAGAGAAATTTTATTTCTTTGTAATATTCTCTACTGAGTGTAGAAAGAGGGCGGAGTAACTAGAGAGAGTGAAAAACCCTGGTTGAGTGTAGCTTTGTGCGTAGCACTCGTGGTGAAGGGCAGAGTAACAAGAGGAGCTTGTGAAAACCCTGAGAGGATGTAGCTTTGTGCGTAGTTCTCGTGGTGTAGGAGTACAGCTTGGTGCGAAGTACTCGGGAAGGCGGAGTAACAAGAGGAGCTTGCGAAAAACCTTGGAGGAGTGTAGCTTTGTGCGAAGCACTCGGAGAAGTGTCGTTGGACACTTATTACTATTGTATCTGGGTGATCGAAGAATAGTGAATTTCCTCCTTGAAGTAAAAGGAGAAGAGTGGACTAGGAGGATTACACCACCTCTGAACCACTATAAATCTCTCTCTCTATTTACTTACTGCTCATTTATTTTGTGCATGCTTATTCTAACTGCGAACTAACCCGATTACGATTTATCGCATATCTTTATCTGTCTGGGTTTGATAGTTCCCACGTTTGCATGCAAGCCAAACTTTACATACATCATCCTTGAACCATATCAAGTGTTTCTAACGTGTAGCATGTTTAGAATCTCTCTTGGAGCACCGCACTAATTAAGCATAACACTTTACCGCTACTTATTCCGCTGCACACTCTAAGTTGTTTATCTTGTTGATACTTGTTACTTAGATTTGAAATTACCAAAGTGTTATTTGCCTTGTGTGTTTTCAAAGAAAGTTTAAAAAGTTAGAGAAGTCTATTCACCCCCCCTCTAGACTTCTCGCCACCCTTTCGGGACCAACAAGTGGTATTAGAGCGGTTGTCTATTTGAGTCAATTTTGACTGCTAGATAGATCTCAAAATCTTCAAAATGAAGAGAGATATGGCTCTTACTCAAAATTTGCTTTTCTCACTTGATAAGTTTGATGATTGGAAAATACGTATGCAGGTGCACTTATCTGCTTTAAATGACGAAATGTGGAAAGTCATCGCAAATGGTCCTATCCAAATTATGGAAGTTAACACTGCAGCCGCACTAACTCCAAATGTTCCACGATATATACCAAAGCCAAAAATGGAGTGGACAAAGGAAGATAGAGGGCGAAATAATTTGGACAACATTGCCAAAGATATTTTGTTCAAAGCGGTCGATGACACCATATTCCCAAAGATTCGAAAGTGCACCACAGCAAAAGAAATATGGGATACACTTATCGGAATCGGTGAAGGCGATGAATAAGAAAAAGACAACAAACTAACCATTGCCATGAAGAGATTCGAAGATTTCAAAATGCTACCGAACGAAAGCATCACCGACATGGAAGCTCGATTGATCAAAATTCTTGGAGAAATCACGGATCTGGGAAAGACCATTACCCAGAAAGAAATATCGCTCAAAGTGTTACGCAGACTACCTACAAATTGGGATATGAAGGTGACTGCAATGCGCGATCATAGAGATCTAAGGACATTATCTACGGATAAACTCTTTAGTGATCTTAAGGCGTATGAGTTCGAAATGAAGACACGAGTCGAGGAAGAACGTGATGAACGAACATCCGCATTGATGGCTGAACAACCCTCAACATCAAGGTCAGTAGGAAATAATGATTTTTTATCTGATGAACAATTTTCTCTATTTGTTAGGAAATTCAAGAAGTTCATGCGAAAGAACAAAGGATCACCACAAGGAAATTTCTTTCGAGAAAATAGAAGATCAAGAAGGGAACCGGTCGAAGATAATACAAACGTGTGTTACAATTGTAGAAAGCCTGGACACTTTATGGCCGAATGTCCACACCCCAAGGCGGACAAAAATTTGAATACTTCTCCACAAGTGGAATACAAATCCAAAGAGAAGAAATTCAAAAAGGGCAAACGGAAGGCACTAATAAGCGATCCGTTAGAGGCAAGTGAATCCGAAGAATCATCTAGTGACGAGAGTGATTCATCACAAGAAGATACGGCGCTACTATGCCAAGTGGGCAAGACACCCGAACATGAAGAATGTTATATGGCGCGTGAAATCGACGAAGAGGAAATTTGGTATTTCGATAGCGGTTGCTCTCGACATATGACCGGCAATAAAGCTAGTCTAGTTGAGTTCAAAAGTATCGAAGGACCAAAAGTAGTTTTCGGTGGAAACGATCGATATCGAATGACAAAAGGAACTGGCGCAATTGTGAAAAATGGTCTACGAATTGATGACGTATCTTATGTCGAAGGATTAAAATTTAACTTGTTTAGTACAAGTCAATTTTGCGACAAAGGATATTTTGTAGAATTTTACAAAGGCAAATGTCAAGTCAAGGACGAATCCACGAATGAAGTCGTACTCGCCGGATCAAGAAAGAAAAACATGTATGTTGTGGATTGGAGTACAACGAAGGAATCCGTATGCTTGATGGCAAATAATTCTAATGAAGCTTGTTGGGAATGGCACAGAAGGCTAAATCATTTGAATTTCAAAACTATCAACAAGCTTGCCAGAAATAATATAGTCGAAGGACTACCCAACATTGTGTTCAAGAAAAATCAAATTTGTGATGCATGCCAGAAAGGAAAACAAATCAAAGCATCATTCAAAGTCAAAGCTCAAGAGTTAACATCAAGACCCTTAAGTCTACTGCACATGGATTTATTTGGTCCAGTAGACCCAGTAAGTATAAGTGGTAAGAAATATACTTTGGTTGTTGTTGATGATTTTTCTAGGTACACTTGGACAATATTCATCAAGAAAAAGGATGAAGTCTTATCAAAGCTGCCAGAGCTATTAAAACTTCTACAAGTCGAAAAGGACATGAAGATTGCAACAATACGAACCGATCGAGGAACAAAGTTCGTGAACAGAGTGATTCAATCCTATTGCAATTCACAAGGAATCTTACATCAATTATCTGCCGCACGAATGCCGCAACAAAATGGTGTAGCTGAAAGAAGAAATCGAACACTCAAGGAAGCCGCACGAGTCATGATAACGGCCGCCGGTCTACCAAAGAGATTTTGGGCAGAAGCGATTAACACGGCGTGCTATACTCAAAATCGCAGTCTAATCCACAAGTCTTATAACAAAACACCATATGAATTATGGAAAGGGAGAAAACCCAATCTCACTTATTTTCATACATTTGGCTGTAAATGTTTTGTACTTGTTAATGGAAAGTCTCAATTAAAGACTTTTGACGAGCGAGCGGACGTAGGAATATTCTTAGGATATTCATCCACCAGCAAGGCGTATAGAATTTTCAACAAATCAACCATGGTGGTAGAAGAATCGATTCATGTTGTGTTTGATGAAAATCACGGCAATAATTGCAAAAATGATGAAGGTAATCGTGATTTAATTACTTCTAATGACAATTTCGAAGATAATGTGTTGCAGGAAGTAGAAGAATCAAGTGATATGGGTACTCACCAATTTGAGGCAATATCAAATGAGATACCCGAAATGTCACGCATGCCTCCAACTGAAATTCAACAAGAAGAAATTCCAGTAGTTGAAACCGAAGAAGCATTCGTCAATAATACACAACAAGTGGAATCACATCAAGAAGGAAACTCTGAGAATCCAATGAGTTTTCAACCAAATCGGAAATGGCTAAGAAGTCACACCCATGACTTAGTCATTGGAAATCCAAGTGACGGAGTGAAAACGCGATCATCTACTAGGAATCAACAACAAGATGCAATGTTCTCATGTTTTCTATCACAACTGGAGCCAAAGGAAATTGATGAAGCTTTAGCCGATCCAAGTTGGATAGATGCCATGCAAGAGGAATTAGATCAATTCAAGCGCAACGACGTATGGAAACTTGTTCCAAGACCAACGCACCAAAATGTAATTGGCACTAAATGGGTCTTTAGGAACAAAGCAAACGAAGATGGCGTCATTGTTAGGAATAAAGCAAGATTAGTCGCGAAGGGGTATTCACAAGAAGAAGGAATTGATTTTGATGAGACATTCTCCCCTGTCGCACGACTCGAAGCAATTCGGATATTCCTAGCATATGTAGCACACAAGAATTTCGTTGTGTATCAAATGGACGTAAAGAGCGCATTTCTTAATGGCTTACTTGAAGAAGAAGTTTACGTCGAACAACCACCTGGTTTTGAGGTAAAAGACGTTGGTGATCAAGTCTACAAATTAAAGAAGGCATTGTATGGGTTAAAACAAGCTCCGCGAGCTTGGTACGACACCTTGTCGATGTTCTTAATTAGTTGTGGATTCACCAAAGGTCTAGTCGATAAAACCCTCTTTAGAATTCAAGAAAATAATCACATTTTATTAGTACAAATTTATGTTGATGATATTATCTTTGGAAGTACTGATAAATCTTTATGTGAGAAATTTTCTAAGCTCATGCAGAACAGGTTCGAGATGAGTATGATGGGAGAATTAAATTACGTTTTGGGACTGCAAGTCAAGCAACTTGAAGAAGGAATTTTCATAAATCAAGCCAAGTACACAAGAGATCTTATCAATAAATTTGGCATAGATGGAAAATCCTCAGTCAAAATTCCCATGAGTACATCTCAAAAATTGGATAAAGATGATGAAGGAAAAGACGTCGATCAAACATGTATCGAGGGATGATTGGATCGTTACTATACTTAACCGCAAGCAGACCGGACATATCCTACTCGGTTGGCGTATGTGCAAGATTCCAATCAAAGCCCAAAGAAAGTCATCTGATTGCAACTAAGAAGATAATTCGATATCTTAAAGGAACAATCAATGTGGGATTATGGTATCCCAAAGAAGGAGATTTTACACTAACTGGTTATTCAGATGCAGATTTTGCAGGTTGTAAAATAGACCGAAAAAGTACCTCAGGGACATGCCAGTTCTTAGGGGGAAGACAGGTCTCTTGGTTCAGCAAAAAGCAAAACTCCATAGCTACGAGCACTGCCGAAGCCGAATATATTGCAGCTGGGAGTTGTTGTGCACAAATCTTATGGATGAAGCAACAATTGTTGGACTATGGGATTAAGTGCGAAAATGTTAGAATTTTATGCGATAATACAAGTGCAATCGCCATAACCCAAAATCCGGTGCTTCATTCGCGAACCAAGCATATCGACGTTCGACACCATTTTATCCGAGACCACGTCGAAAAGAAAGATTTGAAAATCGATCATGTTCCCACGGAGAATCAAATTGCCGACATTCTCACAAAGCCGTTGTGTGAATCTCGTTTTGCAACTCTAAGGCATGAAATGGGAATGATCGAAATGAGCTAAGCAATTCCTTAACTCTTAATTCTTGTTAATTTTTGATACGTACTGTGTATTGCATGTAATTTATGTGATCTATGTGCTTAATTTATTTGTGTATGTACGTATAATATATGTTTATTTGTGTACATGTTTTCGTAAAATTTATGTGTTATAATTTTGTCTTACGAAATCTGCGTACCTAAATTTGTGATTTATTTATGTGATACGTATGTCTATTTAAATTATCACGTTTTAGCATAATTGATTTGTGTAATTTGTTTGCTAAATGTGTTTAATTAGATTAATTTGAGATTAGTATGCAATTTAGGGGGAACAATTTTTTTTCAATTGGGTTAATTTTGATGAAAATGAATATATTTAAGGGAAATTTAGATATTTGCATGCCTATTGGGTTTATTTGAGTTTGCATGTTGAGAAAAATGTTTTTCTGATGAATGCTTGCCCATTTTGGAGATTCAAAAGTCAAACAAGTTAGGCCCAATTTTAGAAAGTCAAAAGATTTAATTGTTTTGGGAACTTGAAATTTCTTTTCAGATATTAGGTATCAGTCTGATCAATTTTTTTTTTTCAGGTTTCTTTTCAGAAAATCAGCTTTATTGAAATATGAAATTGAAATAATAATATTTATCTGGAGTATATTTATTGGTCTAACAGATTATTTTCGAGTTTTTTTTTTTTTTTTTTTTCTGATTTGCTCCAGGTTGGCGGTTATTTGAAGCACAATTTTTGGCGCCATGTACTCACAAATGGAGTATAAAAATCTGAGCTGGCAAATTAAAATCATGTGAAAGGTCGAATTTATCCTCAAGGAGATCAATACTCTCTCTCTACCCACTAGAGGGCAAAGGAGTAATTTCGCATCCCTTCTCACTCAATTCTAACGAGTAGAAAGTGGAATTAAAGAAGAACACAAAATCTTCTTCTTCTCTCTCTCTCGCCGGCCGGAAACATAGCACAAGAAGAATCCAAAAATCTCTCAATGTTCTAACACCCATTCTAATTTCTCTACACAAAAACCTTCTACACACAAAAACCCAAACCCAAAATCCTACCCAAATAACCTCACAATCCAAAAACCCATCCCTTCTATCCTATTTCGAACCTCACTGCCGAATCACTCAATCTTGCACCAAAAGATTCCTAAATTCTATTTCTACTCAAATGGAGGCTAATCAAGTGGAGATGGAGTCATTCACAACTGGAGGATCAAGAAGGTCGAGCCGTGTACTTAGCGGGATGATTCTTGATGTCACCGACTTCAATAAGCAAGTGGAGGACAAATCTATTGGGGTAAAAATTATCAACTCTCTCGAATCTAGTGGGTTGTTAAATTTTTGCACTTTTAGATATGTTGGTTTCTATAAAGATGAGGTGACCGAATTATACATGAATGCTAGAATAGAAAATGGCTCAATTATTTCTATGATCAAAGGTGTTGATGTAGAAATTAATCTCGATGATTTTCGGAGGATGTTTAATCTTGTTGAATCGAATTTGAGGGTAGAAAATCATGTGCATGATGTCAATGCCATTTGGGCCGAGGTACGCAATGCAAACGCACCGCTATCTCCGAAGGTTAATGGTAACAAAAGAGATTTGAAGAAGGATTATGGATTGTTGTTGGATATTGTTCATAAATGTGTAGAATCCCGGTATCATTGCCGTGACAAGTTGTCAAAAGAAAAATTGTTGATTATGGACATTATTTTGAACAATGTTTGTGTGTATTGGGGTGCCTTTATGTTTGGAAGGTTGTGTGAGTCTTTAAGGAAGACCAAGCCTTTGGTGGATGGATGGTTTCAACAGGAGATCGGTTACGGGTTTGCCGTTGGTGAGATTTTGAGAACCAAAAATGTCACCCTTACCAAAGCCAAGCATATTACAAACCATAGCTACCTCTTTCGGCCACCCAACTCCAATGAACCTAAAAATCCCTCCTTACCCTCAAGCCTACCAAAATCCACCCGAAAAAAGAAAATTGCCCAACCCCTTCCAAAACCTTAAACAATATATCCGAGAACCAAGCCAGGAAGGTTCAAACACCCATGCCGTCCGATCCAACGAAGAACAATCAAGCCACCCAATCTCAAGACCCTTAACCACTCAAAACACGAACCCAATTATCTTTGAGAGCCACGGCTTTGTTGAGGAAAATAGAGTTAAAGTCGATGTTGTTGTGAATGATCAAGTTGAAGTTGGAAGTGATGATGAAATATCAACAATTGGGGCGGATAGTGCACTTTTGGAGGAGTATAAAAGAGCACTAGAATGGAGAGCATGGAGATTAAGGGATCACAACTTGCTAGCCGAATCAATAGGGCCGAATACCTTGGAAAGGGAAGAAATGGTGTTGAATTGGTTGGGCACACGTGATCTTGCTAGAGCTACCCGGCTTTCGGTGATTAATTCTTGCTTCTTGACCATGCTCGCTAAGAAGAAGAGAACCGAAAAGGGAGTGATGGTTGAAGCCACAACCGAAGTGCCTATAGGTGAATTTGATCCGAATGATATTCGCCGTGTCACCACTATGTCTTTAGAGGATACCCGAAGAGGACCCGGAGAGGGATCTTTGGCGAGAAATGATGGTGTAGAGATCGTGGCATTTGATCCATATCCTGCGAATTTTGGAGATGAAAATTTGAATGAAAATTTGAGCTTTGAATCTTACTTTCCAGTTTCCACATCCCGTAACGGAGGTTACAGAGTCTATTCGGGAAGAAGGAAATGCACCAAGTCAAGGGGTTTCTTTGAACTTGGATGAAACAAGGAATTTGCCATCTTCCTATGAGTTTTATGACCAAGAACTTCCAAGAAATAGATCAACATTGCTTCTTTGCTACAACACCGAGGAAGCCGAACCCAACCTTGTTGATACAATGATTACCACACCAAGAGATGATTTTGCACACCCTTTGCCAATTCCAACCCCACCCGTGCAACATGAACCCTTGATCGATACTCAAGCCTTAAGAGAAGAGATTGTTGGAGATGTTAAAGCCATTGTACAAGAATCTACGGGTGGATTGAGAACAAAGGTGGAGGCAATGGACACAAAACTTGATGATTATCACAAGGAGATGGTGGATCGTACTCAACAATTGTTTAATAGGCAAGGCCTATTAAAAACCAAAATTGACACGGCCAAAGATGAATTGAAGAAAGATGTGATGAAGTTGTTCAATGAAATGGGAAAGCATGGGTCCGATACTACGTCGAGGCTCAAACTTTTGGAACAACAAGTGCAAGGTTTACTAACTCAATCGCGTATTCACATGGATCTTCTAGAGGGAGTGCGTGACAAGCAAGATTCTTCCACCAAGAGCTTTCAACAATTCATAGATGCTGCCGAAAAGGGGGAAGGATTGTCACGTCATTTTGTGCCACAAGCTTATGCATACACACAACCAAGAGCTCCAAGAGGACCAATAGTTGAACTAATCATAAGAGATGGAATAATTTGGGAAACTGGTTGGTTTAATTGCAGATCTCGTGGATGGAAAAGTTTGTCCAGAAGGGAACTGAAATTATTGCTCCTGTTCCAATGGCTCCACCGGGAACTACAGGGCTGGGAGGCTTTGAAGTTCCATCATCTAAAGGAGTTCTTCGGTCTGATGCAAGCAAATTAAATGTTGGTGTCTTTCATCTTGTCCCAAGCTTGGGGGTTTTTCCAATCTTGGCAAACCCCAAAATGTATGCCAAGTTGATTCCGTCATCTCAAATTTCCTTTAAGATTCTTCTCGTCATACATATACAGAATATGTGCACATCCAACGCATCCTGATTAATTTGTGCCTTCAATTTCTATTTACTTTCTCATGTTTTGTTGATCACATGCTTCTTGCACATTATTAAATTGTGCATGCATTATTTCTTTTACATTTTGTATCTCGTGCCTTTTCCTTTGAGTGTACTTTGTGTTTGTTGAATTTGAAGTGATCTCATTACTTTTTTTATCCCTCTTTATTATCTGTTTCCTCTTGGTTATTACTGACATACAAATATAGGATGTGTTTCTTCACACTAATTCTCTAGAATTCTTCAAGGTCTTACAAAATATTTGAGTGTACTGATGCTGGATATGTACTTCTACCCATTACTGACAAGATTACCTGATTCTTGGTTACATGATTTTTACAGTGAGTGGAAGAAGAATGCTATCTGGCACTCTGTATCTAGTTCTGGTTGAACAAACACTTGTCGACTTCTTACTGTATCCAAGGTGCTCTTATTATATGATTTCTTTTTCTATCTTGCTTACTATGAACTAAGATTTTCTTAAGGTAGCAATCATTCTGTTTCTGTTATTTTCAAGAATTAGCAATTGTACAGATATTTCTTTAACTAAATTTGACTCTTTAAAAATTATTTACAGATATGAACCTAACACTGTAGACCTGTCCGATCTTAGTGAGCTAGGGTAAGTTCTGTTTACTGAAACTTGATAATGATACTGATTGTGTTTGTCAAAGCTTATGGTTATGTTTGCCAATTATGATTATGAAGATTAAAGAGACATATCAAGTTTTCTTAAGTCTTAACAAAGAATTGTTTCCTCAATTCTTCTCTTATGTTGAATACTCATTTGTTGCAGGTAACTGGTTGACTGTATTATCTGAACATCTGCCAGACCCTGTTGATAAGGTAAAAGATGAATTTGTTTGGTTCAGGAATATAATTATTGGGGTGAACTTCTATCTTACTTTTTATGTTTTTATGGGCTTTATTACTTATCTGTGACATGGTATATGTTTGGTAATGATTTTAAATCAGCTTAATGTTAAATATTCAGGCAGTGGCTAGTGAGGGTGGCACTGAAGATGCAAAAAGAAGGGGTGATGCGTTTGCTCGGGCATTTCAGCACATTTGGCAAGGTAGTATGTTTTAGTAATCAAATTGTTCTTACATAACTCTTATAAAAATCATTTCCCCATAGTATGATACTTTTTTATACTAAAATTTTAACTGATTGCACCATTTTTAAGTTAAGTGAAGGATGTAGTTCATGGATTGATTTATGAGTACAATATTTGGATTGTGATACTTTGTATTAAAATTTTTTGCTACTCTTGATTGTCATACTTTATTTTTCTCTAAGAGATCATATGCTTTGTGAACAGAGTTCAATTTGGATTATTTACCGGCAAGAACACATGAAATGTGTATATGCTTTTCATTAAATATATTACCAACTTGCAAAAAGGAATATATACATATATATATATATATATATATATATATATATATATATATATATATATATATATATATATATATATATATATATATCACTATAGAGGGGTTCCTCTCTGTGGTGAAATGATTTTTTTTTATTGACTACGTCAAATTTTCCGACCACCAAAGTGGTTGGAAAATCCGGACCTGCCCGACTATTATACTGGCCATTTTTTCCGACGGCCTTAGAAAAGTGGTCGCTATTTTACACCACTTCTTTAGTGGTCGGAAATAGCGAAGGGGATTTTTCCGGATACCCAAATTGGTCGGAAAAGTGGTCGGAACAGACATTTCCGACCGAATTAAGGCTATTTCCGACAACTTTTAGGTGGTCGGAAATCTGCTGATTTCCAGCAGCATATATATATATATATATATATATATATATATATATATATATAACATTCTTTTATATTAATAATGAGATGTGTAACTAATAATGTGTTTTCTATTCAAATTATTTTATCAAATTAATTATGTTTCATATTTTGTTATGAATATTTTTATAAAGTTTCGATGTGTTTTATTTTTCGTCTATATCCAATAATATTTATAACTATATTTCTTAGATAATTTATTTATTTATTTTTTAAATTATATCTTTTGTTTTAATGTTTCGCCTTTATTGAAAAAATTTTCTGAATCCGTCTCTATTTCTTCGCCCCCCTCCATCGAATTTCTAACTTCGTCCCTGATAACGATCAGTTCCTCATTTTTGCTGTAGCTGTTTTCTTCTGGCAAAATGTGTTACAAGACAAGTATTTATAGAGGGAGGTCACGCCACGGGATGGCTGGGTATTTTGTTTTGTTTGTTACTTTTTTTTCTTTGTTTGTTAGTTTGTCATTGAAGGTTTCAAAGGTCATAGTCCAAACACTAAAACATTACTCCGTGTTATTATTAATTATTATTATTATTATTATTATTATTTATTATTGATGGAATTAATTAAACCGGGGGTCCGACTTAACTAACCCGAATAAGAGTACGAATAATAAATAAATGGTACGAATGATATAGCCAAGGCCGTGAGACCGTAGATTGTATTAAATGCCGTAGAATTGGCTACTACAGTAGTATTTTAGGGCAAAGTATGTAGGAAATTTAGATCGTGTCCTAACTAGACAGGGTGGGGGGTTTTTATACAACCCCCGCCCCTAACCGCCACCCCCCAAAGCGGGGGGTGGTTAGATCCGAGTTGACCGCGCCCGGTCTCGCGACCGGGCCGTGCCGTGGGGCCAGGCCGAGCCCGTCATGGGCTCGGGCTGAACCCATTTGGAGGTCGGCCCGGCCTCCGACGTGGCCCGTGCGGGGGCCACGTGGCGAGGCCCCGTCCGGGACGGGTACGTGGCGCCGCCCCGGGACCCGTTCTTGTCCGCGCCCTCGGGTCGGTGCGGGTCGGTTCCTGATATATCCGTCATCAGTCCCCCACTCTCCGAGCTGCAAGTAATCGTCAGTGAAGGAGAGTAGATGCTCTGGCCGACCTAACAAAATGCCGACCCCGAGACGCCTGCGTCCCTGCGTTATAGGTGCCGTCCAGGTGTACTTCTCGCGATAATGATGAAAAACTCCATCCGGAATACGAATCCATCTGTTAGGACACATACACAGTAGAGTCCTCTTAGGTTTTGATCATCTCCTTCAAGTCAACCAATCACATCTATCTCTTCACCTTCACCCCCCCCCCCCCCCCCTTTTTTTGAATTTTGAATTTCAAAACTTCCCCCTCTTCATCTCCCTCTCTCCTATATAAACCCCTTCTCCCCTCTTATTCTACACTTTCACCATCAACCTCACACTCCTCCCCCCCCTCCCCCCCTCCACCGGATTCCGGCGACCCCACGGCGGCGACTTCCGGCGAGCCATCACCGGATTCCGGCGAGCCCGCGGAAACACCGTCCTCCAACTACCCCGTCGCCGAGCCTTAGGCCCGAGCTTGGTACGCCCCTCTCTCCTCTCTCTTTCCCTTTTTTTTTTTTTTTTTTTTTTTTTTTTTTTTTTTTTTTTTGCTTCGCACCACCCTGCCGCCGCCGCGACGCCGCTGCTTCGCCATGATGCCGCTGCTCTGTCGCGGCGGCGCTGTCGCGCCACTGCCACGGGGGCGGCTCGCCGGCCTTGCTCCCGTGGTCCCCGGCCGACCCCCCGGGCTCGGGCCACGGCGAGGGCGGTAACGGCCGTCCCCCATTGCCGGGGACGCGCCTCCCCTCGGCGACGGGTCACGCCGACCTCGGTCGCCGAGGCCGTGCCGGCCGGCCTGTCCTGCCGACCTTGACCTCGGCCTAGGGTCGAGGTCCTCCAAACTGCCTCCTCTTTTTTTTTTTTTTTTTTTTTTTTTTTTTTTTTTTTGAGCAGCTCCGGCCACAGCGTGGGCACGCCGGCGCCGGGCCGGGCTCCGCCGACCTTGCCCGCCGAGGCCGTGCCGGCCCGACCGCGGGCCTGGGCCGGGGTCTTTAAAGACCACCCTCTTTTTTTTTTTTTTTTTTTTTCTTTTATGGCTCAAGCATGCCCCGTTCTTATACCCCTTCTCTTTTATCTCGTAGGTTTAGTCGGTGCATGTACACTTCTTCTCGTTCCTTAGACGATTTTTTGGACTCCGTAGACACTCACATCCTTCCCATGGACGAAACCAGCGACCCCCCCACTCTTTTTCCCGCCCATTCCCCCTCTGGGGAGGTCACCATGCCATACGAGGGTCTGTTGGACGCCCATCCTCCCGTCATGGAGGACCCCTTTGCGGTCCCGTACGAGGATCCTGTCCAGTACACCCCTCTAGAGACACTCGTCGCGGCCTCGACTTTGGCTCGGACCTCCGTGCAGGAGTTTGAGGAGGCCGAACGCTATGTTGGGTCTGCGGGCGAGGTACGCCTGCCTTCCCTGTCGGGGAATGTCACCGAGCCTCCGACACCCCTCTTCTTCGGGATTCACATGTAGTCCCTGTACCTCGGTTTTCGCTTCCCTATCCATCCCTTCGTCGAATCCTTTCTCAACCACTACGGCATCGCACCCGGGCAGTTGGTACCGAATGCCCATTACTTACTTCTTGCCTTCCTGCTTCGCTGCCACACCATTCGTGTCGAGCCCTACATGGATCTCTTCCAGAGTTTGTTTCAAGTCACCTCGTCCTCCGGCCAGGCCAGTAAGGGGTTCGTGGGCATAGCGGCCCGGGCGCGTATGAAGACGTTCCATGACTTCAATCAGACCAACAGAGATTGGAAACTGCACTTCGTCTTCGTCTCGGTCGGCGATCGTCGCCCGTTCCTATCTTGGAACAACAGGTTTGTGCGCCACAGGGCCCCGCTCCAGACGGCCGCTCTAGCCCGGGACGTCCATGCCTTCCGGGGCGATCGGGGAGAGATTATCATTGGCGAGATGATTACGCCGGAGAACATGCGTAGTCTGGGCTTTGTGTCGGATGGGCCGCTACCGCCTCGTATTCGCCTGCGCCTTCTGTGTACGCCCCAGTCGGATGCACGTCCCTTGATCGAGTTGTCGGACGATGAGCCCCCAGAGCAGTCCCCGGGATCCTCGGGTTCTTCGGGCGAGGTTTTTGCCGAGCCCAGGTCCTCCGGGTCCGCTGTCGGCCCTTCGCGTGCCTCTACTCGTGGTTTGTTCCCCTTTCCTTCACTGGCCCGTCGTTTGTACATATGGCTTATGGATTAACCCTTGCTTGTCTCCTTTTGCAGCGAGATCTCCCATCATGTCTTCGTTCCGTGAGCGCCTTGAGCGCGTCGTGGCGCGTGGCCCTATTGCGAAGAGACAGAAGGTTACCGCGCAGTCTGGCGCCCCCCCTTCTGAGCCTGGTGCGCCCCCACCGGGAGGGACGCGGCCGCAGGCGAGTCGCCCCCCTGTACCGCCGGCTGTACCGCCCCCGCCGCCGCCTGCCGATCACACGACGCGGAGCTTGCCCGCTATCGTTCGAGAGGCCCTCCGTACCATCGAGGTATGTATTCTTGCTTGTGATTTCCTTTATTGCACTTAGTCCTCGATGTTGCTTTGTTATGATTGTGTCTCTTCTCAGGGTTGGGCCGTGGCCCTTGTCGAGGATGAGCAGGGTCGCGCTCGCGAGCTGGTGCGACTTTGGAAGCCGAGACCAGGCGGGCCGATGAGGCGGTCAGGCGTGACGCCGAGTCCCGGAAGGCCTTGGAGGTGGAGCGGAAGAGGCATGCGGAGGAGCTTGGACAGGTCATCCCCGCCTACAAGAAGTCTGATGAGTTCGAGCGAGATACCGAGGAGTATGTCCGTGGGCGCAGCGGCGACATAGTCACCTCGTGGCTAGCTAGCGACGCTGGGAAGGAGACGATTGCGGAGGAGAGTGCTATGGCCTTCCAGGTGGGCCGGTATGCTATGCAGCAGGAGATCTACACCGCCCTTCGTCAGAAAGGAAATGCCTTCGACTCGGTCACCCTCAAGCTGCCGGCCGAGATGGAGAACCCCGAGCCAGTAACCCCTGCGCGGGCTTCTCACTATCACCCCTTGATCGCGCCGACGAGCCTGTGGAGTTGGTGGCCTCCTCGGGAGTTGTTTCACCCAATTTGCTAAGCGTTCACGTCCCCGACCTGGATGAGGGACCCGAGGGAGTGACCGTCGCCGTTGCGCCGTCGACCTAGCTGCCACTTGCCATCGCACCGGGTTCGGACGAGCAGCCCTGATTATGCTTGTTTTAGCTTATTCCCTATTTTGTGTATCCGGGCATAGACTTTGTATGATTATGTCAGAAATTCAAAATGAGATGTGTTGAGTATGTCCACGAAGTGTAGATGTGTTGAGCAATCATTATTGTATGGACCATGGTCCATACAAATTGTGTAGATCATATTTTGTATACTGTACAATAATGTACATTCAATATAAAAATAATGTACATTCAATATAAAAATAATGTACATTATATTTAGGGGATGTACATTATTTGTATATTAAGTGTACATTATATTTTATAATATACATTCAGTACAAAAATAATGTACATTTAGTATATTAAAAATGTACTTTTTGTTATGGTGCATACAACACTGTATGGACCATGGTCCACGCAAGAATTTGCCATGTGTTGAGTGATGGATGTAAATTAAAATTTAAGGCCGGGCTGCTTATCAATTGAAAATTTTATCCAATTTTTTTTATTGGAGAACAAAAAATAGAAAACTTGATTACTACCATTTTTGATTTTGAAAATTAAAAATATTTTCAATTTTTTAGAAAACTTGAGAATTCTAAAAAACTATTTTCTAAATGAAAAATATTTTCGAAATGAATAATATCTATTTTGGCTATATATCACTACAACCACATTTTTACCATTATCTACTTACGAATCAGAGTACATATTTACATATTTATTTATTACATTGATTACATTAATTATCATTTTCTTTTATTTATCATCATTTTCTATCTTTTCTACTTGCATTTACGTATATAAACATAACTTATTTGCTTAAGCTTAAAGGTAGACATTATTCACATTATCACAATTAAAATTTGAACTCTACACTAATTTTTAGATTTTGATTGAACTCAATATATTATTGGTTCAGATATTTTTAGTTATGTTATATCGTAATATAAGTTAGATCCAGATATCTGATATTAAAATTTCACATATATTAAACTTCAAAATAGAAAGGTTCACACTTGTGTGAGACCATCTCATGGATCTTTATCCGTGAGACGGGTCGAATTGGGTCAGGTTAATATGTAAATGTAATATTTATACTAGCAAATGTAATACAAATCAAGAATTAATTTTTTTTTTTTTACGGAAAACATAATACTTTTGAGGACAAATGTTTTATTTAATATTTTTTCTCAAAAGTATTACATTTTCTCATATGAATAATAAACATTTTATTCCTGATTTAGTAATACATTTGATAGTATAAGTATTATATTTTATCTTGACCCGACCCGTCTCATGGATGTACATGAGACAGTCTCACACAAGTTTTTGCCAAGTAAAAAGTATATATTTACATTTAACTCAAATGAATATATCCAAAAATATTTTAAATATTTACTAAAAAACATTAATATGATCTCAACTTAATTTTAAGTGAACTTAATAGGTTATTGGCTTGGATATATTTTTAGTTATGTTATATAATATGGATAAGTCTGATATGGTAAAACACTAAAACATTATTATTATTATTATTATTATTATTATTATTATTATTATTATTATTATTATTATTATTATTTATTTATTTATTTATTTTATTGTATGATTACATAGAGAGTCAAAATGAGATGTGTTGATTAAGTCCATCAAAGTCTAGGTGTGTTGAGTGATGTATGTAAAGTTTAAATGTGTAACACACAACTATACATTTCTTTAAGAAAAATAAAATTACATTTTTTTCTTTCCCAAAAATTACATTTTTAACTCATAAAATCAGTGTTAATTTAATCTTTAATTATTAGGACTTGTAAATATGATCCTTAATTAGTCATAAAAATAGTTATGTTTATTCTTATGATCAATATAATCACTTGAAAAAGTTACTTATATATTTTCAAAGATGAAAGCAGCATGACTGATCCTTAAAAAAAAAAAAAAAAGTGACTAGTATCATAATTCAATTTGGATCCCTTTACTATAAGAAAAAATTGCATGCATTTCTAGTTCAAATTATAAGGTGATTGTAAATTTTGTTTATACTTCTTAATTATTATGAGTTCTAAAATTGATCGTTATTTAATTAATATTTATTCACAAAAGTGATTGTTTTTATCCTCACTCTGTTACTCACATGTAAAAGTTGCACATTTGGTTTATAATTGGTGTGTTTGAAAAACAGTTATCAATCAATTAACTTTTGTTTTATTTAATCAATTTTAACTCTTTAACATGGTCAAATAACTAAAATGAGTGTTATGTAAATAATTTTGTTGATTTAACTTATCAATATCAATAAACTAAATTATTATTTTTCCTTTTAAAAAGTTTGTTATAAATATATATACTTAGTGGACATTATTATGTAACGGACGTAACGGTCCGGTAATTAAGCATACCATTATTGTATCTGTTATACTTGCATTGTATATATACTTACATATGTTGTATTGTTTGGAGGCTAGTGAAATGAAACTTACTCTTCCCCCTATCTCTTTATACTATGTTCTTGTTTTAGCTTATACGGAGTACTTGGAGTACTTTGAATACTATACTCAAATCACCGGTTAGGAGCTAACGGGCACAAACAACATTACAACACGTTATCGGCACTTTGCTACTATGCTACTAACATACTTCTCCGGTGAACGGTATGCTAATTTTTCTCATCACGCCTATTTGTTCAAATGGCATACTTACACTCTAAAATCCTGTTGATTTGAAGTATATCCTTTAAAATATACATGCGATTTGTATTGGTACAGTATGAATGTTTGTATATGCTATGATATCTGCCTAGTTGAATATGCATATCTTTGATTTCATCATATATACACAACAAATTCAAGTTTGTAGTGAGTTTGACAGAGTGAAGCATACAATTAGCTTATAATAAAATTTATGCCTTTCCCAGTATGCAACATTTAGGTTTTTTTTCGAAATTTAATACATATTTTTCGAGCCTCCACAGTTTTGAAAAATACAGATTTTTTTTGAGAAGAAATTCCCTTTGAAATACAGTTTTGGTTACCGAACTACGGTGACACCGTTGGCATCTTCTGCCCCTTGAGTTCACAACTTTCTTTGCAATTTGTTTTTCAACAAAAAATATTTCGAAATTATGAAATTCACAATTTTTTTTTCTCTGGAAAAATTGAATGTCTATGTACTTTTATGGTTTTTTTTTTCGAAAACATTAAAAAAAAAAAAAACCTGTTTTTGGCCCTTTTTTTTCTCCATCGATATGCGTCCCGGGTGGTCATAGCTACGGAGGAGAAGGCTGTAGTGCGTTGGTGGTTATCACCGGTTTCGTTGGGCAGTTGCGAGGGCAGTCCGACGAATGAAGCAGTGACATTCGTTCTCCTGGAAAGCCATAGAAGAAGGGTCTTCTTCTTGCTTGCGCCTTGTTTTTTCAGATCTGGACAGTTGAACACTTTTTTTATTCCGCACAGTAAAATTTGGAAATTTTATTTTGAAATCTCCGCGTCCAGTTCAGCCTTTTCGTTCTCGCTGGCTACGAGCCGGTGGAAGGTTGCGGCGGTCTCGGTGATTGCGACGGCAGCGCTGCTTGGCTGGCCGCATTCTTATGGACGGATGCGGCGGCGGCGGTAGCAGCATCTTCCCTCCGCCGATTGCATATGGCAATGGCTATGGCGGGGTTGTGCGATCGTCCGGCATAAGTCTGATCGTGATCGCCCCGGCAGAAGGCGGAGGCGCGGCACTCCGGCAGAGGGCCGCGGCGTGGAGTTCCGACGTAGGGCAGCGGCGGAGCCGTTGATGCGTCGAAGTAGAGCAGCGGCGATCAGTAATGAGGAAGACGTAGGCCTCCTCGTTTTCTCCACCGTTTGCTGCGTAAAATAAATGGCTCTTTAATTGAGCCTAATAACGCCAGTTGCGTTATTTTTATTAGACTTTAACTAGGGTTTGTTTTTTTTAAAAAAAAAAATAAATAAATAAAAATCCACCTTTATTTTTTTTGAAAGCAAATCCACCTTTATTTAATTGGACCATCTTCATTTGAATGGGCCAATTTTTTTTACTCACCCAAGTTTTTTTTGGGGACTATTCTTTGGTATGATATATCATTTGTTTTGGGCCTATTATCTAAATATATTTATTGTTGAATATGCTTATATATTAAATTGCTATTTCGTGCAATTTATTTGGATAATATGATGATGAATTCATATGCATATTCCGTCTTATTACCATAATATATATATAGTTTATTATTATGTGAATTATTCTTTAGAGGTGGACCTTCGTTTTTTAGCAAGCCTTAGTATGTATAGATTTTTTTTGAAAAATCTCGATCTTGGCTGCTATCACCAAGTGTGAATTCACCGAGCTTGGTTTCAATGGGAGCAATTACCTTTCTGAAAAAGGATCGCTATGCCTTATTGAAATCCTTGGAGGATAGTTTTAACTAGCAAATATTCCTAGCCCTTCCTTAGCCGCAATTTAACTGACTTAACTTGAAATTTCAAGATTTTAAAGTCAGTGACTGGTTATAATTTGGCATTACACAAAATTGTGTTCCAATTTAACTTTGTACCAGTGCCTGAAGCACACAATGTTGTTCAGTCATGAGAGGGGCTGAGGAAGAAGTCGCGATATGAATCAAGGCAAATGTGGCAACAATAACTCTCGAAACCATAATAAACAGCGATATGATCCATCTCGACAACCACATTCATATGATCATAATTTTGGCCCAACAACAAATATGCTTCAATTGTTGGTGAAAAAGGCACTAATCACGTGCGTGCCACACCCCGATGCATTTTATTGAAACCTAAATGAACATCACAATGTTGAATCCAACCAAGTTGCCTTGCCTGAAGCAAACGCTCTTGTTGGCCATATTGATGACCTACCTTTTCATTCAACATATTTTCAGTGATGTTTTATTTTGGAAGATCTTTATACAAACATCTAACTTCTTCCTGCAATTATTGATAAGGTTTCCTTTGTGGGTTCCGGTAGAGCTTCACTGTTACTCCTTCAATTTTTTTATAAATTGAAATGCCTTCATCCGATCAAATATCCTACTTTGATCAAATATCCTTCATCTGATGAGTAGACATATGTTACTCGTTCATTATGATCTAAAAAGATGGATATATATGATCTAGTACCTTATGGATAATGCCTATTTTATGGATTATCCTATGAACTTCGTCCTTTTTCGACGATTATTATATGACATTAAGCATTAAGGCGGAGTATCAAGTACCTTATGCTCATACCCAAATGGTTTAGCTAATTAATAAAGTTATGGGTTATTACTAAACCATTATTTTTCAACTTTTCAATGTGCCGGATACTTGGTGGGAAAATTCTATATTTATGCTAAAATTTTCGGCACACTGCAAATCCTTATTCCCCCTTACATCTAATACGTGGTTTTCAAAAAAACATTTCCCAAATCTGCGTTTCTATTCTTATGAATGCAGTCCAATCTATTACATAACCACCATAGCGTATCCATCTAAACCTCCATCTATTGTCTCCAATATTTAAAGCCCCTGAGAGAGACGCGATTGATACGCTGACTGCATGAAGATCGGTTCACGGCATTAGGGGGAGATATGATCAAAATTGAAATGGAATGCCGAGAAATTTCATGAAATGATCTTCAAAAATTAAATCCACGTACCAATTAGACTGAACAGGAAGTTCAGAAAGAAATCAAACATATCTGCCAAATAATCTTTTTCATAAAAAGAGTGACTAGGTCCCATACATATTCTCCAAAATTGGACCATATATATCTATCAATACTCCTTGACGCCAGAAGCGCGGGAGATTCATTGGGATAGAAAAATAAAGAATCAACTAGATCTAGTAAAGAATTTATGTCACTCTTGAAAATCTAAAAGCTCTTGAAATATTAAAAAGTTATATCTTTAAGACGATCGTCCAGACGACGAGAAAAAGCCCAGTAAAATTATTGGTGCACTAAATATTCATAATACTGGGTTGCGGAACAACCAGATATAAATATCCTTGGGAAATGGCTATAATCTGGTTAACTTCGAAAACTACTTTTATATATATGGGAGAGATTCTTAAAAATATTGTAAGTTGTCGACAACACAGTTGCCTTCAAATTGCTCATATTATATGACAATCTGGATCCAGAACTAGGTGCCAGAAGCGCCTAGGTTGATTAATATATAGAGAGAGCAATTAAAGGCATATACATCTCAACTCGCTAATATATTCCTTTTGTACACCATTGAAGTATTAACCCTGTAGGTTACAAATGGTGTTTGTATGAAGGAAAACAAGAATGATAAGGTGGTGAGATATAAAGCGAGTCTGTAGCCTAAGGGTTCACGCAGAAACCCAGAATCAAGTATACTCTCCCATGATAAATATTATTAAAAGTTCCGCTACATGATTGGCAGAATAATTCTAGATATGCAGCTTATTAAAGTCATGACCTAGAAATTATGGGTCATTAGACACTAATGTTTATATGAAAATCCTTGATGGATTTATAATTCTCAAAAATGAAAGAGAATAAATATCACAACACGTTTGTTGTTGAAGTACAATTGCTTTACTCAAACTTAAAATAGTGAAGCAATTGATTGAGTAATTTCCTCTTAAAATAGGAAATTATAGAAATGAATATGTACCAGTAGGTACTTATTAAGGGGCTTATTGGAGATGGAGAATCAAGTATTACATCGACCTGTAGATCGAGCATTTCCTTAAAAGGAATTTTACATACTATTTAGTCTATGTCCAAATAATCTCCCGAAGTAGATAAGGACCATTTTTACCTAAAAGGATACTTCAGGACCAGAAGTCCACTGCTTCAAAACGTCAGTTTTTGAATACCTTTTCTTTGAGACATAAAATTCCCAAATTCACATCTTATTTTTGTAATTTGTAAAGAGTGATTTGGTGATTCTCCTAGAAAGAAAAGGAAATGATGTTAAATAATATCCTTAAGGTATAAAATACATCTTTCGAGAAGTCATTTGAATATTGGCATTATGTTAAACGCCATGACTTGGATTGATATATTATAAATCAATCTAAGCTTTAAGCATCTTAAAGCCTAAGGGATAATACTTGTTCTTATAGATGTATTTTGTATATTATCATCTCGTTATTACTTTCCCGCTTTGTCATAGCGACTGTTAAGTTATGAGATGAAATAAGGAATAGCAAATCAAGGTACAAATATTCATATTGATGCTTTTGACATGAAGTCATCATACTTCGGACAAATAAAAACGTATATAGTTTTTTATGATATAAAATACCTTGATCCACATGAACTCCAGAAGAGTGATAAAATATTTGTCTAGAAGATTTGCTCCAATGACAAGTTAGCAAATCTATACCTACAAAATATCTATGAGAAATCCCTGATGGATTTATAATTTACGAATGAGGATTTATTTAGTATTATTAAGTGCCATTATTTACTCTTTAAAGAGTTGCGAATGGGGTTATTATCCTCATGTAGAAGGAATAATATGTACCATTATGTGCTCAATAAAGAGTTGATAATGGACTTATTTATTATCTCAGTCAATATTGATGGTGTAAACATCAATGAAATATATAAAGAGCTTGATGATGTCAGTTCATGTTTAAAGACTGAGATCGATTTTTGAAATAAAAAGCTTGTGAAAGCTATAAGTATTATCTCGACTTGAAGATCGAGTTTTTCCTTGAAGAATTTTTATACACCAGTCACCTACATCTAAAAATGCTTTTCACATGTCTATATGCATAAGTGTCATGTTTTTATCAAACTAAAGGTTGCCTAATAATCTCTTGAAGCAGATAACGAACCATTTGGACTCGAAGTCCCTTACTTCATTATCGTTGGAGCACCATTTTGGAACCAGAAGTTCCATAATCGCAACATGCATGATATTTGCGATGAAGTTGCTAGCAAAATCTAGTGCTCCCCCTACAATGAAGTACTTGAATAATGATTAACATATCCTCCGGTATCTTCAAGATACAAAGACATGATATTTATGTAAGAAACTGTGATACGGTTTTAATAGGCTACTTGGGTACTGGCTATTTTGTTTGATCCCTGTAATGCCAAGTCCAAACTGGTTATACACTGAATTTTCCTAAATGATCAAAATGAGGACAATAACACTTGTATTGCACAAATGTTATATGAGCTCTAGAAGAGCCATAAGATTATTGTACACTACTCTAGAGACAATCCAGAAGATTTGTCCAATCCATCTCTTCAAATTTTGAAATATATGTAGAACTTGAAGATTGTTATCTTCAGGGGGAGACGGGAAGTATATTTACTCGAATCAATTCGGAAGATTGGACGTAAAATCCTGAAGATTAAGTCATAAAAGACTAATAGTTGCGCACTATTTGCAACACAACGGGAAATACATTTACTTGAATCAATCCAGAAGATTGAACGTAAAATCCTGAAGATTAAGTCATAAAAGACTAACAATTGCGCACTATTTGCAACGAATAAATACATAAATATCATGTACTCTTTTCCTCACTAGTTTTCTCCCATTGGGTTTTCTAGTGTGGTTTTTAACGAGGCATGAGTATGATATAGTAATGACAATGAGGAAAAGTTGCAAAATAATTGGTTAAATGGACAAACCCCAAAATCTTGAAGATTATGCGGTTTGCGCCCTGAAGGCTTATGGTTGTACTCTTTTTCCCTTAACTAAGTTTTTCCCACAGGGTTTTCTTAAGTTAAGGTTTTTAATGAGGCTTACCAAATACAATATATGTTTTTACATATATCATGTACTCTTTTCTTCAACTAGGTTTTTCCCACGTGGTTTTCCTAGTGAAGTTTTTAATGAGGCATGAATATATTTTCTATTGTACTATTTTCTTGTCTAGGTTTTTCCCACCGGGTTTTCCTAGCAAGTTTTTAACGAGGCAAGACTATGGACAAATAATGTCCAAGGGGGAGTGTTATAAATATATATACTTAGTGGACATTATTATGTAACGGACGTAACGGTCCGGTAATTAAGCATACCATTATTGTATCTGTTATACTTGCATTGTATATATACTTACATATGTTGTATTGTTTGGAGGCTAGTGAAATGAAACTTACTCTTCCCCCTATCTCTCTATACTATGTTCTTGTTTTAGCTTATACGGAGTACTTTGAATACTATACTCAAATCACCGGTTAGGAGCTAACGGGCACAAACAACATTACAACAACTTGGAGTAAATTTTTTTTTTTTTTTTTTGACACCAAATGATTACTCTATAGTAAATTTACCAAACATCTTTTTATAAATCATTGATACTACTAACTAGATAAAACAACCAACTCAATTAACTATTAGCTAACAAGTAATCATCAAACACCGAAATATATTTTTAAGTATGCAAATAGTCATTTATGTGACTAATTATTGGTCAATTTTCTCTTTATTTATGCACACAAGTAATATATTCTAAAGTACTAGATCACATAATTAATTGACTTCGTTGGAATTATTTTTTTTTTTTTAAAGATGAATATTAGAATCTGTGGTCATGTAAAGAGTTGCAACTAAATTGTAAAAGTCAACCTTTGACTTATAGTTTTGGTCTATATTTTTGAGTTAATTTCATTTTTGGTCTTATATTTATAGGTGGCAATCTACTTTTAATCTATTTTTATTAGAACATTCACTTTTGGTCATAGTATTATTGTGACATGACCAATTTTGGTCCTCTATCAACAAAATCGTTGAAATTTCGTTAAATTGAAGGACATTTTTATCTTTTTAATACAAACTGCGTTGACCCGTTATATTTATTTTTAAAAAAATATTCATAATTTAAGAGCGAAATACCGTTGTATTTAATTAACGAAATTTCAACTATTTTTTTTAATAGAAGACCAAAAGATTAATTTTATTTTAATATTTTTATTTTCCTATTTTACCCTCTATTATATTATTTATTTTTTCCTAAATACCTTTGCACTCCATTAATGGAGTAATCCATTAACTGTTTATTATTCTTAACTTACTCATTGATTTTCATAAGGAATGTCTTAGGTTCGAAACTCATCCCAATCAAAGTTGGCATAATTGTTGAACATATACTGTAAAAAAAAATACAATATAAAATTTAACATGAATTTTGGTGTATTAATTAGTCTTACTATATAAATAGTATTCAAAGTTGAACATCAAAGATAACAAATAAGAAACCTTGAACATCATTTTCTTGCATCTGTTTTTAAAATAAATCTATTAGGAATAATTGTAAGATTTTGATGAGCCAAAAATGTAATTTAAAAATTATTAATATTCCTAATTTTATTTTATTTAGAGTCTAGGAAAATTTTTGGAGATACTTAGTTCTAGCTCTTTGAAATTTTAATTAAAAGGGGGAAGAAATCAAAATTGTTCATGCCAATTAGAAAATAATTTTACTTTTGGAACAAAAATGGCGTAAGAATTATTTCTTAAAAAGTAGCAAAGCTTGTAGAAGGATTGTACAAGTCAAAGTCATTAAATTAACAAAGAAACGATGAGAACGGAATAAATTGTATTGAATAAACATGATTACAAAGATACAAGATACATGAATATATAAGGAGGAAATCGCAGGGAGACTAAGATAGTGAGTCATAATCTAACTCAAATACATAGAGTCCTAATACCCCCCTCAAGCACAGGGTATATTAGTCACTTGTAACTTGTCTCTAAGAAAAGAAAATCTAGGGTCAGGCAGTGCTTTAGTAAAAATGTCAGCAAGTTGATCTTTGGTTGAAATAAAATTTACTTGAATATTTCCAGAAGAAACTCTGTCTCTAACAAAATGATAGAGGGTAAAATAGGAAGACTAAGAATTTCTTGACAATCCCTCACTAACTGAGAATCCCATTGATTAGACCCAATAAAGAAAAGAGAGCTAACCAAAGGATTGTCCAAATATTCAGGCTCAAGAATCGTAACAAAAGGGATTATTAGAATATGGTAACTATGGCTAGGACTGTGCATCGGACGGGTTCGGGCGGATCGGATTTTGGAACCCCTAAACCGTTCAGATTTCGGAGTGACAGATTATTCCTCTATCCATTTATTTAAGGGTTTAACTCATCGGATATTTCAAAGTCGGATTACGGATGATTTTGCTCGGATTTCGGATTGAGTCGGATTGGATAAAAAAAATACAAATTAAGCACAAAATAAGTAAATCAGCAAAAATTGGTTTAAGTAAAGCTAAGTTAGCTAACTAGCTAAGTAGTAACTACTAACTACTTAACAACTTACAACTTAAAAATCAAAACTCATACAACTTAATGAACTCTTATAGACTGAACATACTACAAAACTTTAATTACATTTTTCAAGTTTACAAAAAATAGTTCAGTATTCAAGTGTGCAACGGCAAGTCAGCAAGTCAGCAAATCAGATCTCAAGCAATTCAGCATTCCTCATCCTCCTGCTTGAGGTGCAAACTTAAAACATAGTTAAATAACATAAAAAAAAAACTTGAAAGAATAACAGTTAACATTTTTGTTCATAAACTAAAATAGGCTCAGATTGTTGTGTTTTCATATCAAATTAAGATTGGGAGGAAATTGCTTCTAAAGTTTTGGAAAAAAAAACCAAAACTTGAGCAGCATATCATCCCAAAGTCCTTTGATTCAGACAAAGGTGGAAGCATCATTATAGCCCATAGAAAATTAATAGGTACAAGAGTAAGGTAGAATCATAATACCAGATCAGATTAGGCTAACATATGCAAACAAGATTCATAAATGGATCAAGGCAAAATGCTAAGGCACATACTGAACTGATATTGTTATACATGTAACATGTTGTTGACTCAAGTGGAAGGGGCCAAGGATTCAAGGCAGTAACAAGTTAATTGTTGCCAAACCAATGAAGCCATTGTCATGTACTTCTAAAATTCACTTACATAATTAAATTAATAAGTCAAAACTCATAACAAATAATGATAATCTAATATTCTAAGAGAACAGAATAACAGCTAAATATAAAATTTAGAGCAGAATGAATGAACATTACTGCAATGGTGGGTAGGGGAGTTACAGCACTCCTAGCTCCAGTTGGCAACTATGCAAATCAAAAAGACAAAAACACATAAATTAAAACAGTAAAACATAGTATTATTTAATATTTTAAATACAAAGTGATAGGAATATTTTTGTAAGTTTTGATGAAGTCAAATGTACTTTAGATCCCCTTAGTGTTTAGGTCTTTGAGTACAAGCATCATAAATCAGAATAGCGAATCAAAAGGAATCTACCATAGGAAGAACAAAATTAATTTGAGAAATTAATTTTAATCCTACGAGTATTCATCCGAGAAAGAAGCATAAAGGAATGGCGTTGCAAAGAATGATTGGATGAGCCTAACGGCGAAATGGTAGAAGTCCTTAATTAAAATGATCACACTCGAGATTGATTCCCCCCAAGGACTTAATTTTTACAAATCAAGTTTTCGGACAAGCACAATGCTATCAAAAGGAGCACAATGTGTGCTAAGGAGCACAATGGATGTATGCTAAGGAGCACGATGTGTGCACAATGTGAATAAGCACGATGCGTCCAAAGGGTCACAATGTGACCAAATCAGAAAAGCACAATGTTCAAGTCAAGGAGCACGATGCTCAAGTCAAAGGAGCACAATGTGGCAAAGAAGCAAGATGATCAGAAATTGGACAAATTTGAAGGAATTTATTCTAAGTCTATCCACATGCCACAAGAAGCCAAAATTGCCTGAAAGACATTTGATCAGAACGGAAAAATATCTATGAAAGAAATGAATATAAAAACTTATCCTAGAAATAAATTCTATCAGATGAATTTATTTCAAAGATACGTTGGATATTCAATATGACAACAAAATAATATTTTGAACAAATTAATTGGAGATAAGATATTATCTTGTCAGGCAAGTTGACAATCAAATCAAAATTTAAGACCTACTATTGTTAACAATATCAGGCTATGAAGATTCAAATTTCAAATATCAAATTATCCCACTTCAACGGATATATTTGATTGCCTATAAAAAGTCATGAAGACTTGAAGACAGAAGCAGAGGTGCACAAGATAGACACGAGATAGAAGTGCAATACACACGAAAATTTAAAAGTGCAAGTGCTCAAATATTCTTAGAGACTTATGTTGGGTAAAATGGTTGAAAATTCCCAAAAATAATAATCCTACGAAAAGATTAATATTATATGGGAAAACATAAAGAATTGGGAAGGAAAAGGTTGAGTGTTTGGGTAAAGGTTTAGCACGAGTTCGAACACAAAGTTCTTTTCCTTAAAACCTTATTTGCTACCTCCCACAAGTGCTAGGAGCGTTGTAACCTAGGTTTCCCAGGATAAAACGTGCTATGATTCCTTGTTTAAGCACCTAAACAAGGAACCCAGCAAACAAAGCAAAGCTTAGAACACTGGTTGGCTAAAAGAAGAGAGTAGAGGCAGAGTTTTGAGATGAAAAGCTACTGGAATTCCTTTTGTTTCTCACTGTGTGTAATGCTACTGCTTCTACCTCTCTTTATATAGGGATGTTGGAGTGATAGCATTCAACATGACCATTAAATTGGTATTAAACCAATTGTATAACACCTGTAACGGTCACCACTAAGTAGGATTAAACTCAGAATTTAAAATTGGAATTAAAACAGTATTAATTCCGTAACAGATGAGTTTAATCTGTACAACAGGCTGAACTTTCGGGTTTCAGACCGTTGGGGTGCAGGTTCACACGAGAGCACACGGACCAGGCAACACGAGAGTACATCCGAGACCCCCACAGTGACACGCTCCGTTCCATAATTTAGTTGTCCCATTGAACCTAGGTTCCAGCTAGGTTGGGTGTCCACTATAGAACTTTATACCAAGGGCTTTAGACCCATTCCTCGTCTCAACTTCTCCACAGCTACTCTACATAACCCTTTGGTTAGCGGATCCGCTATATTGTCTTCTGACTTTACGTAGTCAATCGAGACAACACCAGTTGTGAGAAGTTGTCTAATGGTATTATGTCGACGACGCACATGTCTAGACTTACCATTATACATATGATTCTGTACTCGTCCAATTGCAGCTTGACTATCGCAATGCACACACATTGGAGGTACAGGTCTTTCCCAATTAGGAATATCCTCTAAAAAATGACGTAGCTATTCAGCCTCTTCACAACATTTGTCCAAGGCTATCAACTCAGATTGCATCGTGGATCTAGTTATCACGGTCTGTTTAGAGGATTTCCATGCACCGGCTAGTGTAAACACGTAGCCACTTGTGGACTTGGAGTTCTTAATATCGGATATCCAGCTAGCGTCGCTATACCCTTCAAGTACAGCAGGATATCTCCCATAGTGCAGTCCAAGGTCTCGAGTATACCTTAAGTATCTCAGAACCTTCACTATTGCCGTCCAGTGCATGGCACCGGGGTTACTCGTATATCTACTGAGTTTACTAACCGCAAAGGCAATATCCGGCCTAGTACAGCTGATTAGATACATCAAACTACCAATAACCCGAGCATATTCTACTTGAGAAATACACTCCCCGTGGTTCTTGGTTAGATGAACGCTTCGATCTAATGGCGTCCTAGTCCCTTGATGATTATCCTTGTTAAATTTTTCAAGGATTTTATCAATATAATGTGATTGGCTTAACACCAGACCATCAGGTCTTCTAATGATTCTAATCCCGAGGATTAAATCAGCCAAACCCATATCCTTCATGTCAAATCTCGCATTTAACATGTTTTTGGTAGACTTGATCATCCGATCGTTACTACCAACGATGAGCATGTCATCTACGTATAAACAAAGAATGACATAACCGTCTATCGTTTCCTTAACGTAGACACATTTGTCACTTTCGTTTATTTTAAACCCATTAGTTAACATCGCATGGTCAAACTTCTCGTGCCATTGCTTAGGCGCTTGTTTTAAAGCATATAGCGATTTAACCAACTTACACACTTTCCTTTCTTGGCCTGGAACCACGAACCCTTCGGGTTGTTCCATATAGATTTCCTCATCTAACTCGCCATTTAGGAAAGCGGTTTTAACGTCCATTTGATGAACTTCCAAATTCCGCAGCGCGGCTATAGCAAGTATCATTCTAATGGAATTTATTCTCGTCACGGGAGAATACGTGTCGAAGTAATCAAGGCCCTCGCGTTGACTGTAACCCTTGATTACAAGCCTAGCCTTATACTTCTCGATGGAACCATCGGGTTTCATCTTCCTTTTAAAGACCCACTTGGATCCTAAGGGTTTACTACCCGGAGGAAGATCAACAAGTTCCCAAGTGTGATTCTGTAAAATAGAATCCACTTCACTTTTAATAGCCTCTTTCCACATTGGTCCTTCTGTAGAAGTCACGGCTTCTCCGTACGTTCGAGGCTCGTTTTCTATCAAACAAGATAGAAAATCGGGTTCATTTTCTAATAAACAAGTTAGAGTACTCGAATCGTACTCCAACAAGTAAGTTAGAAAATCAGGACCGAATGATTTTCCAACTCTCGCCCGCTTACTGCGTCTTGGCTCGAGCTCGGGTTCTCTCTCGGATTCCCCACTATCATTATCCATAGCTTCGTCAAACGTTCGTTTTGACGAACTCGGTCCCTCATTGGACCTACAAGGAAATACATTTTCAAAGAAAGATGCATTCCTTGATTCTATTATCGTGTTCTCGTGTACGTCCGGATTATGGGACTCGTGTACTAAGAACCGATAAGCACTACTATTGTGTGCATAGCCAATAAAGATACAATCCACCGTCTTAGGACCTATCTTTACTTTCTTAGGTGTTGGCACCAAAACTTTGGCAAGACACCCCCACACTTTCAGATACTGGTAAGAAGGTTTCCTACCGTTCCACAGCTCATAAGGAGTCTTATCGAGCTTCTTGTGGGGTACCTTATTCAAAAGGTAATTACTTGTCAAAATAGCTTCACCCCACGCGTCTTGAGGTAGGCCCGAACTTATAAGCATCGCATTCATCATATCTTTCAATGTACGATTCTTTCGTTCGGCAACACCGTTCGATTGAGGTGAGTAAGGTGCAGTACGCTCGTGTATTATACCTACACTCGCACAGAAGTCACCATTAGGTGCTTCGTACTCACCACCTCGATCGCTTTTAACTTTCTTAATCTTACAATTAAGTTGGTTTTCAACTTCATTCTTATAAAGAATGAATTTTTCCAAGGCTTCGTCTTTGCTTTTAAGCAAATACACATAGCAATAACGTGTGCTATCGTTGATAAACGTGATAAAATATTTATTACCACCTCTCGTTTGTATCGATCTAAAATCGCACAAATCACTATGGATTAATTCTAGTGGTTCAGTTTCCCTTTCAACCGATTTGAAAGGTACTTTCGTTAATTTTGCCTCAACACAAATTTCACATTTGTTATTTGTGTTAATTTGAAAATTAGGAATATGGTCCATGTTAATTAATCTACGTATAGAATTATAATTAATGTGACCTAGTCTACCATGCCACAAATTGGAAGACTCAAGCAAGTAAACGGAATTAACTTTGCTCTTATTCATGATAATAGGCATTACATTGAGCTTAAAAAGCCCATCAGTTACATAACCTTTGCCTACAAACATTCCTAACTTAGACAAAACAACCTTGTCTGACTCGAACACCATGCGAAAGCCATGCTTGTTCAACAGTGAGCCAGACACCAGATTCTTCCTCAGCTCTGGAACATACAGCACGTTGTTCAACGTCAGTTCCTTCCCGGAAGTCATCTTCAGAACCACCTTGCCCACGCCTTCCACAGTAGACTGAGTAGAGTTTCCCATCCAAACCTTCTCGCCCTCAACAGTCTCAAAGGTATTGAACATCTCTCGGTTGCAACACAAATGCCTTGTTGTACCAGTATCGATGAACCACTCTCGTGGGTTAGAGTCCACGAGGTTCACCTCGGCCACCATAGCCGAAAGGCTAATCTCGACCTCCTTCTGATTGCTTTCCTCAACCATGTTGGCTTCAGAACTCTTGTTCTTCTTCTTTGGAACTTTGCACTCAGAGGACTTGTGGCCAGTCTTGCCACAATTGAAGCATTTTCCATGAAATTTCTTCTTGGTAATGCCTCCTTTCGGACCTAGCTTTTGCTTGTCCTTCTTGTTCTTCTTGGAGTTTTTAGCATGCTCCACAACATTGGCTTTAGCACCAATAATGACAGAATTTCTTCCATCATTCGTCCTGTTCCCCTCCTCAATTCGGAGTCGCTGGATCAGGTCCTCCAGGTTCATTTCCTTTCGCTTATGCTTAAGGTAGTTCTTGAAGTCCTTCCACCCTGGAGGTAGCAAGTGGATAACAGATCCCACTAGGAAGGCTTCACTCAACGTCATGCCTTCGTCACGGATTTCATCAAAGATTAGTTGTAAATCTTCAACCTGACTTAGCACGGTTTTGGAATCAACCATTTTGAAGTCAAGGAATCGGCCAACCACAAATTTCTTTGCGCCGGCATCCTCACTTTGGTATTTATGATCCAAAGCTTCCCACAGCGCTTTCGCTGTGCCAATCTTGCGATATACATCGTATAACACATCACACAATCCATTTAGGATGTAGTTTCGGCATAGGAAGTCCGAATCCTTCCAATAGCCAACTGCCATCATGGATTGGGCATCCTGTTCCCTTAGTTCGGGAACCTTCTCGGTCAAAAATCTCGCCAAGCCGAGAGTTGCTAGGTAGAACAACATCTTTTGTTGCCACCTTTTGAAATTCGATCCAATACTGGTGAATTTCTCCGGTCTTTCGGCCGAACCACTCAGTACCGTAGGTACCCGAGTCATGGGAATATATCCCTCGGTGCTCCCACCATCTTGTGAACCAACGTTCACTGGTGTAGCTTGGGAATTAGCAACATTATTGCCATTCCCACCACTGTTGTTCTCAACAACATTCTCCTCCCCGAGAGCTGGCAAAACTGGATTCTCCATTTCTTCTAGGAAATTAGAGATAAACAACCAACGGGAAACGGATATAAGGTTTTAAGATTGTTGGGTAATATGGTTGAAAATTCCCAAAAATAATAATCCTACGAAAAGATTAATATTATATGGGAAAACATAAAGAATTGGGAAGGAAAAGGTTGAGTGTTTGGGTAAAGGTTTAGCACGAGTTCGAACACAAAGTTCTTTTCCTTAAAACCTTATTTGCTACCTCCCACAAGTGCTAGGAGCGTTGTAGCCTAGGTTTCCCAGGATAAAACGTGCTACGATTCCTTGTTTAAGCACCTAACCAAGGAACCCAGCAAACAAAGCAAAGCTTAGAACACTGGTTGGCTAAAAGAAGAGAGTAGAGGCAGAGTTTTGAGATGAAAAGCTACTGGAATTCCTTTTGTTTCTCACTGTGTGTAATGCTACTGCTTCTACCTCTCTTTATATAGGGATGTTGGAGTGATAGCATTCAACATGACCATTAAATTGGTATTAAACCAATTGTATAACACCTGTAACGGTCACCACTAAGTAGGATTAAACTCAGAATTTAAAATTGGAATTAAAACAGTATTAATTCCGTAACAGATGAGTTTAATCTGTACAACAGGCTGAACTTTTGGGTTTCAGACCGTTGGGGTGCAGGTTCACACGAGAGCCCATTTCCGGACGACATTCGTGCCCGCAGGTGCCGGCGCACGCGAGCTCGGGCTTGATTTCAAGCCTTTTTCATGTCCTCTAGTTGGATTTTGATTTGCACCCCCCCCCCCCCCCCCCGCGCGAGAGAGCCTCTATGCTATACAATTCTACAAGCTTGAAAAGAGCTCATGTATATAAGGGGGGCAAATCTTGTTTCCAAACCAATGTGGGACAAAGTCCTACATTTTCCTTCATTTCCCAACTTAAATGGGTCTACTTTGAGAATTAATATCTCATTCACCCATTATCCGTTTTGAGCGTACAATATATCAATCTCTTCATCTTACTACGAAGAATCCGAATCCACTTTGACCCGACCCAAATCGGAAGTGGACCCCACTGATAATTGTACCACAAAATAGCCACTTAATATGCCATTTTAAGCTAATTTTTCCAACAACTTAGTCTGAATAGTCTAAAAAATCTAGTTGGAGAGAGATACAATTACCTTTGTATTTGCAATTGTAAAAAGAGTATAGCTGTGTGCAAAATACTCTAGTGAGTGTAGCTGTGTGCAAAACACTCGTAATTGCTAAGTGTAGCTGTGTGCAAGACACTTAGTTGGCATTGAGTATAGCTGTGTGCGAAATACTCGGAGTTGAGTGTAGCTATGTGCGAGACACTCGGATTTGGGTGTAGCTGTGTGCAAGACATCCGGAAGAAGTGCTTGTGCTTATTCACTATTGTAACTGTGTGTGGAAAATAGTGAATTACTCCTAGAAGTGAATGGAGTAAAGTGGACTAGGAAGATTACGCCACTTCCGAACCACTATAAATTGCCTCTCTCATTTACATACCGCACTTACATAATTTGCTCTATCTATTTATCTTATCCGACTAACCCGTTTACTATTCACAATCAATCTAAATCATTCGGGTTCAGTGTGTTTTCACGTATGCATGTGACTCAAACTTCTTGAGCTTAAATATTGAATTATTCTAAGCAAGTTTGATGTGTTGCATGTAACATTCGTTACACGGTCGACGTGATACGATATTTATTTACAATCTTGAATATTGTTATTATATATTGAGTGAACCATCTCCTTTATATATTCAAGATACCTCTGTTACTTTATTCTATCTTACATGCGTATTTAACTCATTAATTGGGCATAACTCTTTACATACTACCTATTCCGCTGTGCAGTTTAAACTTACTCTATTTTACTTGATATTTAGAGTTGAAGTTACCAAGAGTTATTTATTTTGAAAACGCTTGAAAGTCTATTCACCCCCCCCCCCCCTCTAGACTTTCACCACCCTATCGGGACCAACACAAAGTAATGAAAGTATAAGTTAATTACCTTTTCCAAGCCTTTCACAATCATCAATATTTTTTTCAATTTGTATTGGTTGATTTGGTAATCTCAACCAATCCTGTGTACAAATTAAAGCTTCCACAATCTTAGGAGTTAAGGAACTCCTAAAGGATCTAACTGTAACACCCCGAAATTTTTCAATTTTTAAGACTTATATAATAAAGGTAGATTCTCATTAAATCCCAAAACATAATATAAAGGAGTACGGGGTGCTATGCCACACCTGAGTTAGAGAACTCAGGTGCACAGGCTAACTAACTAAAAATCCTCAATAATGTAGATACATAAGCATGGCACACAGGCCGAAAGGGAAACTATCTACTCTACGCCCCAAGTCTCTAGCGCGCTCCACTGTCTACTCCTCTGTGCCTGAAAGCCAAATATATCTGTTTAGCGAGAGATGCTGGTAACCCAATCCAACGCGTTGAAATATATATATATATATATATATATATATATATATATACACTTAAGAGACACTAGATTTAAAACTCGGAATAGACTCAGCAAATAGGGATAAGCATATCAGACAATAATAACAACATCATAAGGAATATGCATTTACGGTCACAAGCCACTTCTCAATTCCAATCCACATTATCATCCAATCATCATTCATATCACATAATCATCGATGGCGCCACGGGACCAATCGCATGCCCCGAATATGAGGGTTAATGCCTATAGCATTAATACGGCCCCGCAGCACCCTACCTCAGTACCGCAGTACGAGGAGAGTTGATCGCAACCAACCCTTGGAGAACCGCTGACGAACTCAACGTCGGACCACGATCCGACACACCGCTGACGCGCCCAGTCAGTGGACCGCGATCCCCTTTACAAGAGGGGACTTACGACCCTACACACCGTTGGTGCGCACAATCGGGCAGCGCCCTACACACCGGGCAGCGCCCTCTCGGGCAGCGGGTAGGTGGTGGGTTCCCCCACCCCCACCTACCCCCCAATGACTCTTTTCTCAATTATTCGTCCCGGGGACCTTTGTGGAACCCGAAACCATGCTTAGACACTTTTAAACGCAAATAACGACACCACGTAAGCAATTAACGGATCAAAAACAAGAATCATGTAGGACTTATCCTATTATGACTTCTAAATGTAAACAATACCCGAAAATGCGAATTCCCTCCCAAAATACAAATCGAGAACATCACAATACAAATTCCCAATCCAACCTAGGGCTCTAATCTCACCCAAATCATCAAGAACATATTTAATCTTTAACATCAAGATTCATCACATCATAATCAAGAACTTCTTCTCAACATTAAGATTATCAAGATTATCAAGAAAGCATATAAATCATCTTATCAATCATCAAGAACATAACATAATTATCATAGAAGAATTCAATCAAGACACAAGAATATAGAGGGAGGCCAATGAAGGAGATTATAGCGAAGAAAATAGGTTTTGTTGAGACATGGGTTACCTCTTAGCCTTAATTAATTTCCTTGGCTATGAAGGGTCTTTCTTTAAGATTCCTCCTTTCTTGATTTCTCCTAAGGGAGTTCTTGGAACTTTCTTGTGTGGTGAGGGATTATTTGTGGTGTGAGTTCTAGGTGCCTTCTATGTCCCTATTTATATAATTAAGAGTCCTAATTATGGTCTAAGTGGCATGGGTTCACTAATCTTATTCCTTACAGGACTAAGGGGTTGGCTTTAGGGATAAGGGCCCTTGGACCATGGTGGACCCCCTTTTGGCTAATTAATGGGTTTTAATTCCCTTTCTAGGGTGGGTGATAATTTAATTCATTTTAATTTAGGGGCCGTAACACGGGGTGTTACACTAACACTCTACCACTTGTAGAAAAAAAGCATTTTCAGAAGTCACAGTGGATATTCGAACTGCAAGAATATCCCTTGCCATTTTTGAGAGAGTGGGTAGTCTCTCAGAGTTCACCTTCCACCATCTAAGGATATCAAAATCATCCTTGTTTTCCAGAACAGCCTCACTCAAATATAGCTGCAGCTCAGTCTTTCTAATCCTTCCACCACTTTCCAACCTTTGCCTTTTGAGTTCACTTTTCAACCTAGATTGTGACTTACCAACAATAGTAGCACTAGACTGCACTGTCACTGGTTGAGAAGGTTGGGCAACAGCAGTTGGTTCAGTGCTTACATTCACAGAGTAAGTGGCTGCATAATCATTGAACAGCTCAACCAGTGCAGATTGGACCTTAGCAAAACAGTCTTTGCCTTTATCTTCACCATAAATTTGAGTAAACTGGGCAGGCATATACTCAACTTTATCTCTAGGGTCCAAAATATTGGCAAAGAATATCACACAGTTCATTTTATCAGTGTCCCCTCCCCCCCCCCCCCCCCTATTTTTGAAACTTAGTTTTCATTTGGGTGTCCATATCCTGTTAAGATTGTAACCAAGCTAAGATACAAAGAATTAACACATACATATTTTAAACAATGCTCAACAGAATAACAGGTATTAAATTCACCTTTTCATTTCCAGATTCAACACCAGTCATGTCATCTAACATGCAACTAAGATCAGAGATCTCACTAAAGAAAGTGTTAGATGTCACATAAAGAGAACCAGAAATTCTCACAGTTATATCATAGAAAGTTTTCAACGGAGTTACTAAGCTTTTCACATCAATCCAATCCATAAAAGTTGGCACAGAGGTACCAAGGTCAGCAGAAAATGAGGAATCATGTAATTTAAAAATTATTAATATTTTCAATTTTATTTTATTTACAGTCTAGGAAAATTTTTGGAGATACTTAGTTCTAGCTCTTTGAAATTTTAATTAAAAGGGGGAAGAAATCAAAATTGTTCATGCCAATTAGAAAAAAATTCTTTAATTTTACTTTTGGAACAAAAATGGCATAAGAATTATTTCTAAAAAAAGTAGCAAAGCTTGTAGAAGGATTGTACAAGTCAAAGTCATTCAATTAACAAAGAAATGATGGGAATGGAATAAATTGTATTGAATAAACATGATTACAAAGATACAAGATACATGAATACAATGGGAGGAAATCACAGGGAGACTAGGATAGTGAGTCATAATCTAACTCAAATACATAGAGTCATAATACTCCCTCAAGCACAAGGTATACTAGTCACCTGTAGCTTGTCTCTAATAAAATAAAATCTAGGGTCAGGCAATGCTTTAGTAAAAATGTTATCTTTGGATGAAATAAAATTTACTTGAATATCTCCAAAAGAAACTCTGTCTCTAACAAAATGATAATTGATCTCCACATGTTTGGTGTGAGCATGGAAAATGGGATTTGCACACATGCATGGCGGCAAGGACATCATGGTGGTAGGACAAGAATTAGCCCTACCGAGTATTTCTCATTCTATATACATGAGAAGGTAAATGAGAAGCATACATTGTTATATTCTAGGAGATTATTTCAACAATACTTGGTTGATGCATATACAATGATTGAATATGCATGCTTGATCTACATTAGAACTCATCAGAAGGCGTTGCATTGTGAAGCTTATCAGGGGTTGAGTGATGCATTAACAAGGGGCGAATTAGATCCCATAGATCGGGATGAAAGAATTATACTCCCATCATCATTCATGGGTGGAGCTAGGTATATGATTCAAAACTATCACGATGCAATGGCAATATGCAGGCACATCGGTTATCCACATCTTGTAACACCCCGTGTTACGACCCCTAAAACCAATTAATCATTTAACCAATTATCCAAAGAAAGAATTAAATTACGATAATTAATTAGGGAAAAGGCCCACCATGGTCCGTGGGCCCTCACCCCTAAAACCCAACCCCTAGCCCAAAAAGGAATAGAATTAGCAAGCCTATAATATTAGTTCCTAATTAGGACTCCTAAATATATAAATAGGGGACTTAAGAGGCACCTAGAACCCCCCACCACAATAATCCCTCACCACATAAGAAGTTCCAAGAATTCCCATAGGTGAAATCAAGAAAGAAGAAAGCTTCAAGAAAGACCCTTCATAGCCAAGGAATTAATTAAGGCTAAAAGGTAACCCATGTCTCAACAAAACCTATTTTCATAGCTATGATTCCTCTCTTAGGATTTCCCCCATATTCTTGTGTGTTGATGATGCGTTATAATGATCTTGATTATTGGTGTTATGATTCCATGGGTAATCTTGATGATAAGAGGTTCTTGATGATTATATGGTGTTCTTGATGTTCTTGATGATTATATGATGTTCTTGATGTTTATGTGATATACTTACCTAATCTTGACATTAGAAGATGAATTGTGTTCTTGTGATTTAAAAGTAATTAGAACCCTAGGTTATATCGTGGAATTCGTATGGTATTATTCTTGGTAGATTGGGTGGGAATTTGTATGTTTGGGTGTTGATTATGTTTAGAAAAGCATGATAGGTAATGTGCCATATGTTTCTTGATTTTGATCCGTTAATTGTCTACGTGTGTTATCAATTGCGTTCGAAAGTGTCTAAGCATGGTTTCGGGTTCCACAAAGGTTCCCGGGACGTTTTTGTGATAAAAGAGTCAGTGGGGGTAGGTGGGGGTAGGGGAACCGCCACCTACCCGCGGCCATTGTTGGCATCGCCGGCTGCCCGGCAGCTGCCCGCCGGGCACCCGCTGCCCGGAATCATCGTCGCCGGCGGGCAGCCGGCAGGTGAACTCTCACCCACCGGCTACCCGCTGGAAAAATACCCAATTTGGGATTTTGGCTTCCCCGTTTGATGTTCCCCCGATCCCTGTGGCGTCCCAATGGACTCCGTCTATCGTGCCTATGTCTAGTTTGATATTTCGGGTACCGTTCGTAGGTTGTATGAGTCTTATATGTTGCATGCTAGTTGAATTGGTATCCTGTTGACCTAGGTGAAAGAAGTATGAACCCCTTAGGATTATTCTTAGTATGTGAAGGATCACGCATAGGTTTTGTTATACGTTTTCTCCCCCTTCCCAATGTGTTAATGTGGGTTGCATGTGCTTGCTATGCGTTATGTGTGCATGATACCCCAATTCGGTTGCGATTGGATTGGTTATTCCTGAGCTGCGGTTCAGAAGCTGGCTGCGGTCAGATTTACACTCTTGGGCTGCGGTCCACCGTTTGGTTGCGATCAAACGTTTCTACATGAGCTGCGGTTCATATTTCCTGGCTGCAGTCAGATGACTACTCTTGGGCTGCGGTCCACTGTTTGGTTGCGATCAAACTATGATGAGCTGCGGTTCATCGGTCGGTTGCGATCGACCCCTCCATGTTGCGATACGGGGCAGGGTGCTGCAGGGCCGTGTCAGAGCTATATGCGCTGACCCTCATGTATGGGCATGCGATTGGTCCTGTGGTGCCAACAAAGTGTGCTATGTGATGAGATATGGATGAGTTGTTGTTATGAGTGTCTCGGGAGGTGACTTTGGGATTTATGCCGGGAATCGTATATGTTGGGTTATGGATATTAACTGTGCTTATCTTTATCTGCCTTGCCTGTTTCTTTATGCTTGTGAATTGTTTATGCTCGATTATGTCTGTTGTCTGTGCTAAGCCCTATCTGTTGAGTCTATTCCCTATTTTGAAAGCCTGAGTATCTTAGGGTATATCTTCATGCTTCGAAATGGTTTTTCGTATAACTATGTATATATCTATATGTATTGTATTTCAATGCGTTGGAGTGGGTTACCAGCATCTCTCGCTAAACAGATATATTTGGCTTTCAGGCACAGAAGAGTAGACACGGGAGCGCGCTAGAATCATGGAACATAGAAGTAGATAGTTTCCCTTTCGGCCTGCGTGTCATGGTTATGCATTTACATTGTTGAGGATATTAGTTAGTTAGCCTGTGCACCTGAGTTCTCTAGCTCAGGTGTGGCATAGCACCCCGTACTCTTTATGTTACGTTTTGGGATTTAATGAGATTTTACCTTCTTTATATAAGTTTCAAAAGTTTCGAAAATCTGGGGTGTTACACATCTGTTCATAACATTCACATGCAACCCGAAGTGGCCTGAGATTGAGCGGTATGTTGCACAACATGGCCTTAAAGCAGAGGATAGACCCAATACTGTTTGTCGCGTGTTTAAGATGAAACTTGATGCTTTGATTGAAGAGATCAAAACAGAAAAGCTGTTTGGCGACATATGTGAAGGTATGTATTTGATTATCATACATGCTTTAATGTGCCATAATTAAATCTAAATTCAATGTATAAAATTCAACTGTTTTTTTCTTTTTTTTAAATTCTGCTAAGTTATCTACACGATTGAATTTTCAAAAAAGATAACTCCATCACACGCACATATTGCTATTTGCCAAAAGAATAAATCGGGTAAATTCCACAACCGAAATTGATGCCTTAATTTCTGCTTAAATTCCAGACCCAAATGCTGACAATGAGTACAATGACACAGTTAGCGCATTCATGTTACACGGACCATGCAGACAACTCCGGAAGAATTCGATGTGCATGGTAAATGGTAAATGTTCAAAGTATTTTCCAAAAAAATATGTTAGTCAGACGATTTTGGATAAAGATGGTTACCTAATCTATAGAAGGCGTGGCAATGGACGCATAATCAGTAGGAATGGAATCGAACTTGATAAGGTTGTCTAAGAAGGAGGTCGAGGCGATCTGCGCCCCTTGGCGGAAGGCACTGATCATCAAGGTGATGGGCCGCCGGGTCGGGTACGCGTATCTCCAACGTCGACTATTTTCCATGTGGAGACCGAAAGGCAGCATGATATGGACCTGATTGCCATAGAAAATGATTATTTTCTTGTGCGATTTGGATCGATCAATGACCTGGAATTCGCCATGTATGAAGGGCCATGGATGATCCTAGATCACTACCTAATCGTGAAGCCTTGGGAGCCGAATTTTGATCCATATAATGACACTACGGAGAAAATTTTGGTTTGGCTACGAGTTCCTGATTTACTTGCTGAATATTTTGATAATATTTTTCTCAGGAAGCTGGGGAATCGCATCGACGGATAGTTCGGGTGGATCAAGCAACTAGCTTGGTGTCGCGTGGCATGTTTGCCAGAATTTGTGTCAAGCTGGATATGAGGAAGCCCCTGATCTCGAAGTTTACCTATAAAGGGAAGGTGAGACACGTCTCCTACGAAGGAATGCATCTGGTGTGCTTTGCATGCTGTCTATACGGACACACGAAGGAGGCTTTCCTGGATCTGCGAAGAGCGGCGAATGCCCAGGAGGGTGACACGGATGCAAATAGAGGGGGGAGGGGGGGGCAAAGAAAGTCGACGGGCCTGTGCCAGTGGTGTCTGAATGTCTGGATCCCAAGATCCCGTTTGGGTCGTGGATGCTTGCACCAACACGAAAGGGAAGGTTTGCAACGAGACAACCAGCTCGAGCGCATAAAAACGGCTATGGACAAGGGGAGGAAAACGGAACCCACGGAGGGGGCCTGGTCCAAGCCTCCAAATTTGTGCCTTTAATGGGAGATGAACCTGAGGCGACCGACGAGCAGGTGAGGGTGGAGGAAACAGAACAGGCAGCCGGAGGTGTGAGGGATAGCAGTAGACGAAAAGACATGACGGGGGTGGTAGGCGAAATTAGAGCACGTTGTCCGAACGTTGTGGTTAGTGAACGACAAATTGAAAACGAATCCAGGGGGAACTAGGGGAAACATCCATTGCGGGGGCGCCATCGCCCAGGGTACGACAACAAATGAGTGGCAATGTGGCAGCGGTGGTTACCGGCAGACATGGGCGGGAGAATGCACAAACGCCGAGAAGGGCGGCGGAGGAGAATGAACACATCGTCGTTAGAGGCAGGCAGGTTAGACTGGGTGTTGAAACACCAAGGATGGTCGCTGGTGGTTTGGCCAAAGATCTTCCTTCTCTAGTTTGGCAGATTACTAAGGAGCATCATAGTGATCTACTACGGCGGTTTGATGAGGAAGGCGATGTTGTTATGGATCTGGAAGCCGGCTTGGCAGAGGGGGCGCTGAGTGCCCCATGAGTTTGCTTTGTGGTTTTTGTTTGTTTGCTTACATGCTTTGGGTATCCCGTATTTTTTCATCCTTTGTTTTGGTTTTATGATTAGTCTGATCTGGAATTGTCAGGACGCTGGAGGGAGGAGCTTCCAACGCGTCCTAAAGAACATAATCCGAACTCATAGGCCTAATCTGCTCGGGCTAGTGGAAGCGAAGGTTTCTGGCACGCAGGCCGACGGGATTTGTGCTAGACTGGGTTTTTCGGATTGGATTAGAGTTGAGGCCGTTGGTTTCAGTGGGGGGATTTGGGTCTTCTGGAACAAACCGGTCGAGGTTAGTATTCAGTTTACTCACCCCCAATTCATTTTAATGCAAGTACAAGAGAATGGGGAGGATCTATGGGGTTTAGCAATCGTCTACGGAAGCCCGGGCCACCACTTGAGGAAAAGGCCCTGTAATGATCTTAGAGCGCAGAAACGGAATACCCATGTGAATGGGTAGCGGTGGGGGACTTCAATGCTGTCACCTGCAAAGAGGAGACTTCTAATTATACAGCACCGCAAACCAGAGGAACGAGGATTTTGTCAATTGGATCCACGATGAAGACATGGTGGATTTGGGCTTTAGTGGGCCCCGGCATACCTGGATGAGAGGCCTTAATAGTCTGAACGCAAAAGGGGCCCATCTGGACAGGGCCTTATGTAGTGTAGACTAGCGCCAAAGGTTTAGCGATGCCAACGTGCGGCATCTACCACGTGTGGGGTCCGACCATGCACCACTTCTACTCCAATCGTGTACCCCAGGCGGGGGCCAGGTAAGTTATAATTTTAAGTTCCAGGCTGCCTGGCTAACTAACGAAAGTTTTAGTGATGTGATCAGGCAGGCGTGGTCTTCCGGCCGCGGGCTTCAAGAAAACATTAAGAAAGTACAAGAGGACCTTGGTGCATGGAATCGGGAGATCTTCAGCAGTATTGAAGTGAGAAAGAAAATTATGTTGGCACGGATAGGAAGAATTCAGAAACGGATGGCGTAGTCCTTCCACCGGGGCCTTTGGAAATTAGAGAAGCGGCTGCGTGGAGAATTGGAGGAAGTGTTGTACCAGGAAGAACTTATGTGGTACCAACGTTCTAGGGTGGAGTGGATAGTGTCAGGGGACAGAAACACCAAGTTCTACCACACGGCAACTATGGTAAAGAAAACAAGAAACAGAATCGTGAGTTTGAAGGATGAGGAGGGCGCTTGGATCGACGACCCGGAAAAGCTGTGTTAGCACGTTAAAGAGTTCTACTTAAAGCTTTTCCAGGCTGATGAACCCAGCGTGCCTATGCAATGCGCTCGGGGTCTGTTCCCGAGCCTCGGCCATATTGACTGGCGGATTTTCAATAGGGACGTGACAGTGGAGGAAGTTCACGATGCCTTGTTTGACATGAGCCCTATGAAGGCGCCAGGCCCCGATGGCTTACATGCGGCATTTTACCAGCATGAGTGGTCAACCGTGGGGGGGGGGGGGGGGGGGGGGCTGAGTGTGTATAGCATGGTAAGAAAGGTGTTTGAAACAGGCCAACTCCCGGCAGAGCTTAACGCGACCCTTTTGGTCCTTATTCCAAAGGTGACCTCGCCCAAAACCATTAAGCAGTTCAGGCCAATAAGTTTGTGCAGCGTCTTCTACAAATTTATTACAAAAACCTTAACGAACAGGTTCAAATTTGTCCTCTCGAAACTCATAGGGCCGTTTCAAAGCTCGTTTGTCCCAGGAAGGCAAATTTCTGATAACATCCTGGTGTACCAGGAGGTCATGCACTCAATGAGAACTAAAAAGGGGAAGAAAGGGATAATGGCTATCAAAATCGATTTAGAAAAGGCCTATGACTGCCTATCCTAGAATTTTATTAACGACACCCTTTTTTATGCAGGTTTTAACAAGAAGTGGACGCGTGTCATTATGGAGTGTGTCAAGACGGCGGACATGCAAATTGTGTGGAATGGGGCACAGTTGGCGCCGTTCAAGACTGGAAGGGGCATACGCCAGGGCGATGCCATGTCCCCTACCCTTTTCGTGCTCTGCATGGAAAGGATCAGCCAGGCAATTTTCGGGGAGGTGGATAGCGGGATGTGGAAGGGAGTCCGGCTATCTGCGACAGGGCCTACAATTTCGCACCTATGCTTCGCGGACGACATGGTCCTTTTTTCCAAGGCGTCTTTGGAGCAAGTCTAAGTCATGCGGCGGTGCCTGGACTAGTTCTGCGCTACTTCTGGACAACACATCAGTTTAGGAAAATCACAGGTGTTCTTCTCTCAAAATTTTGAGGTTGACCAGGCAGAGGCTATATCAAATGAGATGGGCATCCCCCGTAAGGCCGACTTGGGCCGGTACCTAGGCGTTCAATCTTTACATGGTAGGGTCACCCAGGCAAATTTTTCAGGGATTATCGAATGGATGACAGCCAGGCTTGAAGGGTGGTGTGGCAAGACTTTAAGTTTTGCAGGCAGAGTTACTCTTGCAAAGTCCGTTCTTTGCGCAATTCCGACTTATACAATGCAGACGATGGCAATGCCTAGGGGAGTTTGCCAGAAAATTGAGGCTTTAACGAGACGGTTCATCTGGGGAGGGGACAACAATACTCGAAAGCTTAGCTTGGTTAATTGGGAGATGGTCACGAGGGGAAAGAACGCGTGGGGGGGGGGGGGTACTTGGCATCAGGCGTATCTAGGATGTCAATTCTACCTTTATGGTAAAGCTTGGATGGCGTATGCGTAAGGATCCAGACCAGCTTTGGGTGCAAGTGCTGCGAGGAAAATACTCAACGGCACAGTCTAGCAGACGATCTTCGAATGCATGGCGTGGGATTACAGGTGCTACGCGAGTGCTGGAGAGTGGCTTAACTAGGGTGGTAAGGAAAGGCAGAGACTACATGCAAAGGCCAGTGAGTCTCTCGGAGCTGTATGCCCCTGTGGCGGACTACTAGGAACGGGGCCAGGGCTGGAAGTGGGAGAAGATAAACGGAGTGCTGGATGACGAGTGGATAGCGAGGATCCATGCCATTACTTTGATCGAAGATGACTTAGTGCACAATGAATGGGATGGTTGGGTGAGCCAAACGGGTGCTTCTCTGTCCGGACTGCGTACGAAGCTTTAAACAACAGCGATGTAGCTAATGTGCATAAAGACTCGGAGATCATTTGGAGTCTGAGAGTTCCGAGTAGAATTAGTCACTTCCTGTGGCTAGTTAAGCATGGGCGATTAATGTCCAATGTGGAAAGACATAAACGGGGATTTACGCCTAATAAAATGTGTGGTGTTTGTGCAGGGAAACCAGAGACGCTGGATCATATCTTCAGAGGATGCAAGGAGGTTGCGGGGTTCTGGGAAAGGATTATGCCATGGCGAGCGATGGTGGAGGTCCGAGCAATGAACTGGACTGATTGGCTCGCTGCCAACTTGCGAGCATCCCACGGCTTAAGTTAGGCGGAGGATTGGCCAGCTTTCTTTGGAATAAGCCTTTGGTGGTGCTGGCGCTGGAGAAATGAGATGGTGTTCAATAGAAGATAACCTGGGTGAGTGCTCAAAGGAGGGAAATTACGGAGGCTTTCAAGCGGAAATAGAGTCCAGGGAGCGCTAAGAGCCGAGGTACGACAGAGCGGAGGCCATGAATGAAACCGGACGATGGATGGCTGAAACTCAATGTGGACGGGTGCTACAAAGGCGCAAGCTCCAAAGCAGGCTGTGGAGGCGTGCTACGAGATTCACGGGGGAACTGGGTGTGAGGCTTCACGTGTAACTTGGGCTCCTGCTCAGCAGACCAAGGCGAACGGTGAGCTCTCCTTCTGGGTATGAGGATGGCGACGAAATGGGGGGTGCGAAACTTGATAATCGAAAGCGACTCTTTAGGGACTGTCCAGAGTTTCACCGTAATCGGTAAAGGGGAAAACATTAGGTGCAAAATTCTTCAACTCTGTGCTCGGGAGTATCAGTATTTTCAAACCGTGGCCGTTAAGCATGTGTTACGTACTCAGAATAGGGCAGCCGACCGCCTTGCCGCAACAGCCCTCTTACATGAGCTTGGGGCGCGGGAACTGCTGGATAAGCCTGGGATTCTCGAAGACATTTTGTGGGAAGACAATGCTGGTGCTGGAGTGAGCGATAGTGCCCAGTGTAACTAGGCGCTTTGTTTTTACCCACGGGTTTTACCCTCTTCTTTTTCCAAAAAAAAAAAAAAAAAAAAAAAAAAAAAAAAACTATGAAATTAAAATTAAAATAAAAGAAAACTTTGTAGCCCTAAGTGTTCTGAACTCCTCCACGCTGAACTCCTAAGCCCTAATGGCCCGTTTGGTTCACGGAATAGGCCGGGAATGACATAGCATTCCTAGTAATAGGTCTATTCATTTGTTTGGTAACTATTTCTATTACCAGGAATAATATACCAGGAATAATATTCCTGGTAATAACCTATTACCTCAAATAAGGTAATAGCTATTACTAGGGCCCCCCTGGTATTAGCCTATTACTGAATGCTCAGGAATAGATTTTAGAATCTATTTTCTTTTTTACCCTTTTCTTTAACATAATTTTTTTATCCTATATATAAATTTATCCTATTTCACCACCGTCGTCGCCACCACCACCATCACCGCCGCCGCCGCCACCACCACCACCATTGCCACAACCGTCGCCGCCCCCACCACCACCATCACCGCCGCTGTTGCCACCACCACCACCGCTACAATCGTCACCGCCCCCACCACTACTGCCACAACCGTCACCGTCAACTGTCACCGTCACCACCACCACCGTCGGCCCCACCACTACCACCGCCACCACCACCACCACCACCCCAGCACCACCACTACCGCCAACACTATCGCCACCACCACCGCTGCCACCACCACTACCACCACCGCCACCGCCACCACCACCACTACCATCACATATTTTTATAAGGGTATTTATGTCTTTTAAAACATATTTCATTTCTATTCCTTAAATCAACCAAACACTGTAATATAATTCCTAAAGTCTATTCCTTCCGCGAACCAAACAATATAATACAATTCATATTTTATTCCTTGCCTATTCCATTCCTTGTGGAATAGCATTCCTATTACTTTAAAATTCATTCCGTGAACCAAACGTGCTGTAAGTGTTTTAATCTTCCTCCTTCTTCTTATCCATGCCCCCGCCTGTTTTCCGGTTAAATTCCGGGCTCTGAATCTCTCCGGCGGTGAAGCTATCCTCGCTTGTTCCCACTTTATTCACCGGCGAGATCTTCCAAGTTTTGAACCCAAATTCGGTGTCCTCCTTCACCAACCCGAACAGCGGCGAAAATATCGAACTCAACTGCTTTGATCTCTCCGCATTATTCTCCTCGCGTTTTCTCCATGCTGCAGAGCACCGCCGTAGCCTTCTTCATCGTCGTCCACACCAAAACTCCGTCTCCTCTCCTCCATTTATGACCGGTACATTCCTCTATTTTTTCTTTCTCTTTTTTTTTTCCAGTTCAAATTTCGATTAAATAATTCCTCTTGAACCCTTATGTTGAAATCTATTTTTTTTTTTTTTCAAAGCCAAGCTAAGTTTCCAGTCTATATTTTCCTGCTTATTGTTTAATTTTGGTGGTACAATATATATTTAATTGAATCAAATTGCTTCACTTTGTAATTTTGTGGTTGAATTGAACTAGTAAGTGCTATATATATATAACTTGAACTTAGAGTGAGATAATCAATCATGTTGTTTGAATATGCTATGGATGATGGTTATATTCTGCCTCTCTTCTGTTGTGGAATAGCCTATACTGCCCATTTGTTGACCATTTGTAATTGTTGGTTTTGTTGATTAATCTTTGAACCTCTAATGAACAGATTGTTACTGGTTTACTAATTTAACAAGCCCAAGATTTCACTAGATGTGTTCACAGTTACAAATCACCATACAGATTTTCCCTAGGCAGATAAGGAGAACCAACCTGTACTTGCCTTGTCCTCTTAAGAAGATTATATATCTTTCTGATTATGATCAAGATTTCATATTGTAACTTAATTATTGTTTCATATGAGGACAGGCTTAGAATAAACTAAACTTGATGAATGACTTATGGGCTTCTAGCTGATTAAAATGTAGGCTTGTAGCTATGAATTGTGTTAGGCTCTTAGTATAGCACAATATAATGATATTACTAAGCATGCAAGTTAAGGCATGTAACATGATATTTCAAAGCATGTTGAGTGTAGTTAAGCTACTTTAGCATGTGCAAAACATGTAGATAATAATTAGTTGGCATTGGACATGTAAGTGGTTTTAATTGTACAAATTAACTTTGCTAACTTCACCAAACCAATTTGTTTTTAATTAAGGATTTTGTGATGTCTGTTTCTTAAACCAAAAACTCAAAAAACATATCTTTTGTTTGGTTTTGTTTATTTGTTTGAATTTAGTATAGCATTTGTTGGGCAATGAACTGAGAATTGTTACTTTTGTTGTTTGATATCTGCTCTATTGGTTTCTTGGTTGGTGAACTTTTGAGTTTTGACAGCAAATGAAGCAGTAAAAGGTGGAAATTATAATTCTGGATTTGAATTTCTAGGTTCCCTGTTCAAAATATAATTATTGGTTTTTTGTGTGGTGAAAGGAGCCATTCTTGCCTAATTAAAAGTATCCACTTTTGGTAACTCTGTTGTTTTCCAGTTGAAGGAAAAAAACCATCTTTCTTTATTTAATTTGTTCTCAGAACCTAAGGGGGGGAATTAATTGCTGAATTAGTTATCTTTACATTGGAGTAGTATAAGTCCAAAGGTTGGCTCTTTATATTGTCCCTTTTAAGTGGCAGAAAATTTACCTTAAAAGTTGAGCTGAGCAATTTTTCTCATTTGATCCTATCATGAAATACTCTAAATATGAATTTCATGCATTAATTTTAACCCTTTGTCATTTCTGTTTTGTTTTCACTTGTATTTTAGAGACATTGATTTTTTTTTTAACTCCTTGCCTAATTTCTGTTGCATAATCATTACTTTGAAAATCATGTTAATATATGTGAATATAAATATATAGGCATAAATGACTAATATGGATAGAAGTTGGATGCATCAAAGACGAACTCAACGTGGTGATCTTAATCGAGATTTTATTGAAGGATTGGAAACATTTATTGAGTTTGCATGTAGTAAGCCGAATTTTATGGATGGAACTAAAATTCGATGTCCATGTAAAAGATGTCGTCACATCTCATTTGAAGAAACTGAGATGGTGAGATTTCACTTGTGCAAATTTGGTTTTGTGCCAAATTACTTTGAGTGGAATAGACATGGAGAAATGTCACACAATCGAACTTCAATGGAGTTTGATGCAAATTGGAGTTTAAATGAGCAAAATGAACCGTTGGAATCATATCAGCAGATGGTTTATGATGCTGATGGTCCAAATCTCATAGCGAGGAATATGCGTGAGGAGCCAAATGTAGAAGATAAAAAATTCTTCGACATGTTAGATGTTGCTGATAGACAATTATGGCCTGGTTGTGAAAAGTTGACATAATTATCTGCTGTGGCTCGATTGCTAAACATAAAGACAGAATATCGTCTGCCAGAGCAATGCTTTGATGCATTCTGTCAATTGTTTAAGGATGGTTTACCTGAAGACAATAACATGGTTGGTAGTTTTTACCAGACAAAGAAACTAATACAAGGGCTTGGGCTACCAGTGGAGAAAATTGATTGTTGTAGGTTGGGGTGCATGCTGTATTAGGGTGATTGTTCATGATCCAACTAATGATAGCACTTCTGGCAATATAACACCAACATCGCGACCACCCGACAATGCTACTTCTACTTCTGCAAATGTACAACATGAAATTCAGAGTTTGAAGGAAACTATTCTCCTTATGCAACAACGACTTGATGTTATTGATGGCGGGAGAACAGGTACTTCATCATCACCTCCATCTCAAATCAATTGATTTTAATGGTTGTTTGTTTCTGTTGTTTAAACTTGAATTGACTATTATATTATGTATTAAGTGTGGATTGATAATGTATTATTATGTTGTTTAGACTTGAATTGACTATTATATTATGTATTAAGTGTGAATTGATAATATATTATTATGTTGTTTAGAGTTTAATTGACGATTATATTATGTATGAAATGTGGATTGGTAATGTATTAGTATTTCAACTTTTTTTTTAAACCAAAAACAGAACGAACTTTCATTAAGGAGGTAATAAACCCGCAATACAAGTAGGTGGGATAACTGCCCACGACTTGGAGACAGACGAAGAACCAGTTGCCCGAGCAAGTACGTGAGCCACATGGTTCACTGTTCTCTTGACATGATGGACTTTAATGTCCCCTATGTCCCTAGCAATCGACAAACATTGCTTTACAATCAAACCTACATAGGAATAATCTATTGTTCGAGAATTGAAAGAATTACAAAACGTTAAGCAATCATACTCTAAAATAATACGATTATGATGCATCCTAGCCAACCATTTGAGAGATTCATACGCCGCCAGGATTTTGGCCATGAGCGGCTCCTGGTTAAATGTAATCCAACCGCTTTGAGCCGCAACGAAACTGCCCAAGTGATCACGAACCACCACTCCGTAGCCCGCTCCGTCAGCGAAAATGGCCGCATCCACATTGCATTTAAGGACGTTATAAGGAGGAGGTAACCATTGAATGCCGCTATTCCGCCCGTTCGCCGGGCTGCTCGAACCACTGAGGGCGTTCTTCCACAATGTCTGATGTCGGCCAAGCTGCATTTTTAGATTCTCCATCGACAGTGAAGAGCACCGCCACACAACATCATTCTGCGTCTGCCACAAGGTCCAGAAGACGACTGCTAAGTGGACAGATCTCTCCACGACCGAACCTCCCAGAACCGAGTCCAAGAAGCTCGCTAGACTTTGCCCTTGAAGAACATCTTCTATACCCCACAAGCCTCTAGCCCAAGAACACTCACAAAAGATGTGTTCTGTCGTTTCATTTGGGAACCCACAGAAGGGGAAACCTCCCCCGATCCATACTCTCTTCGTTTTCAAATTTTCGCGGACCGGCAACACTCCTCGTGCGCACCTCCAAAGAAGGTTCTTCACTTTGGGGGGCACTGGAATAGACCATAGGCAATTCCATGAATGGAAAGTAAACTCCGGAGGCAAACTCATTGTATAAGTAAGCAACCGATACCCAAGTTTCGCTGTATAGCAACCATGAATATCACCTACCAATCTCCAAGAGTCCTTCATAGACTTGTTGATAGGCGTTGATAAGATTTTGCATACATCTTCCTCCCGAAACAGATCCCGTATCACGCCTATATCCCACTCACCAAGCTCGGTCATCAGCCCACTTACTCTCGCCTCTTTAAGTTCTTCAATGCATGGAGTAATTAGTGCTGCGTTCATGGAATTAGACAGCCAACCCCAGCCCCAAATTTTGGTATCAAGACCATCGCCTATTCTTCGCGCTAACCCTCGTTTTAAAACATCCTGCCCCGCCAAAATACTGCACCAAAAATAACTTGGGTTTTCCACCCAACCATGCTTCCATAAAATCACAATTGGGAAAATATTTGGCTTTCAAAAGCCTACACACCAGTAACTCTGGATGGATCAACAATCGACATCCCTGCTTAGCAAGTAACGCTAGATTGAACTCATGCAATCACTTGAATCCCAAACCCCCTCTGAATTTTGGTTCGCATAACCGACTCCAGCTTAGCCAATGAATTCCCCTACCTGTACCACCACCGCCCCACCAAAAACGATTAAACATTTTTTCCAACGTGTACAGCTCCGGACTGGCAACAGAAAAGTGGACATAGTGAAAATAGGAAGGGTTTGAGCTATGCTCTTAAGTAAAACCTCTTTATCTTCCCTTGATAACAATCTATGTTGCCATGATCCAATCCGGTCACGAATTCTTTCCTCAATGTAACGAAAGGTAGCGACCTTTACTTCTCCAGATGACCGATGGGAGACCTAAGTAACGCCCCAGATTTTGAGCCTCCCGTATCCCAAAACACTCCGAAACCATACGTTTAACCGCAGCAGTAGTGTTGGCGCTAAAAACAGCGCTAGATTTGGAGAAGTTGATTAATTGACCCGATGCCATGCAGTACCTGTCTAAGCACTCTTTGATTTTAGAAGCTTCCTGATGTGTTACCCTGAAAAACAGCAAGCTGTCGTCAGCAAAGAAAATATGGGTGATGGATGGCGCACCCCGGGCCACTTTCACCCTATGTATGTCACCCCTAGCCTCCGCTTGTTGGAGTAAAGTTGATAACGCTTCGGCACACAGAATGAATAAATAAGGGGATAGTGGGTCCCCTTGACGAATACCCCGAGAGGGGCACACGGTACCCACTATTTCCCCGTTCACCTGAATTGAGTAGGTGACCGAGGAGACACATAACATCAGTAAATTCACCCAACACTGGTTAAAACCCATTGCTAACGTAACTCCCTCCAGAAAGCCCCACTCCATTCTATCATATGCTTTGACCATATCTAGCTTTAGCGCTACCCATCCCATTGCCCCGCTCACTTTCCTACGAAGATAATGACCCACCTCACCAGCAACAATAATATTATCAGTGAGCAATCTCTCGGGAACAAAAGCGCTCTGAGATTGCGACACGACATGGCATAACCAATACTTAAGTCTATTAGCCAACATCTTGGCCAGGACTTTGTAAACAACATTACAAAGGGCGATCGTCGCAAGTCAGCCACCGATTCCGGAACTTTTTTCTTAGGCAGTAAAACAATATTAGACACGTTCAGGCCCTGCGGGAAACTGCAGGTGTCAATACAGCTAAAGATAAACATTGACAAATCATGGCCGAGGATCGGCCAGAAATGCTGATAGAAAGCTGGTGACATGCCGTCCGGACCCGGAGCTTTCTCTGGGGCCATAGAAAACAAAGCAGACTTCACATCCGTGATCGTGAACGGCTGCAACAGGGTAGCGTTCATCTCGTTGGATACACTCCGATACATCCGTGAAAACAAATTTGAAGCACAACCCCCAGAACAAAAGATAAGATTATAGTACCTCAACACTTCAGCGTGCATTGCCACCCCTTCCCTCCACACCTCATTCTGATCCTTGACTCGTAGAAGTAGGTTCCGGTTTCTGCGAGCAGAGGCCGCCTTATGGAAAAACTTCGTGTTAGAGTCCCCATGTTTTAGCCAGAGTTGTTTTGAACGCTGAAGCCAAAATAATTCTTCCTGCTTCAACAAGGTCTCAAGCTCGAGTTTTACCTCTAGGAATTCTTAAACTGCCTGCGTCGTTCTGTTTTCCTCCAGCACTGCCAGACGCTGCTGCAATTTCTTTATGCGATTACCAAATTTCCTAGCATGGTCCCCACCCCACCTTTTCAAGTGATGTCCGCAAATATCAATTCACTGCTGGAAATACAAACTAGTAGTCTGACTCAATGCCGCCTCCACCACTTTTGCACAACCCGCATCAAGGAGCCAAGCAGATTCAAATTTAAAAGAGTACCTGGCTGAGCGTACCGGACGCGACTCTAGATCGAGGAAAATAGCGTTGTGATCCGATTCAACTGTAAAAATTTTGCGCACCACTGCGTCCTCGTGCAACTCCACCCAATCAATCGTCGCCACCGCCCTGTCTAGCCTTTCCTCCACCCATGCCTCTGTACCATGACTTTTCTCCCACGTGAACCTACACCCAGATATACCCAAATCATGTAACTGACAATCGTCTAGAGCATCATTGAAGCCTTCAGTGAGGTCATCCGGATGTGAATGGTTACCTCGTTTCTCATATAGCAAGCAATATCATTAAAATCCCCCACGACAACCCAAGGAAGTAAAGAACGTTCCTTGAATTGCCGCAGAAGATCCCACGTGATATGTCTCCTTGACTACTCTGGATTAACATAGAAAATCGTCAGTCTCCATTTCGGCCTATCCGGAAGCGTGACTTCCATATCTGTGATTGCACGAGAAGCTCAGAAGCGAAGCCGCCTGCGCATCCCTCCATAACAGCGCTATCCCACCTCCCATACCCACACGATCCACTCACACTGCCCCTTCAAACCCCAGCTTTACCCTCACCTGCTCCACTTTCTCACCACACGCTTTCATCTCCGTTAAGAAGACAAAAAAGGGTCTCTCTTTAGACACTATGTCCAATAACTCTCGAACTGTCCGGGTGCCACCCAAACCCCGGCAGTTCCAACTGAGGACACTTCAGACCCGCCGATAGCAAATTTTTTGAACTCTTAGACATCAACACATCCTCCCCAGTCACACCATTATGCACTTCAGCTGATTCCCTACGTCTCTTCAACTCCCCATGTAAACCTGTGCTCTCTTGAACCGACACCAGCGCCAGCGGCGAAGGCCCTGGAGTAGAAGGTGTCGTATTTAGCGGGGCATCCTTCAGCAGTAACCATTTTGCACCAACTGGCTTAGCTTGCCTTCTCGTTTCGGCGCGCATCCAACTGTCGAACGGGAACGACTCAGGCGGAATACCATCTTCGTACGCATTCCTGCAAAATTTATCGATGTCACCCAAAACTCCGCAGCAGAAACAAAACGCATTTAGTCTTTCGTAACAAAAATTGATCCACTGTGTGGAGCCGTCTTTACGCACGAGTTTCATACGTCTCTTCAGTGGTACTCCCACCAGCATCCTTGCCCTGATTCGATAGAAACCTTTCCACGATCCACCAAAATTGTTGGGGTCGATCGCAACAAATGAGCCTAAATAATCGCCAATACGATTCAGGAACTCCGATGATGCATACATCGCCGGTAACCCATGGATTTGCACCCAGAATGCCACGGATTCCAATTCAACATCCTCGGGTCTCGATTCCGAAAGAACACGCTCGCACACCAATGTGTGATTCTCAAACGACCAAGGGTCATCGTCAATAATCATCTGCAAATCCTTTGAATGGGGGAATCGAAATAGGAATAGCTCATCCGTCAGCGCCTCCACCTGCATACCCATCACCGGCCGCCATATGATGCCAGAACCTGTTGCATGTGGTCAAATTTTATCGGACGATCGGTGAGGAAGCGCCCAACCAAACTATGGTGAACAGCCGCAACACACGGGGGCGGTGGATCAGGTGCCTCTAGACCGGACACCTCCTCCTCCACAATTGATAAGCTTGCACAATGATCCTCGATTTGGCGAATATCCATGATGAGAAGGGAAAGCCACACCGCGAGATAGAATAGTAAATGTGAATTCATTGGAGAAGACAGCGTAAAATATAAACCCTGGACCACTAGGGAGAAAACTCTCTTGAGCATGATCAAGAGAGAGGGCCAATAACCGGCGGTCTCGATCGGAAAAGGCACGATCAGCGATCACGATCTGGATTCACGAGGTTTGCGGAGCATTTTTTTGTTCTATGGTTTGATGATTCTCATTACGTATTAGTATTTTAACTTAATTTAGAATTATGTTATCTTTAATTTTAAAAACATTCAATTACTATTTAAAATCACAATTTTATTTTAAAATAATTCAAAAACGCGACGGAATATTTGTTGCCAATGAAGCGACGGAATTACGACGGAAAACATTTCCGTTGCGAAATGAGCGACGGAATTGGCGACTGAAAAGATAATATGACGACGGAATATTCGGTTCAGAAATAGCAACGGATTTGCGACGGAAACAGTTCCGTTGCGAAATTGGCGACGAAATCGCGACGGAATAATTCCATCGCCAAATGGCGACGGAAATAGTCCGTCGCGAATTCCGTCGCCAAACGTTGCGACGGAATTATTCCGTCGTCTAACAAAAAACGACAAGGTGATAGACGACGGAATAAATTCCGTCACGAAACGCGATTCGCGAGGGAATATTGCCCGTTCGCGACGGAAATTTTTCGTCGCAATTCGCAATTTTTCTTGTAGTGCGTCTCATGCACAATCCAGGTACATCAACATCCAATCTATTTATTCGACATTCTTATTTGCTTATCATTATTTAAAAAAAAAAAAAAAAACCATTCATTGATTTTGTTTCGTTTTTGGATTATGAAGATTTGTTGTTATCAAAATATGATAAGCAACAATTTGCTCTGGTAGAGTTGGAGAAGTTGCTATCTTTGTGGGGGAAGAGCCTGAGCGACTACCCAGAAATGCCACTTCTAGGAGAAAGCAGCATTGGATTGACAAAAAATATGTTGGTATCCGAAGAGTCCAGTACGACAAGGAATCATTGAAGGCAGAGCATGAAACATTGGTAACACAATTAACGGATGAATAAAAGAATATTTTTGACTATGTGATGAATGATATTGATTCTAATGGAGGGAGATTGTTCTTTGTGTATGGTTACAAAGGAACAGGCAAGACGTTCGTGTGGAGAACATTATCTTCAAAGATAAGAAGCCGTGAAGATATTGTTCTAAACGTTGCTTCAAGTGGAATAGCATCTTTGTTCTTGCTGGGTGGCAGGACGGCGCATTCTCGATTTGTTATACCACTCTCATTGAATGGAGATTCCACGTGCAATATATCGCAAGGCAGTGACCTTTGCGAACTTATAATCAGGAGCAAATTGATAATATGGGATGAAGCACTGTTGACGCACAAATACTATTTTGAGGCTTTGGACAAAGCCATGAGGGGTCTATTGAGGTTCACCATACCGGGTAGTGCTGAGAAAATATTTAGTGGAAAGACAGTAGTATTGGGCGGTGATTTTAGACAGATTCTTCCAGTTATTCCAAAAGCAACGAGACTAATGATTGTGGGAGCCACTATTAATTCTTCATACATCTGGAAAAATTACAAGGTATTGAGGCTCACGAAGAACTTGAGACTACGGAGCTTAGCTTCAGACGAAGATAGACATACGGTTGATTGGTTCTCAAAATGGATTGCAAACATCGGAGGTAGGATTACAGGATTTGTAAACAATGATTTGTAAACAACGATCAATTGTACGTGACTTTTTTCCGAGGCACTCATCCTGATGGCCTAAAGGTTTTAGCTCTAAAAGAGGATGGACAAAATTCTGTTACTACTACTAATGTAGTCTACAAAGAGGTTTCCAACAATGTATAATTCAAAGCAGTTATATTATGTATTCTTCTTACAAAAATATGACAAAATTGTTAGATATATACATATTACATATATATTCCGTGCAAATAATTTCTATACCTAAGTTACTGTAGGTACCGTTGGTAGAAAACAAATAATAATCAAATAAAAAATTGACTATTATTTTCTGGAAAGAAGGGAAGAAAATTTGAAGAAAATTGGCTAGTGTTTGGTGTTGGGTTTTTGCAAGAGTCAAGTGTGCACTCTTTCCTTAAAACCTTATTTGCCACCTCCCGTAGATGCTAGGAGCGTTGTGGCCTAGGCTTCCCAGGATAAAACTTGCTATGATCCAATGTTTGAGCATTCAAACAAAGGATCCGGCGAGCAAGACAATGGCTATGAACACAGTATAGCTAAAGAAAGAGTAGAAGCAGAGATTTTTGAAGCTGGAAAAGTATACTTTCGTGCTGTGTAAAGCTGTGTGTTTAACTCTACTGCCTCTACCCTCTCTTATATAGGGTTGAAGGAGCCAATAGCCTTTATTATGGCAATTAAAACTGACATTAAAGCTGCCTTCCAACAGCTATAACAGCAGGCCACTACCTGGGAATTGAATTCAGAATTCAAAATTGGAATTAATAGACAATTAATTCCGTAACAGATGAATTCAATCCCCTCAACAGTCAGAACTTTCGGGTTCCAGACCGTTAGCGTACAGGGTTCGGTCTCAACTTTCGACCTCATCCAGTTTCGGCCCTTGCACCTCTCGTGGACTCTGTTGCATGAGAGTTGTGCTCTCGGTGCACCACAACCTCTCATGCTCTCTTATAGCACGAGAGTAGGTGGCTGTTGCACGAGAGTTGTGCTCTCGGTGCACCACAACCTCTCATGCTCTCTTGTAGCACGAGAGTAGGTGCTCTCGGTTCGGTTCTGGCCGAACCAAGTGGCTATACCAGTTGGAAAATGATACCGAAGTTTGGCATAACTTAGCCTGCAAGGCCAGCCAATTAAATTGGACGACATTTGTGCCCCCAGGTGCCGGCGCACAGGAGCTCGGGCTTGAATCAAGCCTTTTTCAATCTCTGCTAGTTGGAATTTGATTTGCACCCCCCCCCCCCCCCCCCCCCCCCCCGCGCGAGAGAGCCTCTATGCTATACAATTCTACAAGCTTCAAAAGAGCTCTTGTATATAAGGGGGGAAAATCTTCATTCCAAAGCAATGTGGGACAAAAGCACACTTTTTCCCTTCATTTTCCAACTCAAATGGGTCTACTTTGAGAATCAATATCTCATTCACCCATTATCCGTTTTGAGCATACAATATATCGATCTCTTCGTCTCACTACTAAGAATCCGAATCCACTTTAACCTGACCCAAATCGGAAGTGGACCCCACTGATAATTGTACCACAAAATAGCCACTTAACATGCCATTTTAAGCTATTTTTTCCAACAATCCCCCACATGAATGAAAAATTGATTTTCGGGGTATTTTGAAATCGGAAACAACTGTGTTCAAACGGTCGATCCCTGCATAGGATAGGTAGGGAGTCACTATACCCTTTGAACCTTCCCTCGTGAAAACATGTTTACTCTACTGGCTGTACGGTAGAACGCGATGTCTTTGAACCGACTGCCGTTTGTGTAGACGATGACATATCTCACACAGGAATCTCCCAACCATGCTCTTGCTCTCATGAGTGTGCCCGTTTTGGTCGTGGGTCACCGTTCCTGGTTCTGCGAGAGTTTCTAAAGAATTGTGCCCAACAATTCTCCTTTGAAGCGACCCTCACTTCTCTCTAACATAGGTGATTCTTTCTCGAGTATCCCGCATACTCAAGAATCATTAAAGCATTAACATGCTAGCCTCTTGCGGGAGTCATTGTTTTAACGAGGAGTGGTAGGGAGTCCGAGACCCCCACAGTAACGCGCTCCGTTCCATAATTTAGTTGTCCCATTGAACCTAGGTGCCAGCTAGGTTGGGTATCCACTATAGAACTTTTTAGTCCAAGGGCAGTAGACCCATTCCTCGTGTCAACTTCTCCACAACTTCTCTTCCTAACCCTTTGGTCAGCGGATCCGCTATATTGTCTTTTGACTTTACGTAGTCAATCGAGACAACTCCAGTTGTGAGTAGTTGTCTAATGGTATTATGTCTACGACGCGCGTGTCTAGACTTACCATTATACATATGACTCTGTACTCTCCCAATTGTGGCTTGACTATCGCAATGCACACATATTGGAGGTACCGGTCTTTCCCAATTAGGAATATCCTCTATAAAATGGCGTAGCCATTCAGCCTCTTCACAACCTTTGTCCAAGGCTATCAGCTCAGATTCCATTGTGGATCTAGCTATCACAGTTTGCTTAGAGGATTTCCATGCAACGGCTGCACCGGCTAGTGTAAACACGTAGCCACTCGTGGACTTAGAGTCCTTAATATCAGATATCCAATTCGCGTCGCTATACCCTTCAAGTACGGCGGGATATCTCCCATAGTGCAGTCCAAGATCACGAGTATACCTCAAGTATCTCATAACCTTTACTATTGCCTTCCAGTGCATGGCACCGGGGTTACTCGTATATCTACTGAGTTTACTAACCGCATAGGCAATATCCGGCCTAGTACAGCTCATAAGATACATCAAACTACCAATAACACGAGCATATTCCACTTGTGAAATACCTTCTCCGTGGTTCTTGGTTAGAAGAATATTTGTATCAAATGGTGTCCTAGCCACTTGACTATCATCCTTGTTAAATTTCTCAAGGATTTTGTCAATATAATGTGATTGGCTCAACACGAGACCATCAGGTCTTCTAATGATTCTAATCCCGAGGATTAAATCAGCCAAACCCATATCCTTCATGTCAAATTTTGCATTTAACATGTTTTTGGTAGACTTGATCATCCGATCATTACTACCAACGATGAGAATATCATCGACATATAAACAAAGGATGACATAGCTGTCTATCGTTTCCTTAACGTAGACGCATTTGTCACTTTCGTTTATTTTAAACCCGTTAGTTAACATCGCGTGGTCAAACTTCTCGTGCCACTGCTTGGGCGCTTGTTTCAAACCATATAGCGATTTAACCAACTTGCACACTTTCCTTTCTTGGCCCGGAACCATGAACCCTTCGGGTTGTTCCATATAGATTTCCTCATCTAATTCGCCGTTTAGGAAAGCGGTTTTCACATCCATTTGATGAACTTCCAAGTTCCGCAACGCGGCTATGGCAAGTATCATCCTAATGGAGTTTATTCTCGTCACGGGAGAATACGTGTCGAAGTAATCGAGGCCCTCGCGTTGCCTGTAACCCTTGATTACAAGCCTAGCCTTATACTTCTCGATGGAACCGTCCGGTTTCATCTTCCTTTTAAAGACCCACTTGGATCCTAAGGGTTTACTACCCGGAGGAAGATCAACCAGTTCCCAAGTGTGATTCTGTAGAATAGAATCCACTTCACTTTTTATAGCCTCTTTCCACATTGGTTCTTCCGTAGAAGTCACGGCTTCTACATACGTTCGAGGCTCGTTCTCTATCAAACAAGATAGAATATCGGGTTCATTTTCTAATAAACAAGTTAGAGTACCCGAATCGTACTTTAACAAGTAAGTTAGAAAATCAGGACCGAATGATTTTCCAACTCTCGCCCGCTTACTGCGTCTCGGCTCGAGCTCGGGTTCTCTCTCGGATTCCCCACTATCATTATCCATAGTTTCGTCAAACGTTCGTTTTGACGTACTTGGTCCCTCGTTGGACCTACAAGGAAATATATTTTCGAAAAAATATGCATTCCTTGATTCTATTATCGTGTTCTCGTGTACATCCGGATTATTGGACTCGTGTACTAAGAACCGATAAGCACTACTATTATGTGCATAGCCAATAAAGATACAGTCCACCGTCTTAGGACCTATCTTTACTTTCTTAGGTGTTGGCATCAAAACTTTGGCAAGACACCCCCACACTTTCAGGTACTGGTAGGAAGGTTTCCTACCGTTCCACAGCTCATAAGGAGTCTTATCGAGCTTCTTTCGGGGTACCTTATTCAAAAGGTAATTACTTGTCAAAATCGCCTCACCCCAAGCATCTTGAGGTAGGCCCGAACTTATAAGCATCGCATTCATCATATCTTTCAATGTACGATTCTTTCGTTCGGCAACACCGTTCGATTGAGGTGAGTAAGGTGCAGTACGCTCGTGTATTATACCTACACTCGCACAGAAGTCACCAATAGGTGCTTCGTACTCACCACCTCTATCGCTTCTAACCTTCTTAATTCTCCGATTAAGTTGGTTTTCCATTTCATTCTTACAAAGAACGAATTTATCAACGGCTTCATCTTTTCTCTTAAGCAAATACACATAGCAGTATCGTGTGCTATCGTCGATAAATGTGATAAAATACTTATTACCACCTCTCGTTTGTATCAATCTAAAATCGCACAAATCACTATGGATTAATTCTAGTGGTTCAGTTTCCCTTTCAACCGACTTGAAAGGTACTTTCGTTAGTTTTGCCTCAACACAAATTTCACACTTGTTATTTGTGTCAATTTGAAAGTTAGGAATATGGTCCATGCTAATTAATCTACGCATAGAATTAAAATTAACATGACCTAGTCTACCATGCCATAAATTGGAAGACTCAAGCAAGTAAACAGAATTAACTTTGCTTTTATTGATAACAGGAATTACACTGAGCTTAAACAGCCCATCAGTTACATATCCTTTACCAACAAACATCCCTAACTTGGACAAAACTACTTTGTCTGACTCGAACACCATACGAAAGCCATGCTTGTTCAACAGAGAGCCAGACACAAGATTCTTCCTCAGCACAGGAACATACAGCACGTTGTTCAACGTTAGTTCCTTCCCGGAAGTCATCTTCAGAACCACCTTGCCCATGCCTTCCACAGCAGACTGAGCAGAGTTTCCCATCCACACCTTTTCACCTTCAACGGTCTCAAAGGTGTTGAACATCTCTCGGTTGCAACACAAGTGCCTGGTTGCACCGGTATCAATGAACCACTCACGAGGGTTTGAGCCCACGAGGTTCACCTCGGTCACCATAGCCGAAAGGCTAATCTCGACCTCCTTCTGACTGCTATCTCCAACAACATTGGCTTCAGAACTCTTGTTCTTCTTCCTTGGAGCCTTGCATTCAGATGCTCTGTGGCCATGCTTGCCACAATTGTAGCATTCACCAGGAAACTTGTTCTTGGTAACGCCACCTTTCGGACCTAGCTTTCGCTTGTCCTTCTTGTTCCTCTTGGAGCTCTTACCGTGCTCCACAACGTTGGCCTTAGTGCCAACAACGATAGGAGCCTTCCTATCATTCGTCCTGTTCCCTTCCTCAATCATGAGTCGCTGGATCAGGTCCTCCAGATTCATCTCCTTTCGCTTATGCTTAAGGTAGTTCTTGAAGTCCTTCCAACCTGGAGGCAACAAATGGATCACAGATCCCACTTGGAAGGCTTCACTTAGCACCATGCCCTCGTCACGGATCTCATCAAAGATTAATTGCAAATCTTCTACCTGACTTAGCACGGTCTTTGAATCAACCATTTTGAAGTCGAGGAATCGGCCAACTACAAATTTCTTTGAGCCGGCATCCTCACTTCGGTATTTATGATCCAAAGCTTCCCACAACGCTTTTGATGTGCTTATCTTTCGATATACATCATATAGCGTGTCACACAATCCATTCAGGATGTAGTTTCGGCAAAGGAAGTCCGAATCCTTCCAATAGCCAACCGCCATCACGGATTGTGCATCTTGTTCCTTCAACTCAGGAACACTCTCGGACAAGAACCTTGCCAGGCCGAGAGTTGCTAGGTAGAACAACATTTTCTGTTGCCACCTCTTGAAGTTCGAACCAACACCGGTGAACTTCTCCGGCTTTTCAGCCGAACCACTCGGTACCGAAGGTACCCGAGACATGGGAATATATCCCTCAGTGCTCCCACCATCTTGTGAACCAACGTTCACTGGTGTAGCTTGGGAATTAGCAACATTGTTGTCATTTCCTCCATTGTTGTTCTCAACAACATTTTCTTCCCCATCAATTGGCAGTACGGGATGCTCCATTTTATTCAAGGAAATTCGGAGAAAACAACCAACGGGAAAACGAAAAATAAGGTTTTAAGACTGTAGGTACCGTTGGTAGAAAACAAATAATAATCAAATAAAAAATTGACTATTATTTTCTGGAAAGAAGGGAAGAAAATTTGAAGAAAATTGGCTAGTGTTTGGTGTTGGGTTTTTTCAAGAGTCAAGTGTGCACTCTTTCCTTAAAACCTTATTTGCCACCTCCCGTAGATGCTAGGAGCGTTGTGGCCTAGGCTTCCCAGGATAAAACTTGCTATGATCCAATGTTTGAGCATTCAAACAAAGGATCCCGTGAGCAAGACAATGGCTATGAACACAGTATAGCTAAAGAAAGAGTAGAAGCAGAGATTTTTGAAGCTGGAAAAGTATACTTTCGTGCTGTGTAAAGCTGTGTGTTTAACTCTACTGCCTCTACCCTCTCTTATATAGGGTTGAAGGAGCCAATAGCCTTTATTATGGCAATTAAAACTGACAAATCCTCTTTCCAAACCAATGTAGGACAAAAGCTCACTTTTTCCCTTCATTTTCCAACTCAAATGGGTCTACTTTGAGAATCAATATCTCATTCACCCATTATCCGTTTTGAGCGTACAATATATCGATCTCTTCGTCTCACTACTAAGAATCCGAATCCACTTTAACCCGACCCAAATCGGAAGTGGACCCCACTGATAATTGTACCACAAAATAGCCACTTAACATGCCATTTTATGCCATTTTAAGCTATTTTTTCCAACAGTTACCACACAACAAGATAATGAGACCAATTAATACAAATCTAAAACATTGATATATAAATTGTCTAAACTTTCAGTACCAGATACGTATATCAACATATTCGCTATTATTTGGATAATTGTTTCCTCGAATTAAAGCAATAATAACATCATAAAACATAATCGATTAAACTAAAATCATCAATTGCACTATATAATATTCACGGGTATAATTTACACTATTAAATATCCATGTAATTTATTTTCATTTTTATTATTATTATTATTATTATTATTATTATTATTATTATTATTATTATTATTATTATTATTATTATTATTATTATTATTATTGATGGTTTTTGGGTTTTCGGGCCCAAGGAGGTCCAACACAACCTTAAGCTGGAGGATACACCTTTCACAAAAAGTCTAGATCTTTAGTGAAGTATGATGCTCAATAGTGCCTTCTATTTCCCTCTCCGGGTTCTCCAAATCTGCCTCTTACAAGGGTGGAGGAGCCCTTTTTATAGTGGCTCCTCCTCTACTGACTTAAAGGCTCATGATGGCCGACTTAAAGATTACATTCAATGTGCCGAGCCGTTGAGCGACGTTACGGACTCTGCCAACGGCTCTCTCTGACTAGTAACTGGCGGACCGAGTCCGACTTTTAATGCCTCAACGACTCCTTGCCTTGACTGCTCTGAAGGCTCCCTCAACGGCTTTCCGGACCGAGTCTTCCCCTGGGCCGGGCCGGGACCGACTCCTCGCCCCCGTTTGGCATTGGGCCGTCCTTCCGGGCTCTGAACTGTGCCTCCCTCTTTGGACCTGGGCCGAGTCCTGGACTCGGCCCATGCCTTCTTTCTGGGCCTCTTTTCTTGGGCCGGGGTTCTCACCCCATCAACTAGTCCCTCACTTTTTCATACCCGGTCCACCAACCTGGGTTTGGAAAAGTAGTAACCATCTCCTGCTCACCGAATCCGTGCCTTGAATGACTCAGGATTGGCCCAGATTATTCGCTATCTCCCGGATCTCGCGGGACCGTTCTGATCTCCTCGGCCTGGCCTGGCACCTATAAATGACCTCGGCCGTTCTTCTCTTAACTTACTAATTCCTCATGGGTCGCTCACCACTGAAAGGGAAGCGAATTGACTTTGGGTCGCCCCGGCGCCCCTTGCCTTCGAAACGGACTCGGCCTGAGAGAGAGTCTAAAAAGAAGGCTCCCCGTCCGACTCCACAGAGATCACCTGTTGGCGCTGCCTCCATGGCTCTTCATCCGCCGACTCCTGCTCGTCGTGAAGTCGCTCCGACTTCTCGCCCTTCTCCCCCTCCGGGGACAGCTCGAGTAACTTCCCCAGGCGGGACCGTTGTTGACGTTCCTGTCCCAGAGCAGCTAACCTTTCGTATGACCTTTTCTATTCCTCTGGATGACTTGGACGGTCCGGTTACGGGGCTGATGAACGAGGAAGACCTTGCTTGCTATCAGGAAATGTACCCGGACGACGAAGAGCTGGTTGTGCCACCACTCCTGCCGGCGTTCTGGGACTCGCTTTGCCCATCCCGTCCTAGACCATCGGGAGGGTTCTTTGGAAGCGACTCCTCCTCGCCGGGTGAGTGATCTTTGTGGACTGGGGTCGGCTGGATACTCTAGAGGGGTAGTTCTTTTAGGAGCACTTGCTTATTCTGTAATAAGCTCCTTGTAACCTGCACCTTCTTATTTTATAATAAAATATTCTCAGCCTTCAGTTTTCATCTTTTTTGGTATATTTAGCGCACTCGTCCAAATTGTCGAGGGGTCGGCCACGATGTCGAGTCCTCCCTCCGCTTGACACCTGTAAAATCTCGCTTCCCAGGGCGAGCCAGGCTTTTTCAGTTTAGCGTGCGAATCTCACCCTTCCCGAACTAATTGGATGGGATTAATCTCTGACAGAGATTCGCGCTGCCCATCCAATCCGGCTCAGTTATGTCAGTTACGATTCCCTCCGTGATTTGCGCCTCGGTCGTCGCCCCCTCGAGGATCTATATAAGGGCTCTTGGTAGCTCTGTGTTTTCTCACTATTTCACATTTCAAAATCTCAAGCTATGAGTTTCAGGGACGGTGATCGTCGTTGGTCCATCCGTAATAAGGAGCATGCCCGGCTGGAGGAGCTCCGGCGGAAGAGGGCGGCTAGCGGAGGGCACTTGGTGGGCGACTCCACTTCTGATCCCATCGTGGTGCCTCCTGACATGCTTGATCTGATGGTCGTGGAGCCGGAGGAGGACGAGATGGAGCCCATGGTAGAAGACCCGGAGCCAGAGGAGGACCTAGACTGGGAGGCTCCTCCACTTTTTGGCGTGGCCATATCACCGAGTGCTCTGGAGAGGCCCCTGCGGATGGTCGTTGATGGGAAGCCTGCCGTGTATCTGGATGAACTGCCCGAGCCCGAGCCTGAGCCGAGTCCCCTGCCTTTCCGCCCCCACTACTACCTGGAGGGTCCGCAGCCGGTGCGTCACGCGGAGGAGGAGGAAGTTAAGCCCTAGGCCCGTCTTTTCTGTGTAATGTTTGTGGCCAAGTCCTCGGCCTTGTACCCCTGTCTTTATGGAATAAAATCTCGTTTTTACTTTTCGGTTCTTGGTTTTGCGTGTTCCTTTGGCCGACTCATGGTCGTCATGACCGACTTGTAGACTCTGCCCGACTAAGCCCTGTGGGTGAAGGACTCGGCAAATCCGTCGGCCGACCTTGCGACCTGAAGTTCGTCCGGGCCTCTCAATTTGGCCGGACCCAGCTGGGTCACTTCTAGAAACTTCCAGCGTGATCTTGATGGGCCCCCATAGCTTTTGCCTTGATGGGCCTTTGCCCTGGCAGGCCGGGTCACCGTCACTCAGCCTCGGCCTAGGGTAAATGCGCCGCTTGCAGGCTAGCCCTAGGCCTGAACCGTCGCCCCGCCTATCGAGGCATTAAATGCGGCGTCCCTTCGACGTCTTGTCGCCTCCGATTCCTCCACTCAGGAGGCGACGCGTGGCAGCCTTTTGGACTTCTTTCTCTCTTTAAAAGGCCCTTTCCTTTCATTCTTCTTCTTCAATTCTTCCACCAAGCTTCTGCTCCTTCATCGTCTTCTCAGCCCCAACTCCAATCTGTAAGTAATGCCTTCCTCTTCTCATTCTTCTTCCTCCCGTCGGCCGTCTTTTGACAACCCGGCGGGGACCTCTCCGTCATCCTCTTCTTCCTCTTCCGTCGTCCGCCGCCTGGAAATGCCGGCGGGCTTCCAGGCGGTGTCTTCTTCTTCCTTCTTAGACCCTTCTTCTTCTGGGGCGGCCACCCCGATGAGCCCAGCCCCGTTGACCACGGTGGCGGCTTTGCCGGGCGGCGTGGTACGGCCGCGAGGCAAGTTTGACTCGGTTGTCCGGCCGTCCGGCCTTCCGTCGTCGGCCACAGCGGCGGACCTGGACATGGCCCGCTTTCTTCTTGGCCCTTCGGCCCTGGTCGTCGCGGCGGAGAGCCGGCCTATCCACGACCCGCCGGAGGGTTTTGTGGGTATCCACCTTCATTCGGTTGCATTCGGCTTCCGAGTGCCTCCACACCCATTTCTTTCGCTTCTCTTTCGGCATTATAACTTGGTCCCGGGCCAGTTAGTGGCTAACTCTCACCGACTCCTGACCAGCTTCATCAATCTCTGCCATTGGTGGCGGTGCGAGCCAGATTTGGACCTGTTCCGGTACCTCTTCACCGTGAACAAGGTCGGCTCTCACTCGCCCGGCTTCATCCAAGTCGCTGCCCGTCCAGGGCGACAACTTTTCGAGGGGTTGTCCGACTCTATAAAAGAGTGGAAGCCCCTTTATTTCTTCGTCCGACCTCGCTCCTCTTCCTTCACTTTTCCGACCCTATGGCCAGCGACTCTCTTCAAGCCCTGCTCTCGGCGCGCCGTCTTTACGGAGGATGCTGTCAAGGGCGGCGACTTCTTGAAGGGCTTCGGGCCGTACTCCGTCAGGTACTGGTCCCGAGTCCGGGCCATGGCCAAGCATGGCCTTCTGCCGGAGGGCGCCGCCACCGTAGGTAGCGTCTTTTTCATCTCTTTCTCGACTTGCTTCTTATTTCCTACGGGAGCACTCACAAGTGAGTGGATTTCTTTTACAGGTCCGTACGATTCCGACTCCTCCAGCTCCGACGAGGCAATCGCACCGACCCCTGAGATGGCAAATAGAGCGGAAAAGATGAGGCGTCGCTTGATGCAACGCTCTACTGGTGCCGCCGCTGCGTCTTCTTCTCAGCCATCGCCGGTGGTTCGACCGACTCCTCCACCTTCCCACAACGTGGTTGACCTCACACCTTCGCCCGTGGTATCGCCCAGTCGGCAGCCGCCTCCTCCTTCTACTGAGAGTCCGAGTTCTAAGCGGCCTGCTGAGCATACGGAGGGGCCGACTCCGAAGAGGATCAGGCTGTGCCACGAGGTGGACGAGGATGCCCAAATCTGGATGGGCAACACCTCCATTCGCAAGTGGTGCAAAGATGTCCTCCTGCCAAAGGATGTAGAGTCGACCCATGCTCTTGGCGACGGGTTCATCATCGAGGTCTTGCTTCGGCAGTCGTATCGCGTAAGTGTTACTCATTCGGCCTTTCCCTCTGTTTACTTTTTTTTTTTTCTTTTTCCGTTCGACTGACGGTTTGGTGTGCAGGACCTCACCCTCCAGATGGAACTGGGCAATCGGTTCCAAGGCTTTAGGAATGATATGCGGGCTATGGCCACCAAGCTGCGCCAGACAGAGGAAGCTCTCCTGGAAGAGCAGGCAAAGCAACTCAAGATGGTGGAGGTGCACAATGCCGAGTTGCTGAGGGTTACCCGTCAGTGGGAGGAGGAGAGGGACAGAGTGGCCACGATCGCCGCGACCTCTGTTGAAGATTATAAGAAGTCGGCGGCCTTCGAGGCGGATGTGCAGGCGGCGGTGGCAGCTCAGAGGAGAGAGGTGGCTGGCGACCCCAGAGGGCGATGATTTCCTCCTAGACCTGGGCGAGCGGGATTACCGCCTCGGCTTCTGCGAGGCGCAGATGGAGATTCACGCCACCTTGTTGGCCCGCGACTCTTCGTTCACTCCCGAGAGCTGGGGTCTCAAGCCGGTGCTGGACGCGGATGGGCCGGCTGCGCCTACTGACCCGGCGACTCTTCCTGCGGCGACGCCTCCAGAGCTCGCCGAGTCCTTTCTTCAGGCGGAGGACCCTTCCTCTGTTCCCCTTGCTGGACCATCGGCGGGGGCGCAAGTTGAAGGGGTCGCCGTCGACACCCCCTCCCCTGTAGCCTAGGGTCTTTTTAGAATAGACCCTCTTTTTGTAAGGGCTGGCCTCCCTATCGACCGTATTTTAATAAAAAAACGGCTTTCCCTTCTCTTTTCACGGAATTTGTCTTTGGGGCTCTTTTAATATTGGCATTCTTCTAAGGTTTTGAACCTTACTTTTTTCCCGCCGAGTTCCTCAGTCGAGGCGACTTTTTTACGCTTCCTCCGAGAAACGACTAAGGGTCTGGGCCATTGTCTTCCAGCTCTTTCTCGCCGAGTCCCTCAGTCGAGGCGACTCCTTTGTGCTTTTTCTCTTGGAAACGACTAAGGGTCGGAGCCCTCGTTTCCTAACTTTCTCTCGCCGAGTCCCTCAGTCGAGGCGACCCTTTAGGCTTTTCCTGTTCTCAGAAACGGTTTAGGGTCAGTGCCCCGTTGTTTCTATATATACTTGCCGAGTTCCTCAATCGAGGCGACTCCTTTTGGCTTTTTCACGGAAACGTCTAAGGGTTCGGGCCCTTGTTTCCAATCTTTTTCTCGCCGAGTCCCTCAGTCGAGGCGACCCTTTAGGCTTTTCCTGTTCTCAGAAACGGTTTAGGGTCAGTGCCCCGTTGTCTCTATATATACTTGCCGAGTCCCTCAGTCGAGGCGACTCCTTTTGGCTTTTTCACGGAAACGTCTAAGGGTCCGGGCCCTTGTTTCCTATCTTTCTCTCGCCGAGTCCCTCAGTCGAGGCGACCCTTTAGGTTTTTCCTGTTCTCAGAAACGGTTTAGGGTCAGTGCCCCGTTGTTTCTATATATACTTGCCGAGTTCCTCAGTCGAGGCGACTCCTTTTGGCTTTTTCACGGAAACGTCTAAGGGTTCGGGCCCTTGTTTCCTATCTTTCTCTCGCCGAGTCCCTCAGTCGAGGCGACCCTTTAGGCTTTTCCTGTTCTCAGAAACGGTTTAGGGTCAGTGCCCCGTTGTTTCTATATATACTTGCCGAGTCCCTCAGTCGAGGCGACTCCTTTTGGCTTTTTCACGGAAACGTCTAAGGGTCCGGGCCCTTGTTTCCTATCTTTCTCTCGCCGAGTCCCTCAGTCGAGGCGACCCTTTAGGCTTTTCCTGTTCTCAGAAACGGTTTAGGGTCAGTGCCCCGTTGTTTCTATATATACTTGCCGAGTCCCTCAGTCGAGGCGACTCCTTTTGGCTTTTTCACGGAAACGTCTAAGGATCCGGGCCCTTGTTTCCTATCTTTCTCTCGCCGAGTCCCTCAGTCGAGGCGACCCTTTAGGCTTTTCCTGTTCTCAGAAATGGTTTAGGGTCAGTGCCCCGTTGTTTCTATATATACTTGTCGAGTCCCTCAGTCGAGGCGACTCCTTTTGGCTTTTTCACGGAAACGTCTAAGGGTCCGGGCCCTTGTTTCCTATCTTTCTCTCGCCGAGTCCCTCAGTCGAGGCGACCCTTTAGGCTTTTCCTGTTCTCAGAAACGGTTTAGGGTCAGTGCCCCGTTGTTTCTATATATACTTGCCGAGTTCCTCAGTCGAGGCGACTCCTTTTGGCTTTTTCACGGAAACGTCTAAGGGTCTGGGCCCTTGTTTCCTTTCTTTCTCTCGCCGAGTCCCTGGGACGATTGGCTGCAACCCACGCACTTTATTTAGATTTCTTGGAATCATCAAGCTCATACATGATCTATCATTGGCTACTGATAAAACCTTTTCAAATGTGTAGCATTCCATATACGATCTATGAGCTTGCCTTCCATGGTCTCTAATTTGTAAGTTCCGGCCTGAACTACAGCCGCGATGCGGTACGGACCTTCCCACTTGACCGCGAGCTTGCCTCCTTCGGTAGGCTGGCTGGCTTGTCGATCCCGTAGCACTAGGTCGCCAACCTGGAAGGTTCGCGGGCGAGTTCTACGGTCGCGGTATCTTTTCACTGCCTGCTAATACTCAGCCATTCGCGCACTCGCGGCTTCCCTTCTTTCTTCTAGAAAATTTTTCTCAATCTGCAGGTTCTCCTCATTCGCTGCGTCTGAGTAGGTGCGAACCCGGTGGGTGGGTTCGACCACTTCGACAGGAACCTTGGCCTCAAAGCCGTATGCGAGCGAGAACGGACTCTCTCCCGTCGCTCGCCGCTGGGTAGTGCGATAGGCCCATAGGACTCGATCAAGCTCGTCCGCCCAGTTTCCTCGGACGTCTTCGAGTTTCTTCCGGATCCCATCGACCAAGGTTCGATTCACATTCTCAACCTGCCCATTTGCTTGGGGGTAGGCCACGACACCTTGGTATGCTTGATACCGTGTCGGCGGCAGAATTCGGCGAATGCCTGGCAATCAAACTGTCGTCCGTTATCGCTGACGATGTGTTCGGGCAAACCGAAATGACAGATCACCTTTTTCCACAGAAAACGTCGACACTGGTACTCGATGATGGTAGCCAAGGGTTCCGCCTCGACCCACTTGGTGAAGTAATCGATGGCCACGACGCAAAACTTCAATCCTCCTGGGGCGATGGGTAATGGTCCCAACAGGTCTATTCCCCATTTGGCGAAGGGAATGGCAGTAGTGACCGGTGTATAGAAGGTGGCTGGCCGAGTGTCTTTCCTGGCGAATGCCTGACAAACGCCACATTTGGACATCCGTTCAACACAGTCTCGCATCATGGTCGGCCAGTAATACCCTTGAACGACCAATTTTCGGGCGAGCGTGTGAGCACCCTGGTGCGCAGCGCAAATGCCTCTATGAGCTTCATCCATTACCTTCTCGGCCTCAGGCCTAAGTAGGCATTTCAACAGGGGTCCTCCGAACGACTGTTTATATAGGTCTCCGTCAATGATCCGGAAGGAGGGGGCTTTCCGCCGAACCCTCGCGGCGACTGCTGGGTCAGTTGGCAACTCGCCCGTTTCCTTGAATCGCCGGATGTCATCTATCCAGAACATCTCAGGGTTTTTCTCTCGATCCCACCCTTCGATGTTTACTTGCTGGACATCTAGCGGCGCCTCTTCGACACTCGGCCGACTTAGCTCCTCCCTCTGGCAAATCTTTATTAAGTGGTCCGGCACCCCTTCCAGGGCGATTTTAGACAAGATGTCGGCCTCTACATTGTCCGCCCGGGATATGTATTCTATTTCATAAGCTTCGAACCCCTTCAACATCTTGGTGGCACATTCTTTGTACAACGCCATCCTCGCGTTCTTAGCTTCGCACGTACCCGAGATCTGCCCGACTACTAGTCGGGAGTCGGTTTTGACTCGTAGCCGTTCGACTCCTAGATCCTTGGCGAGTCGGAGGCCGTTCAATACTGCTTCGATGCAGAGAACAGGTACCTTAGGGCGTAATACAGCCGAAATCCCTCCGGAGTGATGAGCACAACGCCGCCTCCGCAGTGCTGTCGACTTGATGCTCCATCCGCATGCATCTCCCACCACTCGCCCGGATTGCTCTCCGAGGCGTGTTCCTTCTCCTCCTCACTCGCGGTACACTCGACCAGGAAGTCGGCCAAAGCTTGGCCTTTGATGGAGGGCTTGGGTTGGTACTCGATCCCATATTGAGTCAACTCGAAGGCCCACTTTACCAGCCGGCCGGAGGACAAGGGGTTCCGTAGCACACTCCCGAGTGGCTGATCCGTCAGGACCCGGACGGTATGGGCTTGGAAGTAAGGCGCCAACTTGCGCACGGTGACCACCAAGGCATACACGATCTTTTCCAGGGCAGTGTACCGTGTCTCAGCAGCTTTCAGTGAGCGGCTTACATAGTAAACCGAGTGCTGGACTCGGTCCTCCTCTCGAACCAACACCGAACTTACCGCTTTGGCCGAGGCGACGAGGTACAACAGTAAGGGCTCGCCCTCCTGGGGGGTAGACAGTACTGGGGGAGTCGACAGATATTGTTTTAATTCCTCGAACGACTGTTGGCATTCGATAGTCCAAGCGAATCCCTCTTTCTTCTTCATGGCTTCGAAGAAAGGCACAGTTTTATCCGCCAATTTGCTCAGAAAACGGCTGAGAGCAGCCAGTCGTCCGGTCAGGCGTTGTAGGTCCTTGATAGTAGTAGGAGGCTGCATGTCGAGGATGGCTTGTACTTTCTCTGGGTTAGGCTCAATGCCTCGCTTGGTGACCATGTAGCCCAAGAACTTACCGCCCTGGACGGCGAACGCACACTTCTTGGGGTTCAATCGGAGGTTGTACTTTATCATTACTTTAAAGCAGTCGGCTAAATCTTCCGCGTGCTTGTCCTCCTCTCGACTCTTGACGAGCATGTCGTCGACGTATACGGCCATCGATTTTCCTAGCAGGTGGTGGAACAACCGGGCGACCATTCGGGTGTACGTAGCCCCGGCAGTTTTGAGTCCGAATGGCATGACTCGATAGCAATAAACTCCGTCCGGAGTTAGGAAGGCGGTCTTCTCCTCGTCCGCCGGGTGCATGAATATTTGATGGTACCCTCTGAAGGCATCCATAAAACTGAGCAGCGCCGACCCGGCCGTCTCGTCGACTAACTGGTCGATTCGGGGCAGAGGAAACGGATCTTTTGGGCATGCTTTGTTAAGATCAGTGTAGTCTACGGGCTTGGGCACAAGGACCACGTTAGCCAACCATTCCGGGTACTTGACCTCACGGACGTGCCCGACTGTTAACAGCGTGCTGACTTCTTTCTTCACAAACTCCCTCTGGTCGTTGGCCAAGTACCGTTTCTTTTGTACGACCGGCCGGTGCTCCGGGTCTACGGCGAGTCGATGCGATATGATCGATCGATCTACGCCGAGCATATCTTCTGGGCTCCAGGCGAAAACCAGGCGGTGCTCTTGGAGTACTTTCGTGATTTCCCCCTTTAACTTCTCCGAAAGGCCGACTCCGATTCTCACTCGCCTGCTCGACTGTGCTGGGTCAATCTCAATTTCCTCTAGCTCGACGGCCGGCTCTGGGCGAGGTATCACTGTTTTCTTAGGGGGCCTCTCGGTGATCTCATGGACCTGCATCCCACGCTTGCCCATTCCTCTACATGCTTGCAGATAGCAGTCGCGGGCGACCTTGCGGTCACAACGCACCGTTCCTATTCCGCTCGGCGTGCGAAACTTCAGGCATAGATGTTCGATTGAGATCAGGGCCCCGAGGTCTTCCAAACCCGGGCGGCCGAGTATGGCGTTGTGTGAGCAGGTTAGATCGACCACGATAAACTTCATGCTCAACTGTTGTACGTCTGGATAGCTGCCGATTTCCACAGGAAGAGTGATGGACCCTTCCGCCTCCACCGAGTCCCCGGTGAAACCGGCAAGAGGGGTGTTCACGGGTCTGAGCTGTTCTCGGGTCAGCCCCATCTTGGTAAAGGTCTCCAGGTACAGTACGTTGACGCTGCTCCCGGTGTCGACCAGGATTCGGCGAACGACCACATCGTTGATGTCCATGGCGATGACCAACGCATCTCGATACGGGGTTTCCCCGGCTGGCAGGTCCTTATCGGTGAACACGATGGGCTCCCGGCATATCTTTTTGGAGCTCTCTTCTCGACCATAGACTGTTCCGACATATAGCTGCCGAGCCCAGGCTTTTCGGGTGTTCGCGGAATCGCCGCCTTCTGGCCCGCCGAATATCATGTTAATGACCGGCTTCTGGCGCCATTGGGCTTCGTCCTCTTCGGAAGCCGGCTGCTTGCCTCGGCTGTTTTCTGCGTCGGCGGCGGGTCCCTCGCCTCCTCGACTGGTCGACCTTCGCATCCATTGGTTAGGGGGCGGTGTCCCTTGCTGGATGATCCCCTCAATGATCTTCTTTAGATAGTAGCATTCTTCCGTGCTGTGAGTATAAGTTTTGTGATAGCGACAATATTTAGAAGTCTTACCAGTATCCTCGTCTACTGCAAGGTCGTCAATCGGCGGAGGCGGAGGCGGGGCGACCGCCTGTACTTCGTGGACCGGTCGCTCTGGAACCGGTCGATAGGTGTGAACGACGGGGCGGTCATACGGTCGCCTGACCTCGGGTCGCCGGGCTGCATCCGAGCGCCTCTCTCTCGTCTCCGCCCGCGTCCTTTTTCCGCCGGCAGACCCACCGACCTCGCGCTGCCGTTTATGCTTCATGGCCTGCTCTGTGTTGGCCCTCTTGTTGGCCATCTGAATAGCCTCCGCGTACGTCGCCGGGCGGTTGTCCCTTAGGTCCCGATACAGCTGTCCGGATCGCAAAGATTCAATGAAGAAGGTGAGCGCTGTTTGGTCCTCCACTTCTTCTATTGACTGGATCTCCTTTTGCCAGCGAGCAAGATAGGCTTTCAAGGACTCGCCTTCATCCTGATGGATGTCGCCTAAGTGTGTCAGATCCTTCTGTGGCTTGATGTTAGCGGCATAGTGGCTCATGAAGCGGTCTGCCAGTTCCTCGAAGCTGTGAATCGACCCTGGGGACTGACCTACAAGCCACCTTTGGGCGGGCCCCTTCAGCGTGGGTAAGAAGGCACGACACATGACCGGATCCTGCACTCCTAGGACTTGCATCTTAGCTTGGTAACTCAATAGATGTTCTCGCGGGTCGCCTGATCCGTCGAACGTGGCTTGCTCCGGGAACTTAAAGTCGCCCGGTAACTTAAAGGCCATGATCTCAGCGGAGAAGGGTAATGCGGTTAGCAGTGCTCGTCCGGGGGCCTTGGTCCTTCCTTCTACCTGCTCTTTCAGATTTTTCACCTCTTGGTCTAGGTTGGCCATTTCGACCCTCTCTTGGGTGTGGTTTCCTGTCGATTCCGCGCTTTCGCCAACCCCTGACTCGGCGGGTTGATCGTGGTCTCGGGCGGGCTGCCCCACGCGGCGAGCCACCGTCCGGCCTTTCCCCGCACGGTTACGCTCACGTGTGCTCTGCCGACGGTGAGTTTCTACCGGAGCGCGGAGGGGTTCTCTTCGTCCCAGCCGTTCTCTCACCGACCGTCGCTCGACACCGGGGCCTAGCCGAGAATGAACGGACTGGACGGGTTGACTCACCGCCCGGCGGGTTGACTGTCGATTGTCCGGCCTTCGCGGCGGCGGGGGTCTTGTTGCGGTATCCGAGTAGCGGATTGCTCCCGTATTCCCCGACTTGCCTCGGCAAAAGCGCGTCCTATTGCGTGTAGTTGATCCGGGGTGAGTGGTACCGCAGTCAGCTGTGTATTTACCTGCGGTGTTGGTGGTGGTGTTGCGTCGCCTTCCCGGCTTCGGGTGCTTCTTCGATTCAATTGATCTCTTAGGTCGGCTCCTAGCCCATTGCGTTGGCTCAATTGCTCTTGGCTTCCTGTCATGGTAAAGTCTTTCAATTCCCCACGCCCAGGACTCTTCTTGATGATCTCTCGGACCCGCTTTGCTCAGAAGGCACGCGACTCTTCGTTCGATCCCCACAGACGGCGCCAGTGATGGTTTTTGGGTTTTCGGGCCCAAGGAGGTCCAACACAACCTTAAGCTGGAGGATACACCTTTCACAAAAAGTCTAGATCTTTAGTGAAGTATGATGCTCAATAGTGCCTTCTATTTCCCTCTCCGGGTTCTCCAAATCTGCCTCTTACAAGGGTGGAGGAGCCCTTTTTATAGTGGCTCCTCCTCTACTGACTTAAAGGCTCATGATGGCCGACTTAAAGATTACATTCAATGTGCGAGCCGTTGGGCGATGTTACGGACTCTGCCAACGGCTCTCTCTGACTAGTAACTGGCGGACCGAGTCCGACTTTTAATGCCTCAACGGCTCCTTGCCTTGACTGCTCTGAAGGCTCCCTCAACGGCTTTCCGGACCGAGTCTTCCCCTGGGCCGGGCCGGGACCGACTCCTCGTCCCCGTTTGGCATTGGGCCGTCCTTCCGGGCTCTGAACTGGGCCTCCCTCTTTGGACCTGGGCCGAGTCCTGGACTCGGCCCATGCCTTCTTTCTGGGCCTCTTTTCTTGGGCCGGGGTTCTCACCCCATCAATTATTATTATTATTATTATTATTATTATTATTATTATTATTATTATTATTATTATTATTATTATTACTAGATATTGTCCCGTGCGATGCACGGAGAAAAATACAATTTTAATAAAAATAAAGCGTTGTGTACAAAAAAAAGATTAAATTACATATTAAATTATTGAAAGAAAGATTAAATTACAATATGCTTTTGATTGTCCTTGGACTTATATTAAGCTCTATTGTTTTTATTAGATTAAAGGTGCTACTTTGAATTTAGAGTAATAAGTAATTGTGTTATATGAGATCTTAATTATATTTACATGTTATGCTACATAGTGTTAAGTTTATGCAATGCTCAGTTACAAAAGTAAGTTTTCCTACCCTGTTCATTATTTTTTTTTTTTTGTTGAAGACCTAGGACAGTATGTAACTGGTAATTGTTATGCATGATTGTTTCTACCCCACTATCTCTTGTAATAGGCTTAAAATAGACTGAGTTTTTTGTAATGAAAATAATTCTCTTTATTGTTTTAAAATAAAAAAAATTACAGAATGCTAATTATATCAATCAAATCTATTCTTAAATATAACTTAATTAAACGGGATGATATACATCATTATTTGAAAAAAAAAAAAAAAAAAAAAACTTCTATGTGTTTGACTTCTACTTGTCTTCTACAATGATGTCTAACCAAACAAAATAGAAAAGATAATATATTAAGCAATTCAAGCATCAAATTAATCAGTTAAAAAAATATCAAGAGTCCAAAATATGTAGAAATTAAGCAATCAGTCCAATGTATAAGCACTTTCCTCCAAAACAAAACAGTTAAAAAAATGTTTCTTTCAAATTGAAAAAAAAATGTTTCTTTCAAATTGAAAAAAATGTTTCTTTCAAATTGTTCATTCATCCTCAAGAACTTCATCTTCACAAATAATCTTTTTAACCTTGACAGTAGCTTGTTTCTTCTTTTTTTGACTGTGTACTGGAAAATTATCCCGTAAGCATCTCTCAACTACATCGCTTAGAGTTCTTGTGGTAGTCCTTTCTTGGCTAGCATTCACAATGGGGCTCTCTGCCTCATTGCCTCAAAAATCCCTAAATAGATAACATAAAGAGTCAGAAAATGCAATACTAAAGATTGGTACATACCACATTTTTATAGAAAGTGAAGACTTAACTCACCTCATCATCCTCCCAATCATCATCCATAAGTTCCAGCCCTTGAAGTCAAATCTTTGTCCTTACAGACATCATATGAACTACATACTTTTTACTTCACCAGCTATAGACAAAAGAACTCAAAATTTATAAGAAATGTGAAATTTGTGCTGTGCAGTAACCTAAAGGTGAAAGGATATTAAAAGATATTGAAAACTGAGAAGGGGAATATGCTTTTCCAGGCATAAGTGAAGTACATAATTCTACATTTATATTTACTTGATACTAAATGATATGATACCAACAGGATTATGCTTGAGCCAAATTCAGCTTGACATTTTCACAAACAGTTTGCAGGTATGAATTTTTATTGCTAGGTTTTTCAGATTCAGTCAATGCCACACCCAAATTCCTATTCTCATTTATACAATCCCATTTATACAATGAGTTGGTGCGCAATCTAAGTTCACACATTTATTCACTATTCCATCAGAATTAAAAGGGAAAGGCTTACCCGCTATTATATCCTCAAATGAGACCCCCTTCTTCACCTGACTGAATCAGAAATTTAAAACAACAACAGCATATCACAAAAATCAGGAAAAAAATAACATTACCTGCCAGAAGTGAGACGCCCAGACCAGAGCCACCGGCGACCGCCAACGTCTCCACCTGCTCCCTAGTTCTAGCATATCAGCTCGTCTCTGTTTTCTTTCTCTCATTTCTCTCCCCAGCTCGTATTTGTTTTCTTTCTCTCCTTTCTCTCCCCGGCTCGTCTCTGTTTTCTTTCTCTACGCGTAGTTCTTCTCGCGCTAGCTGCCGTGAGTTCGGCGACCGCACCCTTCATTCATAGAATCATAAACAAGAAAGGTCAAAATAGGTTTGATGGTTACGAGAATTGCGTACATTAATAATTGGATCCCAGAGAAGGAAAACCGATATAGTGGAGTCCGATTCTCTTATTATAGAGAATCGGACTTAGGCCCTCCGTTGTTTTTTTTTTTTTTTTAGTTCTTTTAATACATTCGGACCATTGAGGTCCGAATGTAATGATATAATTTATTTTTTTTATTTGTTTTTAATAAATGCGGAAGAATGTATTGATATTATATTATTTTTTGTTTTCATCCGTCTTATTGTTTGCGGAAATAAATGGACTCTTAAAAAAGAAGAAGGTTCATGCTCAGTATGTATAATCTCCATACTTCATATCATAATTTGAATTTAGATGAAAAAATTGGATAATTAAAAATATAAACAAAACATTATTTTATTGATGATTCAAAGTAGGACAGTTTGGGGAAGAATGAGTTGTCCTCCGACAATACCTATATCTTCTACTTCGATTTGAACCAAAGTCCATTTCATTTGGATACCTACGTGTGCGGCGTTGGCCTCGTTGATTTGGTTGCCTAGCAGAAATCGGTGGAAGGCAAGTAACTGGACCGGTACACTGAATTCTTTCGTCTACGGGATAAAAATTACCGACATAACAGTTCTTGTAGTTTTCAACCGAGTAAACTTCTGGCACTAATGGGCCGAATCCTTGCCCTCGGTAATTGCATGCTGCAATCACATGTGCACAAGGTAAGCCGTTGACGTTCCACAAGCCGCAGTTACACGTACGTTCCGTCAGGTTCACTTGAAAGTGATATTGTTGACTTTGGGAAACATAACCAGTATTTAGGGCAACACCATAGATTCCGAGGGCGTCATTGAAACGTTGAACGCTTGCACCGCTTGCCTCATTGTTTCGAGCTGACAAATCATCGGTAATGTTTGTCGTGAATCGCAGGCCGTGTTGCTGCATCCCCTCTCCCGCAGTACGCCTGTCGGCAAACATAGTCCGTAACTTGTGAAAAGTCATTCGGACTATTGCCGTGACGGGTAACATCCGACAACACTTTAGTGAATTATTTAGTGACTCGGACGGATTGGTTGTCATGATGCCGTACCGGTGATCATCGTCGTGAGATAATGTCCACTTCTCGATATTAGACTAAGTTATTATTATGTTATTAATTATTATGTTATTACTTAGTCATGTAACAATCTGTTAGTTATCTAGTCTCTAGCCTAGAGGATAGCTCTCTCTCTCTCTCTGAGAGTATTAATGTATCTGTAATTCTGTTATTCAATTGATAATCTTTTCCCTAACTCATCCTCGACATCAATGTCGGCAAGATAGGCGTATGCAGCCGGCCATTTAATTTGGATTGCATGCATGTGTTGAAGGAATTGATCCGTTGTCACAGCAGTACCAGCTTCCCACACTAGTTTTCGTAACCGCCTATTTCTGGTCACCCTTGACATGACATTGATGCGAATGTGTCGTAGGCAAAACCGGCGTTTTACACGGTCCGCCTTCAATTGTTGGACGGAATTAAACGCCGCATCGATTAATTATAAAATTAAAAATTAAAACTCGGACCCAGACGGTCCGAGTTATTCTTTTCTAAAAGCAAAATTTTTTAATAAATTGGAACATGATGTTCCGATTTATTAAATTTTTTTTGGTTAAACTCGGACCACAATGGTCCGAGTATTACCTTTTTACATAATGCGGCGCCAGTCTATTTTATCATACCCGAGACGAATACAGACAGTCCTTTTATGATTTCCCAGACGAATCGATTTCGTGTTTGCGTTACTATTGTGAGATGACTACTCCATCAGTATGAATGACTATTCGTAATATTTTTTCAGCGAATATATTCGCTGACATTGCTTCTTTAAGTTGGTAAAATTTTTTGTAGAGACAGTCCATTTGTCATACCCGAGACGAATAGAGACAGTCCATTTTATCATTTCTTAGACGAATCGATTCCGTGATTGCGTTACTATTGTGAATCAGTATGAGATGATTACTCCTCAGTATGAATGACTATTCGTAACATTATTTCTGTAATTTTTTAGCGAATATGAGCTGATATTGCTTCTTTAAGTTGGAAATTTTTTTTTTAGAGACAGTTCATATTCGCTGACATTACTTGTTGAACCCGAAAATATTTAATTTATTTACGTTGGGTAAATTACGAAAATAAAGGACAAAAAAATCAAATTAAAAAATTATAACTCGGACCTAGACGGTCCGAGTATTTCTTTTCTAAAAGCCAAAATTTTTAATGAATTGGAACATGATGTTCGGAAATGCAATGTAAAAATGAGACATCCTATCTACCATCAATTCTCGCCTCACCTAAATTTTCGGAAATGCAATGTAAAAATCGGAGTCCAACCACCCGAATTAATTCTCTGTTTTTTTACAGAAGAGGACTGAAAAGAGCATTGGGGAGACAAATTCCTCGGGAAGGTACACGCGATAGAAAACAACACTCCTTGGGAAGGTAATACGTTCATAAGTGCGGAAACCAAATTTAAATAACAAAATCGGACTTGAAACACGCGATTCACTTTTGGCAGAGATTCGGACTCCAAGCAGACGCATTTCCCTGTATCGTAGCCACCACCTCATGCAATTGGTTTTCGTATCCACACACAAAATTCTGCACTGCCGGCAAAAGGACCCTCATTCATACGCGCTCTGCAAAATCTGAAGACCCAAATGCCGGTATATATATATTATTTAATGAAAGAAGGTAAACAAATAATATTAATAATATTAATATTTTTAAAAATTAAAACCATACCTTGAAAACTGAAAAGAGTTAATTCCAACATTAGTCCTTCGACTATCGTGATTTTTCACAATTGGTCCTCAACTTTTAATTTAGACAATTTAGACAATTGACTATTGAAATATTTCCAATGTTAGTCTTTCGTCAGAAGCTAGTTAAGCAAACGTTAAATGGAGGGTAAAGCAGTCATTTAACATGCTCTGAGTATAATAAACGTAATTCTCCTCTCTATACGCCTCTCTGTACGTATTAAAACTCAAATCCAAGCTTTGCTACAATGGCGTTCATGAATTGGAAAGTTTTTTTTTTTTTTTTTTTTTTTTTTTTAAGAACGAACTGGAAAGTTAATTATCCAATTTCTTTGCCTCCTCGGATAAAACCCCACCCATTTGCTCCATCACCTCTTTCACGAGGTGCACGCCGGCACTGAGGTCTTGAAGCAGCGCGCGCCACTGGTTTGGGTCGGCGGCGTGGACATCGATTATGTGCACCATTTTCTCGCCCTCCATGGCCTCGATGATGGCCTGGTTGGCCACCAGGAAAGCCACTTTCGAGAACGGGAACAATTCGACGAACTTTATCTGGGAAAGGCAGATTATATCAGCTTACATTAATCTTAGCAGTGGTCTTGGGGGTCAAGGAATGACTTGATAGTATTCCACAGAAGCCTAAATCCAGATCCAGCATTGATGATAAACATACGGCAAAACGTCTATACACCAAAACAGAACATTATAGTAAACATAGGAGATCCAGAAACCTTATAGACTCAACAAACATTTAAGAAAGCCAAGTATGTATATGTATACCTCAGGGTAATTGTCACCATCAATCTTCTGAATGGCCTGGATTAGTTCCGTTGCTGACTTGGTGAGGTTCTTCAATCCCTGAATGAAGCATTATAGGCAGGCTTGAAACTAGAACACCTTCCGTGCGAAGAAATCACCGGCCGCCGACGCCAGCTTGGTGGAATGGAGGGCCCGGTAAACGCCGGGCAGAGTTCGGAGCACCCTGTCCGCGAGGGCCTGGGCGAAGTAGCAGGTGATGCGCTGCATGGTGTCGCCGTCGGGCACGGCCAGGTGGGAAATCTGGTCGAGGGCTACGTTGGAGTTCGGGAACATCGCGACCCTTAGCATCCCTCGTAATTCCCAATCCAAGTCGGTGTCCTTGAAGCTCGTCGCAATCGCCGTCATTGTCCTCTCCGTCGCCGGCTTCCTGCATTTCTGGAATAAGAGGAGGGGTTCCTCTCCGAGTGAATCCAAAACGCAAAGATCCGATTTCAGCCGAGGAGAACGACCAGGTATTAAACTCATAGGAAGTAAAAAGACTGTTTTACCCCTCCATTTAACATTTACTTAACCAGCTTCTAACGGAAGGACTAACATTGGAAACATTTTAATACTCAAGTGTCTAAATTGTCCAAATTAAAAGTCGAGGATCAAATGTGGAAAATCACAATAGTCAGAGGACCAAGGCTGGAATTAACTCAAACTGAAAAGACTCTTTGAAAGTTGAAAAATAATATCTGGTCATTAATTTTTCTTTGGAGATATAAAAACTTATACATAAATATATTCTTTTCTAGAATATTCTTTCCTTAGGCGGGAAACTGAAAATTATTTTTATTTACCAAAAGTTGTGGCTTTATTATATATATAGATAGATAGATTATTATTATTATTATTATTATTATTATTATTATTATTATTATATTATAACAAATACAGTCCGTGTATCGCACTGATGTAAATACTAGTTATATTGATATAATTACGATTGTTACTGAGGACCTAATTTTAATACTAAATCATGTGATAGGGCTAGTAATATCGGGCATCCTCTGGTTGTATCCCAACTAGGGGTGTCAATACGGGCCGGCCCGCCTCATTAGGCCCGCCCCACCGCGGGCTTTTTATTTGGCAGGCTTTGGCGGGCCGACCCGCGAAGCCTGCGGGCTTAGAACTATACAACCCAAGCCCGTCCCATGCGGGTTTGCGAGTCTCGCGGGCTGGCCCGCAGGCCATCACTTAAATTTTAAAAAAAAAAAAACATTAAATAGTATATAAACATGTTAAAACCGCTTGAAATATGGCACCGGAAACTTCCATAAAATTCATAAACCTCGCCCAAATCTACTGGATCGATACTGCGCGTTCAGCAGAACTGTAGAAGGGTGATCAAAGCTAGGGTTCAATAGCACACTCGATTTCTCTCACGGCTTCAGATTTTCTCTCTACAATTCCCGTCTGTGTATAATACATATATAAATATGTATGTTTGCTTAACTTAGAGGCGATTTAGTAATTCATAAATATGTATGAATTGATGATTTAGTTTTAGTAATTATTTGATAGAGTTGGAGGCGAATGGAGACGGGAGAACCGAAAAACTACGTACTCTAGGAATTATTGAATTAAGAATTGGCGAAGGATTATTGAATTATTGGATTTCTCCTCTTCTGCGTACTCTTGATAGTTAGATCTACACATTGCCTAAGAATTAAGATATTATATATATGATTTTTTTTAAAAAAAAAAAAAAAGATATTATATATATAATTTATTTATTTATTTTTAACTATGGCCAGGCCCGCAGGCCGGCCCGCATCCCGTGCGAATTTGCCAGCGTGAGCTCTGGCCCTCCGCGGACCATGCCCGTTAGGCCCGCATTTTCGCGAGTCTAATTTCTTGCGGCCCTAACCCGCCCCATTGTGAGGCGGGTGCGGGCTAACCCGCGGGCTTTGTCCCACTTTGACACCCCTAAACCCAACAAAAAAATGTTCATTTTTTATCCCAAATTAAAAAAAAAAAAAAAAAAAAAAAAAAAAACGGGGAAAGTACCCAATTTATGCATGCATGATTTCTTTACTTGTGAAAATGAAAACAAAAAATTGTTTTAACAATATCATGAAAATGTACATCAATATTATTACATATTCCTCCTTAACTCCTTTACTGTTAATTTGTATTATAAACAATTGAATTTCAACTTTCGATCAACTCAATCTCTCATAGTTTGCTATGAACTGTTTCACCTTCACTTCTTGTTTGGAAATCCAATCAGATCCAAGTACGAGGCTTAGGTTGGAGCTTCGGACCTTGGAAACGACGTAGTTTAAGTTGTTGGCTAGGAAGACGTAAGACAACGGCACGTCTCGGTAATGTCGCGCCTTGCTGTCTAGCTTGCAGAGGAGAACGAGAACGAGCCACGCGAACTTCGCGGAGACGGTTGAAGCGCCGGAATCGTCGTTCATGGACGACGGACTCGAGAAGTACGACTCCGGTAAGGGAGATTGGGACGACGGCAGCCAGTCTGCTATGATTTCGGAAACGGTGCCGCTGTAATCGGCGAGGAAAACGAGGAAGTTCATCACGTACCGAGTCAGTGGATGGATTGCGCCGCTTGGAGGTGATTTTGTGGAATCCTTCTGTATCGCCGCCTCAAACTCCGACAACATTGCTCTAACGGCGTCCCCTAACTTCGACACTGACGTTGCAGCCTGAGACTTCACGGCCGCAGTAGAATCGAAGCTGAAAATCGATTCAATTTCCGGCGAGAGGTCCGAAACCGCCTCGTAAAGGTCCAAATAGCGAAACATCTTCTCGATCGAGGTCTTCTTATATTTAGCCGCCGATTCAAGGAAACCGAACAAATTGATAGCACCGTCTTTAGAGATTTCGGCGAAACACGATTCTCTGATGTGATCGGAAGCCGAGAAGACTTCATCGCAGAGAATTCTCTCACCGAGGAAAAGAGTTCTCACCGCGATTCTGATACCGCTCTGCCAATTCAAAATCTTCCTCTCCAGTATTTCCCAGTCCATTTTTTGAATTTGAGAAGAACTGAATTTCTCAATTCCAAGATGATACAACGTCTCGTCTATAACTGATTTTCTGATTATGTTATACACCTTCGCGCATTCCTTTCCATATCCGGCTCCAATCATACAAGTCGCAATGGCTTTCAAATCCGCAACCGAAGGATCGGAGATTGAAATTCCGGCGACTTTGTCCAGAACCTCTCCACCTTCCTGCGGATATGGAGAATCGCCTTCGGAATCTGAAACAGTTGACTGCGAGGACGCTCTGGAAGACCTCGCCGAGACAGTTTCTTGATCGAGAAAATATCGGTTCCCAGACAGAATAGTGTAGAACTCCTTCTGCAACCGCTTCATGGCAATCTGCATCAAAGTCTGCGCGCGAACAAGCAGCAGCTCAGAATCCGAAGAATGCGCAACGGCGAACACCATTACGCGCTGCAAGTCATCGACGCAGCCGAGGAACTGCTTCGCCTCCACCGGACTGTCCCGGAAGAGGTACGATATTCTGGCGATGGTGACGGAGGCCTGAACGTCCCATTTCCTGATCACCGGTTCGACGGTCGTGATCGTTTCTGCGAATAGCCTTTCGCAAAATGTATAACGAGGCGGCGACGCCGATGATGATGATGATGATCGGTTTCTCATTTTCTCTGTCGCAAAATGTGTCACAATCGTTTTGATAGTCGGAAAAATAAGCTAATGGGAAAAGAAATAAGTATTTATAGAGGGAGGTCACGGGACGGCTGAGAATGTCGATGGATATTGACGCTTTTATTAACGCGGTGAATTTTGTATTGTTTCGTTTGCTTCTTTACTTTGTCTTTGAAGCTTTCAGAGCTCAAAGACCGAAGTATATATATGTCCGTTATTATTTTAATATTTTTTTTATTATATAGTATGATTAAGTTGGAAGCCAAAATGAGATGAGTTGATTAAGTCCATGAGGTGTGTTGAGAGTGATTTTTATTTATTAAAAAATTGCATTTCTGGTTCAAGTTATAAGGTGAGTGTAAATTTAGTTTATACATCGTAATTATTGATCGTTATTTGTGAATTAATTTCACTTTTGGTCTTATGGAGGTTCTATCACTTTTAGTGTACAATTTTAAAGTTTTTCAATTTTGGTGTCTAAATTTATTATTTTATCAGTTTTGGTTCCTTTGGTCAAATTGACAGTGAAATGTTACCGGATTTTATATTTTTAGGGATAAAATCGTCATCCCAATGAAAGATCTACAATATCTAAATAAAATCATTGTAAAATCAAATTTATGGGTGTTTGATCGATGAGAATAATTGGGAAGATGGGCAGAAACTAGACACGAATCTCACGATTGGCAAACCCTTCTTCTCTTTAATATGATTTTTCTTTTGTTTAGATATTGAATATATTTCCTTGAGATGATGATTTTCCCCTAAAAATATAAAATTCGGCAATATTTCGCTGTCAAAATGGCTGGAATGACCAAAACTGATAACTATAACAAAATTAGACACCAAAATTGAAAACATTTAAAGTTGTGCATCAGAAGCGATAAGACCTCAAAAGTTGTGGGACCAAAAGTGAAATTAATTCGTTATTTGTTTACAAAAGTGATTATTTTTGTCATCACTCACTTGTAAAAGTTACACATTTGATTTATAATTAGTGTTTTTGAAAAACAGTTATAAATGAACTTTTGTTTTATTTAACCAATTTTAATTGTTTGACTTGGTTTTTTTTTTTTTTTTTAAAAACAATACAGAACTTTCATTACTCAATCAAACTGTCCGCAGATACATACTGAGAAATAAAACGTGGTAAAAAATCAAGATACTCCACCAATCCCACTCAGGATTACATAAAACTTTCCTAGCTAATGTGTGGGCCGGAACATTGTAAGTTCGCTTTACAAACGCAAGTGACACTGAATCAAGCTGTTCTAAAAGGAACCGGATATCATCAATAATATTTCCAAACGGAGTAAAAATTTTCCACATCCCCGCCCAACACACTGTATCAATATTGGACTGAACGTCCGTACCTAACCTATAAGCACTCCTCACATAATAGATCTCATTTTCCTCCATGCTCCAAAATATAGAGTCCCCCTCCTCTCCCCCTCCCCCCCCCCCCCCCCCCCGCCCCCCCCCCCCCGCGGTGCAGTCGGAAGACTAAGAATTTATTGACAATCTCTATAATTAAAGACATCCCTCACTAACTCAGAATCCCATTGATTAAACCCAATACAGAAAAAAGAGCTAACCGATTGTCTAAATATTCAGGCTCAGGAATCGTAACAAAGGGATTATTAGAATCTGGTAACTATGGCTCACCCCACACTCGAACCTTACCCCCATCCCCAATCCTCCATCTCACTCCCCTTCCTCCCCAACCCTTGAGCTTCTCTAATACTGGTCCACACATATGATGGATTAGTCCTTGCCCCCGCCTCCAAGAAAGAACACTTAGGGAAATAACGAGCTTTAAAAACCTTTGAAACCAATGCATCGAGATTTGTTAAGAAATTCCACCCCTGTTTCCCCAACATGACCATATTCATCTCCCTCACCTTTCTAACCCCCATACTTCTTAGGTTTACACACATCATCCCAAGATCCCACCGGATTCCCCTCCCCCCTCTTCCCTTACAACCCCACCAAAAAGAGTTCATAAGTCTCTCAATTTCCCCAGAAAGACCCTTTGGCAACAAAAAGACATTCATAGCTAATTAGGAATATTTTGGAGAATAGTTTTCAAAAGCACTTCCCTCCCGGCTCTAGACAAGAACCTATTACCCCAAAACATAATCCTTGCTCTCACCTTATCCCTAATATATCACAGAATCTCTTTCTTTTTTCGACCCATAAACCCTGGGAGCCCTAGATATTTCTCCCTACCCTGTTGTTCATGCACCCCCAATACCTCACAAACAGCATCCTTATCCTCCCTCTGAACATTCCTACCAAAGACAATAGCAGTTTTCACCAAATTAACCTTTTGTCCACTAGCCTTCCTATATTCCTTAAGAATATCCCTCAAAACCCCCGCCTCTAAATTGTTTGCCCGGAAGAAGAACAAACAATCATCGGCAAAAAAAAAAAAAAAAGATGAGATATTGCCGATGCATTTCTTGCCACTCTCACCCCATGCAACACCCGTCCCTCTCCTAATTAGACAGCAAAGTACTCAGACACTCACCAATAAGGATAAACAAACAAGGTGATAAAGGATCTCCTTGTCTCAAGCCTCTCGTGGGATCAATAGGCCCTCATTCATTCCCATCTACCAAAACCCAATACCGAACAGTGGAAACACACTCACGGATCAACCCTACGCACCACCCACTGAAACCCATTTTTTCCAAACCTGCCACAGAAATTCCCACTCAACTCGGTCATATGTTTTGCTCATATCAACTTTTAAAGCACCAAAACCACTCCCACTCCCCTAGTGTTTATTTAGTGCGGGATGAGACTCAAAAGCAATTAAAACATTATCTATAATAGACCTCCAAAGAATAAACGCACTCTGAGCAAGAGAAATAATAATGTCCAACAAACCCCTAAGCCTATTTACGAACACTTTTCCCAAGATACGATGGATAACATTACACAAAGAAAAGGGGCGAAGATTAGTCATGTACTCAGGATTTTTTATCTTTGGGATCAACAAAATATGGGTATCATTAATAGAAACAGGTAAATTGGCCAGATGTAAGAAAAGATTAGCAAAAGTGTACTACCTCATCACCCAGGACATCCCAATGAATCTGATAGAAAGCTTGAGACAAGCCATCGGGCTCCGGAGACCTATCCGGGTGCATGGAGAACGAAGCAAAGCTGCATTTTGCTCATCCGTTATCCTTCGATCCACACACTCCAAGACCGGTCTCATATCACCCACCCCTAACTCATACAACCCCGAAAAATATTCCAGCATAATATTACCCATTCCAGCCTCATCCATCACCCATCCACCTCTAGAATCCCTCAATCCCCTCAGCCTATTTCGCCTCCTATTATTTACTGCATTATGAAAATATCTAGTATTAGTATCCCCCCCCCCCCCCCCTAATACCAAAATTCCTTAGCTCTTTGTCTCCATCGAACGTCGTAGTTTCGAACTAAAGCCAAGTACGTACTTTCCCCTTACTTCTCCAAACTCACGAACCCCCTCCTCATCCGTTGCCCCTCTTAGACGAATCATATACTAGCTGTACATTCCTTAATCACCTTCACCTCTCTACTGCTCAATTTTTTCCCCACTCCCACACCTCCCTACCACACCCAGCCAAACGATCAGTGATGTTGTACCCTTGGTGGTGATGCTAAACCCTTTACAGAATCTCCCTACACTCTGGATTAGCCCACTCAAGCATTCCCAAACCTAGGCTGTAACACCCCGTGTTACGGACTATAATCCCGGATTAATTATTTAATTAATTCTGTTAATGAATAGTTAAAAAGAATTTAATCTGGCCAGGATCCCTTAATTAATTAATGTGGTCCATGAAGGACTGTGGACCCTTGTTTAGAATAAGGACTTTAAGTCTATTTGGAATAAAGAAAGTGGGCATTTACTACTCAGATTCTAATTAGGAATCCTAGACATATATACCTGTTAGGAATAGAAAGTAGGTCTTTACTATTCAGACTCTGAATAGGATTCCTAACTCTATAAATAGGGGACTAGAAAGCCATTAGAACCCTTACCACCCATAGTTATATTACACGAAATTATTCCCAAGAGATTCCCCACCACCAGGCCTAGGGAGATCAATCAGATGGAAATCTTAGAGAAGAACCTTAATAGCCAAGGGAGGATTAATTAAGGCTAAGAGGTAACCCATGTCTTACAAAACCTATTTTCCTTGCTATATCTTATTCATTGGCTCCTTTGATAATCGTTTGTGTAATTCTGTGATTGAGTCTTGATAGAGCCTTGCCTAGTGTTTATATTGCGTTTATGTGATAATCTTGATGTTCTTGATATAGTGATTGAGTATATGTGTGAGCTCGTATTTTAATTATGTCTAGAGCTTGTCATTAGGGTTTATATCGTGAATTCTGTTGTTGTGATGTTCTTGGTATATTTGGATAGGATTGTGCATGATCGGGTGTTGAGTCTAGCCTAGAATGTCTTTAGGGCTTTGCATATAGATTTCTTGATGTTCTTGAGGTTCCGGATGCTCCTGAACCGTTATATAATAAATGTGGAATCTTGGCATTTTAGGAGTCGAGTTAGAATGTATTTGGAACGATTCTTGATTTAATTTCGTTAATTGAATCCGTGGGACATGGTTGGGATGTGTCTGGACATGGTTTCGGGTTCCACAAGAGATCCCGGGACCAAAAAGTCGTCTGCGTACCAGTGGGGGGTAGGTGCGGGGATGACCGCCCACCACCTACCCGCTGCCCGGCGTGCCTAACTCCAGCGGGCAGACCCGCTGGAATCATGGCTGCCCGCCAGCAGGTAGCTGGCGGGTGGTCCTCCACCCGCTGGAAAGTGGGTACGGGGCGTGGTATTTTCCCCCGTTTGATGTTTCCCCGTGTCCCGTTGTACCCCGTTTGACGTGTATGGGTCTCGTTTGATGTTTTGAGAATCGTTCTAGGAATTTGATAAACATTATTTTTAGTGTTATTTTTAATAATCTTTTTATAGTTAATTTACAATAATTGATTAATTTTATATCTATTTTATTTATTATTGTTATAAGTATCTTTATTAATATTATTCTAGTTTAGGATTGTTTTTATCTACTATTTGAATTCTGATAATAATAATGGTGATAGGCATATTTTACACCCATATTTTAGGTACATCTTTATAATAATTTTGCATTAGTTATTTAATATTGTCTTATAATTAGTTCTTTTTATATATAATATTAAATATATATATATAAAATATAATACATATTACGTACTATACTTATATAGACATATATACATTACGTACTACTATATATATATACTAGCATTGTACCCGTGCGATGCACGATCTACAAATTATATTTTAGTTTAGAATGTTATTGTAATAAACAACCGGACTGAATATATGATTGCACCACCAACAAAAGAAATATTAACTTCCAAAATTTGCCTTTTATTATAAATTATTAAAAATTTCTTGATAAACAACATTAATAGTTACGTTGAAGTACAACTCTTATCATTACAAATTAGATTTTTTAGACCCTTAGGATTTGCTAACTCTAGACGCAGCCACATACCACCATATATATATTGCATAATATTATTACTTTATATACAATATACAATTATAAATAACAAAAGAAAAAAAAATGATGGAAAAAAATAAAAAACAACACGCAACAAAAATAAGTAAAAAAAGATTTGATTTTAGTGATATACCCACGTAACCTTTATGATGAATGAATTGAAGCATAGAAAACGATAGAAATGCCAAGCATGGTTCATTTCTCATTTCTTTCTTCATCCACTGCTTGCTCGTTAGTGCAAAATCACTATATCTCTCAACAATTGCTAACTCTAGAATTCTATGTGTTCTTGTTCAAATTGAATACAAATATAGGGCTTCTCTATGCTTACTCTAAATCGCACTATGCCTGCTTTCGGTTATGTTCATACCTCTTTCTAGATAGTATAGTCAGTACTATTACATTAATAACATGATATTGCCTCCTATAGTTGTTATTTAAAGTCTTTAATAATGAATTCATTAATATTACATCAATAACATATCATGTTACATGAGAACCACCCACAACTCTGAAATGATCAAACTTTACTACAGAGAAACATTCGAAATACCTAATTCTAACTCTTTACAGAAATGTGTTAACTAACTTCTAGTTGTATCTTCATAAGCAGCCAATGGTCCATCAATACACATGCAGCCTAAATCATGACCCTGAAAAATTTTGTTTAAAAAAATTGTATTCTGTAAATATGTGTCTGTGATCATCAAACACATGATCACAGAATCATAATCTAAAATAAGTATTATTCATTAATACAACTAAGTAACACAGGAAAACCGATAGCAGGGAAAAACATATCTATAAAATACAACTTAAAACAATTAATACTTAAGAGTAAAGTATGCCCTGCAAGGCACCAACTCTCTTCAAGAGTCTAGCATAGCCCAAAACAACCACCAATAGACAACAAAAAAATGAAAACCATGGCATTTACTGTCTCTGTAAGAGGACCACAACAAAAAAAATTAGAATCACAATTAGGAAAAAAAAAACCCATGCATAAAATTAACTGTCTTAATCAGAGGAGCACAACCCAAACAGAAATAAAAAACTTTCAAATGTTCATCTACTCCTTTTTCAATCTTAACAATGGGGTCTCTTTTTTCTTGGAGCTCAGTGTAGATCGAGGAGAATTCATTCAGTCGGCTTCTCTTCACTTGTCCAGGTTCAATTTCTGCCATTGGACTCTGCCTCATCTTCATATATGAACTCCTGTTTATATACAAAATGTATATAAATACAGGTCAAAATTCAAAATCTGCTAGATATAGAATAATATATACATTCATTAACCAACATCAACTAATATGTTAGTGAGAAAAAAATCATTTCAAATTGTTACCTCATCCAAACCTTCCTCTGTTTCCTTAATTTAAGGCAAGCTGTGAGGTTAGGTCCTATCCTTATCCAGCAAATAAGGGCAATGGGCATCCACCATGCAACGGTCATTTATGATTTTCCTAACAGCAATAGAATGCCTTGCAAATATCATACAGAAAATTTAACTACAAATATCATTCATTCAGTTAGAAAATCATTGTACTGAACACTACCAATTTAATTGAGTTTTACAATTGTAAACTGCAATCATTCACAAAAAATTTGTAATGATTGAAAAATGAATAAGTTATAAAGTAAAGCAAATAATATAAAACCCACACAAACAAATCCAACAATGCATATCACATTGAAAAATTAATAAAAACAATGTCATTAAGGCATAATTATCCAAAACATTCCACATGAGTCTGCCTTTCATCACAATCACAATATACTGTCTCAAAAACCACATACTATTCCTTCATATCAAATATTTAGAAATTTTTAACCTCATACACTCTACCTTCAACCAATTAAGGATCTTTTCAACATGTTCTTTAGGAATATGAGCATGAAAGAATGTTCCCTAAAAAATGTTGGAAGTTTAATAATAATAAAAAAACAAAATAAATATAACAATACTGATTACATTCTAATAAATCTTAATTCTTATTTAAATCTTACCTCATGATCATGGAAGATAACTTTTATAGACTTCATTTATGAAAAACATCTGTTCAGGAACTTCAAATTCTCTAACAACCGCGGGCATAACCTAGTGTTCATTCTCTTTTTTATATTGGCAGCCGTTCTTTCTGATTGTTTTTAGGATTGGTAGAGTTTGTATTGAAGACAAAGTGATGTATTTATAATTGTTTAGCAAAACAGTTGAAACCCATCGGTAGTGAACTTTAAGAAACGAATCGTTTCTACGCCATTTATTAGGCTGAAAATGAAATAATTATTTTTTTGGTAAATGAACCGTCGCCGCCCGCCGGTATCTATGTATGGCTGAAAATAAAAAATTAATTAATTATTAATTAATTAACTATATATTTGTTTGAGCAGGAATTTTTGACTGAATTGTGTATCCCAAGGTGTGTGGCTTTTTTATATAGTAAGATATATATATATATATATATATATATATATATATATATATACACGCATTATATATATATCTATATATTATATATTATTTAAGTGGCCCAGCCTTTAGCAAATACTAACTAATGTTTTGTTTTAATTCCACCTAAAGAATGTGAGGCCAGGTAGCAACGAAAGAAAGCTTCGTCGACTGATTATTGGCGCGAGAACAAGCAGCAACTTCAGATGATTTCGTGGCTCAGCGCAAAAGGAGGAAAATGGACGATAGAAAATAGCTTAGGTTGATTTTGGAAAGTATATAAATAGTGGAAGATTTCTATTTTAAAATGTTCATGCTTGATTCATTCTTCCCTCCTCTATAGTATTCGTTGAAGTTGTTATCAATATCCATTTGTGGCTAATTTCTAGTTGGTTTAGTGAATTGAAGCCCCGGAGTTCATAACGCTGTAAGGTTATTTATTTAACTTTATTATATATATGTTTTTATGCATTTTGAGTATTAAATATTCTTTTAAATTATTTGAATAGTTGTATCATTTAATTTCTAGGGAGGCCTACTAGTTATTTATTTGATATAATTATTTGCTATATTAGATAATGTTGTGCTACAAATTATTCTAATATTCAGTAGCAACTGAGGTTAATTATTGACGGCTTAGTGATAATTGGTCTCGGGTAGAATATTTTCCTAAATTAAATGCAACCGCTTGTGCTTGTTTTATTTAGTTTGTCGGTTTTCCTAGTTCCTATTCCTACTATTAAATTAAATCTATAGCGCTTGTCTTAGATTATTTAGTAGTTAGGGGTAATTAAACCGCTTGTGCTTTACTTACCTACAACTAAGGGAAAACAGAAATGAAATAATTTCACGACAAATATTCAATTGCATATTAATTACTTTATTAATCAATGATCAGTGTTGAATTCCGGTGGTGGATCTTTACTAACCAAGGTCTCCTATTATAAGTGTTTTCGATATATTATTTTCATTGCTTTATTCGTTCAATTAAATTTCTTGTTTATTTAAATTCTCTTTTATTTTATCTTTATTCTCGATATATTCCAAACCCCCCCCCCCCCCCCTACCTTTAATTTGAGCACAAAAGTTAAACTAGTTACTCCTCGTGGGATCGATCCTTACTCCCGCTACTACGTTTGTAAGGTTTTAATTTGGAAGTCTACGACAGCTCACCAAATTTTGGCGCCGTTGCCGGGGAGATTTTCTAGCTTATTTTGTGTTTATTTATTTATTTTGTTATTTGTTTATTTGTTTTTCATTTGTCCCAAAAAAAAAAATTTTAAAAAATCTTTTCTTTTGTTACTTTTACATAATTGCTGCACTATCTTTAACGGTTTATGCCTATAACTCGATCTGCTAACAAAGAAGTCCCGTCATACAATCCAGAAATTGAAAGAACTGTACGCAGGTGGAGGAAACAAGCTTTGAGCAAATTGGAGTTTAGTGATCTGGCTACCGATTCTACCAATTCTAATTTAGAAGAGGAACTCATGGCTCAGAATCGGACTTTAAAAGAGCTTGGAGAACCAAATTTAGATCACCAACCTTTATGCATCAATTTCCCTGCTCTGGATGCTAATGTCCAATTTGAATTAAAATCTGGATTAATTCATCTTTTGCCTTCTTTTCATGGACTTGCAGGTGAAGATCCTCACAAGCACTTAAAGGAATTCCATGTGGTGTGTTCAAGTATGAAACCCACTGGGGTTACTGAAGAACAAATCAAGTTAAGAGCCTTTCCCTTTTCTTTGAAAGATTCAGCGAAGGATTGGCTATACTATCTACCTTCTGGGAGCATCACCACATGGAACAACTTGAAGACAATGTTCCTTGAAAAATATTTCCCAGCTTCAAGGGCGGCCAACATTAGAAAGGAAATATGTGGTATACGGCAAAACAATGGAGAGTCATTGTATGAATATTGGGAGCGTTTCAAAAAGTTATGTGCAAGCTGCCCACACCATCAAAACAGTGATCAATTACTCATTCAATACTTTTATGAAGGACTTTTTCCGGCTGATAGGAGCATGATTGATGCCGCGAGCGGTGGTGCTTTAGTTGACAAGACACCGGACGCTGCGAGAACTCTAATTGCAAACATGGCTACAAATTCTCAACAATTTGGCAATAGGCTTGTCCAACCGTCTAAGCAAGTGAATGAGGTAAATATTTCTGCTCTTGAGCAACAAATTACTGGTTTAACTACTCTTGTTCGTCAATTAGCTGTCGGCAATGTGCAATCTGTAAAAGCATGTGGAATTTGCTCGGTAGTTGGGCACCAAACTGATGCCTGCCCAACTCTTCAAGAAGAACCTACTGAACAAGTTAACATGGCTGGAGGTTTTCCTGGGCAACCTCAAGGTAATTATGATCCATTTTCTAACAAATATAATCTTGGATGGAGGGATCACCCAAACCTTAGTTATGGGAACTCACAAGGAAACCAGTTTGTTCAGAATCGTCCCAATTTTCAGCAGTATAGACAACCATTTCCTTCCAAACAACAACCAATCCAAAGCTCTAGCTCAGGTATGAATTTAGAAGAAATTGTTAAATCCATTGCTACTAACACTTTACAGTTTCAGCAGGAAACACAACAATTTCAACAATAAACAAGAGCTAGTATTCAAGAAACGAAGGCTAGTATTCAGAACCTGGAAAGACAGATGGGTCAACTAGCGACTACGGTAAGTCGGTTGGAATCACAGAGTTCTGGCAAACTACCCTCGCAAACGGTGGTTAATCCAAGAGAAAATGCAAGTGCAATTGTGTTGAGAAGTGGTAAGGAAATTGAAGGGCCTGCGGTTGCTACCCCATCAGTGAACCAAGAAAAAGAGGGAACTAACAACAATGAAAAATCTCAAGCTAAGTCTCCCAACCTTTCTGATTATGAACCAGTTCCCCCATTCCCTCAAGCTTTGTCAGAATCTATAAAAGGAACGAAAGATGAAGAGTTATATGAAACTTTCAAAAATTGTGAAGTGAATATTCCGCTACTTGATGCAATAAAACAAGTTCCTAGATATGCTAAGTTCTTAAAGGAGTTGTGTACAACAAAAAGGAAACAAAGGTCATCAAAGGGTGAGAAAGTGCTAATGGGCAAGAATGTTTCTGCTGTGATTCAAAGCAAGCTTCCTGAAAAATGCAAGGATCCAGGTATGTTTACTATTCCTTGTATGATAGGCGATACTAAACTTGAGAAAGCCATGTTAGACTTAGGAGCATCTATTAATGTTATGCCATATTCTGTGTATGCGTCTTTAAAACTTGGACCTTTGAATAAAACTAGTGTAATTATCCAATTGGCCGATAGGTCTACTGCATATCCTAGGGGTGTAATTGAAGATGCATTGTTGAAAGTTAATAATTTAATCTTCCCTACTGATTCTATGTGCTAGATATGGAAAATAATGATCATTCTGCACCTATTATGTTAGGAAGACCATTTTTAAAAACTGCAAAAACAAAAATTGATATTCATAGTGGCACACTTACTATGGAATTTGATGGTAATGTTGTTACGTTCAATATTTATAATGCTATGAAATACCCTAGAGGTGATTGTGTTGCTTGTTCTGTTGATATTATTGATTCATTGGTTGAAGAAGTTTTTGAATTTAATGTTGAAGATAAATTGGAAGTTGTTATTTGTGAAAACCTTGAAAATGATGAATTTGCTATGAGTGACAATTTACGAGAAGTTATTGCATCATTGAATCATTGTCCTAAATTGCGCCAACAAAGTAATGTTTCTTATATGGCTTTACCTGCTTCTAGTGAAAAATTGTTACCATCTGTTGTGCAAGCACCGATCCCCGCATTGAAACCCCTTCCTGAACACCTTAAATATGCTTTCTTAGGAGAAAATTAAACATTGTCAGTCATAATTTCAACTAAACTGTCTGCAATAGAAGAGGAAAAACTTGTCCAAGTGCTAAAAGAACACAAAACTACCATTGGGTGGACAATTGCAGACATCAAAGGGATAAGTCCATCCACTTGCATGCACCGAATCCTTCTAGATGAAAGAGCAGAACCATCTCGTCAACCACAAAGAAGGCTAAACCCGCCCATGATGGAAGTAGTCAAGGAAGAGGTCATCAAACTCCTTGGGGCTAGGATAATCTATCCAATTTCACACAGCAAATGGGTTAGCCCAACTCAAGTGGTTCCTAAGAAAACAGGGATTACGGTTGTCAAAAACCAAAATGATGAACTGGTCCCCACTCGTATTCAAAATGGGTGGCGAGTTTGTATAGATTATAGGAAGTTGAATGCTGTTACAAGAAAAGATCACTTCCCCTTACCGTTTATTGACCAAATGTTAGAAAGGTTAGCTGGTCGCTCTTATTTTTGTTTTCTTGATGGTTATTCAGGTTATTTCCAGATTGCAATTGCTCCGGAAGACCAGGAAAAAACGACTTTTACATGTCCCTTTGGCACTTTTGCATATCGACGCATGCCGTTTGGCCTCTGTAATGCCCCAGGTACCTTTCAAAGGTGTATGGTTAGTATATTTTCTGATTATGTAGGGCATATGATTGAAGTTTTCATGGATGATTTTACAGTTTATGGTGACTCTTTTGATACCTGCTTACATAACCTTTCGCTTATTTTGAAAAGATGTATAGAGAGTAATCTTGTGTTAAATTCTGAAAAATGTCATTTTATGGTTGAACAAGGTAATGTCTTAGGGCATGTTATTTCGTCTAGTGGGATTGAGGTTGATAAAGGCAAGGTTGATATTATTGAATCTCCGCCGTATCCCACTAATGTGCGGGAAGTCCGCTCTTTTCTTGGACATGCAGGTTTTTATCGAAGGTTTATCAAAAACTTCTCGAAAATAGCCTTACCTTTAAGCAAACTGTTGCAGAAAGAGACATCCTTTGAGTTTGACAAAGAGTGTAAAGGAGCATTTGACGAATTGAAAGAGTTGTTGACATCTGCGCCGATCATTCAGCCACCTAACTGGGACTACCCATTTGAGATTATGTGTGATGCAAGTGATCACGCAGTTGGGGCTGTGTTGGGCCAAAAGATCGGGAAATCTTCCCACGTTATTTATTATGCTTCTAGGACTTTAAATGATGCTCAGAAAAACTATTCTACTACAGAGAAAGAACTTTTAGCCATTGTTTTTGCTTTAGAAAAATTTAGGTCTTATTTGCTGGGCACAAAAGTTATAGTTTATTCTGACCATGCAGCTCTTCGCTACTTGATGCAAAAGCAGGAAGCCAAACCACGATTAATAAGATGGATACTCCTCTTAAGTGAGTTTGATGTGGAGATCAAAGATAAGAAGGGGTCAGAAAATCTTGTGGCCGATCATTTGAGTCGGTTGGTACACATTAAACCTGAACCTCCACTGCGAGAAGCATTCCCTGATGAACACCTATTGGCTGCAACTGTGGTTTTACCTTGGTATGCTAACATAGTCAACTTTTTGGTTGCTAACAAATTTCCTTTTGATTCCTCTAAGGCACAGAAAGATAAAATCAGGAGTAATGCCAAGTACTATGTATGGGATGAACCGTACCTTTGGAAACATTGTGCTGGCCAAGTGGTAAGGCGGTGTGTACCTGATGATGAAATTGCTTCAATCCTTACCTTTCGTCATTCTTATGCTTGTGGAGGCCACTTTGGTGCTAAGAGAACAGCAAGGAAGGTGTTGGAGTCTGGGTTTTATTGGCCAACTTTGTTTAAAGATTCATACTCATTTTGCAAGTGTTGTGATGCTTGTCAAAAGTCAGGTAATTTATCCCGAAGAAATGAAATGCCACAAACTCTGGTCCTATTTTGTGAGGTCTTTGATGTTTGGGGCATTGATTTTATGGGCCCATTTCCTGTATCTTTTGGTTTTGTCTATATTTTACTTGCGGTTGATTATGTTTCGAAGTGGGTGGAAGCTAAAGCCACTAGGCACTGCTGGAAATCTGCATTTTTTCGACCACCAAAAAATGGTCGGAAAAGGGAGATTTCTGGTCGAAAATGCAGTTTCTGACCAACTTACCGACCACTTAATGGGTTCGGAAAAAAAGCCCTCGCTGTTACCGACAACTACTCAAGGTGGTCGGAAATACCGGCTTCTTTTTAAAGACGTCGGAACTACTAGTTGTCGGATAGGGAGAGCATATTTCCTACCACTGTGTAGTCGGGTAATTGGTCGGAATTACCATCCACCGGTGGTCGGTAAGATTTACAAAGAAAAAATAAAAAGTGGTCGGTAGGATTTACTACTAACAAAAAAAATAAAATTTAAAATTCTACAAATATCAAATAAATTAAACTTGTTACAATTATACAAATTTCAGCACCACAATATTAAATTCTACAATACAATTAACAATTTATGGAAATCTAACATTAATCAATCATTTAAATCAAGGTGTAGCCATTGTTTCACCATCAAAAATACATTTGTCAAAATATTAGTTACACATGCATGCTAATAAGGTTTTGTACCAATTGTTTCAGCATCCAAGCGAGTTTGCATTGATGATAAAACTTCAAGAAGAACACAATACCAGGAAGATGATGTATTAAGTTTTAAGCCAAATTTAGATACCAAAAGGCAATAACTTGTAGGATAGGACTCAATTTTTTTCACCTAACTTCTAGGTGTCAGACCATCATATAACTTAGTCATGAAAACAAGCAAGCGAACACACAAAAAGTACTAGACTCCTACTTATCTAAAAAAGGGGCTGTCAGTTAATCATCTATTCATCTATAATTAGGGAAATAATCTAGCAGAGTGGAAATAAAGAAAATGTTCCAGTAAGCCATCCCAATTCCCAGAAATGTAAACATGCACAAAAGAAGGGGAAAAAAAATGAGAAGGGATGCTACTGTATCATTTCATCTTTACATCCATTTTTCCATATGCAAATGTGGTCAAGTTTGAAAAACTATCTAAATACTCTGTCACACTGATCATGAACCATGAACCATGAAGCATGTTTATGAACAGCCTTGCAGCCTAAGGACCAACAGTCAGCAAAGGTATGCAGTTAACCCCATAAAAGAAGCATGCAAAAGCAAAGTTAGTATGTCCAGTAGAATAATGTGTGATAATACCTTCAGCTTGCTTATAGCACGCAAACAGTCATCCTCGGACACAGTTTCACGAGCACCCTTCCTTTTCTGAGCAAGAATTTTACATAGCTCCTCCAAGCTTAACAAACCTCCATTATGAGGCCTTGTTGCCAAACAAATATCAATAATTTGTACCCGTGACTAGACAGGTAGGTAGGGCAATGTTACAGTTCATATCTCAAACAACATTGAAAACAAGAAATGAGCGATGTCACATTCATGATAAACAAAGATAATCTTTAGGTATGTAACTAACCAAGTTCATAATAGAAGTCACCAATTCATAGGAGCTCCACCCAAAAAACCCTTGTTTGAGGCAAGAGGGTCTACTCCTATTTTGGCACGCATCTCATGAAACTGTGATCTGAATGCAGGATTCTTCCGGATAAAATAAAATAAAGACGGACCTGCTCGCTGCCGTTGGCTTGAAAGTCCTCGCTGCTGCTGCCTCTTCAGCTAACAGTTCATTATTCTTAATAGCAGTAAGCCAGAAATGTAGAACTCCTTTCTTTACGGTTTTGTCATTGATCTTCTTGGTCCATAGACACTGCTTCAGCTTTCTCACCTTCAACTATACCATTCACTATTTCATATCTCTGCACGTTTTATTTTTTCACTTCATTATGAATTTGAGACAGAGAATTACAAGCCAATGGAACAACAGATGTATAACAATAATATGTAAAAGAGCCTTACAAACCTTTGTATATAGTGGTTGATAAAGCATATGATACTTGGCTTCAAGTGTTGCTCTCTCTTCAAGAAACTTAGCCTCCAATTCATCATGTTGAGTCTGCACAATTGAGCACCAAAATAAGGTACCAAAATCCACCAAGGGAGCATCAATAATCAATAAGATGTAAGAGAATGTGAAAAATCAAAACTTATGGAGATTGCAAATAAGTGCTGCCTTTCCAAGTCACCCCAAGCTTCAAGAAGTTTGATCTGAACAATCATTGATCACAAAAGGCTCAGAAAATTTTATGAAGATAGATACAGTATGCATTATTATCACACTAGTGTTAGTTACTGACTTGAGAATGAAGTACATAAGTGAGTTCCATCTCCCATCTTCTCCTTCTGCCACTGCAGCTTCTTCTGCATAACAGAATGGTGCAGCTTAACAAGACCATCCCATGCATATATTGAGTTGTTCTGCAAAAGCCCAAAGTTTCATCAGAAACTATCAAGAAAATCTTCTGAAGCAACAGAATTGAATTAAAGATTTAGACAACATATATAAATAAGACATGAAGTTAGAATAAAGGAGAACTTCAACATTAGAAATGCATTTCAGACATGGAAATGACATACTTCAGTTTCAGACCTTGATCCATAGTTCAATTTAACAATGGTAGTGTATGCATTTCAACTACTATGAAGGGACTAAATTATGGTTACCAAGGATAAACTGATAAAAAATGTAAGATAAAACAGATAGAAGTAAAGCAATAGTAGCAAACACCAAAGAGAGAGCCTTCATATGCTAATGAAATAAGACCCGAAATTTAAATTTAAAAAAAATCATTTATCCTTCAATCACTAAAGTTCCCTTGATGACGACATTAAAAACACAGGATAACTCCTACTTAAAACAATAAAAATAAATAAATAAATAGATGTCAAAATATATGCAAATGATTTGAATAAAGAGGAACCAAAATTGGAAAAGATCTTATAGTCTAGTGTTTAAATGCTTTAATGTTCCTTTTTGAGCCCTGTAAAGGTTTCAGAGATTATAAACTAACTCCCTCAATTCTTCATCATTTGGTCATTGTGAACTTCTCAGAACTGATGCTCATATCAAATGCATGATGGAACAATTATATTCCCACATGTCCCAATGAAAACCCGGCCAATTTCTCTCTCAGTTTTATGCTAGTTTCTCAATGAATCCTATAACCAGTTTGGAACTCAAGTTGAGGAGGTTTTTGCAGTGGCTAAAGCAAGTTCAGTCAGTTCATTAGAGCTCATTGAATACCTAAAACTTGTGTCCACAATATATTAAATTTAATCCTAAAATCTGAAAATAAAAAGTTGATTGAGCTTGCTATTACTATCATATTATAATATCAAATATATACCTTTTCCATGCCTAAAAATGCGAGTGATGTTGTGGTTTTTAGTATCCCAGACTCGAATCGTGCCATCATCTGATCTAGACACCAACAGAGATCCATCCATACTGAAAGCTAAGCATGTAATGCCCTTACTGTTTCAAGGACAAGGTCAAATCATTTAAAGTAAATCACGAAAAGACAGCATAGGTAAGTCAAGTATCCATTCAGATAAGACTTCCTAAGAATTTAATGAAGAAAATGAAATACAGAGTTTACCATTCATAAATTTATAGAAACCAAATGCGTGGATGTTTGAATACCTATGTTCAGTCAAAGAACCATTGGCATACTTCAGTTTCAGACCTTGATCCATAGTTCAATTTAACAATGGTAGTGTATGACATAGTAGTGAGTAAAACCAGAATCCTGTGTAATTGTATATGATCTAGAAAAGTAGTGAGTTTGGAATCATCACCTTCAGGACAATACCGCCACTTGAAGCCCCAAATGCCATGTGCCCTTCTGAGTCGACACAAATAACTCCGATAGTCACTAATGCAGTTCTAATCTAGGGCATTTTGCGAGGAAGACTGGTCACCATCTCGGCTTCCATTTGATTTGTCACACAATTGAGCTTCTATTTATAGAGCAAAACATTCAGACTCATTTGTTAAACAGCAAATCCATTTATAAAACTGGAATTACAATATAACATTATAGGCTTATAGCCTTATACAAAACAAGTTTCCACAGAATTATATTCCACTTAAGTCAAAACAACCTCAAAAATTAATGACAGCTTTATACCTGATACTGCACACGTTTTCACAGAATTGGTTGTTGCGGAAGAAACATCATTAACAGCTTTGGCTCCATCAAGCATTCCTTTATATTTTTTCCAGAGGTTTCTGGTCCTCTCTGTCAAAAGTCAGAGTCTCAACAACAGAAGGAATATGATTTTAACTTGCTCCATTTTATGTAACAACCAAGTTAGCATGTATGGAGAAAAACTTGACACTGTTCATATAGACATTACTGGAAAGGGGAATAATACCTCACCAGCTTCTGTTATTGTTTCTGGTAAAACAACACCTTTGGAGTTTGCCCATGCTCGAGCCCCTTCACCAACCAAAAACCTACAAAGGTAGGGAAGCTCCTTCAGAACACATTTAGACAACAAATGAGAAACATTCTCAGAAACTCTTGTGAATTCACAAATGACAAAGCAACACTCTATAACTGATAAACTATATTGCAAACCATCAAGAAATCTCAATTCTCGTTAAAAGCTGTAATAACACCAACTACCCCTAGAGGATTCCACACCTGTCCATGAAGAATAGACAAGGAACATCAAGTGTAGTATAGAAAAAAAAAAACATAATACCAAAATTATGGTCTGTTATCTACTTCACCTCCAACATCACATGATTAGGGCCTGTTGAAAAAAAAAAAAACACAACTAATTAAATTGAACTTCTGAAAAAACATTGCAAAGAAGCCCAAAAATCCAGAAGAAGCAACATATCAATATCCATATCATAAATTTTCTGATTGTATCTGATTCACTTCTACCTTATCTTATAAGTTAAAACCAAGTAAAGCTAATTAATCTAGAGAAGAGACAATAAGGAAAAGAAAGATATCCTCACAAATATAACTCCTAGAGCATTTACAAAGAAATCATATATAAGTAGGTGAAGAAGAGTGGACTCACGTTCTAATGGTATGACTGATCCATTTAGTTGTCAGCTCAAACCAACAGCGAAGTCACACATGTCAATAATTTCCTGATTAAATTGTTTTCAAAGTTATATCACTAATTCATTCTGGCATGAATGCTAAAAGAAAATATATAACTAATCAGTAATTAGTATCATCACTTGCATTTAAGTATTGCCAATTTAATATGTAATAGCCATTTGAAAAAATGTGATAATAAAAAAGGAAGATCCAAGATGATTATGCACTAGCACATAGGCCCAAGTAGTAAGTAATTTAGAAATGACAACCATCAATTATTCTCAGGGAAAATGGAATTAACTTGTACATTATTGTTGGCAGGAGAACAAGTCAAAGAATAGTTTCATTTCTTGCAGAAGAATAAAACTCTTTTGTTACACCACAGACTTAATTAGTAAAGTATACATACTTGAACCTCCCCAATTCTTTCGGGTAGTATTTTCCCCATTTCAAGTGAAACAAGTCGGCCAAAGTAGTAAAGTTTTGCTCTAAGTGCATCACCAATCTGCCTAACAATATCACATCTTTTTGGTGCTGGAATCTGAGACAAAATAGAAACAATCAAGACATTTAGTTTACACTAAAGGAGTCAAGAAGAGATCAAGTACAAAATTAAGATGTTTTTCACACTGTAGGCACACAATTATGTGAGTGACAATACTTTAGGCAGGTGATGCATGCCGGCTATAAGCTTGAATCTCAGGTTCTACTTCTTCCGGCGAGTATATTTTTGAGCGAAAACAGAGCGAATCCGTCCATATCTGAGCCGTCAAGTTTGATTTTAGGGATTAGGAGAAGAAATAAATAACAAAAAATTCGAAAGGAGACTTATCAGGGTGGTGGAGGCTAGCAGTGGCAGAGGCTAGCAGGGTTAGTGGCTAGTGGAGACGGAATGGCGGTGGTGTTTACTGTAGGTCGCGGCGGTTCGCAGCGTCGGCGTCAAAGGAGAGGCGGCGTCGGCGTCTTAGGAGAGGTGGCATCGGCGGAGGAGGAGAGGGCAGCGTCGGCGGAGGAGGCAGCGTCGACTGAGAGATGGATGGAGATCGAGTGAGATGAATAGTTCGAAGTAGCAGTAGTGGAGGAAATTAAATGGATGGCGGAGCTGAGCTTATATTTATTTATTTATTTATTTTCTACCACTTATGGTTGTCGGAAAAAAAGATTAATTTTAAAATTTTCAAGTTCGAAATAATTTTCCGACTACATTTTAATAGTGGTCGGTATTTACTGACCACTAAGAGAAGGTGGTCGAAAATTTAGACCATTTTTGGACTAGTGCAAGCTTTGGACGAAAAAAGGAAAAAAAATTACTTTTTGTGACCACTTTTTTGGGTGGTCGGAATGAGGTCGGAAAAATGATAATTTCCAGCAGTGAGGACTGATGACTCTAAAGCTGTTGCAGATTTTATCAAAACTAACATCTTTTTCAAATTTGGCGAATAAGTGATCAGGGTACTCACTTTTGTAATCGCACCATCGAAGCTTTGCTTAAAAAGTATCATGCCACCCATAAGGTGTCAACTGCCTACCACCCGCAGACTAACGGGCAAGCAGAGGTATCCAACCGAGAGGTAAAGTCAATCCTTGAGAAAACAGTCAACCCAAACAGGAAGGATTGGAGTTTGCGATTAGATGATGCATTGTGGGCGTATAGAACCGCATACAAAACACCTATTGGTATGTCCCCTTATCGCATTGTGTTTGGAAAAGCTTGTCACCTCCCCGTTGAGTTGGAACACAAAGCTTATTGGGCTGTCAAGAGCTTTAATATGAACATTGATGAAAGTGGCCTACACCGGAAGTTGCAACTTTCTGAGTTGGAGGAGATTCGCAATGAGGCCTACGAGAATTCAAGAATCTACAAAGAAAAGACAAAAGCATTTCATGACAAGATGCTTTTGAGAAAGGAATTTTCAATTGGACAAAAGGTCCTACTCTTCCAGTCACGTCTTCGGCTATTCCCAGGTAAGCTACGTTCTCGATGGGTTGGTCCATTTATTATCACTAATATTTTTCCTCATGGTGCGATAGAGATTCAAAGTTTACAGACTTCTAAGATATTCAAGGTGAATGGCCATCGGCTTAAACCCTACCATGAAGGGGCTCAAGTTGATTATATTGCCGACATACTTCTTGAAGATTCCAGCTACTTTGAATAATATGCACAACTAGAAGGGGGGTTTGTTCTATTCTTTTTTTTTTTTTATCGTTATTTTTCATTTAATAATCCTTTTCTGCATGTTTTTATTCAACATTAGGGACAATGTTGGTAATAAGTGTGGGGGATGAGATTTAGTTTTAGTTTTATTATTTGTTTGCTTATGTCACGATTTTTGTCAAAATTTTTCAAAATTTTCACAAATATTTTCTTAGTATTTTATGCTAAATAAGTATTATTTTGAAAAATGATCATATTTTCCTTTCTTGTATTTTCTTAGTATTTTATGCTAAATAAGTATTATTTTGAAAAATGATCATATTTTCCTTTCTTGGAATTCATGACATGATTGAATAAATAGTTTGGCAAGTTGTGATTAGTTTGTTAGCATTTCCTGTTCGATGTGTAGTGGCTAGATTAAGTAAGCAATAAACCTGTGAGATTTTGAGTCATTGACTGACACTTCGGTCTTATTTTCTTTCTATTGTGTGATTTCTTCCATAATTTTGTTTCCCTAGAACTTGCCTTGATTCTCTTTTAAAGCTAATTAGACCATGCATGATTCAAGTGTGATTAAGGCCATTATTTGATTTTGAGCTTCACTAGCCAAATAACCGGTTTTATGCAAATAACTAAAATGAGTGTTATGCAAATAATTTTGTTGACTTAACTTATCGATATCAATAAACTACATTTAAAAAAAATACCACTTAGAGTAATTTTTTTGGCAGATGATGGTTACTCGCAGATAGTAAATAGTAAATTCATCAAACATCTTTTTATAAACCGCTGATACTACTAATTAGATAAAACAACTTACTCAATTAACGATCAGCTAACAATTAATCATCAAACACCAAAATATATTTTTTAAGTATGCAAATAGTCATTTATGTGACTAATTATTGGTCAATTTTCTCTTTATTTATGCACACAAGTAATATATTCTAAAATACTAGATCACATAATTAATTGACTTCGTTGGAATTTTTTTTTTTTTTTTTAAGATGAATATCAGAATCTGTGGTCATGTAAAGAGTGGCAACTAAATTGTAAAAGTCAACCTTTGACTTATAGTTTTAGTCTATATTTTCAAGTTAATTACATTTTGGGTCGTAGATTTATAGATGACAATTTACTTTTCACTTTTTATCAGAACATCCACTTTCCTTGTGTGCATAAATAAAGAGAAAATTGACCAATAATTATTCATAGAAATGACTATTTGCATATACTTCAAAAATATATTTGAGTGTTTGATGATTAACGGTATGATTAGCTGATACCTAATTGTGTTAGTTGTTTTGACCAGTTGATAGTATTATAAATTAATTGTTTACTATCCGCGATTAATCATTTGATGCCAAAAAAAATTACTCCAAGTAGTCTACAAAGGGGTTTTCAACAATGTATAATTCAAATAAAGCAGTTATATTATGTATTATTCTTACAAAAATATGACAAAATTGTTAGATATTTACATATTACATATATATTCCGTGCAAATAATTTCTATACCTGAGTTACTACACAACAAGATAATGAGACCAATTAATACAAATCCGAAATGTAATTATTTCCTTGAACTAAAGCAATAATAACATCATAAAACATAATCGATTAAACTAAAATCATCAATTACACTATATAATATTCACTGGTATAATTTACATTATTAAATATTCACTGGTATAATTTACATTATTAAATATTCATGTAATTATTATTAATATATTATAACAAATACAGTCCCCGTGTATCACACTGGCGTAAATACTAGTAATATTGATATAAATACGATTGTTACTGACGACGTAATTTTAATACTAAATCATGTGATAGGGCTAGTAATATCGGGCATCCTCCGGTTGTATCCCAACAAAAAAAAAAAAAAAATGTTCATTTTTTAGCCCACAAATTATATTCAAAAAAAAAAAAAAAAAAAAAAAAAAAAAAAAAAACGGGGAAAGCACCCAATTTATCCATGCATGATTTCTTTACTTATGAAAATGAAAACAAAAAATTGTTTTAACAATATCATAAAAATGTACACTAATATTATATTACATATTCCTCCTTAACTCATTTACTGACTACTGTTAATTTGTATTATAAACAATTGAATTTCAACTTTTGATCAACTCAATCTCTCATAGTTTGCTATGAACTGTTTCACCTTCACTTCTTGTTTGAAAATCCAATCAGATCCAAGTACGAGGCTTAGGTTGGAGCTTCGGACCTTGGAAACGACGTAGTTTAAGTTGTTGGCTAGGAAGACGTAAGACAACGGCACGTCTCGGTAATGTCGCGCCTTGCTGTCTAGCTTGCAGAGGAGAACGAGAACGAGCCACGCGAACTTCGCGGAGACGGTTGAAGCGCCGGAATCGTCGTTCATGGACGACGGACTCGAGAAGTACGACTCCGGTAAGGGAGATTGGGACGACAGCGGCCAGTCTGCTATGATTTCGGAAACGGTGCCGCTGTAATCGGCGAGGAAAACGAGGAAGTTCATCACGTACCGAGTCAGTGGATGGATTGCGCCGCCTGGAGGTGGTTTTGTGGAATCCTTCTGTATCGCCACATCAAACTCCGACAACATTGCTCTAATGGCGTCGCCTAACTTCGACAGTGACGTTGCAGCCTGAGACTTCACCGCCGCAGTAGAATCGAAGCTGAAAATCGATTGAATTTCCGGCGAGAGTTCCGAAATCGCCTCGTAAAGGTCCAAATAGCGAAACATCTTCTCGATCGAGGTCTTCTTATATTTAGCCGCCGATTCAAGGAAATCGAACAAATTGATAGCACCGTCTTTAGAGATTTTGGCGAAACACGATTCTCTGATGTGATCGGAAGCCGAGAAGACTTCATCGCAGAGAATTCTCTCACCGAGGAAAAGAGTTCTCACCGCGATTCTGATACCGCTCTGCCAATTCAAAATCTTCCTCTCCAGTACTTCCCAGTCCATTTTTTGAATTTGAGAAGAACTGAATTTCTCAATTCCAAGATGATACAACGTCTCGTCTATAACTGATTTTCTGATTATGTTATACACCTTCGCGCATTCCTTTCCATATCCGGCTCCAATCATACAAGTCGCAATGGCTTTCAAATCCGCAACCGAAGGATCGGAGATTGAAATTCCGGCGACTTTGTCCAGAACCTCTCCACCTTCCTGCGGATATGGAGAATCGCCATCGGAATCTGAAACAGTTGACTGCGAGGACGCTCTGGAAGACCTCGCCGAGACAGTTTCTAGATCGAGAAAATATCGGTTCCCAGACAGAATAGTGTAGAACTCCTTCTGCAACCGCTTCATGGCAATCTGCATCAAAGTCTGCGCGCGAACAAGCAGCAGCTCAGAATCCGAAGAATGCGCAACGGCGAACACCATTACGCGCTGCAAGTCATCGACGCAGCCGAGGAACTGCTTCGCCTCCACCGGACTGTCCCGGAAGAGGTACGATATTCTGGCGATGGTGACGGAGGCCTGAACGTCCCATTTCCTGATCACCGGTTCGACGGTCGTGATCGTTTCTGCGAATAGCCTATCGTAAAATGTATAACGAGGCGGCGACGCCGATGATGATGATCGGTTTCTCATTTTCTCTGTCGATGTTTTCTTCTCGCAAAATCGTTTTGATGGAGAGTTGGAGAAATAAGGAGAAAATAAGAAGTAGAGTATTTATAGAAGGAGGTCACGGGACGGCTGAGAATGTCGATGGGTATTGACGCTTTATTAACGCGGTGAATTTTGTATTCTTCCGTTTGCTTCTTTACTTTGTCTTTGAAGCTTTCAAAGCTCATAGACCCAAGTATATATATATATGTCCGTTATTATTATTTTTATTATAGTATGATTATGTTGGAAGTCAAAATGAGATGAGTTGATTTAGTCCATGAGGTGTGTTGAGTGTGATTTTTATTTTTTTTTATGTTACTGGCCCTATTACATTGTAATATCTGTTCATATACCTTCTCAACCTACTGAAACACAAAGAACCAATAACGCCTCCACTGAGGCTCGAACTCGTAACCTTCCAAATGGAAGTCCAACCCGGGTACCATTAGACCACATAGTCTTGGTTTATTGATTGTTATTTGTTTACAAAAATGATTATTTTTGTCTTCACTCGTAAAAGTTACACATTTAATTTATAATTAGTGTGTTTTAAAAAAAAAAGTTATCAATAAGCGTTTGTTTTATTTAATCAATTTTAATTGTTTGACGTTGTCAAACAGCTAAAATTAGTGTTTAGTAAATAGTTTTGTTGATTTAGCTTATTGATGTCATAAGTTAAAAAATAAAATTAAAAAGTGAAAAAAGGTCAAATAGACCCTCAAACTTTAGGTTAAAAAGTCAATTAGGCCCCTAAATTTTTTTAAAGACACCCATCAAGAATTCATTTAAGTGCAATGAAGCCCAAAAACAAATTAATTACCTGCTATCACAGGTCATTAGGGTTCAGACCACCTTCCGGCAAATTTTCTGGCAAAAAAAAAGGTGACCGACGAAATTTTCGACAAAAGAAGTGACTGGCGAAATTTTCAGCAAATCTGGGTCGGTTGTTGGTCACCTTTTTTTTTTGTCGAAAAATTTGCCGGAAGGTGGCCTGAACCCTAATGACCTGTGATAGCAGGTCATTAACTTTTTTTTGGGCTTCATTGCACCTAAATGAATTGTTGATGGGTGTAATTGAACCTTTAAAAAATTTAGGGGCCTAATTGACTTTTAAGCTAAAGTTCGAGGGCCTATTTGACCATTTTCCCTTTAAAAAAAAAAAAACTACTTGGATAAATTTTTTTTTTTGGCATGAAATGGTTACTCGCAAATAGTAAACAGTTAATTTATCAAACATCTTCTTACAAACCGCTAATACTACCAACTTGTCAAAACAACTAACACAATCAAGTATCAGCTAACCGTTAATCATCAAACACTCTAATATATTTTTGAAGTATGCAAATAGTCAATTCTATGAATAATTATTGATCAATTTTCTCTTTATTTATGCACACAAGTAATATCTTTTAAAATACTAGGTCACATAATTAGTTGATCGGATAATTGTTTAGCACATATTTTAGCCACTTCGGCCTTTAATTATTCAGCACCTATGTACTCGGACAATGGTCCGCCAGACTCTATTTCAGCATATTTCCAATAAATGCCGCCCAGGCTCTTTTCAAAAAAATTAGTTGATTTTGTGGGAATATTACAAAAAAAAAAAAAAAAAAGATGAAGATCAGAATCTGTGGTCATGTTGAAGAGTTGCAACTAATAGCAAAAGTCAACCTTTGACTTATAGTTTTGGTCAAAGGATGTAGACTGATTCTGTTGTCAAATACTCTGTATTTATTACAAAAAGTATACTTCTCAGTGGTGTATTTATGAGAATGGAAAATGATGTAAAAGTATTTGTCGACACATTAATTGGTCTGTTCTTCTATCAAAATTCACGTTAATTCGATAAATTCTAACGCAATATTGTAATTATAAATTATAATGCTTTTTATTTTACTTATGCATAAGAATGCTTATAATTTTCTTTTTAAAGAATATCAATATGTTCATTTCAATAACATCCAAACTTTTTTCTTAAGTGATCATTTGATACTTTTTTCATCAATTAATTATTTTAAAGAAAAATAATTATATGGAATGTATTATTTCGTTAAATGGTCAAATTCATATTTTCTTTTCAATTAAATTTTCAAAAAATGTATTTACCGAAAAAAAAAAGAATTGAATCAACCCTAGCTTATATTTATTTTTTATAATTTCAAAGAATTACATTTATTATTGATTTTCAAACTTTCTCAAATCAAAATTTACATTAAATATACTAACTTTTTCATATTTTAAATTATTAAAAAATAGAATTTTCCTAATTACCAAATGGATTATAAGTATATTACAAAATACAATGCATTTGTTGTATATGCGGAGTATTTATTCACTTTTGGTGTATTATTATTTTGTTTAAGTAAATTTATTTCATTCTTCCAAAAGGAAGAACCCCAACCCTAAAGGCCCGACAAAGCATTTGGGAGGATGTAAATCATGGTGACTCAACTGAACATGAACCATAGAGGCTACTGGTGAGACTCATGACTCAACTGAACATGAACCATAGAGGCTACTAGTGAGACTCGATCCCTGGTCATTCTTCCAAAGTTTCACCTCTATGACCAATTGAGCTACCCATGTGGGCAATAAATTTATTTCATGTTTTTGTGCAAAAGTGATCACAAAGTGCAGTGGATTATTGCGTTTGACTTTGGGTCAAAAGGTTATGGGTTCGACTTTTATTGTTGTTGGTTTCTTGTTGCAGCTGGATACTATGCCATGAGGCTCAATTGAGCGAGCGGCTAGACTATATTCGGTGAGCTCAACTAAGGGACTGATTATGATTAGACCATTTATAACAAACTCAATCCAGTGGGCAACCATACCTCAATCAAGGAGGCGGCTACACCCTATGTGACGAGTTTCTCTAAAAGGATAGTGAACTCTATGCAACTAGCTTGCCCAAGACGGTGTTGACAAAAGGGTAACCATGCAACGAGTTTAACTAAGTGACAATTGTTTTTGAAATGACGAAGAAAATTACATATAGACCAATGCAACGAGTTCAACTACATTTAAAACTCCAAAAGCAGTAACAATTATTTTTTGAATGGCGAAGAAAATTATATATAGACCCAAACAGTGATCCAATATTATACTTAAAGCTGACTCACTTCAAGCAACAAGGTAAGATAAATGTACAATAGAGTGTGAATTCAATGCTAGTCAAATTACAAAAGCAATGATAATTGTTTTTTGAATGACGTGAAAAATTGCATATAGACCAAATAGTGAACTAGTGGATAGAATATTATACTTAGAACATCCACATTAGTTGGAGAGATTTGGGAGATAATGTAAGAGTGATTAGGAAAGAGAATGTGGGAGGGGAGAGAAAAAAAAAAAAGAAAAAAAAAAGAATAAAAATCTGTCGCGCCTAACGCGCTACACGGGCGCGTGCATTGCACGCGCCCGTGTAGACAATGGCTGTGCACAAACGCGCACAGCCAGTGTTTTTTTTTTTTTTTTTTTTTTTTTTTCTGACATTAACCCTTAACTTGCAGGACAAATATCTCCCCAAATAACCCCACCTCACATTTGTTATTATCCCCACCCAAGATAGTTCATCTGACATTATCTCCCTAATATCCACTGATGTGGATGCTCTTAGGGCATCCCCATAGGGAGATTTTGCACATATTTTAAGAAAAAATTGATTTGTTGGAGGAGAGAGGAGAGAGGAGAGAGGAAAGAGAGGGTTGGGGTTGTTAGGGCATCCCAATAGCACATCTTAGAGGATTTTGGAATAGTGAAAAACTAGGAGCAAGATTTTGAGCTAATGGAAGGTCTAAATTTTAAGGAGTTCTTTCTCCTGCAAAACATGAGATTTTGCAGGAGAAAAGAAGAAAACAGTTCAGCGCAATTCACGGACCAGTGAGACAATCTGTTTGAGCGCTCAATTGAAGCTCTGTTTTTTTTTTTAAGCATGTGAATTTTTTTATTTTTGTTTTTTGTTTTTAAGCTGGCCAACGGCCAGCTATTTCTTATTTGGTTTTTTTTTTTTTTTTTGTTACTTATTTTTATTATTTTTTAAGCTTTTGTCTGTTGGATATTGTTATTAAATTTTTACGTAGTAAAAATATTATCAATTCTAAAAATTTATAATTGTAAATTTATTTTAATTTGGATATGTGTAATTTAAATATAATAAAAATAATAATTGTAATTATAATTTTTATAATGATGATAAACAAAGAAATAATTAAATATAGTAGTAAAATAGTGGGTCCACAAAAAGTTGTGAAAAACTTAAAACTAATGAGAAGAATAGATTTTGTGATTGAGTGAGATAGTGGATGATGAGGTGGACGTTGTGGCCCACAAAAATCTGGGGTAAAATCCCCAACTATTGAGATGCCTAAGAATTGCAATTCATATTCTCCTCCATATAAATTGGAATTCAATAGGGAGAGAAAATGGAAAAGAAAGAGAAATTATTAACATTATTACTCCGTATTATATAAGGACATTTTAATTTTTATTTTATTTAAGAAAAGTGGCCATTTCCACATATAAATGATTTTCTTTTAAAAAATAATCATACTTACTTGTTGAGTAGTTTATTTAATGACAAAATATTTTATGAGTAGTTTATTTAATGACAAATATTTTATGTAGGGGTGAAGAAACGGTAGATCAGTTTTGATCGGTTCAGGTCGGTTAAAACCGACCTAAAACAAAATAAGTCAATCCAAATTCAAAATACAAAATACAATACTGTCAAAATAAATAAAAATATTAAATGTCAAATGATACTAGTACACTCCCAGTGCCAATGCGGCAATGCCCAAAGACCATTACTTGTTTAATACAAACAGAAAGTCCTTCAAATCATTAATACACACTGCCAATCACAAATTTACCTCGCTAGCTGACTAGAGGTTTGGAGTAGTGGACTGACTCGGCCGACTGGGCATAGAGACGTCACCGGCGTCTAGCAATTCAACAAAAGACGAGAACGGACTACGAAGAATGTGAACGACTGAATGTCCTATGTCAGAAGGGTGAAGTCGATTAGGGATTTTAGGATTAGGTTATGACAAATTATGATGTGGATCCGTATGCACCATGCATAGTGCATACGGATGCAAAAACGACGTCTTTTTGCATCAAAACGCGCGTCCTACTTAAAAAAAATCAGTTTCAATTCCCAGCAACAACATTACGTTGTTCATTTTTTAGTTCATTCATTCTGAATTTTTAGTTATGAAATTATGAATGTGTAGGTATACAATTCTGGATTTATAGTTATGAAATTATGAATGTGTAGGTATACAATTCTGGATTTATAGTTATGAAATTATGGATGTGTAATTATGCATGGTGTAGTTATGCAATTCTGGATTTTATAGTTATGCAATTCTGGATGTATAGTTATGCAATTATGGATGTATAATTATGAAGTTATGGATGTGTAGTTATGCAATTCTGAATTTATAGTTATGAAATTATGGATGTGTAGTTATGTAATTTTGGATGTATAGTTATGAATTTATGGATGTGTAGTTATGCAATTCTGATTTTTTTTTTTTTTTTTTTTAAGTTAGACGTCAAAATGACGTCGTTTTTGCACCCGTATGCACCATGCACGGTGCATACGGATGCACAACATAACGATGGATGACTTATGGGGTGGGCTACAGGGATATCAGCTATGGACTGAATGGGCTGACGCTTAAATGCTTAATGTCTATAAATCTATATAGTACAATTTATTTAGATATATAATATAATATATACTAGTCTTTTCTATGTTGTTATGTGCAATGGCGCAAAAACATATGCCCAATATTTATATTTTTAAAAATAACTAACAAATTTTTACTAATTAAAATTTAAGTGAAATAAAATTTATTTATTATATTAATCTAAAATATAATGAATATATAATGTCTTACAAATATTGTTATCATTACAGAATATAAGAAAAGATATGGTGGATGCATGTGCATGGTAAAAATAATGGAAAAGATAGCGGAAGTTATAACGGTAATGGTACTTTTGTCTAAAAAAAATTGTATAGTACAACTCTAAAAGCACAATGTACAAAATGGTTAGCATTTAAAACATGGACATAAATGAGGGATATAATTTTGATTGAGACTTATTATGATTTTAGATTAGATAAATATTATATATAGATTATCGGTCACCAACCGATAACTGACCCCCAATAATTGTATAATAATTGAAAAATAAAAAAATTGACAGTATTTTTAAAGTAATAATCGTGACCGACCAATAACTGATTTTTTCTATCGGTTAACGGTTATCGGACGATTAACCGATATTTTACTCACCACTAATTTTATGAGCAAATTTTACTGTGGACAATGGTTCAAAATGGTATCGTTTCTTTTAATGAAAAGAAATGGTACCCGTTATGCGTAATTAGTTCTGCTTGTATAACATATTTAGTTTCATTTTATATACATTGTAGTTTCATTTCAGCATACCTATTGTTTCATTTTGTTTCAACCACAGTTTCATTCGACATTATACATACAATAGTATTATTATAGTGAGACATGTTATTGAATTTCATTTTATACACATTGTAGTGATATTGCAACACACCTAAATTATAATTCTAATTCAACTACGATTTCATTAGACAATATACACTCAAATATATGAAACTATTATTTAGTTTCATTTTATATACACTGTAGTTTCATTACAACACAACTATAGTATCATTTCGATATGACTACAGTTTTATTTGACAATATACACTCAATATGTGAGACATGTTATTCAGTTTCTTTGTATACATAATGTAGTTTCATTTCAGCAAAATTAAAGTATCATTTCTATTTGACAGTATATATTAGGGCTGGGCATTTCAATTCGAGTTACTCAAACCAAACCGGACCAGTTCCGTTCAGTTCAATCTCAAACTGAAGTACCGATCGATACTCGACTTGAGGAAATCGATCGGTTTTTTGGGTCGGGTCTTTGAAAAAACGATGGTTTTCCTTATATATATATATATATATATATATATATATATATATATATATATATATATATATATATATATATATACATACATGGATGCACTCAGGTGCGAATAAGTGCCCAGGAAGGAATATGCGAACGAATCAGCACGCGACACATATCCTGATCTAATAGCTTAAAAAAACGCAGTGGTATTTTCGTAAATA